>NC_089229.1:22937192-23607192 GCF_963924675.1 Phocoena phocoena
CAGAAAAACAAGAAATAAAATTTTTTGGGGGGTAAGTTACTAATATCAAGCAAAGCAAATAGCTTAAACGCACACCTGTGATAGTCTTTCATAGAACTAGGGTGACTAATCCATTCTCTGATTTTCTTTGTTAGCCCAAGATTTCATTATTTTGCAGCATAAGTTGTTTATATTTAGTTCCTTAAGGCGGGGAGGTGGGTGGATGAGTAAGCAAACTTCAACGCCAGTAAAACAGGGCGTGCAGCCTTTTTCCCTTGTCCCTTTGTCTCCCGGCCCCTGTGTTCCCAGTCTTTTGTTGTTCTCCGCGCGGACTTAGATTCAGGATTTAAAGAAAAACAAGTGCCAGCCCTCCGCGCGCCCTCTGGTGTCCCAGTGAGGTATAGCCAGACAGTAACCCACAAAGATCACGGCCATTTCACACTGCGGTCTCCCCACAGCGTGATGCCGCAGACGAGAATGTCTGGAATCTTAGAGGAAGGAGTCACACACCAACAAGCCTGACAGGTTTAGTCTTTGAAGCCATAGGTGTGGAAAGTGATTCTTAAAAGACAATTAAAGTCGGCATCTGGGTATTTTAAAAAAATCTTGTAATAAAATAAATTCTCAAAGGACACAGGTTTCTGGGTTCTAAAACTAGGAAAGTCAAATTTTGTTCTATAATTAAAATATAAATCAGTACTTCGGATTGAGTGCAAATAAATTAGATGAAAGGGGTCTGGATACTTAGGCTTCAGCTTGACTGGTGATAATGATTTCTGCCACTTTGAGCTTTGTCAATATAACGTGAGAGTTGATACTGAAGGACCTTTTTGTCTATAATTTACTTCTTTGTAAACATCAAACCACATGTTTTTTAAAAGTATATTTCCACTAAAAAGCATACAAACCAACCAATGTAGACAAAGACTATTTTTAAGTGTTTAAGGATTGATGGGGTCTCAGGCTTTACAGTCTTACTTGAATAGGTGTTGGGAAGACAAAACTTTACTTCTACCTTCTTGGGGTCTCTCTTGGGCCTGAGAATTAAATTGACATAAGACATATTTAGGGGAGAAAAGTATACAGATTTTACATATATCTGGAAACCCCCATAGGAAAATGAAGAACATAGAAGTGGCAAAATCTGAATATTTTTATACTAGGTTGAACAAAGAGAGGCAACTGTGGACAAGGAATCAAAATACATGGGGAGGCCAAAGGAAGATGGGAGTTATTTTAACAAGGTTTATTTGTACAGAATTCTCTTGGCCTTGACACCTCATCTCTGGTGATAAGAATGTTTCTTTCCTCCTGGTATAGGGAGGTCATGTTTTCACATGGAGTTTTACCCCTTGCTTTCAAGAAGAAAAAAGGGGAGGTCAGAGCTCCTTTTTCTCCTGTTGTTTTTCAAGTAAAAATCTCAAAATAGTACTTATTTGGGGTGGCATATGGTGAAATAGTATGAAACTACATAGTATGAAATTCAAAAAGTTCTGAAGGGTATGCAGAGGAAAGTCTCTCTCCCATCTTTGACCCACAGCTACAATTCTCAAGTGATGTTAGGAGTGGTCTAGCAGCTCAGCAAGGTTGTCAAGAGCTCTAGGTTCTTTCTTCTCATTCCTCTGGGTCTTCTTCTCTGCAACCCATAGCAAATTGATTTTTCTTTTCATGATTGTCACCTCATGGTTACAAGATAGCTGCTGCAGCTCTGGGCATTATGGCCACTTTCAACGTTGGAGCATGAGGAGAGGCAGCTCCAGTAAACTCTCCTTTTGAATTTGTCCCTTAAGAAAGCCTCTCCAGAAGTACTCTGACCATTGTTTCCCTATGTTTCTCTAACCCCTATTGGGTCACCAGCAGTCTGGGAAAGTGACTACCTGGTAAAAATGAGTAGTGATTACAATATAGGTTTTGGCATTCTAGTGTTCTGTGCTATTTATAAGAACTGAAATCTGTTAGTATAATACTGTTTTTCCTTAATTTAACAATATGTTTTAATCAGTTTTATGTCTGGAGATATGCCTGGAAAATTACATACTGCATTAAAATTTCAAATCAAACAAAGGTGCATATGTTTTGAAAGCATTCTGACTACATCCTTCCTCTATTTCAAGTTCTTTCAAGACATCTTACTACTGACTTAATTCCAGTTTTCCTCATAATTAAAGAGGTTGAGTGTCTTTTCATATGTATCTGTCATTTGTACTTTCTCCAGAGCTAGTTTGGTCTGACTTTTCTTCCAGAGTTTCCTGGTGAAATCATTTTAGGACAGCAACTGAGATGATGGTGACATCATCATGATCTCAGGATTACTAGGAGTGACTATATTTCCCACTTTGCTTGGGACAGTCCTAGCTTGTGCCTGTTTGTCCCACTGTATTTTACTAACAGCAGTCCACTCACTTTCAAAAGTGTCTCAATTTGGATGAAAAACTATATGGTATCTATTACTTAAAATATACATCAGAATGCCACAGTCACCATTATGTTCTGGAATTTCAATCAGTAGGTGCAGGATTATCATGAAGGCTGGAGTTTGGTGGCTTCATTCGATGTTGTATCGCCAGAGCCCAGAACAGTGCCTAGTAGAGAGTAAGTGCTTAATAAATAAGAATGAGTCAATAAATAAACTAAGTGCTTAGAACTTGGCCCATTGCCACCTGAGCACCTGGACTCAGTTAGCAAGGAACATGGAGGATTGATTTTGGGGTGTAAACTAATGGTGCCTGCCAAAACATGCAGTTTAGATTTTGATAGATATTGTCAAATTGTTCTCTACAGGGATTGAGCCAGTTTACACTCCCACCAGCAATATGTGAGAGCATCTGTTTCTCTAACCTCCATCCACATGGTGTTATCAAAATTTGTATCTGCCAATCTGGTAGTTTTAATTTGCATTTCCCTTATTATGGAGAAGGTTGAGCATATTTTCATATGTTTAAAAGCCATTTGGAATTCCTTGCCTGGCAACTGTCTGTTCATATCCTTTGCCCATTTTCGATTGAGTTATTGGTCTCTTTCTTATTGATTTGTAGGAATGCAAATAGTTGTTTCCAGTTTTTCATGTCTTTTGAGTTTGTTTTTGGTGTTTTTTGTTTGTTTGCTTTTTCCTGAGCAGAATTTAAAAAAATGTATTCAGACATAGCTTTCCTTTTATAGCTCCTATGTTTTATATCATGCTCACCAAGGCTTTCCCTACTCCCAGATTAGAAAATAATCCTTCTGTATTTTCATCTCGTACTTTTAGATTTTCATTGTTTCACATGTTAGTCTTGACCCACCTGTAGTTTATTTTGGTGTCAGATTTGAGGTATTCCGAAAGAGTTCCCAGATCCAATTCCAATTTGTGTGTGGAGGCTTCCCCACACCAACAAGCAATTCTTGGATGCCTGCCGGGTGTCTGAGAATTCAACTCAATTCTGACACTGTTGACCTGGAGACAGAACCAGATTCCACAGGTAAAGGGCTCAGTCCCACAAGATGCAAGCCCAGGTTGTTACCTGTGCTTCTGACCAACCTGTTATAAATCGGAGGTTCCAATGACCCCCTCCTAGGGGTTAATTAATTTGTTAGAATGGCTCACAGAACTCAGGAAAACCCATTTACTCACTAGATTACCAATTTATTATAAAAGGATATTAAAGGATACAAATCAACAGCCAGATGAAGAGATACATAGGGTGAGGTATGGGGAATGGGTGTGTAGCTTCCATGCCTTCTCCAGGGGGGCCTCCCTCCCCAATCTCCACCTATTCATCAACCCTGCAGTTCTTTAGACCCTGTCTTTCTGGGTTTTTATGGAGGCTTCATTACACAGGCACGACTGACTAAATCATTGGCCACTGACGATTGATTCAACCTCCAGCTCCTATCTCTTCCCTGGAGGTTAGGGGCGTGAGACTGAAAGTTCCAACCCTCTAAGCACATGGTTGGTTCTCTTGACAACCAGCCCCTACCCTTGGGAGGAATCCAGAAGTCACCTTTCCTGAAGCCTTTTCAGGGACCGAGGACAAGAGACCAAATATCCCATTGCTCTTGCTGCTCAGGAAATTCCAAGGGTTTTGGGAGCTGTGAGCCAGGAAGTGTGGATGGAGACCAAATATATATGAGACATGTATAAATCATAATATTGCAGGTATGAATCCAATCTAATATTGTTTACTGAATATTCCACCTTTTTCTCATAATGGAGACTCTAAAGCGTTTCTGGATTTTAGGGACTCCATTTCCTATGACCAGTACTTTTAACATTCTAGTAAATTCTAGGGAAAGGCATTCAAGGGCAAAGCAGTCAGGATGAAAAGTTAATCTTTAGTTTCATGTCTTTACACCGTTGATTTTCTAATAACACTACCTTTTGCTAAGCACTTACTTGTGAAGTATAATACACACAGAAGGCAGTATAAAATATATATGTAGGGTTTAAGAATACTGATAAAATGACACTTGTGTCCCTGTTACCTGGGTTAAGAAGTGAAACATTGCAGTGACTTGAAATTCACTGTGTGCTCTTCCTTAATCAAATTCTCCACCCTCCTCCTCAAGAGGTAACCATTAGGCTGATTTTTTTTTGGTAATTATCCCTTGCTTTGCTTTATACTTTTACCTTAGGTAATATATTGCTCATATATATTTAAAGCTGTGGTTTTCTTTTTTTTTGAAGATGTTGGGGGTAGGAGTTTATTAATTAATTTATTTATTTTTGCTGTGTTGGGTCTTCGTTTCTGTGCGGGGGCTTTCTCTAGTTATGGCAAGCGGGGGCCACTCTTTATCGCGGTGCGCAGGCCTCTCACTATCGTGGCCTCTCCTGTTGCAGAGCACAGGCTCCAGACGCGCAGGCTCAGTAGTTGTGGCTCACGGGCCTAGTTGCTCCGCGGCATGTGGGATCCTCTGAGACCAGGGCTCGAACCCGTGTCCCCTGCATTAACAGTCAGGCTCTCAACCACTGCGCCACCAGGGAAGCCCTATTGCTCATATTTTTGACAACTGAGTAGCAAGCACAACCATTGTGGCAGGTTCTCAGAAGATAAGCTACAGTTCCCCGAGTCAAGTTTGTCTTTAGCACTTCTGAGAGAATCCAAGAGCTCCTTCTGGAAAGTCAGGGGTCAAATCAAGAGTGAGTTCTGGGAAACACAGGATATGCCACAGTTGGACCATCTGCTATAGTTTGGGTCAGGTGACAGACATCTGCAGAAATATAGTCAGGTGATGGATGGCTCTCTATCTGATGCTTTCCTGCCTCTATGGCCCCTCTTCTACTCTCTAGAGGAAATCAAAACTGACCCCTTCTGTGGGGTGAAGGGAATTTCCTCAGCTCATCCAAACAGCAGGCCATGGTGAGTGTGTTAGTTTTCTATTGCCATGTAACAAACTCCCACAAATGTAACAGCATCAATCCTTCTCAAACTCTTCCAAAAAATTGCAGGGGGAGAAACACTCCCAAATTCATTCTATGAAGCCACCATCACCCTGATACCAAAACCAGAAAAACATAACACATAAAAAGAAAATTATAGACCAATATGACTGATGAAATTAGATGCAAAAATCCTGAACAAAATACTATCAAACAGAATCCAACAGCACATTAAAAGGATCATACACCATGATCAAGTGGGATTTATCCCAGGGATGCAAGGATTCTTCATCATAACCAAATCAATCAATGTGAAACACTGCATTAACAAATTAAGGAATAAAAACCATATGATTGTCTCAATAGATGCAGAAAAAGCTTCTGACAAAATTCAACACCCATTTATGCTAAAAACTCTCCAGAAAATGGGCATAGAGGAAACCTACCTCAACATAAAAGAGGCCATCTATGACAAACCCACAGCAAGCATCATACTCAATGGTGAAAAACTGAAAGCATTTCCACTAAGATCAGAAAAAGATGTCCACTCTTGCCACTCTTATTCAACATAGTTTTTGAAGGCCTAGCTGCAGCAATCAGAGAAGAAAAAGAAATTAAAGGAATACAAACTGGAAAAGAAGTAAAACTGTCACTGTTTGCAGATTACATGATACTATACATAGAGAATCCTAAAGATGCCACCAGAAAACTACTAGAGCTAATCAATGAATTTGGTAAAGTTGCAGGATACAAAATTAATGCACAGAAATCTCTTGCATTCCTGTACACTAATGATGAAAAATCTGAAAGAGAAATTAAGGAAACACTCTCATTTACCACTGAAACAAAAAGAATAAAATACTTAGGAATAAACCTACCTAGGGAGAAAAAAGACCTGTATGCAGAAAACTGTAAGACACTGATGAAAGAAATTAAAGGTGATACAAACAGATGGAGAGATATACCATATTCTTGGACTAGAGGAATCAATATTGTGAAAATGACTATACTGCCCAAAGCAATTCCTATCAAATTACCAGTGGCATTTTTTTACAGAACTAGAACAAAAAAATCTTAAAATTTGTATGGAGACCCAAAAGACCCCGAATAGCCAAAGCAGTCTTGAGGGGTAAAAGTGGAGCTGGAGGAATCAGACTCCCTGACTTCAGACTATACTACAAAGCTACAGTAATCAAGACAATATGGTAGTGGCACAAAAACAGAACTATAGATCAATGGAAAAAGATAGAAAGCCCAGAGATAAACCCACGCACCTATGGTCAACTAATCTATGAAAAAGGAGGTAAGGATATACAATGGAGAAACGACAGTCTCTTCAATAAGTGGTGCTGGGAAAACTGGACAGCTACATGTAAAAGAATGAAATTAGAACACTACCTAACACCATACACAAAAATAAACTCCAAATGGATTAAAGACTTAAATGTAAGACCAGACACTATAAAACTCTTAGAGGAGAACATAGGAAAAATACTCTTTGACATAAACCACAGCAAGATCTTTTTTGACCCACCTCCTAGAGAAATGGAAATAAAAACAAAAATAAACAAATGGGACTTAATTAAACTTAAAAGCTTTTGCACAGCAAAGAAAACCATAAACAAGACAAAAAAGACAACCCTCAGAATGGGAGAAAATATTTGTAAATGAAACGATGGACAAAGGATTAATCTCCAAAATATACAAACAGCTCATGGAGCTTGATATCAGAAAAGCAAACAATCCAATTAAAAAGTGGGCAGAAGACCTAAATAGACATTTCACCATGGAAGACACACAGATGGCCAAGAGGCACATGAAAAGATGCTCAACATCACTAACTATTAGAGAAATGCAAATCACAACTGCAATGAGGTATCACCTTATGCCAGTCAGAATGGCCATCATCAAAAAATCTAGAAACAGTAAATGCTGGAAAGGGTGTGGTGAAAAAGGGACCCTCTTGCACTGTTGGTGGTAATGTAAATTGATACAGCCACTATGGAAAACAGTATGGAGGTTCCTTAAAAAACTAAAAATAGAACTACCATATGACCCAGCAATCCCACTAATGGGCATATACCCTGAGAAAACCATAATTCAAAAAGACATGTACCACAATGTTCATTGCAGCTTTATTTAGAATAGCCAGGACATGGGACCAACCTAAATGTCCACTGACAGATGAATGGATAAAGAAGGTGTGGCACATATATACAATGGAATATTACTCAGCCATAAAAAGAAACAAAATTGAGCTATTTGTAGTGAGATGGATGGACCTAGAGTCTGTCATACAGAGTGAAGTAAGTCAGAAAGAGAAAAACAAATACTGTATGCTAACAAATATATATGGAATCTAAAAAAAGGTACTGATGAACCTAGTTGCAGGGCAGGAATAAAGAGATAGACGTAGAAAATGGACTTGAGGACATGGGGTAGGGGGACGAAACTGGGGAGAAGTGAGAGTAGCATCGACATACATACACTACCGAGTGTAAAATAGTTGGCTGGTGGGAAGCAGCAGCATAGCACAGGGAGATCGGCTCGGTGCTTTGAGATGACCTAGAGGGGTGGGATAGGGAGGGTAGGAGGGAGGCTCAAGAGGGAGGGGATATGGGGACATGTGTATGCATATGGCTGATTCGCTTTGTTGTGTAACAGAAACTAACACAGTATTGTGAAGTAATTATACTCCAATAAAGATCTATTAAACACACACACACACACACATACACACATTTGTTATCCCACAGTTTCCACAGGCCAGGAATTCAGCACATTTTAGCTGGCTTCTCTGCTTACAATATCATAAGGCTGAAATCAAGATGTCGATTGGCTGTATCCTCACTTGGAGGCTTGGTTGGAGAAAGCTCCATTTCCATGCTCCCTCAGGTTGTTAGCAGAATTCATTTCCTTGCAGCTGTAGGACTGAAATCCCCATTGGCTTGCTGGCTGTCAATGAGGACTGCTCTCAGCTCTTAGAGGTGGCCCTCAGGTCCTTCAGCACTTGGGATTAAAGGCAGTGTCTCATTTTAGGATGCTGAGATTTTCTATGGCTTGCCGGGCCTGTAAATCGCTGCTTCCCCTGGCTTCTCCTCTGACCTTCACACCCTCAACCCTTAGTTTGTATAAGCTTCTGATTCTCTCTATTAAAACGCTTCTATTTGTGTCCCTAGAGTGGCTTCTCTTTTCTTGGCCAAACTCTGACTGATACAGTTGTTTTGCTTTCAGCATTGCTGTTTGGAAATTTGAAACCATTTTGATTCCAATATGGAATATATGAGACCCTTTTTTCTTCTCTGGAGGCTGGTAGAATCATCTCTTGGACCCTCAGTGTTTTGAAATTCCACAATAGTGTGTCATGGGTGGTTCTGTTTTTATCCATGGGGTATGGCTTGCAGAGCGTCCTTTCAATCTGGTGATTTATGCCCTGCGGTTCTAGGACATTTTTCTGAATTGACTATTTTCTTCTGTTTATTTTCTCTGTCTTTTATCTTTCTGGAGCTCCTATTATCTGGATGTTGGACTTCTTGGGCTAGTTCTTTAATTTAAAATTTTTCTCATAGCATTGTCTTTTTGCTCCATTTTGGGGAGATTTCTACAAATTTATCCTCTGGTTTTTAAATGTTAGCATATTTTAAATTTTCAAGTGTTCATTCTTTTATTGAAGTATAGTTGATTTATAATGTGTTAATTTCTGCTATACAACAAAGTGATTTAGTTATACATATACATACATTATTTTTCATACTCTTTTCCATTATGGTTTATCACAGGATATTGAATATAGTTCCCTGTGCTCTACAGTAGGACCTTGTTTATCCATTCTATATAGAATAGTTTGCATCTACTAACCCCAAACTCCCAGTTCATCCCTTCCCACCCCCCTTGGCAACCACAAGTCTGTTCTCTATGTCTGTGAGTCTGTTTCTCTTTTGTAGATAAGTTCATTAGTGTCATATTTTAGGCTCCACAAAGAAGTGATATCATATGGTATTTGTCTTTTTCTGACTTACTTCATCAAGTGCTCGTTCTTATACTCAGATTATACTTTTATTTTTTTTCAGATTATACTTTTAAAGTAGCATTTAGTTCTAGTTTTATGAAAGCAAAATATTTTCTTTTCTCTCTGAGAACGTTAGTCTCAGAAGTTTTCCTCTCCTTTCTGTTTCCTTCAAGTTCCTTCTCCTTCTGTTTGTTTGGTTCCCAGTGTTTACGCTACGGGCTTTTCTCAGATGATTGGAAATCCTGGATTGTCTGCTCGTGATTAAGAGTGAGACCCCAAAAGATAATTTGCAGTTTTGAGAGTATGGGTAACTTGTTCACTTTAGGAGCCTCACTGTAGGTGTCCTGAATGATTAACCTCCATCCCTTTGACGGTATCTTTAGTTCTTTCTTCTTGGGCTACTTAGATTACTTGGAAAGCGTTTCAGTTATCTATCTGGAGGATTAAGATCTGTTTGCCAATGTTTTGGGAGCCAAATAAGGAAAGAGAGCTGAGGGTCTCAGCATTCAGCCTTCAGTGAACACACCGTTACTTAATACACCTGATTTCAGTACAGTATCCATAATTTAAACAGTCCTCAAGTCCAGAGAACACTATTTTACCTTCTCTAGTGAATAAACCATCAGTGTTTTGCTGGTGTTGGAAACAGGCATTGATCTAGCTGTGTGGAATGAATAAATTGTTCCGGGGGTTAACTGCTGCCTCCTTATTTTATCATCTTTTTCCATCTCCAGTACCAGAGGTCTCTGGTACTACCAGTTCCTGAAACCTTTGAGGATTCTGACGTGTTGTTTCTCAGCTTTCCTCATTGCCAGCTTAGGATTCAACTCTGTTGGGTCTGCCGTTGATTACACCTCATCCATCTGTTTTCTAGGTTCCAGCACTTTTTTTTTTTTTTTTTGCTATTGCCTTTTCTTTTGTTCTTGCAGACCTTGCAATAATAATAATAAAATAAATCCATATTTTATTATTATTATTTTTTAAGTTCTTCAGAGTCACAGGATGGCTGCTGCCAACTCTATCACATCCATGCATTATAGCATTCAAAATAGGAAGACAGAGGTTTTTACCAGGAAGATAAATTGCTCCAAAGTTAGACCACCCCTCAGTCTGATTGGTCAGATTTATGTGCCCACCACGTGTCCACCCCTAAATCAAGCAAAAGGGAAGGGAAACCAACAGGGTTCATTAGTTGTGGTTGGGGGGAGAGCCCGCCATCTTGGAACATGTTTCTGCCATATGCCTGCACAAACTGGGAGCTCTGTGAGCAAGTAATAAGGAAAAAGGGCTGTTAAGTAGGCAATCAACATTTGTTACCATATTTCTGGTACAAGCACACCACATGTAATATTGAAGACTGTTGATTAGTTGACAATCAGTGGGCAAAATCAGATTAAAATGTTTTGAATGTCTCACAATTAGGTAACATCATTTAAGGTGCAGTGATCAATCCATCAGTAGAACAGAGGTAGAGGATAAGGATTATATTTTATAAGAATGAAATATCTGACAAGATTTAGCAAAAGTTTCAGAGTTTGGCTTCAGGAATAAAGTTAAGACAATGGAGTAAGAGTTTGATTAAATTCACAGCTAGAACCAGATATATCACATCAATATTAATAGCGAAAAATCCAAGAAAGAAAATATTTCCAAAGGGGAAAATAGTACATCTGAAATTTTGGGGGGATTTCTACTTATGAAAGAAATGGTTCTCAGTTGGTGAAAAAGTCAGTAGACCTCTCTATACAGCTAAGGAGGTTAGCTAGTCCTGCTGCTTTTGATGAATTATTCGAAGGCTCACCCACTTAGAAAAAGCCGTGTGCATTTAAAATAAATCATTAATGATAAAATTGATTGTAGTTTGTGAAAAACCAAACAAACAGGTATGTGTGGTTCCTTTTGAAATATTTGTTCTCAAGTTCTGAAGGAATTGTGCCAGTTGGGTTTTTAGTCCCATGTAACAGAAGTTACTCTAGCCAGTTTCAGCAGAAACATAATTTATTAAGGTCTAACTGATAGTTCAGAGAAACGCTGGGAGGGTCAGAGTCAGGCTTGGTGGCCTCACAACCAGAAGCAAATGACGAGTTGGCTACGCTGACTACTCCATCACAGCGTCAGCCGCTGAAGACCCTGTTAGAGCGCCCTCTACTGCTGTCTGCAGTGAAGACCCGCACTGGGACGTCTGCCGCCTCCCACCTCCCATGTTGGGCACCTCCACCTCCACCCTTCCCAGAAGAATAATTCTGTACCCTGCCTGTTTCCTCCAATTGTTCTGCAAATTGAATTTACATATGGGTGTATCTGATTAGTAGAGCCTACGTCACACGTCAGCACCGTGGCTGCAAGAGAGGCCAAGAAAGCGAGTTTCTGATTTCTACCTTTGAGAGTGGGACTCATAACGTGGGAAATTTGCCAAACATGGGAAGAATGTACGATAGATGCAGGGCCGCCATGAAGAGCGCGTATGCGAAATGGAAAGAGGATAGACAGAGCTAAGAACGTGGACTCTGGAGTCAGATGGACCTTAGTTCAAGGAGAGCTCCACAGCTTCCCCTACGTTCACTCTGGGTCAGCTACTCACGGCTGTTTCCTTATATGTAGAATACAGATAATGATAATGATGGCATCACACTGGTGCTATTAAGGTTAAACGAGGGAAGGCTTAAAGCATTTAACCTAGTGCCTGGTGCAGGTACATGGTGAACACTCATTACAAGTTCATATTGTTTTTGTTGATGTTGTTGGTATTACTGTTGTTGATGTAAAAGGACAATCAAAGCTGAGGATATAAAAATGAATCTTTGTAGAAACCATTTGATAGTTTCTGTCCCAGAAATTAGTTTCAGTATTAAACTTACATCCCCTGTTTCCGGTGTAAAAACCAAACAACCACCAAGAAGGGTTAGTACCAATGTCCTGATAGATTATAAATGCTTCAGTCATTCTCACTGTTTTCTTGTGTCTCCCCTACCCCTTTATTTGTCCACTCTTACAGTCACAGAATGCCAGTTATAAGTCAACACATGCCCTCTTAAAAATCAAAGTATAGGGACTTCCCTGGTCGTCCAGTGGTTAAGACTCTGGCTTCCAAAGCAGGGGGCACGGGTTTGATCCCTGGTCAGGGAACTAAGATCCCACATGCTGTGTAGGGCGGCCAAAAAGTAAAAAAAAAAAAAGTCAAAGTATAAAAAGAACAGCTCAATGTATGTTGATATTGACAGTGTTATGTTTAGTGTTTCTTGGTGGAGGGGGTCTTCTATATGTGCATATGTTGACAAATAGGCTTGATAAAAATTTTGGCTGAGAAAAGGATATTAACTTATATAAACATCCCTGAGAAATAAAAGTTTAGTGGATGTATTGTGAGAGTATACCATCACAAAAAAGAACTAGGGATGGGGCAGTGGAATCCTCTCCATGACTAGATTTCACTATTTTTAGATGAATGGTGAAAATATGGTTTTATTATGCTACGTAAGCTTTTCTGCATGTGCTACACAGCTAACTCTCTTGGAGTGTAGTGGGCAGTGTATTGTTGTGGAGTCACAGGGTTGGCAAGCAAATCTCTGCTCTGCCATTTATTAGCCGAGTAACTGTTTTGAGCCTCAGATTTGGCATCTGTAAGTGAAAATAAAATATGCTTCTTTCAGGGTTCTTGTGAATTAAATGAAGGCTTCGTATGTTTGGTGCTTAGTAAAGTGTCTGACACGTAATGTGCATTAGCCACACATGATGAAGTTGTACATTGACAAAGGGGAAAGGTAGCAGAAATAATTTTAAAAAATTAAATTGGGACTTGACTTTCATTGTACTGCATTAGCTGTTTATACAGAATTCGCTTTGTTAATTAGTTTTAGGCTGGCAACATTATTTTAGTTTCCCCTGTGTCTTAGTCAGTTTGGGCTGCTGTAACAGAATACCATAAACTGGGTGGGTTATAAACAACAGAAATTTATTTCTCAGAGTTCTGGAAGCTGGGAAGTCCAAGATCAAGATTGTGGCAGATCTGATGTCTGGTGAGAACACTCTTCCTGGTTCATAGATGGCTGTCTTCTCTCTGTGTCTTCACATGATAGAAGGGGTGAGGGAGCTCTCTGGCGTTTCTCTTATCAAAGCACTACCCTCATGCCCTAATCACCTCCCAAAGGCCCCACCTCCTAATACCATTGCATTGGAGGTTAGGTTTTAACATGTGAATTTTGGGGGGAGCACAAACGTTTTGTCTATAGCCCTCTGGATGCTGTTGGACCTGTGGTCTGGTTTTCAATTGGTGCAGAACAAACCCTTGTAAAACTTAGTGGTGTAAAATAACAACAATTTTATTAAGCTCCCAGATTCCATGGGTCAGGAATCTAACAGGGGACTGTAGAGATGGCTTGCTTCTGCTCCACAATGCCTGGGGCTTCGGGTGGGAAGACTTGAATAGCTAATGATGACTCAAAAGGTGAGGGGCTGGAATCATCTGGAGACTTTTTACTTACATGTCTGGTACCTGGGCTGGGCTTAACTGAAATTGTCACTTGGAGCATCTACACTTGGCCTCCCCATGGGGCTTGGGCTTGTTACAGCAGGGTGAGTGGCTTCCAAGACAGAGTATCCAGACAGCGAACAGTTGAAGTGTAACCAGGGGAAATTTGCATAACCTTTCTGATTTAGTCTCAGAAGTCACAAAGCCATCACTTTTGCTACATTCTGTTGGTATAAGTGAATCACCAAGGCCAGCCTAGATTCAGGGGGAGGGGAATTAGGCTCCACTTCCTGATGGTGGAGTGGCCAGGTCACATTGCAGAAGAGCATGTGGGATAGATGTTATTGAGGCCTCTTTGGAAAATGCAATCTCCCAGAGGCTGAGCACATTTCAGCCTGGCATGAAAGTTTGGTCCATGTAAAAATGTTCCAGATATGTCATTAAACAAGAAAAGCAGATTATAGAACAGCGTGTACAGTACAATTCTATTTTTGTTTAAAAATATGCAGGGACTTCCCTGTTGGTCCAGTGGTGGAGACTCTGCGCTTCCACTGCAGGGGGCGCGGGTTTGATCCTTGGTTGGGGAACTAAGATCCTGCATGCCATGTGGTGCGGCCAAAAAAAAAAAATATATATATATATATGTGTGTGTGTGTACATATGTGTGTGTACATATATATGTGTGTGTACATATATATATACACACACACATATACACAAAACTATGTGTGTGCATGTGTGTGTGAATGCATGCATGTGTATGTCTATGGGTATGTCAAGGCCACAGAAATTGGGTGTGCTAGAAATATGACTTATTTTCTAAAACGCAATTTTTGACTACTAGCTCCATACTCCCACCCCCAGAGTCCATCCCTGCCCATTCTTCTGGATACAGAAAGTGGTACTTAGCTGCTTCCAGATGAACCCAGTTGACTTCAGTGGTTTCTCAGTCATTTCAGTCTTAAAGTTCCGACAGATTCAGGATTGTTTCCTCTCTGTATTCCTCTTGCCCCCCTGGAGTTGATGCTAACCCCTGGGGAGTGTTAAAAGAAAAACTGAGACATGTTAAACATTTTAAGACTTTATTTGAGCAAAAATGGATTCGAATGGGGCAGTGCCAAACAGGAAGTGGTTAGGAGTGCTCTGTGGACAGGAGCCAGGGGCAGGACCTACAGAGAAGGTGCAGAAGCAAAGGAAGGAAATTATTTGGCTACAGCTTAAAGCCTAGATGGCTGTTTGTGATTGCTTGTCCTTAGCATTTTGGTTTCGTAACCTTGAGTCATTTACAGACTTAGATTTTGGTTTGATCACATCGGCCGCCATGACTTTACAGCCACCTCAGTCTAATGGCCTCCTCGTTTAATTGATTTAATGGGAGCTTGTGTAAATGCCACTTTAGCAGCAACAGGAAGGGGGTGCCTACTCTTTCATCTTGCCCACGACATCCTGCATCAGATGTCTTTCTGCCCATCTGTCAGCCTGAAGGCCCTGGCTTGGGTCCACCTGGTTTCCTGATGCTGGGTCTCTCTGGAGATGGGGCCTCATCCTCAACATTCTCCCAGGGCAGCAAATCATATCCTTACACTGTAGCAATTTCTTGTCTCGGCTTAAGGATAATCTTTTCTTCTGGGCTGTTCTTTTCATCTCTCAGCTTATTTCCGAGCACCATTTGGGCCCTGGGGAGATTTTGGATGCTCTTGCAGGACAACCTGGGAGCCATGGAGATCCAGGGTGCCAACTAGGCTCCTTTAATACATGCATGTGCCCCTCTGCCCCTTCTTCTCTCTGATTGCTGCTCCTCTATACCTCACCAGCTTACACGCAACTCATAGATCTTCTCAACTCTGGACTCCCCAAATTTTAAAGGGTTTTAAAAATTTCCACCCATTCCAAAACTCCACCTTAAGGACTCTTGTATCTGCCAGGAATGCTTTTGGTTGTGAGAAACAGAGAACGTGGTGTATGGCAGCTTAAATCAGTAAGGCTTTATTTTTCTCACAAGCAAGAGTTGTGCAATGACTCCATGATGTCCTTCATGTTCTGGGGCAGTGCTGTCCAACAGATATATAATGGGAGCTGCATACATAATTTAAAAATTTATAGTAGCAACATTAAAAAGAGCAAAAGAAACAGGTAAAATTGATTTTAATGATATGTATTATTTAACCCAATATATCCCCAAACTTTCAATATGCAATCCGTATAAAAATTATTAAGGAGATATTTTTACATTTTGGTGGTGCTAAAATTCTTCAAAATTCGCTGTGTATTTTACACTCACGGCACATCTCTATTTGAACTCGCTGCATTTCAATTGCTTGATAGCCTCATGTAACGAGTGGCTACTTATTGGACGGTGTACAACTAGGGCCTTTATCTTTTTGTTTGCTAACCTATCTTAGCCTGTTGCCTTGTTTCCTCATGGTTACAAACTGGCTGCTGCACACTAGGTATCAGTTCTGCACTTAAGGGAGGAAGAAGGAAAAGATGACATCTATATCAAGAAAGTGAAATATTTTCTAGAAATCTCTAGCAGACTTTTGCCCATATCTGATTGGCTGGTACTTTGTCACTTGGCCGTGCCTTACTGCAAAGAAGGCTGGGAAAATGGCACCAGAATAAAATTGGGGTTCTGAGAGTAAGAAAGAAAGAGGAAGATGGGTACCAGGGCACAGTCAGCAGAGTCCGTTGCAGGGCCCAGTTCCCCTGCCACACTCTGCACTTGAGTCTCTTGCTTCCTCTCCTGACTCTCCTCCCATTTCCCAACTTAGAGGTTCTTCACCAGCCAGGGAGTGGGAGGTAGGGGGTGGGGAGGGTCCAGGAAAAACTGTTTTCAACTATTTGCATATCTTTTCCAATCCTTTCTGTTTTACACTGCAATGTGACTTTTGGTCTTAAAAGAAAAAAAAAATGTGGTGTGTTCTGTTTGGTACCTCTGCTAAAAATCTCGAAAATAATGGGTGCCCACCCATCTAGCTGGGGGCGGGGAGCAACAAACACAGAGTCTTGGAAAGCAAAGCAATTAATATTTTATATGTCATCCTGCTACGTATGCGTAGGAAAGAGAACTATGTACATCTGGATGATGAGAAAATCATAGGAATGTTTTTGCATTTCTTTTTGTTTGTCTATATTTCTAAGCTTTGTGCTATGAAGAAGTATAATTTACTCATAGGGTTAAAAATTTTGGTCCATTTAATCCAATTGTAGCAAATTGATGTTTTAAAAATATCAAATAATCCCAGGATATAACTTCAATTACTGTAAGACAGTAGCACTCAATTAAATGTTAGTATACATTGCCAATAGGATATTTAGGGAGTATATATAGATATTTTAAAAAATTAATTAATTAATTAATTTTTGGCTGTGTTGGGTCTTCGTTTCTGTGCGAGGGCTTTCTCTAGTTGCGGCAAGCAGGGGCCACTCTTCATCGCGGTGCGCGGGCCTCTCACTATCGCGGCCTCTCTTGTTGCGGAGCACAGGCTCCAGACGCGCAGGCTCAGCAGCTGTGGCTCACGGGCCCAGTTGCACCGTGGCATGTGGGATCTTCCCAGACCAGGGCTCAAACCCGTGTCCCCTGCATTGGCAGGCAGATTCTCAACCACTGCGCCACCAGGGAAGCCCGGGAGTATATATTTTTAAAATAAATTTATTTATTTATTTTTGGCTGCGCTGGGTCTTCATTGCTGCGCGCGCGGGTTTTCTCTAGCTGCGGCGAGCAGGGTCTACTCTGTTGCAGTGTGCGGGCTTCTCATTGCGGTGGCTTCTTTTGTTGCGGAGCACAGGCTCTAGGCACAAGGGCTTCAGTAGTTGTGGCTCACGGGCTCTAGAGCACAGGCTCAGTAGTTCTGGCACACGGGCTTAGTTGCTCCGCAGCATGTGGGATCTTCCTGGACCAGGGCTCGAACCCGCTGCATTGGCAGGCAGATTCTTAACCACTGCGCCACCAGGGAAGCCCTAGGGTATATATTTAAAGGAGTAGAGTTATAACCCACTTGAACCTCTTTGATTAATTTTATCGGAGGTTAATGAAATCATTGGATGAAGAGTAAATGCTGCTTTGGTTCAGAGGCAGCCCCTGGTGTAGGTTAGCTTAGATTTGTGGACTTTAACTTGCCTACTCCTGAGTCACTCCTAGGTTGGAAGAATCCTAGGCCCCTGGCTGGAGTGATAGGTTTGCTCTAGGCTAGAAGTTTAGATCCTAGTCCAGATTACAAGTCTGGTTCAGACTCACAGAGACCTTGAGGGAGGGGAGATGGGAGTGCTGTTTTTCTTGGCAGCCTCATGGCGGTTTCTTCAGCCCAGAGCCTGTTCTTGCCACCAGGCTGACATGTGTGTCCAACATCATCTATGAGGGAGGGCTAGGCATTCCTGGACAACCAAGCATAGAGGAAAATGAAGATTCCCTTGGAGATGCCAGTCTCCTTGAAGATAAATGAGATTATTAGGAGAGCTCTGGAAGGGAGAATGTGTGGTTTTGATTTTATGTTTTAAACCAAGTTGTAAAACGTGGAAAGCTTAAATAATGAGAGAGTCAGAGGAAGCTTCCAGACTGCTGAAATCAGTACAATACCAGGATTTAAGCCATGGAAGTCATCTAGGAGTGAACCTTTTAGAGAGGAAAAACAGATGATGTGTTTTTCTTGAGTATCCTGTTGAGATATATATATATATATATATTATTCTAAGATCTTAAGACCTGTGTATCAAAACAAAACAAAACTTAAATAGCATTTTTATTTCCAAAGGTTTATGTTCATTGATTGTTTTTTAATTAATTAATTTATTTTTGTCTGCATTGGGTCTTTGTTGCTGTGCGTGGGCTTTCCCTAGTTGCCGCGAGCGGGGGCTACTCTTCCTTGCAGTGCGGGGGCGTCTCATTGCGGTGGCTTCTCTTTTATGCCGAGCACGGGCTCTAGGTGCGCAGGCTTCAGTAGTTGTGGCACATGGGCTCAGTAGTTGTGGCTCGTGGGCTCTAGAGCGCAGGCTCAGTAGTTGTGGTGCACGGGCTTAGTTGCTCCGTGGCATGTGGGATCTTCCCAGACCAGGGCTGAAACCCGTGTCCCCTGCATTGGCAGGCGGATTCTTAACCACTGTGCCACCAAGGAAGCCCTCATTGATTGTTTTTTTAAGTTTCAGTAATGAGCAGGGTAGAAAGATTTTCATTATCATAAAAATTGTATTATAGTAATTTCCTTGCAGTTTGCTAATTATTTTTCCCACCTCAAATTCTTGAAAATGTGAAAACACTATCCAATTCTTATTGTGTCAATAATGAGTGTTCTGAATAAATCTACTGCATTTATACAAAGTTTTAAAGTTTTGATAGTACAATATAAAATGGTCTAAGAGTAAAATGATTCAATTATTTTTTGCACGTGTGCACTTCTTATGTGTGCAGCATTATGGAAACACAAAGTTTAATGAGACAATTGTCTAGTGTTTACAGTGTAGGCCCTTAAGGGGGAAATTTCATTGCGATTCCTTGTACCATTGTTAACTGCAAAAGATTGTCTCTGTTTTCCAGTGGGAAAAGGGACTGTCTTTTTTCCATTGTGTTGCAGGAGTGGGGTAGCTTTTTTTTTAAATTAAAAAAAAGTTTTTTATTGAAGTATAGTTGACATATATAAACTATATTAGTTTCAAATGTATAATATAATGATTTGATATTTGTATATACTGTGAAATAATCACCACAATAAGTCTAGTTAACATCTGTTACCATACAGAGTTAAAAATTTTGTTTTTTCTTGTGATGAGGTCTTTTAAGATCTACTCTCTTAGCAACTTTCAAATATGCAATACAGTGTTCTTAGCTATAGTCACCATGCTGTGCATTACATCCCCGGGACTTAGTTATTTTATAACTGGAAGTGTATACCTTTTGATCCCCTTCACCCAGTTCTTCCACCCTCCATCCCCCCTGCCTCTGGCAACCACCAATCTGTTCTCTGTATCTATAAGCTTGGTTATTTGTTGTTGTTTTTTAGCTTCCACATATAAGAGAGATTATACAGTATTTGTATCTCTCTATCTGACTTATTTCACTTAGCACAATGCCTTCAAGGACCAACCACGTTGTTGCAAATGGCAGGAATTCCTTCTTTTTTTATGGCTGAATAAAATTTCATTGTATACATGTACATACCACATCTTTTTAAAAATTGAAATATGGTTGATTCAGGGGGTTGAATCATTTTTTCGCTTTGTGAAAAGAAGCTATACAAAACACAACTCTGAGAGAGTGGCTCTAAGTCCACCCTTTTAAAACCAGTAGGTTTATACCCACTAAGGGGCAGGGCCGAGAGACTGTAGAAAACCATCCCTATATTCTGTGCCGACTCTAGCATGTGGCGCCTGCTAGTTAGCCCTTGTGTATTGGTTCATACCTTTTAGGTGTTAAGGACCAGAAAGGTGAACTCAAACTTACCTACCCCAATAGAAAGTTTATTGGCTTATATCACTGTAAAACTGAGAGGTAGAATGGCCTTCAGGGTTAGTTTGCTATAGGAGCTCAGTGATGTCACTCAGGACTTAGTTCATTTTTCAAGTTCACCTTTGGAAGTGCCAGCTTTATCCAAAGGCTTCCTGCCCTCATGGGTGCAAGATGGCCGTCAACAGCTCCTGGGTCTACATACTTCTTCCATGTCAGAGAAAGATAGACTTTCTCCTCCAAATATCAAAGAAAATGCAGGGCTTCACTCTTATTAAACCAGTTTATGTCATGTTACCAGTTGCTGTGACCAGAGAAATGCCACATGATGATAGATCACTGAGGTAAAAGGTGATTGTCTCTGGCTATTTAGGTCTGAAGCTAAAGGGGTATCAATTCCACCCATGACTAGGCATAGAGGAGGGCCAGCTCCCCAAAGGAAACTCTGAGTACTTTTAGAAATGGGAGAAAGTGGGGGACTTTTAGGTAATCAACTAAACAATTGCCCACTACAGTTTGCTTCTTTATCCTCTGCTACTCACGATTTTTTAGCTCCTCTTCTTGCAGTTGGAAGTTCTTGAACTTGATTTATAATCCCCATGCTCTGTCCCATTCCCCACCAATTCTTCTCGTTCTATTCATACACAAAGTCTGTTCTTAGAAGGATGGTTTTATGGAAAGGTGGAAATTTCCCTGGAACTCATCCTTTGCCACCCGAAACAGTGAGGTCATGATAAAAAGCCCCTTCTACTGTGCTGGGAACAGGAACCAGAGGAGCCTCCTGGAAACATGACATTGTCAGGATAAAGCCAGCATTGGCCATGGAAATCATCTGGTCCACATGGCTCTAGCTCAGCATAGACGAGGTACACAGTACAAGCAGGATGATAGGACTCGTGATCCTCGGTGTGTAGTCAGTGGTAAAGTTTCTTGGATGCTGGGAGGCCTGGGACTTCTAGTTCTAACATATATCCTTGATCAGCGATGTGATGTGCTGCCTACAAAGGACTCACTAGTCCTTGTAGCTGACAGCACAAGTGGGAACCAAGGCCAGGAAAGAGGAGTTCAAGACCTTGAAGGCAAGAGAGTAAGAGGATTGAGATCTTCCCATCTAGGTGGGAAGAAGAGTATCTACCACTGAGTACGGTGAGCTTCAGTCATTCATGAAATATTTAGCAAGTTCTGACTCCACTCTAGAGGCTGTGCTGGCCTTGGAGATACAATGATGAACTTGCGAGCTCTCTGCTTGCATGGAGCATTAGGTAATGTGGGCATGCATTAGTCAAGTTTCTCTTGGCTTTGGGGAGCAGAATTGATCCTGCAAGCTTGTTAGAAGAATACTGGAGGTTCTTAGAGAATTCACAGAAGGAGCAGGGACTATGGCAGCTTGGGGCACCTTACTGGCTAGAGGTTAACAATCTTCTCTGAGAGTGCTATTGTTGGTGTGAAGGGGTTTCTGTGTCCAGTCTCTGTGGGTCTCAGTTCCAAATTCCTAGAGGGAAAATCTGATTGGTCCACCTTGAGTGAATGAAGTACAGACATGGTTGTCAGAGGCCTATCCTGTTGAGTGCAGTTTCCAGAGAAGGGCAGATGCTGTGAACCTGAAGGCCACTCTCTGTGGACAGGAAGGTAGATAAGCAACAGCAATTACAGCCCAGTGTCACCAGTGCTATGCTAGGGGGAGCGTGAAGTTGTGTGGGAGTGTGTCAGTCAAGATTCTTTTGGAGACAAAGGTTTAGAAATCCAACTTAAGCCAACCTGTGCAAAAAGGGGAACTTGTTGGAAGGCTCACATTGAGAAGGGTGAGGGGCAGGTGGTATCAGGAGTCACTGGAACTAGGCACTTGAATCCTACTAGGTTTTTTTTTTCTGAGTCTCTCAACCCTGCTTCTCTCTATGTTGTCAACTTCTTTTTCTTAGGAAAAAATTTTTAAAATTTGGCCACTGGCAGCTCTTGAGTCCCATATCTCTTGGCCTTACCACCAGAGAATAAATCTTTTTGTCCAGCTTCATTTACAGAAATCCTGAGGAATGACCCAATTGGCTTGGCTTTAGGTATGAATCCATCCCTTAACCAATTAACTGTGTCTAGAGAGGCAGAATAGTGTAAAAAACATATTCCATGGTGATGGTTAAATGACAAACCAAAATGATTAATACCAAATGCTTTAGTTTAATATTCCCCGTACTAGTTATCTGTTGCTGCTTAAGTTACCTCCAAACTAGTGGCTTAAAACAACAATAAATATTTATGATCTCACATAGTCTCTGCGGTTTGAAATTCAGGACTGGCTTAGCTGCTCAGGGTCCTTGCTGAGGTTCAGTCAAGATGTCAGCTGGGGCTGAAGTCATCTGAAGGCTTGACTGAGGCTGCAGGGTTTGCTTCCATGACAGCTTACTCACATGGTGCTTAGTTCCTTTACATGTGGTCCTGTCCACAGGCAGCTTGAGTATCCTCATGACATGGTGGCTGGCTTTTCCCAGGATGAGCAGTCCCATGAGAGTGCAAGGTGAAAGCCATAATGTCTTTAATGGCCTAGTCTCAGAAGTCACACTCTATCATTTCTGCAATATCATTTTCTACGTATTGGTCAGATCTATTAAATTCCCAGGAGGTAAGATTAGTGGGGCCATCTTGGAACTGTCTTAGTCTAGCACATTCCTCAAAACACATCCTGAAGACTTGGGATGTTAAAGGTTGTTACATGAAGAAGGGGATTTGCAGTCAAGTCAGTTTGAGAAAAGATATGTAAAACCAAGTTAAATAGGTTTCTTTCCTGCAGTGTTTCCATATGGCTTTTAGTACATTGATACCTGCTTTGAATTCCTGAAAGGGGTAGAGTACACCACAATTTCTTTTTCATTCTCCAACTTTTCCTCCAGTGGGCCCTTCTACCCTCCCCCATCCCCATTTCCTTCCCTCTAAAAGCATATCAGAATGCTGCCTGTCTCTTGTGTAAAATGTATGTTTCTGGCAAAGCAATACATTTTCATTTGGAGTTGCTCATCCTTGACCCTCCAAAACCTTCCTATTTATTTGGGCGATGTACATCATGAAAACCTAAGAGTTACTAAAAAGTAAAGGAACACATTTTCTGGTGAGGTGAGTGGACAGTCTCTGAGGAAATTCTGCAGAAAAGTTTTACAAAGCTCTCTATGTCGGCCATGGTGTTGGGTGATATTGAGTCATATAGTGACAAACACTGTTTGAAGGCCAGCAGCCTTACATGCAAGTTTGGGTGGCTTCTTTAGAATGTGTTTATTGGTAGAAACACAAGGTACGGGTTAGTCAGATCTTGTACTTTGAGTTTTTGCCAACAAATACTGAACCTTTCAGTTTGGTACCTTCTCCACCTCCCCTTGTCTAAGTGGCTTTTTTTGGTTGTTGTTTAGGTTATTTGTTATGGCAACAACCCAATTTATTTAAAGTGTTTTATGGTGGTTACACCATCTTGAATTATTTAACTCAGTTATAAAAACTAAGGTAGAATGTATGTGAAAGCTCCTACACCATATGTGTTTGTAGAAATGTGCTTATTGAGATGTTTCCAAGCACAGCATCTGCTCTTATACATCTTTTTTTTTTTTTTTTTTTTTTTTTTTTTGCAGTACGCGGGCCTCTCACTGTTGTGGCCTCCCCCGTTGCGGAGCACAGGCTCCGGACGCGCAGGCTCAGCGGCCATGGCTCATGGGCACAGCCGCTCCGCGGCATGTGGGATCTTCCCGGACCGGGGCACGAACCCGTGTCCCCTGCAACGGCAGGCGGACTCTCAACCACCGCACCACCAGGGAAGCTCTGCTCTTATACATCTTTTATAATATTTTGCCTTAAGCCCATGCAATAATTGATCTCCACCATCTGATAATTTTGAATTTAAGACAGTTTACCCTCTTATGTTTTTGATAAATGATAATTTTTAAGATTTTGGAGCAAAAAAGCATGTAAGTTAAAAAGAAGAATGATCAGTAAAAATGTCTTTCCTGAGATCTTTAATTTCCTTTATCCAATGCATACCTTTAGAGAGGGATGAAGTCTGTGCACTTAGAAGAGTAAGGTCTTCCGAATGTTATTGGGCTTACTCTGGGTTCCTGAGTACCGTGCTCTCAGGCATCCTGCCTTTCTGCACAAAATGGAATTTCACAATGTCCAGTGTTGCCCAATGGCTTCTTTTAAATTGGCTTTGGTTTTCTCTGTGGAGAGAAGACTTAATTAAAACCCCAAATACAATCCCACAGAGACCTGTACGTGCCCAGCTGCTGATTTCAGAAAATAATGAATCATGCAATAAGCTAGTGTTCATCTACCTTCTTGAAATAACACTTGAAACAATCTATTATTAATACTATTTCTTGAAATCTCAAAACCAGAGAATCAACTCTATCTAGGGGACTAACTTCTTGATTTACCAAAACATACATTGGTTCAAATGTAGTGAAGGAAGTGCAACCACCTTGACTATAAAATCTGCTGCTTTTAGAGCTAGGGGAGGTGCCCAAGGACCTCCAAATGTTGTGTACATCAGTGTCTCCCTAGTGTGATTTGCAAGCCACTATCAGAATGAGAGATGATTTTTGGTGGTGTGTGGATAAACTTTCAAAAAAATTGTAGTCGTTATTCACATGTTGTAGTGGGTTGAATTGTGTCCCTCTCAAAATTCCAGAACTTCACCCAGGACCTCAGAATGTGACCTTATTTGGTAGCAGGGTCTTTGCAGATGTAATTAGTTAAGGATCTTGAGATGAAATAATCTTAGAGTGGGCCTTGAATCCAATGACTTTATAAGAGAAGGGAGAGGGAGATTTGGACAGAGACATACAGAGAGAAAAAGCTCATGTGAATATTGAGGTAGAGATTGGAATGATGTCTGTACAAGCCAAGGGACATCAAGAAGCTAGGAGAGGGGGTGTGGAATAGTTTTTCCTCCAGGAGGAACCAACGCTATTGACACCGTTATTTTGAACTTCTGGCTTCTTGACTAGTGAGAGAATAAATTTCAGTTGTTTTAACCCACCCAGTTTTATAGTATTTTGTTATGGCAGCCCTAGGAAATGAATACACTTAAAATTTATTATATAAAATATACATGGTGTATAAAACCTGTTGTTTCACAGTCGTTACTATTTAGACGGGAATTCTCTAACTAATTTAGGTAGCAAAAAGTACTTTGATTAAAAAAAATTAAGTAAATAATCCCATAGGAGGTAGGAAGATATTGCAAAACTGTTGTAGGTGCCACGTGGATGGAGGACCAATTTGGGAAGCATTGCTATTGGCAACCCACAGGGTCTTTCTGCCTGGAGTGGCATTGTGGGAGATCTGGGTCAACTCTTATCTCTACCCCTAATCAACTCAGTGATTTGGGTAAAATACAAATAATGGCCTTGACAAGCCCCGTCTTCCTCAGCCGTAAAATGGGGACAGTAATAAATATCTCACAGAACTTGTGTGGGGTTTATGAGTTCCTTCTCCTTCAGCCTTGAAATACTGAAAGCTTACTTATCTGAACCCATTTTTTCTGAGTGTGGGGGTGGGATCTCCTGGCAGCTGGGCCGATGTACAAAAGAACATTTTGTAATCAGTACCCACAAATGTGAGTTGCGGTTGATAAATATATAGGGCTGAGCAATAAGAGGAGTGAGTTGTGGTAGAGCAGGAGGAACTGATGCAAATAGCCCTTGACGAGTCATAGCTGAAGCCAACTTTCTATTATTTCTGGGCCTTATTATGCATATTATGAGTTATGATGGCCTTTATTTCTCCCTCTTTTCAACCCTATCATCTTGGATTTCATAAAAGTGAGTAAAAGAACTCTAGACATAGTCTGATAGATATAGGAAAGTATGTGTTTGAGAGAGTTCAGAGAAATTTTGTAAATTTGATGTGGATCCCTGGAAATACTCTAGGATGGTTTCCTAAGCAGACTTGGCTGGTATTGGCAAGGTGACCTGGAGTGGGAAAGGAATAACACAGCTAACGTCTCTTGTGTACTAGCCAGTGGATAGACACTGTGTTAAATGCTGTCTTACTTAATCAGCTCTGAAATCTCTGCGTTAGGTATTGCTAAATAAAATTCTTATTTTACAGATAGGGAAACTGAGGCATGGAGAAGTTCAGTAACTTATCCCAGATCATTTAAGTAGAGATTAAGTAACTTGTTCCAGTTCATCAAACAAGGCAGTCTGCCCCAAGAGCTTGTACTCCTAGCTGTTTATTATGCTCTGTAAAGGCTTAAAAAATGTAGAAATACAGGAAGGGGAAGAATGCATCTAAATGGTGTAAGAGAGAGAACTTGAAGTCAGGAAGAACTTACTGCAACCCTGGCTCTGCCACTTAGCAACTCTTTGACCTTAGGCGAGCTACTTAAACTCTATGCACTTCAGATTTCCCATGTGTAAAATGGATGCAATAATATGTACATCATAATATTCTTGTGAGGGCTTCCCTGGTGGCGCAGTGGTTGAGAGTCCGCCTGCCGATGCAGGGGACACGGGTTCGTGCCCCGGTCCGGGAGGATCCCACGTGCCGCGGAGCGGCTGGGCCCGTGAGCCATGGCCGCTGAGCCTGCGCGTCCGGAGCCTGTGCTCCGCAATGGGAGAGGCCACAACAGTGAGAGGCCCGGGTACCGTAGAAAAAAAAAAAAAAAAAAAATATATATATATATTCTTGTGAGAATTAAATAAGATGTATTCAGTGCAATGTGGGATGCATGGGAAATAGCCTGCATTGTACAAAGTAGTTCTCCTGAGGTAAATTACTTAATCCTTACAACAAACCTTTGAGGTGGATGTTCTTGTTATCACTGCTATTTTACAGGTGAGAAAATTAAGGTTTAAAGACAAGAAGTAACTTTCTCAACATTACCTAGTCAGCACACCGCAGAGCAAGAATTCAAACTTAGGAAGTCTGATTCCACAGCACAAGCTCTCATCTACGTTTATTATCTTCCTTTCCCATGTGAAAAAGACTTGGGAGTTGGGGTTAAATACAAACTTGAGAAGATTCTACAAGTATAGCAGCTGGTGAAAAAGCCAGTTCGTATTTAGGGCACATTCAGACAAGAATAGGGTCCAGTGCAGATGATATATTCTGTGCTGTTCAGATTATGTCTGGAGTAGTGTGTTCAAGTTTGGATGGTATTTTTTAACCAGTACTAACAAACTGGAAATGACTATGATAATGAGAGAGATTGGAAGTGATCGCAAAAGAGCAACAGCTGAAAATAGTCTGATTTGATGAAGGCCTGCAAAGGATCAGAGAGATAGATGTCTTTGGGAAAGGCTGATTGCCCAGCAGGTCGACAGTACCTTGATGTAATCAATATGGGTCCTGACTCTGTTCCCAGACTTGCAGGTCCAAGAATATCACTGTATCAGTTAATATTCAGAGTTGATCATATATGTGGTGATTGACTCACACTAACCAAACTTCTAGGAGACTGATGCATATACCAGAATGCCAGTTGCTTAAAAGTACGAACATAAGCACCAAACAGCTTTTATACATGTATTTGCTGATCAGAGCATCTATTTTGTTTAGGGGGGGTGCCTTATATTCTTTTGTCAGAATGTATATTATACTGTGGTAAGCTAATTTGTTAGCTTGCAGGTAGGGTAAAATCACAGGCCCTTTATGGTTTCTGACTTAGAATGATAGTCAAAAATTGATGCCTTGGGACTTCCCTGGTGGTGCAGTGGTTAACAATCTGCCTGCCAATGCAGGGGACACGGGTTCGATCCCTGGTCCGGGAAGATCCCACATGCTGCAGAGCAACTAAGCCTGTGTGCCACAACTACTGAGCCCGTGTGCCACAACTACTGAAGCCTGCGTGCCTAGAGCCCGTGCTTTGCAACAAGAGAAGCCACTGCAATGAGAAGCCTGCTCACTGCAAAGAAGAGTAGCCCCTGCTCGCCGCAACTAGAGAAAGCTGGTGCACAGCAACAAAGACCCAATGCAGCCAAAAATAAATAAATAAATACATTAAAAAATTGACACCTCATTATCTTATTAACTTGATTTATTAACTTACTCTTTACTTTATATCTCATTATTTTATTAACTGAGTTTATTCATATGAACAATATTTCATATGTGGTTTTGAACATTTGTATCTTGTCATCTGCAAGTTGTATGCTTATATTCTTTACCTATTTTCTTTCTTTCTTATTTATTTATTTATTTATGGCTGCGTTGGGTCTTCGTTGCTATACGCGGGATTTCTCTAGTTGCGGTAAGCGGGGGCTACTCTTCATTGCGGTGTGCAGGCTTCTCATTGCAGTGGCTTCTTTTGTTGCAGAGCACGGGCTCCAGGTGCGTGGGCTTCAGTAGTTGTGGCTCGCGGGCTCTAGAGCACAAACTCAGTAGTTGTGGTGCATGGGCCCAGTTGCTCCGCGGCATGTGGGATCCTCCCGGACCAGGGCACGAACCTGTGTCCCCTGCATTGGCAGGCAGACTCTAAACCACTGTGCCACCGGGGAAGCCCTACCTATTTTCAGTTGGGTAATTTTTAAAAAAAATTAATTTATTTTATTTTTATTTTTGGCTGCATTGGGGCTTCGTTGCTGTGCCTGGGCTTTCTCTAGTTGTGGCAAGCGGGGGCTACTCTTTGTTGTGGTGCGTGGGCTTTTCACTGCAGTGGCTTATCCTGTTGCAGAGCACAGGCTCTAGGTGTGCGGGCTTTAGTAGTTGTGACACGTGGGCTCAGTAGTTGTGGCTCGTGGGCTCTAGAGTACAGGCTCAGTAGGAGTGGTGCACAGGCTTAGTTGCTCTGTGGCATGTGGGATCTTCCCGGACCAGGGCTTGAACCCATGTCCCCTGCATTGGCAGGCGGCTTCTCAACCACTGTGCCACCAGGGAAGCCCCAGTTGGGTAATTTTTAATTAGATGGTCAATTTTTTTTATAGTGTAAAGGGTTTAAAAATATTATTTATAACATTAGGCAAATTATTTAAAGTCAATAAATTTTTAAAAATATTTTAATTTTATTGGAATATAGTTGATTTACAATGTTGTGTTAGTTTCAGGTGTACAGCAAAGTGATTCAGTTATATTGAATACATTTACATATATTCTTTTTTATCATTTATTTATTTATTTAATGATCACGCTGCGTGGCATGTGGGATCTCAGTTACCCAATCAGGGATTGAACCCATGCCCTTCCTTGGCAGTGAAAGCACAGAGTCCTAACCAGTGGACTGCCAGGGAATTCCCTTTTAATTCTTTTTTAGATTCTTTTCTCATATAGGTTATCACAGAATATTGAGTAGAGTTCCCTGTGCTATACAGTAGGTCCTTGTTGGTTATCTATCTTGTATATAGTACAAGTAGTTCTTTTTTCTACTACTTGTATATAGTAGTATATGTATGCTCATCCAAGGCTCTTGATTTATCCCTCAACTAAAGTCAATAAATTTTTATTTAAAGAATTTTACATGTGATCGCCTCCACTGTCCATCAAGGTCACCTTAGTTCCTCCAAAGTTTGAGTGAGGGTTTATCTTCAAGACAGCCCTTTTAAAAAGAAGCTATGCTTAATCCACAGTTGTCCTATCTTTTAGCCCATAATTCTTTTAGTTGGACTTCTTTTGTCTCCACTTGAATATGGACACATTGATAACATCAAACATTTCCCCACTAGAATCTTGGGCATCTAATTTCTTCATGTAATTTACTTTAGGACCACTTACAGGCTCAGAGTAGATGGATTTGCCTGGTTTTCAGTTTCAGACACCCTCTAAAACTGAGTTCAAATCATATTCGCTCCAAAGCTATCACACCCAAGAATAATATAGACTGTGGGATATGCCAATACCTAAGGTAAAAAAAATTAACTACTAGGTCTTTCATACTTTTAGCAGATGTTGTAGTTCTTTCCGAAGATCTAACAAATAGTTCTGTGAGTGAAGCAAAACCACACAGTTACTCTGTGAGGCATTTCCAACAATGTGAGTCTACAGGAAAAGCCCCATAGGGATAGACCTCAACTATAGGGTTGTTTTTTACTGATTGATAGGTTCTTTGTATGAATATATATCTATTTAATATATTTGTCTATATTTAAATAATTCAGATAAACTGATATATATGTATACAAAGTAAAATAAAGTATAAAATTGTATTATATCAGTTGCAAATATATTTTGTCATAATTTGCTTGCTTTTTGACTTTATGTCTTCTGCCATACACATAATATATTTTGGGTTTTATGTTTTGTCAAGACAGTTTTCTCTTCCCAAGATTATAGATATATTTTCCCATTTTTCTTTTATCCTTTAAAAAATTTACATCTTAAATACATGTGGAATTTATTTTTAAGTATGGTGTGAGGAAGGCATTTAGTTTTCCTTTTTTTCAAATGGATAACTCCTTGTCCCAACACCATTTATTAAATAATCTGTCAGTACCTGTATGATTTTAAGTGCCTCATTTATCACATTCTAAGATCATTGGCTGTTTTTCACAATAATGTTTTTCACATTATTTCAATTATTGTGACTTCATAATACATTTTGATACTTGGAAAAGTAAGTCCTGTTTCTTGTTCATTTTTCTAAAAAAAAAATGTTGACGTTTTTGGCACATCTCATAGATGAACTTTAAAACTAACTTGCCAACTCTATAAAATATCTTGTTGGAATTTTGACTAAAATTGCATCACAGTTTTTATTTAACTTGGGGAGTATTAATATCTGTATAATGTTGAACCTTTTTATCTAGGAATATCTTTCACAGCCTTCATTAAAATTATATGGTTATCTTCAATAAATTTCATACTTTTAAGTTTTTTCCTAAGTAATTCAAGGTTTCATTGGATTCGAATTTGGCTTTCTTCTCTATTACATTTTCAAATAAGTTTTTGTTGATTATAGAAAGGCTGTAGATTTTTATTTTATTATTATTATATTTTATAAATTTATTTTATTTATTTTTGGCTGCATTGGGTCTTCATTACTGCTCACAGGCTTTCTCTAGTTGGCGCCGAGCGGGGGCTAGTCTTCATTGCGGTGTGCAGGCTTCTCATTGCAGTGGCTTCTCTTGTTGCAGAGCACGAGCTCTAGGCACACGGGCTTCAGTACTTGCGGCACGTGGGCTCAGTAGTTGTGGCTCATGGGCTCTAGAGCTCAGGCTCAGTAGTTGTGGTACACGGGCTTAGTTGCTCCGCGGCATGTGGGATCTTCCTGGACCAGGGATTGAACCCGTGTACCCTGCATTGGCAGGTGGATTCTCAACCACTGCGCCACCAGGGAAGCCCCTGTAGATTTTTATATGTTAATCTTGTTTTTATGTTTCTGAAAAATTTAATTAGTCCATACAGATATTATGTGATTGCCTTGGATTTTCTAGGTATCTACTTTGCCAATATTCATACTTATTTCTTTTGTGCTGATCTTTTTGTATTGACCAGTAACTCTAGGACAAAATTATTGACCATAAAAGTAGGCATCATATTATATTGTTCCTGACTTTTATGGAGATGTGGTCTAATATTTTATTTTTCAGAATGATATTTGGAAATTGGCAAAATATTGATAATTGTTGAAGATGAGTGATAGGTACATGGAGCTCATTAATCTATTTTCCCTATATTTGTGTATGTTTGAAAATTTCTATGATAACGAGTTAAATTAAAAAACAGAGTCGAATAAAAAAAAGAAAAGAACAAGACTTGTTTTAGGTTTTTGGTAGAAACCCCTTTTCAAATGAAGGAATCATCCTGTTTCCCTAACTTACGGTAAATTTTTTATTTGGGATGGTAATAGGATTAAATGTGTCTTCAAAAAAATATTTTTGAAGAAAAAATTGAAACAGGGTCCACACATATCAAAAAACCACGGAAAAAAGTAAATATGAGAATCTCAATATAAAAAATTGAGAATTCATTCGCCAAATATATATTTAGATTGGCTTCTCTCTTTTCATCAGCTGACAGTTTTCAGTAAGAACAGAAGTGTCTCTGGGACATAGCACATTGCTGAAAACAAAGAAGGGGCTAAATAAATAATGTTTCATCGTTAGAGGGTTTTTTGTTGGGGAGAGATGTAGGGCGTGGAAGCTGTTTTGTACCACCTAGATCCCCCCTCTAGGACTGAAGGACTTATCCCCCTTGCTGTTGGGATCATAGTTGGCTGACACTCTCTAGCTGCCAGTCCTTTCCAGGAATTGCCTGTGGCTGAAGAGAACCACTTTGCTCAAGCTTCTACCCTATTCCCGGGAGCAGCTGCCTCCAATGACTAACCTGTGTGGAGCTGTAACATTCCAGCACCCTTGCCCAACTCACGGCAGGTTGAAAGGGCTCTCCTAGCTCCAAAGCTCCATGCCCGGTGGCTGAGGCTTTAGGGCTGCCAGATAAAATAAATACAGGCTGTCTAGGTAAATTTGAATTTTAGATAAACAACAAATAAATTTTTAGAATCAGTATGTCCCCAGTATTGCATGGAACATATTGCTGCTAAAATTCTTTTTGCTGTTTCTCTGAAATTTGAATTTAACTGGGCACCCTGCATGTTTATTGGCTAAATCTGGCAGCCCTCTGAGACATCACAACCTAACCTCTTGTCCTGTATTTCCGCTTTTTTCCCTCATTCCCCAACCAACTTCCTGCATGCTGACCTCTGTCTCAGAGTCTGCTTCTGAGTAACGAGTCTGCAACAGACTGAAAATTAAAATAAAATGCCTTTCTTTGCCCTGCCCAAATTTTAGAACCAGTTGACAGATTGGCACATGGATTCAAAAGATCCTCTTAGGTTGATTATTGCAGAGCTGAGACTACAGAACACAGCTGAGAGCCTAATGGGTCACTCATATGTCATTCCCAAGTGCATTTATTCAGAGTCTGCCCCACTGAGCCTGTTTTATAGCTGTTCCTATTACCTGTTCATCAGTTAGGTAAGTCATTCCTCCTCTCCTGGGGAGTAAGGAGGAGGGCAAAAAGCCAGGACTGTTAGTCTTGCGACGGTCCCTCTACATGAAAATTTGAAGCCAGGGAAAGAGGTATCCCACTATACAGTGCTTTGTATAAGATAAAAGCAGCCCTGTTTGAGTGGTCAGTGCAAAGGATTATATATGAGCCGGATGCAAAAAACAGGCTGGGGCCTTCTGAAAGTACGGCTTCTGTCTCCTTTGCTTCCTTTGTCTCTTCTCCTCCCCTAAGTGAAGGATTTCCTCAGGACTATGCTTAGCTCTTTTCTCTGTGTGTCTGCTTTGTAGAGCTTTTATGGGCATGACCTTCAAATCAACATTTGCCTTGGCCTCTGTCCCGAGCTCTAGTTCTATATTTCCAGAAGTTTTGTTCTCTATTCCTCAGTTTTTGAAAGTACCCTAAATGCGGTATGTCCCTGCTTCAGTCACACTCTTGCTTTGGTGTGAAGAAATTCTCATTCAAGCTGCCAAGCAGTGAGGAGCATGTTGTGAGGAGGACGCACGTGGGAACCTGGGGAAAGCAAACACCAAGGCTCCAAGAAGAGCAGGGACTGGAGAATGGGACAAGACTCAAATGACCTTTGTTTTCAATTCTCAAAGTATCTATTTCTTGAGTGCCTACTATGTGCCGGGTGAGGAAGGAATCCCCAAATGCCCAGTGAAGGGACCTCAGCTTCATCTGTTGGTAGATTTCTACTCTAATGCTTCACTATTAATGGGACTCACTTTCTGCACGTCTTGCTTCCTTCTGACTTAACTGCTGGGTTAGGTTTTTCCTCTTACAGCTTTTGCTTCTTCATTTTACTTACGCTTTATAGTTCTTTTCAAGTTCATGACCCTTCTTAGTACCCTTTCAGGGTCACCTACATTTAACAGCCTTATTTCCTTGTGTGTGTGTTCTCCCCAGATTCCTGAGACAATTAATCTGATCTGCTGTGCTCAGGGTTTTGAACCAGAGCAGCTCATAGGTCCTTGGTCAACCTATAGGTCCTTAAAAATGGCCAGTTCACCATATGCATTAAATGGCCAGTGATTCTAATTCTTTAAGGCAGTGATATTCAAGCTGTGCTCCAAAGAGCACTCAGAGGCTCTGCAGGAGGTGAGGGGCATGCTGAGTGGATGGGCTTCCTAACTTCCTTTTCTCTCCTTTTACTAAAATAATTCCAATTTTATTCGCTTTGTATTTTCAGGTTCTAAGATTATATTTGAAAGACGTGTTCTGCTTGAAGGTTTTCTAAGTGTGTCTGTTCTGGTTTTGATCACATCTTTTCCTCTTCCATCTTTCAAACCATTCGAGAAGTAGATGCAGTATTTAGATGGAGATTTTTTAAAAAACAGCTTTATTATGGGTGAAGTTCAACTGGGGATTGCAGCCTGCGTTTGTGGTAACAACCAGGTATCCCGATGTTGTTTTTCTAAACCTTGACTTTAGGACAGCTCACCCAAGGTAGTAATGCCCTTCCCTGAGAGTCCCCAGCTTTTTGCTCTTTATTAATTCTTAGGGTTGTCCATGCCCCGTGTGATGATTTCCCTTGGTAGAGGAGATGGTCAATTTCTCCTCCTCCTTTTTCTTCCCCCATCTTCTGATGCTAGCAATGTAAGTTCTTGTTTTTTTTGTTTTTTCTCCTCCTGATTTCTTGAAACCACACTCCTAATACCAACCACAGCTCCTCTGAGTATCCTCCTGTGACAACACGTAGGCGGTCTATCTTTTGCTACCAGAAGGCTCTGAAAGGGGACAGAAGAGGAACATGAATTAGATTATCTGCACTCTTGATTGAAAATAAGTCTCCATTCCATTTCTTTCTTGCTTGCTTTTTTTTTAAAAGATTTTTTTATTGCTCTATTTTTTTCTTTTTTTTAAACATCTTTATTGGAGTATAATTGCTTTACAATGGTGTGTTAGTTTCTGCTGTATAACAAAGTGAATCAGCTATATGCATACGTATATCCCCATATCCCCTCCCTCTTGGGTCTCCCTCTCACCCTCCTTATCCCACCACTCCAAGTGGTTGCAAAGCACCGAGCTGACCTCCCTGTGCTATGCAGCTGCTTCCCACTAGCTATTTTACATTTGCTACTGTATATATGTCAATGCTACTCTCTCACTTTGTCCCACCTTCCCCTCCCCCCACTGTGTCCTCAAGTCCATTCTCTACGTCTGCGTCTTTATTCTTGTCCTGCCACTAGGTTCATCAGAACTATTTTTTTTAGATTCCATATATATATGTTAGCATAGAGTATTTGTTTTTCTCTTTCTGACTTTCTTCACTCTGTATGACAGACTCTAGGTCTATCCACCTCACTACAAATAACTCAATTTCGTTTCTTTTTATGGCTGAGTAATATTCCATTGTATATATGTGCCACTTCTTCTTTATCCATTCATCTGTCGATGGACACTTAGGTTGCTTCCATGTCCTGGCTATCGTAAATAGAGCTGCAAGGAACATTGTGGTACATGACTCTTTTTGAATTATGGTTTTCTCAAGGTATAGTAGTGGGTTTCCAGGGTCATATGGTAGTTCTATTTTTAGTTTTTTAAGGAACCTCCCTACTGTTCTCCATAGTGGCTGTATCAATTTACATTCCCACCAACAGTGCAAGAGGGTTCCCTTTTCTTCTGCACACCTTCTCCAGAATTTATTGTTTGTAGATTTTTTGATGATGGCCATTCTGACCAGCATGAGGTGATACCTCATTGTAGTTTTGATTTGCATTTCTCTAATGATTAGTGATGTTGAACATCATTTCATGTGTTTGCTGGCAATCTGTATATCTTCTTTGGAGAAATGTCTATTTAGGTCTTTTGCCCATTTTTGGATTGGGTTGTTCATTTTTTTGGTATTGAGCTGCATGAGCTGCTTGTATATTTTGGAGATTAACCCATTGTCAGTTGCTTCATTTGCAAATATTTTCTCCCATTCTGAGGATTGTCTTTTTGTTTTGTTTGTGGTTTCTTTTGCTGTGCAAAAGCTTTTAAGTTTCATTAGGTCCTATTTGCTTATTTTTGTTTTTATTTCCATTTCTCTAGGAGGTGGGTCAAAAAGGGTCTTGCTGTGATTTGTGTCATAGAATGTTCTGCCTATGTTTTCCTCTAAGAGTTTTACAGTGTCTGCCCTTACATTTAGGTCTTTAATCCATTTGGAGTTTATTTTTGTGTATGGCATTAGGAAGTGTTCTAATTTCATTCTTTTACATGTAGCTGTCCAGTTTTCCCAGTACCACTTATTTAAGAGGCTGTCTTTTCTCTATTGTGTATTCTTGCCTCCTTTATCAAAGATAAGGTAACCATATGTGTGTGGGTTTATCTCTGGGCTTTCTATCCTGTTCCATTGATCGATATTTATGTTTTTGTGCCGGTACCATACTGTCTTGATTACTGTAGTTTTGTAGTATAGTCTCAAGTCAGGGAGCCTGATTCCTCCAGCTCCGTTTTTCTTTCTCAAGATTGCTTTGGCTACTCGGGCTCTTTTGTGCTTCCATACAAATTGTGAAAATTTTTGTTCTAGTTCTGTGAAAAATGCCATTGGTAGGTTGATAGGGATTGCATTGAATCTGTAGATTGCTTTGGGTAGTATAGTCATTTTCACAGTGTTGATTCTTCCAATCCAAGAATGTTGTATATATCTCCATCTGTTTGTATCATCTTTAATTTCTTTCATCAGCGTCTTATACTTTTCTGCATACAGGTCTTTTGTCTCCTTAGGCGGGTTTATTCCTAGGTATTTTATTCTTTTTGTTGCAGTGGTAAATGGGAGTGTTTCCTTAATTTCTCTTTCATATTTTTCACTAGTGTATAGGAATGCAAGAGATCTCTGTGCATTAATTTTGTATCCTGCTACTCTACCAAATTCATTGATTAGCTCTAGCAGCCCTCTGGTAGCATCCTTAGGCTTCTCTATGCATAGTATCATGGCATCTGCAGACAGTGACAGCTTTATTTCTTCCTTTCCAATTTGGATTCCTTTTATTTCTTTTTCTTCTCTGATTGCCATGGCTAAAACTTCCAAAACTATGTTGAATAATAGGGGTGAGAGTGTGCAGCCTTGTCCTGTTCCTGATCTCAGAGGAAATGGTTCAGTTTTTCACCATTGACAATGATGTTGGCTGTGGGTTTGTCATATATGGCCTTTATTATGTTGAGGTAGGTTCCCTCTATGTCTACATTCTAGAGAGTTTTTATCATAAATGGGTGTTGAATTTTGTCAAAAGCTTTTTCTGTATCTATTGAGATTATCATATGGTTTTTTTATCCTTCAATTTGTTAATATGGTTTATCACATTGATTGATTTGCTTGCATTCCTGGGATAAATCCCACTTGATCATGGTGTATGATCCTTTTAATGTGCTGTTGGATTCTGTTTGCTAGTATTTTGTTGAGGATTTTTGCATCTGTGTTTGTCAGAGATATTGGCCTGTAGTTTTTCGGTGACATCTTTGTCTGATTTTGGTATCAGGGTGATGGTGGCCTTGTAGAATGAGTTTGGGAGTGTTCCTCCCTCTGCTATATTTTGGAAGAGTTTGAGAAGGATAGGCGTTAGCTCTTCTGTAAATGTTTGATAGAATTCACCTGTGAAGCCAGATGGTCCTGGGCTTTTGTTTGTTGGAAGATTTTTTTTTTTTTTTTTTTTGGCGGTACATGGGCCTCTCACTGTTGTGGCCTCTCCTGTTGTGGAGCACAGGCTCCAGACGTGCAGGCTCAGTGGCCATGGCTCATGGGCCCAGCCACTCCGCAGCATGTGGGACCTTCCCGGACCGGGGCACGAACCTGTATCCCCTGCATCGTCAGGCAGACTCTCAGCCACTGCGCCACCAGGAAATTCCTGTTGGAAGATTTTTAATCACAGTTTCAATTTCAGTGCTTGTGATTGGTCTGTTTATATTTTCTATTTCTTCCTCATTCAGTCTCAGAAGGTTGTGCTTTTCTAAGAATTTGTCTATTTCTTCCAGGTTGTCCATTCTATTGGCATATGGTTCCTTGTAGTTATCTCTCATGATTCTTTGTATTTCTTCAGTGTCTGTTATTACTTCTCCTTTTTCATTTCTAATTCTGTTGATTTGAGTCTTCTCTCTTTTTTTCTTGATGAGTCTGGCTAATGGTTTACCAATTTTGTGTATCTTCTCAAAGAACCAGCTTTGAGTTTTATTGATCTTTGCTATTGTTTCCTTCGTTTGTTTCTCTTTTATTTCTGATCTGATCTTTATGATTTCTTTCCCTCTGCTAACTTTGGGTTTTCTTTGTTCTTCTTTCTCTAATTGCTTTAGGTGTAAGTTTAGGTTGTTTATTTGAGATTTTTCTTGTTTCTTGAGGTAGGATTGTATTGCTCTAAACTTCCCTCTTAGAACTGCTTTTGCTGCATCCCGTAGGTTTTGGGTCATCGTGTTTTCATTGTCATTTGTTTCTAGGTATTTTTTGATTTCCTCTCTGATTCCTTACAGTGATCTCTTGGTTATTGAGTGGTATATTGTTTAGCTTCCATGTATTTGTATCTTTTATAGTTTTTTGTTCTGTAATTGATATCTAGTCTCATAGCGTTGAGGTCGGAAAACATACTTGATATGATTTCAATTTTCTTAAATTTACCAAGGCTTGATTTGTGACCCAAGATATGGTCTATCCTAGAGAATGTTCCATGAGCACTTGAGAAAAATGTGTATTCTGTTGTCTTTGGATGGAATGTCCTACAAATATTAAGTCCGTGTTGCTTAATGTGTCATTTAAAGCATGTGTTTCCATATTTATTTTCATTTTTTTTTTTAATTTGTATATTTATTTATTTATTTTTGGCTGTGTCGGGTCTTAGTTGCGGCACGCAGGATATTTCATTGTGGCATGTGGTCTTCTCTCTAGTTGTGGTGCACAGGCTCCAGAGCACGTGGGCTCTGTAGTTGTAGCATGTGGGCTCACTAGTTGTGGTGCGTGAACTTAGTTGCTGCGGGGCATGTGGGATCCTAGTTCCCCCACCAGGGATCGAACCCACACCCCCTGCATTGGAAGGCAGATGCTCAACCACTGGACCACCAGGGAAGTCCCTATTTTCATTTTTAATGATCTGTCCTTTGGTGAAAGTAGGGTGTTAAAGTCCCTTACTATTATTGTGTTACTGTCGATTTCCCCTTTTATGGCTGTTAGCATTTGCCTTATGTATTGAGGTGCTCCTAGGTTGGGTGCATAGAGATCTACAATTGCTATATCTTCTTGGATTGATCCCTTGATTGTTATGTAGTGTCCTTCTTTGTCTCTTGTCTCTTTCTCTCTCTTCTTTGTCTCTTGTGATAAAGTCTATTTTGTCTGATATGAGAATTGCTACTCCAGCTTTCTTTTGATTTCCATTTGCATGGAATATCTTTTACTATCCCCTCACTTTCAGTCTGTATGTGTCCCTAGGTCTGAAGTGGGTCTCTTTTAGACAGCATATGTGCAGGTCTTGTCTTTGTATCCATTCAGCCAGTCTGTGTCTTTTGACTGAAGTATTTAATTCATTTACATTTAAGGTAATTATTGATATGTATGTTTCTATTACCATTTTCTTACCTGTTTTGGGTTTGTTCTTGTAGGTCTTTTCCTTCTCTTGTGTTTCCTGCCTAGAGGAGTTCCTTTAGCATTTGCTGTAGAGCTGGTTTGGTAGTGCTGAATTCTCTTAACTTTTTCTTATCCTTAAAGGTTTTAATTTCTCCATCAAATCTGAATCAGATCCTTGCTGAGTAGAGTAATCTTGGTTGTAGGTTTTTCCCTTTCATCACTTTAAATATATCCTGCCACTCCCTATGGCTTGCAGAGTTTCTGCTGAAAAATCAGCTGTTAATCTTATGGGGATTCCCTTGTATATTATTTGTTGCTTTTCCCTTGCTGCTTTTTTTTTTTTTTTTTGGCGTTATGCGGGCCTCTCACTGCTGTGGCCTCTCCGGTTGCAGAGCACAGGCTCCAGACGCGCAGGCTCAGCGGCCATGGCTCACAGGCCTAGCCACTCCACGGCATGTGGGATCTTCCCAGACCTGGGCACGAACCCACGTCCCCTGCATCGGCAGGCAGACTCTCAACCACTGCACCACCAGGGAAGCCCACCTAACATACTCTTATTAGATATTTCTACTGTGACTTTTCCTTATAATGAGAGAGGTGAAATCAAGGAGTTCTGGCTTTGCCTAAAGCATTAATTGTTGACATGCATCTTGTCTGCCTTCAACTTCCTAAAATGTGTAATTCTAAGATATTCTCCCATCAGACTAGCACGTGGTTAGGCCTGGATTCAATATATTATTGTCTTGCTTGGCTTGCCCTTACCATCTCTCTCTTTCTCTCTTTGCATCTTAAAGTCCTTACTTTCTAAAATTCCTGGGCCTGTTTCCTCAGGACATAAGTAATACCTGTGTCTGTTGTTTTAAAATTAATTTTTATTGAAGCATAGTTGATTTACAATGTTGTGTTAGTTTTAGGTGTACAGCAAAGTGAATCAGTTATGCATATACATATATCAACTCTTTTTTAGATTTATTCCCATATAAGTCATTACAGAGTATTGAGTGGAGTTCCTTGTGCTATATGTCTCTTCTTAAAATAGCTGTTTCATCTTGCCAAACTTACTTAATAAGGTTTTAAGATCTCTGCCCTGACAGCTTCAGTCTTCCCTCTCCAATCTGTCCACATAGTCTGTAATGACCTTGTGTAGCATTCCTTGTTTTCAGGATGGTTCCCCAATTCCTGATTGACTTTTAACAGCTTTAGTGGGGTGCTTCTGAGCAGTTTTCTGACCTGGGCTTCCTTTGAGGGGTGTACTGTTTTGTTATGGCTGCTGTAACAAAAGTACATACTACAAACTGGGTGACTTAAAACAACAGAAATGTATTGTTTCAATTCTGGAGGCCAGAGTCTGTGATCAAGGTGTCGGCAAGGCTGGTTCCTTTTGAGGTCTGTGAAGGAAGGATCCGCTCCAGGTCTCTCTGTTTGGCTTGCAGATGCCCGTCTTCTCCTTGTGTCTCTTCACATCATCTTCTCCCTAAGTGTGTTTGTGTCTTGTGTCCAAATACGATAGTGGTCACATTGAATAAAGTGTCCACCCTACTCCAGTGTGACCACATCTTAATTTAACAAATTACACCTACAAGGACCCTACCTCCAAATAAGGTCACATTCTGAGGTACTGGCGGTGAGGACTCCAATATATGAATTTTGGTGGGGACACAATTCACTCCAAGCTTCTCTCCCATACTTTGGCCCCTCCTCTGTAAGGTTTCTTTGCACTCCAGATATCCTCTCTTAGTATCATCTTCTCATTTTCTGGTATAATGTTTATAGACAGGTTGGAATATTTGTCCTTTCTTACTTTTTGGTGTTCTAGCCTGGCTTTGAAGATTTCCTATTTTCCTTTTATATTGATTTAGCTTTTTCTCTAGGTCCTTCCCCTTTCTCCTAAAAAGAAAAAATTGCGGTAAAATGCACAGAAGCTTTACCATCTTAGCCATTTTTTTTTTTTTTTTTTTGCGGTACACGGGCCTCTCACTGTTGTGGCCTCTCCCATTGCAGAGCACAGGCTCCGGACGCGCAGACTCAGCGGCCATGGTTCACGGGCCCAGCCGCTCCGCGGCATGTGGGATCTTCGTGGACCGGGGCACGAACCCGTGTTCCCCGCATCGGCAGGCGGACTCTCAACCACTGCGTCACCGGGGAAGCCCCCATCTTAACCATTTTTAAGTGTATAGTTCAGTATACACTGAACTATAAGTATAATAACATTGTTGTGTTTAAATTATATTTAACCTTTGATTTACAATTTCATTGAGTTCTTTCTCTTCCTAAAGCCAAGAAGATGACATGTCCTGTATAGAATGCTTACATTCTTCTCTAAATTTATTATGAAAAATTTGATTTAAAGAAAAATTGAAAGAAAATACAATAAACTCTCATATACCCACATTCAACAATATTATTTAACTATATTTTCCATGTCTATCCATATTTATATGTGTATTTATATGCATAAGTATACATATATTTAAATATTTTTGTGTTTATGAATGTGTATATGTGTATGAAAAATATATGGTGTATAATTTTCTGTACCATCTGAAGTCAAATTATGGAAATCAGGACACTTTGGCCCCTAATATTTTAGCATATATCACATAAAAATAAGGATAATCTCTTACATAACTACAATATCATTATCACACCAAAAAAAAGAACAAATTTCGTAACATCATCTGATACTCAGTTCATATTCAGATATCCCTCATCTTCTCCAAAATGTCTTTTATTTTTTTTGCTTGTTTTTTGAGAACCATCAAGACTCATGCATTGCATTCCAATTCTTTTTTTTTATCTATTGAAACACTTTTCACTCTTTTGTATTTGAAGCCAGAATTTCAGTCTCTAAAATATGTTATGTAATTAACAAATTATGGTTGACAAGCCAAATGATTTCAAGAGATTTACGCTCAATTCTTTCCTTCGCCCATGAACTGCTGAAGTTCAAAACAGTTTTGAACTAGAATAGGATAGAATAGGAATAGAACCTGGGTCTGCTGAACTATTGCTGCCTGTTAATATCCAGATTCTTCAATTAAAAGGCCAGTCCTCTTGGGCTTCCCTGGTGGCGCAGTGGTTGAGAGTCTGCCTGCCGACGCAGGGGACACGGGTTCGTGCCCCAGTCCAGGAGGATCCCACATGCCGCGGAGCAGCTGGGCCTGTGAGCCATGGCCGCTGAGCCTGTGCGTCCGGAGCCTGTGCTCTGCAACGGGAGAGGCCACAACAGTGAGACCCGCGTACTGCAAAAAAAAAAAAAAAAAAAAAAAAAAAGTCCAGTCCTCTGTGATCTATGTGCACTTAACTGTCTTATGTAACATCAACCCGTGGTCTACTGTCCTTTCTAATAAATAACTTATAGGGAGTAAAAATTATTCCACCAATGCATAATAACCCTGTATAATGAAGTTTTGTGTGTCTTGCATGATATGAAAATACTTTTTTTCCAGCAAATTAGTGTTTGGTTCAGTCACACCTGCTTAGATCTAAGTCTGTCAGAAAAGTCTTCTTATTAATGCTAATGGAAACTGGCTTTGTGTCTGTAAACGTCAGCCAAGGCATAATGTGTTGCAGCCTACCACAGTCAATACTCATAAAAGTACTGAGGTTAAGACCTTCTGTCTGCCTTCATCTTTCCATGTGTTATTTTGATTGCCCTAATTTAGTGTAGTATTGATCTCACAAGATTTCCTGATCATTATAGCCGTATATTGGGGAGAGGGGAGTTGGAATGATGATTATTTCTACCTTCCTTCTCTTACCCCCTGAATTTAGAACTATTTGAGAAGTAGATTCAGGGGTCATTCAGGTGATGGACATATCAGCCTTGTTGTAAAGTGGATTGGAAAATGTGGTTGAATTCACCTTTGGGCTTCCTCTCCCCAGGTTCTAGACCTTGGGTTAACTGCCTGAGGAAGAGTTTGAGTGTTTAGAGTGACTAGCATACTCAGAATTTCTGCCTTACCCTCTGTGATCCCTAACTGTGTGAGCAGACAGAGAAGAAATACATAACTGGGTACTTAAAAAAATTGAAATATAATTTAAATACAGTAAAATTTATCATTTCCAATGTATAGTTGGATGAGTTTTGACATATGTATAGAATCACGTAACCACCATCACAATCAAGATGTATAGCCTTTCTATCACCCCAGGAGGTTCCCTCTGTGCCTTTGCAGTCAGTCTCCCCTCCTTTCTGCTCTTACCTCCAGACCCTGGCAATCCTGATCAGATTTCTGCCCTGACAGTTTTGCTTCTAGAATGTTATATAAATGGAATTGTACATCACGTAGCCTCCATGTTGTTGCATCTATCAGTATCGCTGAGTTGTATTCCATTGCATGGATGTATCACTGTTTATCTGTTTGCTGGTTGCTGGGCATTTGGGTTGTTTCAAGTTTTTGGCTATTATGAATAAAGCTGCTGTAAACATTTGTCTACAGGTGTTTGTGTGGACTTATGTTTTCATTTCTCTTGAGTAAATTCCCAGCAGTGTGATTGTTAGATCATATGGTATTTGTTTAACTGTGTAAGAAATGGTGTACTGCTTTTTAAAGCATTAATGCTACCCAGTGGAGGAACAAGAACCAATGTATGTCATACTCTAAACACTCACAAGGCAGGTAAATTTTTCACTTGGGGATGAGTAAGTGAGGGATGGGGAGAGAGAATAGAAGTATGAGTTTACTGTAGTGATTTCAACCCTGGATGAACATTAGGATCTCATAGGAAGCTTTTATAAAGTCTGATGCAAGTTCTCCACTCCACCCCTTCAGAATGAATAGGTTTTTGGTGAAACCTATATTTTTTTTAAAGAGCCCCAGCTAATTCTAATATATAGCAAGGATTGAGAACCACTGCTAGCTATAGTGGAAGTTCCCTTGTGGAAACATGATTCCTGTGAAATGGACGTGGCCTCTTAATAACCAAGAGGCCATTTCCTTGATGAAAAAAAATCAGTAATGTGATAAAATTAGTGATAACTTTCTTGTATTACATGAAATGATATGAAACTATAATATTTGGGGCTCTAAATATATTTTAAAATTGTAACATCTTGCATGAATTTAAAAAATGTATTCAAGTAAGAGAACTATAATTTTGAATTATTTAGACCACTTTAAAATCTAATTCAAAATGTTTTGTGTTCTCATATAAAAGCCTCAGCTCTCCTACCCCTTTTCAGTATTAAATGTATAAAGAGACTTGTAATGATATTTTTGTTTAACTCTGCTGAGTCTCCCAAGGACATTACCTCTCTTGACTGGTTGAACACATCCCATTAGGATAAAGATGATTCTGTTTTAAATGGCACAATTTCCTTGAGAAATTCTAATTCTAAGCTACTTGTAGACCATGATTTACAAAACAAACCATTGTTTAGTACTTTTGATCTGCTTTGATTTGAAATGAATGCCTTTTAAAGCAGCTTTATATATTACTGGGCCCACTTGAAAAACTTCTTACTCTGTGTCATGTTCTTTGGGCTTAGGTCTTAGTTCAGAATGTCAATGTCACTCTAAAAAGTGCTTATTGATTGTCAAAGTAAAGTGTTAATGATTCAGGAAAATATCTCTACTTTTCACAGATGGCTTTCTAGTTATATTTAGAAGTAAAATAATACACACATGCTACTTCAGGGTGATAATTTCCTGAAGCAAAATGAAATAAATTGACAGATAATAAAGAAATGAAGAGTTTTGCTGGGCGTAGGAAACTCCCACTGGTCTGGAAAGTTGAAATCCAAGGACAAATTAATAGATTGCATGTTTTGAAATGTCTTTCTATGGAGCATTTATAATGTAAACTGAGGATTACTTAATGATTGTTTTGAATTGCCAATGCTACAGAGAAGGGCAAAAGGAGAGGAAAGAAGAAAGGAATGTTCTTTATCATGGGTACCATAGTAGTACACTGATTAAGAAAGAAATTAACTATACAAACATTATTATAGCAACATCAATGGAACTTTAAATAAAAGAGAAAAATTCACTCACATTCCTGCTACCCAAGAATCAATCTGTTCTCATTTGTTTTAAGGATTCTTTTGTTCTGTTAATTAGGTGGAACATTGTTTATTCACCATTTCCAAACTTATAAGGCAGACAGCCCAGGTTTGTTTTGTTTTGTTTTGTTTTGTTTTAGCATTGTAATATTGCCAATCTTTATGTAAGTTTAGGAAAAACTTTTGCATTATTTTCTTAGAATAAGTCCATGGAAATAAGATTTCTGAATCAAATAACATTAACATTTTAATAGTTCTTTACTATGTTAACTCTTCTTTCAAAAATCATTATCATACCTTTTTATTCTATGCAGGTACAAGTGCACTACCTCATCTGGGTATTCTAATTTGAAATCACATTGGTATAAAGTGGTGCCTTGTTGTTATTTCAATGATTTTTTCTTTGATTATTAGGTGGATTGAACATTTCCCCATGTTGTGTCTACTAATTATAATTTCTATTTTTGGATGCAAACTCTTTGATTATGCCATATATTCATTTGTGTCCAGGGAGCCTTAGTAGAGTTCTTATGAAATTTTCACAAGTGCATTTTAACGTAGGTATTAACCCTTTGCTTATTTAATTACTATAAATATTATTTTGTCCTTTGTATTTCTTTCCATTAAAAAAAAATTTTTAGCATAAATTTTGAATTTTTAATGATAAAATGATTGGTTCTGTCATTTGTAGTTTCTTCTACTGCTTCAAAACTTAGAAAATTATGTCAAACTTAATGTCAACCTCATGTGGCTGTAGTGCATGGAGGGGAACTTAATGGTAGTGGGAGTTGAATAAGGAAATCAAGACAGAGAGAGCTAAGGTTATACAATACTTGTTTTTTTTTTAATTTTTATTGAAGTATAGTTGATTTACAACATTGTGTTAGTTTCTGCTGTACAGCAAGGTGAATCAGTTATACATAAACATATCCACTTTTAAAATTTTTAATTAATTTTTGAATTACAGTTAACCTTTATTATTCTTTAGAAGTGAACTTTCCACAATATTAATAAATCTCATTTTTAGCTCTGCTTTGAAATATTGATAACCAGTGAAGTAACCTTTTTCTTCTTTGAATCTTTTCTTGTAAAATTATAGTTTTCTCTTTTTCTAAAATAGGAAGTTCCTTCCAGTTCTTAATAAAGATAAAGGGAGCATTCATGGACTTGAGTAACTGCAGAGGAGCATTATGGTAAACAGATGAATTTCCACAGCTGCCAGCTGTCATTACGTCTTCTACCATGGGAACGGAGCCATAGGAGCAAGCCTCGTATATTCTGTAACACTCTCTGTTTACTCCTGCTGGGCACAATGTGAGATCACTCTGAAGCAGAGCATCTTGATAATTCTTAAGGCTTTCATTTGTTTCTTGAGGCTGCCACTGTTCTGTTGCTGAAACCCAACAAAGCTTATCATTCCCATCTTGTTTCAAAATTCATTAGCGCTTGTCTGGATGAATTTTCATAAATGGTTCCTACAATATTACACAAGTATGGCCTTTCATATGCAGCATTGACCAATTTGCCTCCACCACAGGAAAATTCCTGTATGTTGCTACTCCTAAAGGCCATTGAATAACATCCATGTTATTAATCCAGGGGCTGTCATATATTATGAAAAGTAGTTCCACAGAGCCTCCATTTCTTTTGAGAAATTGGTTTATCCATTCATTATTACAATGTTCATTTGCAACCAAAACAACAGCAAGATGCTGGAGTTTTTGAGTTTGCACTAAATTTTGTGCATAAAGTAACCACTGGGTGGCAAAAAAGACCTTTGCTTTTTCTCTTCCATTTAGAACGAGTACCACATTATTCTCATCAACAGAGAAGTACCCGGGGACCACAGCTGGACCAGTAATGAAGCTGTAATGTGTTCTTCCAACAACTAAATTTCCTTCTCTCCGCTGTGCATTCACATCAGTGGGCTCAAGTAAACCTTCAAAAATATGCTCCCAAATACAAACCAATGGCAGCTTTGCCCCAGATTTGTACATGGAAGTCTTTTTTCTCTTTTGTGGACTTATTTAATATCTGAAGTCTGTGTTTTTGCTCATTTTTTTCATCTTCTTCCCAAGGATTCCATTCTTCACTTCTCAAAGTAGATTGTTTTTTCCAGAAGTTGCCCAATTATTTCCTTCTCATCCAGAACCATTCAGTGATGACTAATAAGTAGAGGGCACATTCCTTATCACTGAACTTGCACATAGGTAAAGAAGACTGGAAAAGATGCTCTGTGTTTTAAGAGCATCTTACGATGTTCTTAGGTGTTTGCGAACACCTTGCCATGTGCACGTGCCAGTGCTCATCTCATCATCATTATCACCTCAGTGCCCTTCCTGTGGCTTTGATGCTGGCCATTATCTTCAGGGCCAAGAAGTGCAGGTTATTTGGATTTGCCTTTATTTAACTATTTGTGATTGAACCTTCCTTCAGTTTTCATCTGGGGTTCAGCTGATTGAAGCTGGGATTGGCTGGGCTTGGTTTTAGTCTATGGCTTGGGTCCAAGTCTGCTCCATATTCTCATCCTCTATGGTCCAGCAGTTATTGGAGTAAAGGTTCTGAGCCCCACATCAGGCTTCCCAACCTGGGGGTCTGGCAACGGGAGGAGGAATAACCGGAGAATCAGACTTTGAAGGCTAGCGGGATTTGATTGAAGGACTTCAACAGGACTGCTAATGTTGGAGGGTCTCCTGCAGAGGTGGGGGGTGGCTGTGGCTCACCGCGGGGACAAGGACACTGGCAGCAGAAGTTCTGGGAAGTACTCCTTTGTGGGAACCCTCCCGGAGTCTGCCATTACATCCACTTTTTTAGATTTTTTTCCCACATAGGTCACTACAGAGAATTGAGTAGAGTTCCCTGTGCTATACAGTAGGTACTTATTAGTTATCTAATAGTTATATTGTTAAGTGGAGTGTGTGTGTGTGAGAAACGTTTTCCCAGAGAGGAATTATACTGTCCTTCCTGAGAAGTATTAATACTGTTGGCATGGCTGGTACCCACGACACCCAACTGTGCAATAAGAATGAAGAAGGGAGCGTGGCACTTTCTGAGAAATTTAGCTTCATGGAGGTAGCCACCTAGTTTATTCACATTCAGAATAATTTTGTTTTATTTTGGTTGCTTGAGATGAATGGTTGTAAATAGAAGTCTAACTAATGCATAGCTTTGGAAAGGAATGAAATCTCACAATGGTGCAACTGTTGCTAAATAACTTCCTGCGTGTCCGCAAAGTGGCCAGTTTCAGAAGGATTGGGGAGACCTCATCTTGCAACATGTTATAACAAAGAAGGAGGGGTTAAGAAATCACACCTCCTCATTGCTACATGACTGTACTTACAATAACCAAAGATTTTCTGAGATGTCCTTAATTCAGATATTCTTTTTTGTTGATCTAAGGTGCATCCTACTTGTCCCATCACAGGTCCCAACTTCCATTCAAAAAGCAGAGTCACCATAGGAATTCGGCAGCAGATCCTGAGCTGTTCTCACCCCCACTCCTCTCTTCTAACCCATTTTGCTTATTTTCATTAACAGAACAGAACATAACACTTTTATGTGCCAATTCTCAGTCTCAGAAGCCCTAGTGTTTCTTTTTTATACATTGCAACAAACCCAAACTTCTTTTGCCATCTTTAAAGACTCTGCCCTACTTAGGTAACTTTCCTTTTCCTGCTTCCTGGACACTCATCTTTTGCTCTAGTCAAGTACCTCTGGTCTCTTTTCCTTGCAGTTGCCCTGTTCATTCCCACCTGTTATCCCATTGCTTTCCTTCTGTCAATCTGTTCCGGCTGCTAGAACAGAATACGATAGACTGGGTGGCTTATTGACAACGGAAATTTATTTCTCACAGTTCTGGAGGCTGGGAAGTCCAAGATCAAGGCAGATTTGGTGTCTGGGGAGAGCCTGCTTCCTGATTCATAGATGTCCTCACATGGTGGAAGGGAAAGGGGGCTCTTTGGGGTCACTTTATAAGGGCACTAATCCCGTTCTTGAGGGCTCCACCCTCATGGCCTAATCACCTCCCAAAGGCCTCACCTCCAGATACCGTCATATTGGGGATTAGGTTTCAACATACGAATTTTGGGGGAACACAAACATTCAGTCTATAGCACTTTCTTTGTGTAATGATTTCCTCCTGGAATGCTTTCCCTCCTTTCCTCGCTTAAAACTAGACTCACTTGTCAAGCCCTAAATCAAATCTGACATTAAACAAAACAAAGCACAGCATAGAGCTTACCCTCCCAGGGAAGTTTAGGTGCCATTGCATAGGTAAGTCTCTGGGCAGAATCTCATCCATCAAAGACTGCTCTAGCCTCTCTGAGATGGATTGGTGGTTCTCTTTTATGTGTCTACAGTTTTTTGTTGAGCAAGTGCACATCTGTTGGGCAGTATTCAGATTCTTAAAGGATCCTAGATAGGCCCCAACCCCCAAGTGTGATCAGTATATTGGATGTACTGGCTTTGGGTGCTCTGCCAGGAGGAAACAACTTTATTCTTTCTCACCACTGCCTTCAAATAAAACCTTGATATAAACTCCATTCCAAGCTCCTGGATGGTGGCTCAGGTTTTTGTTTTTCTGGATGTGGGGGATTAGAGCAGTTTCAGTTATTAAAAATTCTAGCCCAATCAAGACTTCAATCGCATGTCTATTAAAAGATTCTCCTTCCATGTCCTCCCAGAGTCTTGAAGTGGGAAGTGGGGGAGGCAATGTCTGCCTTTTCTTTCTTCCGCTTTCTACCTCTTGCATCTACTTGCTAGATGCTCCAGGGTTAGGTAGCAAGGAGGGGCTAGAAGTTGAGGAACTTTTTTAAAAAAATAAACCTGGTTGGTGTTAGTCTGCAAAAACCCTCTGCATAGTCGACATCCAAATACTGACCATTTATCAAATAGGGTGCTTTTGTTGGTTATTTGGGGACACCCTGTTGGAGACCTCTGAGGTTGAAACATTTCCTGATGTGGGAGAGGTAGTCTCTTGCTGCCCTCTTGTGTCATGCCCTCAACCCTACTCCAGCAGTTCACACTGTGTAACCTTTTTGCTGAAGCAGTCTGGACCCTGGTGGGCAGTGTTCTTAGATGGGGTGCTTTTAAGGAGGCTCTAGCCTGGCTCTCCTCTGCAACATCTATTTAGCCCACAGGTTACCTGGCATGTTGCCTCTCTAAATCCTAGAAGTACAGTGTTCTCTCTTTGCTCTCCATCATAGATAGCTCCAGCCAGCCTCTCCCCTTTGGACTTTACTAGGTGAGAATCAGGCACCAGTCTCTGTGTTCCCCAAATCCCAGGAAACACAGATCAAACCCTCTAGTGATAGGCAGAAAAATGCCCCCCACAGACGTGCCTGCCTTAAGCCCTGGAACCTGTGAATATGTTACCTCACATGACAAACTGTTGCTTTTCTGGAAGCTCCTCCTACGCGGTTTGGGAGGGCAGTGGTGTAATTTTCTACACCATGGGACTAGCAATCTTGTTGGCACTCTTTCTTGTATATAAGCTAGTGGTGGATGTCTTGGTGTGTCCAGCACATTATTTAAGCACCCTCACTCCCTCAGTCACAGTGTAGAGGCAGAAAATGTCCCATTTAATATTGTTGGACAAGTTTTGTAAATCTTTGTCCCTTGTTCTGTGTTTCAGTACAAGCACATATAGACCATTTCTAAGCATTTCCGTTACTCACTAGCTACCTGAATTCCTCTGCTGGACTAGGACTCCTTGATGGAAATCCTGTTACTGAGTGTCCTCTGCATTTTGATGAACACATCCCTCATGTTGGGCTCTGTATATTTTTGCTCCTTTTTCTGGTCTGAAATTAATTTCTGCAACCAAGTCAGTTCCTTCACTTTCTCATTGTATTTTATGCAAATTGCCAGCAGGACATCATGCCTTATGTCGACGCCTTCCAGAGCATAGGTAGAACTTCAGATTTAGGTGGAGGTAGAACTTCAGGTTTAGGTGGGTTGGAGGGGCTCTAAAGATCAGCTCTTTCATTGCTTCTTTCCTCCCACTCCTGAATTTTGAATCATCTCTCCTCACTGTCATCCAGGATATACAAGTATGGGATCCAGGGGGCATCATACTACTTCCCGTGTTTATTCCATTATGGAGATTTTCTTTGAGCTTGAAGGCAAGGACCAAATCTTATTACCATGGCAACACCAGCCCCAACTCAGATCCTGGAGCAAAGCAGGAAGTCAGTGAATGAATGAGTGAATGAACAAATATTATTGGGCCCCAAACTGGCTTCTCTGTGGCTTCTATAACATCTTCCTTGGGACGATTCAGAATGATTTATTAATTCTCTTCTTTGCAGAATGGCCTTTAACTGTATAAAGCTATTTTGTCCTAATTGAGTCTTTTCTTCTCCTATATTTTCAGTCCCCCAAAGGATATTTCTACATATCAGTTACAACCCTTTCTACTTTAGTTTTCTGATAGCCTCTTAAGGAAGGTTCAGTTTTCTGGAATGAATTCAGCATGACGGTGGGCCAGAAGTGATTGGGTAACTATTGCAAAAGGCTGTGGTTTGAATCTTTCCAAAAGTCTTATCTGAGCAGCCCAGATGCAGCACTGTGCCAACAGTTACAGCTTCTCTGTTTCTCATTGTGTAGTCTGCAGATAGCCCTGCTGAGGGCTGAGGGTTTATATGGAAGGCGTCATGGTGTGTTTTAAGTGTAACAGGATATCAAATGGAATTTTTCATGGTGTCTTGATATTTCATCTGAAGCCCCAGTGCTGAGAACAAAAAGTGATTATTATCCCTAGATTTCTGAATGGTGTACTAGCGCTGCCATATGCATGCAGAAATTGTGAAAAGACAGCAAAACTGGTATCGACCTTCCATCACATACTTCCAACTCATGCAGGAGAAAGGGTTTGATTAAAGACTCTCTGGGGTAGTGGACGGTACTGTGGCATTTCCCTTTCTCTTCTTATGAGGTGACCCTTGAGAGAATTGGGGGCTCCAGTGGTACCCTGGGATTGAAATAGAGCAGGGTGGAGAATTCATGGAGAAATGGATGTGTGTCTTCGGAATTTAGGGATATGAATGAGTGGGACCTGGTGCTTGCTTCCTGCCTGATGAGTCTGGAATGTGGGAGGCTGGTCAGAACAAACAGTGATCCCTAAATGAGTGAAGAGGGCAAGAGTGAGCATGTCTGCGCTACCAGAATTTCTAGGGGTGAGGACACGCGTCTTCCAGGAGTTACAGTGGAAGATAGCTGGCCTTGAACCAGGAGCATTGCTGGTGGGGTGAAGGGACCCCAGCAATAAGCTGCTCTATGATATATTTCTGAGTAGGAGCTGAGCAGTTTGCAAGAAACTTCTGGGAGAAGTGGGAGAGTGCATTTGCTTTGGAGGGGGCTTTTCAGCGGGCTAGTCTGCACAGTGAGCCTTTGAAAGCCCCACAAATGACCCCACTGGAGAGAGCCAGCAAATGGGCTCCTATCTCAAGACCAGGGTCTGCTGTGTTGTAACAGTACCAGCCATGAAAGAAACACTTGTTCCTTTTCCTCTAATCCCCCTGCCCCATGCTTTGACCCTGGAGAAGCTGGAAGCAGCAGTGGGGGGGTGGGGAGGACAGTGAAGGAGATGGAGGAAGGATAGACAGTACTTCCTTTCCGTGCTGTAGGCTGTAGTCACTATGCCTTAGGTTGGGGTGGAGCTGGGGTATGGTGATGGGGGACTCTGATTTGAGTATGTGATTGAAGTTTTAAACAGGACTTTTTAATGAGTTTTTTTTTTTTTTTTTTTTTTTTGGTCTGTGAAAAGCGGCATGCGGGATCTTAGTTCCCAGACCAGGGATCAAACCCCAGCCAAGCAGTGGAAGTACAGAGTCCTCACCACTGGACTGCCAGGGAATTCGCTAATGAGTTTTAATTCTTGGAAGTAAGTTTAAAAATCTCGGGTAGACCTGAGATATTGCCCAGAGGTGGGGAAGGATGATTTGACAGAACATGTTGGGAAGGAGTGATTAGAGAAAAATAAAACTATTATCTGGTGTACACCACCAACTTTAGCCTGTCTGGTAAACTGATTAAGTAAACAGTAATTTTAGGAAAATTACAGGAAGGCCGGGCCTGAGGGATAGATAGGTAACAGACTCTTCTCTGGAACCTTGGTATTATGGACTCTTTGTTTTTCTGAAGTTTTTAATATTTCTGTTTAATATTTTAAAAGTTTTTATTTTGAAATGATGATATAACGACAGGAAAGTCGCAAAAATAGTACAGAGTTCCCAAATACTCATTCCTCAGCTTCTGCTAATGTCAACATCTTATATTGATATAACCATAGTGTAATGATCAAAACCAGGAAATTAACATTGATACAATACTATTAACTAATCTATAGATATTATCTGAGTTTGCCAGGTTCCCCATGAATGTTCTTTTTCTGTCCAGAATCCAAATTGCGATCCCACGTTACATTTACTATCCACAGTCTCCTCCTTAGTCTTTCTTTGTATCATTAAATTTTAAGATTGGAAAAGTTATTAAAGGTCCCCTAGATGAATCACCCAGTAGATTCTTGAATCCCCTCTATAAAAATCCCTGCTAATCAGTTTTTTTGGTAAGAAGACACCTCTAGTGACAGTCTGTTTTAATGGGCCCCAGCTCTATAAGGAAGTTCATAACTGTGATTCTCTTTCTTAAAGCTTCCACTTATTGATTCTGGTCCTTAACTGGTCCTTGCCTTTAAAACAATCCTACTATCTGATGGCCTTCAAATATTTGAAGACCATTATATTTCTACTTGCCCTGAAGCCCGATCCCCCATTCCTGCCACCAAATCCTCTCTTCTTTAGGCTGGCCATCTTCAGTTCCATTAACTGTTACTCATATGACATGGTTTTAAGTCATCTCACACATGGATCACTGTATCCCAAACAAGCTCCAGTTGTATATACAGGTGTAGATGTGGGTCTCTCTATTTGTCTGTGTGGTGCCTGAACAGAGAAAAGTCACGTATCATTCTCCACATTCTGTGTCCTATCTCAGCAGGCCAAGATTACATTAACATTTGGTTCGTTTTTATAAAGATAAGCAGGCAGTAGTTAGACATGCTAATTAAATAGCCATTTTTAGTGAACTTCAGTGGGTGATCCAGACTCCTGTGTGAGTTGCTAAGACAAGTTTGGTATCTTTCTCAGAGATATCTTTGGGCATGGAAAGCTGGACAAGGTAAGAATGTTTTCAATACAAATTTGGATTGACAAGTTTCCAATTGAAAATCATGGTGCCTGGCTACAAGTTCCTGGTATATCTTCTCCAAAAAAAGAAAAGGCAATACATTTTCAAAAACTAGAATAAACTTCTAATGTATTGGCAGAATCTGGGAGAACTTTCATTTACTGAACAGCCAGTGGAAATGGACTGAGAAATGCAATGTGGCCGGAAATAGAGGAAGTATTTTTGTTTAAAAATAATAAGAGGTACAAACTATTATGTATAAAATAAGCTACAAGGATATATTGTATAACATGGGGAATATAGCCAGTATTTTATAACAATTATAAATGGAATATAACCTTAAAAATTGTGAATCACTATACCATACACCTGTAATCATATAATATTGTACATCAACTACACTTCAGTAAAAAAAAAAAAAAATTAAAAAAAATTCTCAAAGGACTATTTTTCAGTCTTCTACTGCCCGTACCCTGGTTCAAAATGCAGGGTATGTTTTGACCTTACCTGTACAGTGTGGGTATTGCTGGAGGAGAGGCCTGGAGTATTCCTCTCCTCACAGTTCCCATGGGTATCTCTCTTTCCTCATACTCTCATAGTCTGTAATTTCCAGAGATGAATGGCAGGAAAGCACGAAGGGATTGGGGTTGGTGCATTTCATCTTGGAGATGAGCCCTAGTACGAGTTAAAGCTAGGACACTTTGCATCTGTTCAGAGAGTGAGAGAACCAACAGTGGAGATGCAGTAACACTAGATGAATTTCTGCTTGATCCTGGGAATTGGGCCAAGGAACTGTCAACAGCTTTCTCTCCAGAAGCGGATTTCAGAGTGGAGTTATACTAGCACCTAAGTGATGCGAAGGAGAAAAGCCGTCCCTGACATTCAGGAACTAGCCCTTGGTGTCATTATAAGCTGGCCTGCGCTCAGTTAAGTTTTGATGTGCTCTTGTTGGACATGAGTAGTTTCACAGGACATCAGCATCAGACAGGGCCACTCCATGACCAGGATGCTTCAAAGCCAAAACAAAGAGCACTTGGTAACTATGTCTGAACACAGACAACACATGAACATTGTCCAAGTCACAAAATACCAAGAAGCCTCTGCCAGCTAAAATGAGTAATGGCTGTTTCCTTGTCAATTATACCTTCCACCTTGCTCCATTCTGCCCTCCCTATAAATCAGACTTACTAAGATACCCAGTGATAAAATTGTCCTGGCTTTCTGACACTGCCTAATTCGCCACATCACCCAATCAAAGCCCAAATCCAAAAATAAGTTCTTTCTACATCCTCGTACTGAATTGCCCTGTGGTTCCCCATGTCATAATTCTGTCTTACTACAACTGGTAATAAATCCAACTTGTTCAATGCAAAACTGATTGGCCTTTGGTTTGAGGGCGAAGGACAGAGAATGGGATGATACATACTTGGCAAATACCAATTAAGTGTTAATCTCTTTTCTTTCAAAGATAAGCAAACAATAAAATGAAACAAGACATGGGGTCTAGGGAAAAAACTACTGTTGAATAAAGAAAAAAGAACAGCATCCCTAGACTTGGTTGGGGCCCCTAGCTATACATTTCTATAACTTCCAGTTTTGTACTGTTTATCGTAGAATTCTGAGGAAACTAATATTTATTAGGAAAATTAAAATCCTAATTGGAAGTATTAAGGAGCCAAACTAATACTGGAGAAAATGGAAATGGTAACATTGAGAGGAAACTTGAGAGGTTTTCCTAGACTGAAGAGAAGGATAATGGGAAAGCACATAGTAGACCTACAGTGATTCAATCCAAGAAGGATTTGTGTTCATAACGAAGAAACAAGAGCGCTTTTAATGGAAGCAGTGCTAGTTACTGCAGACTTGCTTGCTCAAAACGCATTCCAACCCTCTGGTAGTATGCAGAGCCAAGTCCCACTCTTCCCACAGTTGCGTGCAGTTTCGAATATGATTTAGGTTCTTCCAAGATGACGCACTCAAGTGAGCCTGGATTTAGAAGTGAGTCATGTGAGAGAGAAGCAGGTAGGGAGGTCAGAGGCATCCAGTTTGCTGGTGCTGATTATGGCAGAGGCAACTCTGGAGGCAGCTTTCCAATTCGGCGGTCAGCTTCCTGGTGGGGGCAGAGGCGGCAGAGTTTTGGAACCAGCCGGTGTGGCAACAGCTCTTGTCTTGGCAGGAGCCTCCTGACTCTACACTGCCCTATGGGGGTCGGAGCAGCGGCTGTACTGGTAGCCCAGTTCTCAGACGTGCATCTGGGAGTCACTCGCGGAAGGTCAGTCTAGAACAGCACTATCCTATAGAAATGTAAGAACACACGTACATCGTTTAAACTTCTCTAGTAGCTGCAGTTGCAGTCCAAAGAAATAGGTGACATTAATTTTAATAATATATTTTGTTTAACCCAATATATCAAAAAATAGTATAATTTCCACATGTAGTCAAGATATCACTTTTTTCCTACTGATGCGTATCTTACCTGAGACTAGCCACATTTCAAGCACTCAGCTGTCTGTGGCTCCTGTATTGGACAACACAGGTCTAGAGTCCTTTTTTTCCATTTTCCTGGCAATTTAGTAAATAAAAAGGACTCAATCTGTACCAGCAAAATGAATGAAAAGAAAACCATACTTAGACACACTGGTACAAATTCTTTGAACTGCAAAGATGAAAGAACCTCAGATGCATCCAGACAGCCTCCCTTGCCCCCTTGTAAATCTATTAAAGAAAAATATACAGATTAGCCTTAGCCTTCTTTCCTGCAAAGATAAATGGCAGAAGGAAATGGAATGATGACTATACATTTGGGGGATAGAAGGTATAGCTTGAGAATTTTATACTCAGCCAAGTTGTTTTTCAGGTGTAAACATAGCAGAATGACAGATGTGTAAGGGCTCATGAAACATACCATGCATAGAGCTCTCTTGAAAAAGTTATTCGCTGATGTTTTCTTTTCCATATCAACCTTCTCCTGTTTTGCTTCTGCCTCTTTTAGTTTCATAATTTCTTGTTCTTTTTTTTTTCCTGGCTACTTAAAAATTAAAAAAATTATTTTTCTTGAGGATACTAAAATACATTTATTAAAAAAAATTTAAAGTGTGTCATTTTAATTTTCTTTTAATAGTGATTTCATCCATTGATTGTAACAGAGTTGGTGTTCTTTCTTAACATTACTTTTCTTCCTGTGTTTTGGATTTTGGTTTGCAGGCCCTTCTTGAAAGGAAGATTTTATATCTTTATTATTCTCTCTGCCTATTTTCTCTCTCTGATCCCCTGCACCCCGACTCTTGTGGTTTTGAGGTTTGTCTCCACCTGGTCCGTGGGGTCCCCAGGTCTTATATTGGCTGCTTGGTGCTCCTGCCCCACAATGACCTTGGGGATGTCACAGATACAGTCACTGAGCCCATAGACAGCTTGGCTGGCAGCCAGGTGGAAAGGCTGAAGTGTGCCCTCCTAAGCTTGCAGCATCACAGATGCCGTGGTCAAGGTCGCAAGCAGCCGCTGCTTTCAGTTTCCTTTCTTGAGTTGGGGAGCCTCACTACAGGCCCTGGTCTCAGGCCAGGAGCCTGGCCTCCCAAGGGGTATTCCTATTCCTGTCGCTGGGGGCGATAGTCAGCCTGTATGCTCTGGGCGGGCCCAAATGTTTGTTTCCATCCAGAGTTTATTCTAGTGGTTGCCGCATCCATGCTCACTGTTTGGTGCCTGTGTTGTGCTAGTTATTAATATTATCAGTATCAACCTGACCTGTTAACCCCACAGAAGCTGAGTTTCTGGCCACCTCAGATTGCTTCTTGACCTGGAGCCCAGGAGGCCTGTAGCTTTCACTGCTACATCTAATGCTTTGTATTTCTGTTCCAGTTCTGGGCATTTGTTCATTTTGTTTTTTAAACAAATGTAAAATTTAAAGTTAAAAAAAAATAAAAATTGAGGTATAATTGACACACAACATTATACAGTTGACCCTTGAACAACTCAGGGGTTAGGGGCGCTGACACTCTGCACAGTTAAAACTCTAAAAATCTGTGTATAACTTACCATTGGCCCTCGGTATCTGTGATTCCTCTACATCCTCAGTTTCCTGTATCCACGGTTCAGCATTGGCAGGTTCAACCAACTGTGGACGGTATAGTACTGTAGCATTTACTATTGAGAAAAAATCTGTGTACAGGTGGACCCATGTAGTTCAAATCCATGTTCAAGGGTCAACTGTATTAGTTTCAGGTGTTCAACATAATGATTTGATATTTGTGTATGTTGCAAAATGACCACCACAATGTCTAGTTAACATGGCTGTGACTTTTATTTTCTTCTGTATTTTATTTATTAAAAAAAAATTTATTTATTTATTTGGCTGCACTGGGTCTTAGTCGCGACGTGGGATCTAGTTCCCCGACCAGGGATCGAACCTGGGCCCCTTGCATTGGGAGTGTGAAGTCTTAGTCACTGGACCACCAGGGAAGTTCTCTTTTGTATTTTATCTATCAATAAAGGAGCAGAAGAGAGGACCTCACGGTATATACTTACAATGTCATCTTGGCAAGAAGTTTCTTAAAGATGTGGTCTAGATGACCAAGACATATATCAAAGTGAAAGTAATAGTATTAAAGTATTGCAGTATTTTAGTTTTAAAGAGTTGGTGGAGAGTGCCAAAATTTACCAAATAAAGTCTAATTAATTGACTAATTGTAGACACAAAACAGAATGTGTTAACATTCTTTAAAGTGAATATATATAATTTAAAAACAATAATTTTCCTAAAATATAGTGTTATTATAATATGTGATATAATAATGGAGGTGAGTGAAAGGTAATAAATGCTATAAAATTAATAGACATTGTAAACAAACACACATTCATTTAGAAATGGGAAAAAAGAAGAAGCAATTTAAATATTTCATACTTTAAAGTAGAGATTAAAAACTACAACTATAGACGATTTAGAAAATATGGGAAATGAGAACATCATAAGGAATGAGGCCAAAATTGTGTTCAGCAAATTGATACTCTTAAGGGAGTTCATTATTCAACAAGCAAGCATTCAACCTAAGAAAAACAAACTGAACCAACTTAAGGAAAGCAGTGGTAGGAATGAAATATTAAGTAAACTATTAACAGAAATCTCTGACTTAGAAAACAGAAAAACTGTAGAATTAATACATTAATTTAAGAGCCAATTCACTGAAAAACCAGTATCTTTGTCAAGAAAACCTTGGGAAAATAGAGAAGGAAAGAGAAAAAAAATTTTTAAAGAGAAATAAGATAAAATTATAGGCATAGAAGTGGTTAAACTTTTATATTAAAAAGTTCTCTTCTGTAAGAAGAATTACTGAAGTTTATACGAATGGAACAATAGGAAGGCTGGGACTTGTTTTAAAATACAGTGCTTCGGGGGCTTCCCTGGTGGCGCAGTGGTTGAGAGTCCGCCTGCCGATGCAGGGGACACAGGTTCGTGCCCCGGTCCGGGAAGATCCCACATGCCGCGGAGCAGCTGGGCCCGTGAGCCATGGCCGCTGAGCCTGCGCGTCCGGAGCCTGTGCTCTGCAACAGGAGAGGCCACAGCAGTGAGAGGCCCACGTACCGTAAAAAAAAAAAAAAAAAAAAAAAAAAATACAGTGCTTCGGGCTTCCCTGGTGGCGCAGTGGTTGGGAGTCCGCCTGCCGATGCCGGGGACACGGGTTCGTGCCCCGGTCCGGGAAGATCCCACATGCCGCGGAGGGGCTGGGCTTACGTGAACCATGACTGCTGAGCCTGTGCGTCCGGAGCCTGTGCTCCGCAACGGGAGAGGCCACAACAGTGAGCGGCCCGCGTATGGAAAAACAAAACCAACAAAATTTACAGTGCTTCTTGGCTATGAGATGAGTAAGGTCTGAGGATCTAATGTATAACACGGTGGCTATGGTTGTTAATACTGTATCGTGTTATTGAAATTTGCTAAGATTTTAGATCTTAAATGTTCTCACCAAGAAAAAAAGATAAATATGTGATAAGATGGGTGTGTTAATTAACAAGATTGGGGGAATCCTTTCACAATGTGTACGCCTATCAAATTATCATTATATATACTTTAGATATCTTACATTTTTATTTGTTAATTATGCCTCAGTAAAGCTGAAAAAAATATAGGGCTCCACTTATAAAAGGTGATTGAGGAATAAATGAAAGAATATTGGCAAAAATGCTGATTACTTTTAAGCTGGGTAGTGTATATGTGGAGATCCATTACATATTCTCTCTCATTTTATGTGTGCATAAAAATTTCTGCAGTTAAAAGTTGAAAAATTTAAAAGAGAATGTCATGTTTGACTCTATGGTAATACATTTAGAAATCTTCCTAATGAAGTAGATGGTTTTCTGAGAAAACACATTACTAAAACTGACTCAAGAAGTAGAAAATCTGAAAGAAAAGCAACCCTGGAAGAACTTATAAAAGAATTACCTCCAAAAGAGATTCTGAGATCTGTTAATGTTATTAGTGCATTTCTTCAAGAAACACCAAATTCTTATGCTCCGTAAATTATGTCGAAATAAATGATACCATCAAATTCATTCTATAAAGTTAGCGTAACCTTACCACTAGGACCTGATAAATGAACAACAAAAATATCAAACTAGAGCAGTTTTATGTGCAAGTATTTATGGGAAATTTCTAAATGAAATGACAAAGAAATTAAACTCAGTTGCATTCAGCTGATCAATCTCCACTTAAGCAATTCATCAGATTAAGAAAAGTTCATCATTTCCTCTGTAAAACATACTGACTGATGACCACGGAAGGACGAACGCTCAAGATCAGTTTGCTCTGGTGTGTTCTTGCAGTTTTGTTCAGATAATAACATGTTTCCAAACCAGTTTATGTCAGTTTTATTTGTTTCGGTATTTATGCAATCTAATTAAGCATTTGTGTACACTGATGAAATGTGACTGTGGAAAAAAGAATTGTTCCTGTGAAAGCTAAATTGAATCTATTGGGAGAACTCGACGCAAGTGAGGCACTAAAAAAGGATGAGACAAGTGTAAAATTTGGGAAAAATTGCTTTCCTCTCTGCTGTCTTTGCTGTGAGCTTTATCCTAAATGGATTCCCCAAGATGGTTGACAGTAGCTCCTGAGGTTATGTGCTTCATTGTTCTTGTTTAGGAATAGGAGTGTCTTTGTGTCAGTATTTAAAGCACCTTATTAGACCGATTTGGGTCACATGCCCACCCTGGACCAATCGTAGGGCATGGCTTATGCTGATTGACTTGGTCAAGGTCTATACCACAGCTGGGATTGGGGGTGGAGCCAGCATTTCTGGACCCACTTGTATCCCCTGACAAGCATTAGGAGGCTACCGGGAAGCGGGTGAGTGTGGATACTGACTGGGGAGATAATCAACAAATATCTTTTTTTTTTTTTTTTTTTTTTGTGCTACGTGGGCCTCTCACTGTTGTGGCCACTCCTGTTGCGGAGCACAGGCTCCGGACGCGCAGGCTCAGCGGCTATGGCTCACGGGCCCAGCCGCTCCGCGGCATGTGGGATCTTCCCAGACCGGGGCACGAACCTGCGTCCCCTGCATCGGCAGGCGGACTCTCAACCACTGCGCCACCAGGAAAGCCCACAAATGTCTTTTATATTAATGCAAATTATGTCATCAACAATAGTCAATTAAAAAAAAACCATGGTAATTGTAATGGAGTAAAAGACATTCTCTATAAAAATATTTGGCAGATTAAAGAGTAAAACAGTAATATCCCCAAAGAAAAATGGGCAAAGTTCATAAACAGAACTGGCCAATAAGTATGTGGAAGGCACGTAATTTCAGTAGTAATCAAAGAAATGAAAATAAAAGCTATGATGTCATACCACTTTTTGCTTAATCAGTTGACTAAGTATTATGCAAGGAGCAGGGCTGTCCCAAATAACCCTGTGTGCTTACCTGGTGTTGTAGACAGAATTGCACTCGCAACAAGATTCACAGGTTGAAGCTCTAGCCCTCCATGTGACTGATTTGGAGATAAGCCCTTTAAGGAGATAATTAAGATTAAATGAGGTCATAAGTGAGAGGCCCTAACAATAAGATTGGTCCTTATAGGAAGAGGAGGAGATACCAGGAGCGCATGTACACAAAGAAAGCCCACGCAAGGACACAGTGATGAGAAGGAAGCCGAGGAGAGAGGCCTCAGGAGAAATGAAATCTGCCAACACCTTGATCTTGGACTTCCAGCCTGCAGAATTGTGAGAAATACTTTTCTGTTGTTTAAACCACTCAAGACTGTGGCAGCCCTAGTGGACTATTAAGTTGCCTGGGCCAGAGGCTAACAGGGCTCAGGGCCTTGCTCTTCCCCCAGTTGGAGGGGCAATCTCCAAGGTCACATTCTTGAGGAACTTAGGCTTCCACCCCCTACCAAGGGAGGGACTGAACTGAAACATTCTTGGGGCTCCAGAGCCTCCAGGTGCTGGGTAGCTGGCGTTCCAAGACAATTCCTGTAAATAGCTGGCACCCCCAAACCAGATTGCTTGGCATGCTGGTAAGGCTGCCCTGTCATGCTTGTCATATAAGAAAGAATAGGGCATGGGTCCAGCAGACCCTGGCATGCCTCTTCATGGGCTGATGGAGTGACCGTGGGTCCTTGTCATGCTGACCCTGGCCTCGAAAGCTTCTTTATCCAATTAAGCTTATTCCTTAGCCCATGTCATGGGATGTTGTGAAATTTCACCCAAACCCTAGTGCATTACATGGGGAGACCCAGAAGAGAACATATGACACAAAAGAGAGATTTAAGAAATGATATACTCAGTGGTAATGAGGTACAGGTAATGGACATTCTCATCTTGTCTGTTAGCCTAAGACTATTTTACAACCCTTTGCAGAACCAATTTATGATGTGTTTAAAGAGTCCTCAGTATATCAATTTTTAAAAATTATGGGAATATACTTATTAAGTAGTGAATTCATCGCTATGTATCAAGATACCAGGGAAATTTAACAAAAGTATATAGTGTTGAACAGAAAGTATTTTAGCTGTAGCATTAGAGTGAAAAATGCATAAAACTCTATTTTCTTCCACCAGAGACTTTATACCTATGTTGTTATTGATAATTTTCCAGATAAGTTTCTAGAGAACAACAGAAAAGCTGCCACTTCCTGATCACAATTTCAATGGCAATCTTTTTTTTTTTTAAAAAATAAACAAATAAAAATATTAAAAAAAAGAAAAATCACACAGGCAGAGACAGACCCCACTAGAACCTTCTTCACTAACCATTCTTCCGGGTTCACTAATTTGATGTTGTTTTATTTTCTGTGGCATTAAATTCAAGTTTTTATTTAACCATCAATTTTGTTTTACTCTCTCTTAAAAAGAATTATATTAAAGGTAGTGTAGCCTTCTACGTTCTTAGGCGAGTAGCCCAGGTATCAGGTAGCCAGACAGACCATGTGTTTTGGTACTCATTTCTTGACAGTGCTCTGTACATCAGTTGCAAAGGATTCCTTAAAATGAAATCTGGGATTTCTGCCGTGGTTCTTTGTTACCGAGTACATTCTGAGGAACATACATTAAAAGATGATCAATTCTTTTCATTTATAATGGGAAGGCATAGAAAACTACCATAAGAAAGAATTGTTTCTACCATTAATTCCACTTAATCCTTACCCACCTGCATCACTGGATATTAAGTATTATAATAGATAAACTGAAAGTAAATTGTCAGAGCTTTTGAAATCCAATCTCCACAATTATTGCTTACCACTGGGGGATCAGTGTCACAAACCTGTAATATTTGTTTAGTCTAATCCCTCCTTCACTAATTAGAAACACTAAAAGATCACGGAATTTCCCTTCCTGGCCCTTCCCTCAGTGGTGGTATTTGTAAAAAAATAAAACCCAAACTGAACAAACAAAAACCCACTGAATACCCAAGAGCCAACTAAACCCCCCATGGCACTCACCAGTGCTCAGGTGACAAAGCCTGGGGTAGGGGGTGGGGAGCTTGAGAGTAATGTTAAACTGACACTGTAAACAAGGACACTGTGCAGAATGCTACTTCCCTATGTGAAACAATGAGTAACAACTTCATCTGAAACAAAACGACTCACCAGACTTCTACTAACCAACTTCTTTTCCTTGATCTTATAACGAAGTCTTATTTACGGAGTGCCTCCCAAGTTCAAGGCGCAGTAGTGAGCATGAGGCCTCTGTCATCTAACGATGACAAACAAACTTTGCAACTAGGCTTTCTGATGTACCAGACAAATGGAAAGAGAAGACAGCTACACCGGAGACCAAAAAGGGAGGTGGGAGTGGGGAAATCAACTTTTAAGATTCGTCACATTTGTCAATGGCAATTTAAAAAATACATCTCTGTGCCCGCCACCCTGCTTTGAGGGCTAAAGCTGCAACTGGAACATTTAGCATGCACATTTAGTGTTAAATTTGACATTTAACATTCAGACGAACAGTGAGGCCATCTTGTGGCCACTTAGAGAAGTTTCCGCTTTCCGACACCCAGTGCTGTTTGCGTTCCTGCACTTGCACCCCCTCATGCTGAGGCGGGACCTTGAAACTCAGGCTGCTGCACAGTGGTGAGGACTCTTGGTATCTCCTTAACGACATCTCCTGGAATGAGTCCAAGATTCAACTGTCAAATTTAAATTCCATTGTTTGTGGGCTGGTGCGTGTTGTAGGATTTCATGCTATGTGGTTAATATGTATGCACATGTCCTGTCACCTGTTTACAGCTAGATTCATCTGTCAATCATCCTGTTGAAATGGAAAGTTCCTAAAACAATAAAGTTCTTCTGGAAACATATAACAACGGGGTACCGTAAACAGAAGCAGGGCCAGGTTGGAAGGACAGCACAGAGAAACACATTTCCGGACTTCCCTAGTCCCAGTCCTTTGTGAATTATTTGTAAACGATATTGCCAGTTCTCAGAAAACATATTAACCCCTGTGTGGGTGAAAGAAATATTATTACGATGTAAAGGACAGGTGGGTCATGTTTTCTAAAAATGTCTCTTTCCCTGGACAAAGGCCTACTAGAATTCTGACTTGAGTTGTAAGAAGCAGATTCATCTTTGCTTAGCAAAGATTTGCAAATACTTGGAACAATCACTTTGATGATTTTCTCTCTCTGTGTTGTGAATTCACAACTCCTCCTTGACTCTACATTACGAATAACTCTTTGTTATTTATAAATGTAATCCCTTTTCAATCATCCTTAAGTATGAGAGATGTAATTTCCCTTTCCAATTCTCAAGTACTTTTATTTTCCTGTTTCTTTTTTTCCCTCTGAAACAGAATGTAAAATTTCTTTATAGATTAGAGAAACAAAAAACACAAAGCAAATTTTGAGGGAAAAGTGTTTTCCCCTCCTTTGAATCACTTAAGCTCTTTTGGGCTATCTTTGTGAGTTGGAATACCAGATACTGCCTTGAATAAACTGTGTGAATTATGAAACGAATGCAGATCTGTTCTCTGGCTACTTTGAGCTTGTGCAGGGAGATCAAAGGAACCAGAAGAAAAAAACAAAGACCAAAGAGAATTGGAATGCCCAGTGAATCTCTTTCTGAAGAATATACTGCAAACTTTGGAAAGCTTCCCTGTGATATTAACAGCCTATGCTTGTCCAGTGATTTCCAGTTTCTAAAGTACTTTTATGTCCATTAGCTCAGGACTACCCTAACTAGAAGGGCAGTACAGGCATTATTGTTTTCTTGTTACAAAGGAAAGCACATACTTGAAGAGACCGAGTGCATAGCATGGGGCTGCTCACCTTGTGATCCTGGGAACCGGTATTTGAACCTGGATCTGCTGTCTCCAAACTTAGCCTCTTTCTGCCTCATCACAAATTCCACTGGCTTTGGTTACCCTGGAAAGGGTAGTCTGTGTTCATACACATTCTGCTAGTAGATCGTGCATTCCTGGGTCTCCTGCAGCCCCACACCCTGCATCTGCATACGGCAAATGGTTTCCAGGGAAGAGCTCCAGACGGGGAAATATTTTGGAATCAGTCTGAGTTAAATACCAGACCCTATTTGTAATTTCTGCTTAGGCCTAAGCACTTAAAGGATTCCAAAGGGCAACAGTTGTGAGTCCATTTGGCATCCCTTCTTGGGGTAGTGGAGAAGGGGATGGCAAGACAAAGGAAGTTAGAATTATCCAGTCCCAGCTGAGCCCAGCTGCCAGGGCCTAAGCCGAACTGATGGAAGAAAATCCAGCAGAGCTCTGAATCAGATTTCAGTGGTTCCATCTCGAATAGGATTTTCTCATGGGTCTGGCAAGAGCCACACTGGATTTTAAGTGAAATTAAGCTGTGGACTCTGGGGGATAACACAGGAAATTACAAATGAGAGCTGCTTGTCTCAATAGCCACATCTTGTCAAGAGGCCCTATCCAGGGCCGCTGTTATTCGAGGAATGGGGATGCATTGGAATCCAGTTTTGAGCCCCTGGGGAAAGTTGTTTTAGAGTAGAGTGGAGACTCAGAAGGTTGGTTCTGTTTCTTTACTAGGCATGCGATCTCGAATCAGGCACACAGCTTCTCCAAGCCTTGGTTTGTTAATCTGTAAACAGGAAAGTAATAATACTGGCCTATCAGGTTTTTTGTTTTTATTTTCTGGTGAAAGGCATTTTATAATCTGTAAAGTGTTCTAGAAATGCAGGGCTTGTTATTATTCTTGTCATTACTTACAGGTCATTACTTGTGGGGGAAGGGAATAGAGATGCATAAGAAATAAATGGAGTTTTGAAGAGAAGAAAAGGAACAGCGGTAATATAATTAAAATCAATTTTTAAGTGTTTACAGGCATCTGGAACCATAGTAAGAGCTATAAAAATAAGCTTCCCGAGATGTAATTGGTAATCCGAGGCCATTGCATGAAATGGCTCAGAGCTGATGGGGTAGAGGTGGAAGTTAGGGGAGGAATGAGGTGTAACATCAATGCAGCACCTTTGATGTGTGAGGCATTTTTGAAGATGCCATTATCTCCTTAAGCCTTCTTACGAAGTATGTACCAACCTCATTTTAGAGAGGACGAAAGGGAGACTCAGAGGCCTTGAGCACTTTGCTCAAGGCCCCGTGGCCAGTGAATGAAAGAGCTGGGACTTTGCCTCCCAAGCACATCCTCACGTGCAGACAAATGAACCAGTCAATAGGGTGTAAACTAGGTAATTCACAAGACATGCTCTCAAAAGGGGTGAGGCCCGAGAAACGCGAAAGCAGCCCTGAGAGCTAGGGTGACCAGTGCATCCCGATTTGCCCGTGACTGTCTCCATCTTAGCACTGAAAATCCTGTGTCCCAGCCCCTCACCCTGGGGCCTCCTCAGTCCCACGCAAACTGGGATGGTTGGTCACCCTATAGCTGACAGTTAGGGGATGTGCCCTTGGTGAACATAAGCAATTTCTCGGGATATCAGCATCAGATGGGACTTTCATGGATGTGATGGAACAAGACAAAAACGAGACTACTCTGAAATTATGTCTGAGCAGGAATAAAAACAGACACCTTGCAACTGCAAAAATGACCAAATACCCCCCTCTCCTGGCTAACAAGAGGGACTACTGTTTCTTCTTCAGTGACAACTCTAGCCCTGCTTCTTTCTTCCTGCCTATTAAAGAAAAATTAAGATAATCACTAAATTTACCTACTTTCTCACAGCTCCCAATTCACTTCATTGAGTCCTCCTGCAAATCAGCTAACACAGGCCCGACTCCTAGAGCAAGCCCTTCCTGAACACTCTTTCTTTCTCTTTTTTTTTCCTTCTTTTTTTTTCTTTTTTTGTCTGCATTGGGTCTTCGTTGCTGCGCGTGGGCTTTCTCTAGCCGCAGAGAGCAGGGGCTACTCTTCGTTGCAGTGCACGGGCTTCTCATTGCGGTGGCTTCTCTTGTGGAGCACGGGCTCTAGGTGCGCGGGCTTGAGTAGTTGCAGCACACAGGCTCAGTAGTTGTGGCTCGTGGGCTCTAGGGCGCAGCCTCAGTAGTTCTGGCGCACGGGCTTAGTTGCTGTGTGGCATGTGGGATATTCCTGGACCAGGGCTCGAACCCGTGTCCCCTGCGTTGGCAGGCGGATTCTTAACCATTGCGCCACCAGGGAAGTCCCCCTGATATCCTTTTTCTGAGATGCTTCATGTTTCCTCATGATGTCAGGTGGCCTCATAGCAGGGTGCAGCACCAACTCTATTTGACGTCAGGTGTGTTCCTGGATGGTCTTTGACTAGGGGACATTGACAGGACTTATACAAGGTCAGTGTATTAAGGGGGGGCCACCTTTCACTTGTGGTATTGTAATTCTCTCTCTCTGGGCCATCTCTACAGCTAGATCAGATGTTTTTCAAAGCAGAATCACTTACTAAAGATGGTAACTAGCATGTATGGAGGACTTCCACTTGCCAGGCACCATGCTAGGCTCTCTCCAAGGACTGACCCATTTAAGGCTCACCCACACTTTCTGAAGCAGGGGCCACAATTTTCATTTCACAGATGCCGAAGAGGAGGCTGAATGAAACTATGTCCATTGCCCGGAGTTAGTAAGTGGCAGAGCCAAGATTCAGAACCATTGAGTTTGATTCTAGAGCCCTGCTGGCACGCACGGAACATTCAGTGTTTGGGGAATAGATCAATAACCAACTTCTCTTCAGTCAGAGGTCTTGGCATCATAATAATACGAAGGTTTCCTGCTCTGAGCCATACACTGTTTTGAACACTTTCCATGTGTTAACTTACTTGACCCTAACAACAACGCCATAGTTGGCACCTCCATTTTACAGTTAAGGAAGAGGCTCTAAGGTATACAATACATTTATATAGAGTTTAAAGTGAACAAGATCTTTTCACATTTGCATTTTCTAAGCCCTGTGAAGTACTGAATTTCATTAATCTAAGATGCTAGTTATCATAAGATGCACCATTATTTTATGTGCCACGGAGAAAAAAAAGCTGCCAGTTAAAATTTGTAAGATGTCCTCGAATGTACCCAGTTTTTGGAGATGCTAAAATGCAAGGAAAAAGACATTTTAGAATTGATGAAATGGAGTAGGTATTTTTATCCCCATTGTTTAGATGCAGAACCTGGGGCTCGGAAATGAGTATATTTCTCAAGATCATAAAAGTAGCAAGAAAGGGACTTGAATCTAGGTCCACAAAATATGCTCTTTCTTCCATGCTATTCTAAACATTATGGGAGTCTTTGACCCCCGAGTTTAAAGGAGGGCTGAAGGAGTGTGTCTGACTCTAGGGCGTCCCTGAGACAAAAGACTTTTTGGGCCAGGGAACACTTTTTGTGAAGTTTATATCACATTTTGTGGGTGGCCATGTCTGCATCTAGATGCAGGGTGAGCTCTTCTTCTTTGCTTTTTAACTTGGCTAAGACTTTAGGTTCCTGTGGGTCCTTTGGCCAAAGAGATTGCATGAATGAGCTCACCATGCCTGGGTGATGCTTCTCTTTTCCAAGCCCCAGAGATTCTCTGTAGAACTCTCTCTATCTCTCTCCCTGGGCTTCCCCAGTTGTGGTTTAGGTCTGGGACTGTCAACTTGCTTTAAGTTATCATGGGTCAGAGATCTCGCAAGGAGTCTAACTCCATATTTGATGCTCCACTTTTGACAGCTCTTAAGCCTCACCCCTTCTTCTCCCTCTCTGCCCCACATCTGAGCAAGCTGATAAGAAAGCCATGGTGGTCTCTCCTTTGGTCTTGGTGGGAGATTTAAAGGATGCTAGCCCCTGCCAGCATGTGGGTACCCTCACTCTGACCCTACACTCTGTCTATACCCTATAACCCTACCCAGCTTCCTTTCTTTGTGTTCCCAAGCCATTTTGGGCCTGACTGGGAGGTCTGCCCTGATCTCCCCAGAAAAGCCTCAATTATATACATCATAGCCTTTTCATAGACTTTTGGTATATGTGTGACATTCTCCGTCTTGACATCCAAACTAAATTTTGAGTGGGGGTCCCTCCCGCTTCTGTAGAGAGGCTGCAACAGACCCCTCAGAACAACTCAGCAGAGCCACGTCATCTAAAACCTATTTAAATTTTTTTTTTTTTTTTTTGCGGTACGCGGGCCTTTCACTGTTGTGGCCTCTCCCGTTGTGGAGCACAGGCTCCGGACGCGCAGGCTCAGCGGCCATGGCTCACGGGCCCAGCCAGTCCACGGCATGTGGGATCTTCCCGGACCGGGGCACGAACCCACGTCCCCTGCATCGGCAGGCGGGCTCTCAACCACTGCGCCACCAGGGAAGCCCTAAAACCTATTTAAATTTTTTTTTTTTTTTTTTTTTGCGGTACGTGGGCCTCTCACTGTTGTGGCCTCTCCCGTTGCGGAGGACAGGCTCCGGACGCGCAGGCTCAGCGGCCATGGCTCACGGGCGCAGCCTCTCCGCGGCATGTGGGATCTTCCCGGACCGGGGCACGAACCCGTGTCCCCTGCATCGGCAGGCGGACTCTCAACCACTGCGCCACCAGGGAAGCCCTAAATATTTTTTTTAACAGAGAAAAATGTTAGTCATTTGTACCTAGATATTTTTAAAATGAAGAGAGGTTATGCTCACCAGCTTCTGTGTTCAGTTGAAAGTGTATAGATGCCTCTCCATGGTGGTTTGCTAAGAGAGGCGGCAGGAAGGGCTGGCTATATGCAGCTCAGCCGTCATCTTACGTGGGCGGGTCATGTGCCGATTAAGGCAGGTGATGGAAGACATTCCAGGCTGTCAGCGCAAACAGACAAGGCTAAGGGAATCTGTGGGCTTTAAAAGGTTCCTCTGGAGCAAATGAGAAATGGAATGGATAAATCAGACAGAAAAATGAAAAAGGAGTGACAAAGACCAGTGAATTATACAGAGAGAGAGAAAGATTATGAAATTAGAGGAAAAATAGAAAGAGAAATTAGAAATAAAAAGAATGAAGAGTGAAAAGCTAAAACTAATGAATTGCCGGAGAGGCCTGGTACATTAAGAAATGGGAGGAGAGGGCTTCCCTGGTGGCACAGTGGTTGGGAGTCCGCCTGCCGATGCAGGGGACACAGGTTTGTGCCCCGGTCCGGGAAGATCCCACATGCCGCGGAGCGGCTGTGCCCGTGAGCCATGGCCGCTGAGCCTGCGCGTCCGGAGCCTGTGCTCCGCAGCGGGAGAGGCCACAGCGGTGAGAGGCCCGCATACCGCAAAAGAAAAAAAAGAAAAAAAAGAAATGGGAGGAGAAAGGAATAATTGGACAAGGAGAAGACGGTAAACAAGATAAACAATAATACAAGAAAATGATGTTCCCATCTTATGTAGGCTTTTAATCAAGAACCACAAAGTTTTACCACATGAGGGTTGAAATACATCCATTTTCTCGGGGGGTGGAATGAACAGGGTAAACTAGTTGCTGTTTGGACACAATTCGCAAAGTAATTACAGTGTCTAACAATGCTGTTCCCAAGACTGAATCATTAATCACCATTTCCGATGATGCTGAAACCGTAATGAGAAAACCCATACCAATGTTTCCCAGGTCAATTTCAAGCTCTGTTATAAGAGGTATGGAGAGAAATCCATGGTATATTATTTTCCTGATTCTGAGTTGACATTTCAAACAGCACAGTGTGAAAATATAAAGACAGCGCCCTTTTAAAGGTCAATAGTGATTTCCATTACAATCCATGATTTATCATTCAGCCCAGAAGATTTATTCCAGGCTGGGATGTAACCCAAGAGTTTGCTCTACACGGGGGGCGGGGGGGAAGCAAAGCAGAAAAAAAATTACCTAGTAGTTTTAAGGGCCTTTTCCCCCATGTACTTTTCCCTTTGAGCTCAAAAGACAGGCACCAGACCAAATCTTCAAACATTTACATTTGGGGCCTTCTCTCTGTTTTGTGATAAATTCTCTCCAACCCCTCCACAAAGATCTGGTCCCAGTAGCCTGAGAGGTCTGGGGAAAACGCCGTTCAGAGTTTCTCCTTTTTGACATCTTGAAGAAGTAATTCTTGAAGAGTGTTAAAGAGTCTCTTCCTCGCTTTCTACCTGCCTTCCTCTATCTGGCTTTCCCAGCCAGAGAACACTGCTTCCAGAGAATTCCTCAGGCCCTTTAGCCATCCAGGAAAAGAATGACTTCAATACAGGGTATCTCGAATATTTAAGAAAGGGCTATCCTAGGTGGCTTCTGCCCACAAAGGCAAGGTTCTTACCTTCGCTGGCAGCTCAGTGGCTGGGAGCGTTTTGGATCAAATCACGTAGCAAACTGGCTCGGAGGCTGTAGAACAAACCATGAAACCAAAGCTGGATTGACAACAGGTGATAGTATTATTTTGTAAGGTTTTTTCTCTCTTAGTTATATTACCACCCAGTAGTATTGTGGGTCCCCAAACTGATGGAAAATGACTAAATTAACTAGGATGCCTGGGCCTCTTGTTATTTTACTGACTTGAGAGTGATGCTGTCTGCTATCTCCTCTAACCGTTAACATTGACCTGGTTGACTTAATGCACGTGACCAAATTCAGAATCTTGGCAGAGAGCATCCGAAAACAGGTGTATTTGGAGTCAAGGCTAGTTGGGGGGTGGGAGAAGGGAGACTTCTCTGTTTCTAGCGTCTTCCTCCAGGGGAGGGACTGGGAGCCCCATCTGTTTATTGGCGTCTCTGTTTCCTGCCTCTCTCTGCCTGCAGGGGGCAGAGGGCTGCCCCGAGCAGTGAGTGGACCAAGAAGCTGTGCATTGGGGCCGTACCCTTCCACCCTTGCTCTTGGGAATTAACCGTCCACAGGGAGCTTGTGTTCTCTTCTGCAATTCTCGACCATAATTTCCCCCATTTTTTTTTATTGTGGTAAAATGCACAAAACATAAAACTTACCATCTTAAACGTACAGGTCAGTGATCTGAAATGTATTCGTGCACAGCCGTCACCACCATCCATCTCCAGAGCTCTTTTATCTTGTAAAACTGAAACTCCACACCTGTTAAACAATAACTCCCCATTCCCCTTCCTCCCCAGCCTCTGGCAACCACCATTTTTCTTTCTTTTTCTATGGTTTTGACTATTCTAGGAACCTCATGTAAGTGGACTTGTACAGAATTTGTCATTTTTTATAATTCTTTTCTCCCCAGCTTTATTGAGAAATAATTGACATCACTGTATAAGTTTAAGGTGTGCAGCATGATGGGTTTTTTTTTTAACATCTTTATTGGAGTAAAATTGCTTTACAATGGTGTGTTAGTTTCTGCTTTATAACAAAGTGAATCAGCTATACATATACATATATCCCCATATCTCCTGTCTCTTGCGTCTCCCTCCCACCCTCCCTATCCCACCCCTCTAGGTGGTCACAAAGCACCGAGCTGATCTCCCTGTGCTCTGTGGCTGCTTCCCACTAGCTATCTGGTTTACATTTGGTAGTGTATATATGCCCATGCCACTCTCTCACTTCGTCCCAGCTTACCCTTCCCCCTCCCCGTGTCCTCAAGTCCATTCTCTACGTCTGCGTCTTTATTCCTATCCTGCCCCTAGGTTCGTCAAAACCATTTAAAAATTTTTTTTTAGATTCCATATATATGTGTTAGCATACGGTATTTATTTTTCTCTCTCTGACTTAACTTCACTCTGTATGACGGTCTCTAGGTCCATCCACCTCACTACAAATAACTCAGTTTCGTTTCTTTTTATGGCTGAGTAATGTTCCATTGTATATATGTGCCACATCTTCTTTATCCGTTCATCTGTCGATGGATACTTAGGTTGCTTCCATGTCCTGGATGTTGTAAATAGACCTACAATGAACATTGTGGTACACAACATGATGGTTTGATTTATATATATTATGAAATAATTACCACAAGAGATTCAGCTACATCCATCTTCTTATATAGATACAATAAAAAGGAAAGAAAGAAAAAAAAGAGGAAAAAATAGTTTCTCCTTGTGATGAGAATTCACAGGATTTACATTCTTAACGATTTTCCTATACATCATTCAGCAGTGTTAGCGATAGTCATCATGTTTATGTTACATCCCTAGTACTTATTTATTTTATGAATGGGAGTTTGTACCTTTTGACCACTTCCCTCTACCCCTCCAACCCCTGCCTCTGGTATCCACAAGTCTGATCTCTTTTTTTTTTTTAATGAGTTTGCTTTTTTGTGTTTTGTTTGTTATTTGTTGTGTTTTGTTATAAGACCCCTCCACATATAAGTGATCATACAGTATTTGTCTTTCTCTGTCTGACTAATTTCACTGAACACAATGCCCTCAAGGTCCATCCACACTATCGCAAATGGTAGAATTTCCTCATTTTTATTCCATTGTATATAATAGTACTTGTGTTTTTGTCACTGGCTTATTTCCCTCAGCACAATGATGTTGTAGCCTATGACATAATTTTTTAAGGGATGCTTTCCCCACCCTCAAGCAGAGACTGCCCAGAGATTAGGGGTTGACTTTATATGATTCTGAGGTTTAGTACCGTGGGGTCATTTGCCAGTTTTTAAAATTTTGATTTTTTCAGCTCCTTTGTTTTAATTGTCAACTGGCTCAGAAAGGGCCCTATTTATTGGACCCTCTTTAGGTCCCAACAAAGCTGAGATTATGACTCTCCTTAATCATCTTGAAAGCTTAATAACTTGATAGAACGCAGAGATTCCATATGATAGTTTGTTTCATACTTTCTGGCTTCACTCATTTCCTGAACAAATAAAAAAGAAAATCTACTGTGTTTCAGGAGCTATGCCTCAGCAAAGAGCAACTCAGACAGATCCTTGCCATCAAGAACTTTTAGTGGAAAAAAAATAGTAACAAAAGGAAACTTATGAATTGCAATTATTTCTAGTATGGAAAGAAATAAAGGGCAAGAAAGAATAAGAGAGGCAGAGGGTGGCTAGATGGAGTGGATTTGGTTAAAGGCAGCTCTCACCCTTTCATGCTCAACCATTAATTAAAATTGCCCATAATGTTTGAATGGAGGCAAAACCAGTAGTTAGTAAACTTGACATATGTTATGATAATTTTTAGTCTCCCTATAACTTACACGTTTTTCCTAGATTTATTACATATTGTCGTGCATTCATTTCTTGTCAATGCATTTCTAATATCAGGAAATCTGAAAGAGGCTAAGGATATAGGGATGAATAAGACATTCTTGCTGCCCCAAGGAAAAACCTCCCACGTTGAGAGAGCCAGGGACATAAATAAGTAACTACAATATGGTGCGATAAGCTGGGGGAAGATCATGAAAACACCAGAGTAGGGGGTGATCACCTCGAGATAAGGAAGTTGGGGAAGTTCAGGCAGAGCGGGTAGGAGCACCTGCAGAGGCACAAAGCAATGGAAAGCATGGCTTGTCTTTTCAGGGCAGCGAGAGAGCGCGGTTAACGTACTGAGGTTCTGAAAAAGCCAGCGCGTTTCCAGCATTCCTTGGAAACACAGGCCTGATAGCTTCACCTTTTGCTTTGAAACTGTCTTTAAACCTTAGCTGAATTATTATTCCCATTGTAAAGGTAAGCAGACCAAACCTCAGACAGGTCGAGTGACTTGGGCAGGTCACGTGGTTGGTAAGGAGCAGAGCCAGATTAGAATGATCATGGACATAAAATAGATTTTATTGGTATTGGTTAGAATTTATGGAAAGTCGGAGTTTAGTTTTTTTTAAAAAACCTATTCCACAAGGTACACTGTCCTGTTTTGGGCAAAATTTCTGCTTAATCCCCCGAAAAGTATATAAAATTCCACAAGAATTTAATGGCGGTTTTGGATCTATCCATACTCTTGGACTTGAGTGGTGGTAGTGGGGGAGCAGTTCATTTAATTCTTAGCTAAAACATGACAGACACAATTTAAGCGTGAAAAAGAGTGAGATTTAAAAACAAGGAAATAAAAGTTTAATTCATATTTTGTTTGGCCTGAGTGTAAACAATTTCTTGCTTAAGCTCTTGTTGGATACAGTAAAAAGATATTTTTCTAAAATGTCCAAAGCAGTGTTTAGTGAATTGGTCTTGGTGTGTGTTTAAGAGGATAATTAGAGAAAAGGATGGGTTTAAAAGTGACTTATGCACTATCTCCACTAATTATTTTTAATAAGGAGTGATTCACCACGCAGAGTGCTATTTTTTCCTTCCCTTTGCATGTCCAAAGCAGAAGCAATGCTATGTGTGTGCTGAGGCATATCAAAGCTAGGCTGAACCTTCCTTACCAGGTTTGGTGGTTTGATGTTAGTTCAAAGGAAACCTCCAATCCCGAAGACTTTTAAATTTCTTTCTGCAAAATAAATTAAACGCAAAAAGCCAATATAAAACTCTCTATGCCTCTGAATGTGAGGGATAGAGCCAGCTTGTTTCTCTCCAAAGTGTTCTTTGGAAATGCGTGTTTTTCTTGCGCATAGCATACACATATGTGGTAATCAAGATATGAGTCAGTCTTGGAAAGATGGGTCAAGGGTCTAGGGACTTCTGTTGAAGGCAGCTCTGCTCACCTTCCCTGTGGCTGGCCTAGGGCAGGGCCCAGGAATGCTGAATGCGTGAATGCGATGTGATAATTTACTCTTGACACTGAGGTTGTCTGCAGCACACATGTAAGCATGTCACTCCCTCTCCCCAAATAAAGAAAAACATCCTTCATTTGCCCTGTAAGTCCCATGGGGTCTGGCTCCTTCCTCCCTTTCCAGCTCCATCTGGCACCGTCCTCCTCCTGTGTTCCTGAAGCTCCTCCTACCACAAAGCCTTCACCAAGCTGTTCCCTTCCCTATGAAGCATACTTTCTTACACTCTTTGCATCGGACAACTGCTTTTACCCTTTAGGTCTCAGCTCTCATCACTGCTTTAGGCAAACCTTCTCTGATGTGCTTGCATAGCTCAAACGTATTACTTGCTCCCATGCTATTCTGCACCTCTGATATTGTGATATAATAATAAATATATATTTGGTCTTCATCCCCAGGTCCTGGCACACAGCTCCTACTCCTAAAGCCCTTGGAATGTCTGTGTGATAGAGCTATGAGGGGTGTTTTTTGTTATCCATAGTAAAACCCTTTCAACCATACCTAAGTTTATGCTAATAAGGTGACTCTTAGAGGAACTGGGGAGGCTAGTTGCCAGAAGGACCAACTATGTGATTTGAGGTTTGGAACTTTCAGCCCCACCCCCTGGCCTTCACGGAGGAGAGCTGAGCTGGAGGTTGTGCTCAATCAACAATGGCCAGTGATTTAATTTACCCTGAGTGCAGATTCATCTTTCTGGGATGGGCACACATGAACCTAGTCTGCAGAGAGTAATCGATGAAACCAGAAAGATATCCTCTTAATCTCCACCAAGAACTATAAATGTCAAGGGAACTGGCCACTTGACTCTTAAGTGAGTCCTGACCCAGGATATTCTTTCCCTAAAGGCATGTTACATGGGAAGGCAAATAAGAGTTTGCTTGGTAAATCTGGAATCAGCGCTAGGGTGGTAAGTATACTTAATGACATGCGTCTGCTTCATGCCCTTCCACATAAGGGAAATGCTTGCTCTAGGGTTCTCTTGGGCAGTGTCTAATCTGCTCAGTGGTCCCCCTTATCCATTCTTCTGTGGTTGATCAATCCCACTTCTGATTAACAGTTTTTTGGATGTGTCAATAAAGGGATGGCAAGTATATGCTGTCCTTGCCATCAATCCCCTCCTCTTTGCATGGCTGATATTACTAAGTGATCATGGCTTTCTTTCCCACTGGGCTCAGATGAAGCCTCAAAAGTCCTCCTCTACACAGCATTCCAGGGACCACAGTCAACTGACTGGAATTGGCATGTAACATATAAATGATTTCTCTCCCAGAGAAAGTCAGACAAATCAAGTCTGGTTAGAGTCTATATTTTCTCACTATCACTTGCATACTTCATTTTCAGAGGGCAATTCCAAATTCTTGGTGGGGAGTGTGGCCTCATGACTGCCCTTCCTGTACCACTTGCACGACATATTTACATTTTTACTAGGACCTTCAATGTCTTCATTCATTCACTCCTTCCTTCCACAAATATCTGTTGGGAGTTATTGTACTTAGTGCCAGGCTCTGGGTCTCTCCAGGAACTGTTCTCATGAGATTTAGAGTTGGCTGGATTAAACCTGCCAATGGTTCTAAAGAGAGAAATTTGAAATAGATCCATGGCAGAGTCAATGCTGGATTCCAGTCTTCCCCCAGAGGCATGCACCTGTAGGGTATAGCTTATCCTTTGGGACACTGGTGCCCAAACCAAGAGAGCCTGATTCCTTTTAGATTATAGATTTTATTTTCTCCTTGGGTTTGTGTTCCTGTGGACCCACGCTTATCTACGAATTCATGCGTGGTGCCTGGAATACCCCGCTTTTAACAAAGGGATGGTCGTGTGTCCCCTTGTCTTCCAAAGGCAACTGTGGCAACGAAGTGTTTAAATATTCTCCCAACACCCCAAGAAATGCCTGTTACACTGTAATAAGAAAGGGAGGCAATGATTCCACTCCAGAAGTAAAAACGTGGTGGGACAAACAAAAAGAGGTGTGTCAGGAGGAAGCAGGTAACCTAGGAGGAGCGCCCGCAGGAAGCGAAGGAGCACTGAGCGGGTCGTGAAAAGCAGAGCAGGCGAGCGCTGCCGAGCCCCTCTGTCCACTTCCACCGTGGGTGCACCGCACTGTTCCCGCTAATGGGTCGGGAAGGTTCCTGCCCAGCCAGCTTCTCCGGCCATCTGCTCGGAGCTCCCACTGCGCAGCTCCTGCTTCCAGCGCGAGCCCTAATTCTGGGGAGAGGCTTCTTCTGTGTCCCGTGGTGCTTTCCTGGCCACAGGCGACGCGGGGCTCAGACACTTGCAGCTGGGGGCCTGTCTGCCAGTTTCCCTCCCTTCACTTCCTCCTTGAAAAGTACCTCCTTGAAAAGCCTGGGTGTTTAGAAGTGGTCTACATTCATGTCGGGAAGGGAAGTAAAAGAGTGAGAGAAGAAAGGAAGAAAAGGACAGCAGAAGAGGCATTTACCGCTTAACCTGAAGGGCTTGGATCATGGGTCAGACCTGGGTTCAGATTTCTGACTTTGCCATTTTAAACTCTGGGTGGCTAGACAAGCCTCAGTTTCTTCCTCTATCAGATGGACGTAATTACTGTACTGCTAACATAGGGTTGTTGTAAATGAGGCAAGGCAAATAAAATCCTTGGGAAAGAAGCTGGGATGCAGAAATTACTCAAAAATGGTGACGATGGCAACCATGCTGCTCAGCTGAAGCTTTTGCTCTTGTTGATGGTGATGCTGGCGACCGTCTCTCTGGGCTCCAGCTTTGTTATCTGAGTGAGTTGAGCCAGGTGGCCTATGACATCTCTTCTGAGAGTCTATTTCTCATGATTAAAAAAGAAATAATAGGCTTAATAGTGAAAGACAAGCACAACTGACATTTGTAGAGCTCATCAAATTTGCAAATCATTTTTATATAAATTTTCATCAAAACCTCTTAGCATATCTGTGAATAGGGATAATTATCCCAATTTACAGATAAGGAAACTGAGGTTCTGAAAGTCAGATGATCTATTCAAGGCCGTGAAGTTAGCAAATGGCAGGACTGAGGCTCATCTTTCCAACACAACACCGTGCTGCACTCAGTACTCCCTAAACCACATTCACATTTGTACCACTACGTCTCTGCTCGTGCCTTTTCCTCTGCCTAGAATGTTCTCCCCATCAAAACGTCTCCTCCTCTATTCTGTCAGGCCCTTTTCAGTCCTTCTAGAGCTTGTACTGTGAACATGGCACTATCACGGCATTTATCCCCATACAACTGTTTCGTGCAATGGTGCCTGAGCTTGGTGCCTAGAATACCCCACTTTTAACAAAGGGATGGTCATGTGTCCCCTTGTCTTCCAAAGGCAACTGTGGCAACAAAGGTGTTTAAATATTCTCCCAACACCCCAAGAAATGCCTGTTACACTGTAATAAGAAAGGGAGGCTCTTTAAGATAGAAGCCAGTTTTTATTATCCTTGTATTCCTAGAACCTATCACATCATCTGACACATAGTAGGTTCTCAATAAATTTTCAACCAATGAATAAGTATAAGTGATTCCCACTAGCCTGGCTGGGGAAAGAGACATATTTGATGCAGTATAAAAATATTGGAGAAACAGTCACTTTTACAGTGGCCTATATGGATCATCATTTGTTTTTTACAAAATAAGACCAAAGTCTTTGGAATTTGTATAACACTTATTGAAACCCATTAAAAATTGCAATATACCTTCTTGGAAATTTCGATTGGTTGGCATTTTCAAGGTGGCATTCAGAACCAAAATTACATTTAAATGGCTCAATTTGATGAACCTCATTCAGTTCCGGGTGTACCACAGACAGACACCAACGCAAAGTGATATGTTGTGAGTGATGCTTTCGCTAGAGACCTTACTTCTTTAGGGCCTGTTTTTCTTTCCTTCTCATCCTGGGCTCATGGGTCATTTATTTTATCCCCCAAAGGTTCAATCTGATGGTTGTTTTAGACGACTTTGATAGGATTTTAAATGTCATGGCTCTGTGTAGGAGGAGGTGATTCAAGGTTAATGAGAGCCCAGACGGCGCCGAGTGTAAATCTGGCCCTTTGGATTGACAGCCGTGGGTGACAGAGCCCGAAGGTTCCTGTGCACAGTAGATGCAGTTTGACCTTTACCTGGGGAAGAGGATGAGCTGACTAATTCTGAGCCAGGTGGAGTGCTGCTGGGGTGAAAGTTTCAGGAAGATCAATTTGAGAGCTGGAAGGTACCTTGAGGGGGTCTCTCATATATATATATATATATATATATATATATATATATATGTTTGTGTATATGTATGTGTGTACGGTATATATATCTATGTATGTACATATGTATGTATGTGTGTGTGTACCCATTCCTATCCCCTTCTATGCTTAAGGCAGCAGATTTGCAGAGATACACCTACTATGGACTGAATGTTTGTCTTCCTCCAAGATTCATATGTTGACCCCCTACCCCCTCAATGTGATGGTATTTGGAGGTAGGGCTTTTGGGAGGTGATTAGATTTGGATGGGGCCATTAAAGTGGGGCCCCCACGAAGGAATAAGTGCCCTCATAAGAAGAGACACCAGAGAGCTTGCTCCCTCCCTCTCTCTTAGCCATGGGAAGACACAGTGAGAAGGGGGCCATCTGCAAACCAGGAAGCAGCCTCTCACCAGACACTGAATCGGAGGGCACTTTGATCTTGGACTTCCCAGCCTCCAAGAACATAAGAACATAAATGTCTGTTGTTTAAGCTGCTCAGTCTATGGTATTTTGCTACAGTAGCCAGAGTGGACTGAGACGATACTCAAGGAGGTTTGTGAAGCCCATGAAAGTGTGTGCAAAATGTAGTGTGCACGTGTGTAATTTTCACCATATTCTCAAAACAGGTCCCTTAATGGTGGCTTGTTTCTCCCCCACTCCTCATTTTTTGTTGAGGAGAAGGAAGGACTTTTCATTCTACTCCCCAGCAGGATAGAGGATGGGAAGACCAGTTCCGCCTTTATTTTCTCAGCAATCTGGCTCACTCCTCCCCTGGAGCACCTTCTATGTCTGGGGAGTCTGAGTGTGCTCCTTCAGAGCCTCCTGGGCCTCTATCTCATTGGAATCTTCCTGCCGCAGAGGCAGGGCCAGCTTCACAGGTGTGTAACTCATGCAGTTGCACAGGCCCCTATGCTCAGAAGGGCCCTGTGCTTAGGTTAATGTTCTACTTTTGTCATTTTGAAATTATTAACAATTTTTAAATAAGGGCCCCTGCATTTTCATTTTGCACTTGTCCTTGCAAATTATGTAGCTGGTCCTGGAGAGAAGGCAGATTCTCACTGGCTCTCCATTAAGGAGAAGGCTCTGCCCTTGCAAGGGGAGACCTGTAGTTATGGAGGGTAAATTTCAACTTAGAAGGCATATTTTAGGAACAGGAAGTCCGTTTCGCCACAGACCAAGGCTCATTCTCCAACCAGCTTCGTGGGCATGTTTGGCTTTTTAGGGGCAGCGCTGCGTGGTGGTTACAAGTTGGGCCCTGGCACCACTGCTGGATACCAATCCTGGTTCTGCCACTTACTAGTGACATGACCATGGCCAAATGATTCAACCTCATGTCTCTTAGTTTCCCATCCTGTAATACCATCAAATGACTTAACATGTCTAAGTACTTATGGTTCCTAGAACACAGTATGTACTACTAATAATTGCTATTATACTTTGATCTCCGTGATGCTGGTACCTTATTTCTCACTTGATTTGTAATTTGAAAGGGGAAGACAGGGCATTATTTACTGGATGCTCTAAAACTCATATCTCAAAAAAAGGTTAAGAACCACTGATACATTTTTGAACGAGGGTCGGTCCCTGCCCTCAAGGAACTTGTAAATTCATAGCTTGAAAACTGACACTGTAAGGTAATATGGGAAAAGAGCTTTATAAGGATTGAAAACTAAACCCTCTAGGATCAGCTGGAGAAAGATAAGCCCCTCTCATTTTAAAAAGAAGGCTTTTTTATCATCGTCTTTGTGACATTCTCCAAGGGCAGCATTGATGGGTATCTTCCCTTTCCCAGACAGTAGCCACAAGCATGTATCTGAGATGATGATGTATTTATAAAAAATTTGGTTTTCAACTCAATAAATCAGGTCCAGTGTAGTATTTGGGTAGAACGGTGAGCCTGTGACTGGTTTGATAGTTCTCTAGAATCATCTTGGTTGTTCTCTGAACTCCAAAGGGGGATGATAATTGATTCTTTCTCACCGTTCCTGAGCTCAAGAAGCCTACGGGCTGGTGAAGCAACCAAAATGGCCAGTGAGTATGCAGGGTGTACTAGGGAGTAGAGGGACTGCCTTATTCAGTGTGGGTGGCTGTAAGAAACTACTGCAGACTGGGTGGCTTAAACAACAATTTATTTCTCACAGTTCCAGAGGCTGGAAGTCCAAGATCAGGGTGCCAGTATGGTCAGGTTCTGGTGAGGACCCTCTTCTGGATTTACAGATAGCTGTCTTCTGGCAGTGTCCCCATGGTTTACTGTTTCCTAGCGAGCTCTCTGGCCTCTAAGGACGCTAATCTCATTCATGAAGGCTCCACACTCACCACGTAATCACCTTGCAAAGACCCCACCTCCTAACATAACACCATCACATTAGGATCGGTGTTTCAACATATGCATTTTGGAGGGGCACAGACATTCAGTCCGTTGCAGAAGGGGAGAGGGTACTTTGGCAGCCTAAGGGGCCAGTTGGAAAAGCTTCACAGAGAGGGTTAGCTGTAAGCTCCCTGAAGTAAGAGTACAGTTTTCACAGTAGACAGAGGTGTGTGTGTGTATGTGTGCATGTGTGTGTGTGTGATGACTCTTTTAAGAAAAGAAAAATGAATGTAAAAATATTAATGCACAGAAATAGCCTGCTCTCATGGTGGTGATAGTGTCAATTTTGGACTCATTTGAGCTCTAAATGAAAATCCTAATTTAAATACTCTTCCCAGCAAAGACTCCCCTGCTCCTCCTTTCACCCTAGAATGCCTTTATATTTCTTTAAAAATCATCCTTGGGCTTTCCTGGTGGCGCAGTGGTTGAGAGTCCGCCTGCCGATGCAGGGGACACGGGTTCGTGCCCCAGTCCGGGAAGACCGCACATGCCGCGGCGCGGCTGGGCCAGTGAGCCATGGCCGCTGAGCCTGCGTGTCCGGAGCCTGTGCTCTGCAACGGGAGAGGCCACAGCAGTGAGAGGCCTGCGTACCGCAAAAAAAAAAAAAAAAAAGATCATCCTCATTTGTGATTCATACCTGGTTTAACAAAATTTCTCCCTGGGATTTTATCATTGGTAAATAGTTTCCTAGATAACCATGATGGGATAAAGATTTGAAAAGCTTCGGGTAGCTTTTCAAGGGCTCTTTCTAAAAGTGTAGGTGCCACAGGGAGAAGTGAGAAGGAAGGGTTATATTGGAACAATGGCTGGGGTTTTATGAACTACTCCTGAACCCATGAAAGCACAGTATATTTTAGACCAAAGGGAAACATCCTCCCTGCAATCTGTATCAAGAAAAAGGAGACAGTTTTATCAGAAAAGATCTCGAAAAGTCAGGCTTTAGTGAGTACCTTAGCTCAAATGGTGATCAGATGTGGTCTACCAGGACTACAGTATAAATCCTGTACAGAAATCTTCATATACAAACAAAATATGAACTCAAATCCTTAATAAACAAGGCCAACATGGAAGTAACAGTTTCCTAACTGCCAACATCGGTCTCAGGAGCCCCTTCCTTGATGTCCAACTGCACCTTGAACACTTTCCTCCCATTCTAATGTGCTGTTTCCACATTGTATAGTGATGGTGGGTTTAAAGCCTCTGTCCCCTTTGGGCTGTGAACATCCAGAGGTAGCGTTTTTTTTTTTTTTTTTTTTTTTTTTTTTTGCGGTACGCAGGCCTCTCACTGTTGTGGCCTCTCCCGTTGCGGAGCACAGGCTCTGGACGCGCAGGCTCAGCGGCCATGGCTCACGGGCCCAGACGCTCTGCGGCATGTGGGATCTTCCCAGGCTGGGGCACGAACCCGTGTCCCCTGCATTGGCAGGCAGACTCTCAACCACTGCGCCACCAGGGAAGCCCCAGAGGTAGCTTTTGATTCCATGTGCCTAGCACCGTACCCATCACATAACAGATAAGGGAGGGAGGGAGGGAAAGAGGGAAGGAAAGAAGAAAGGAAGAAGGGAGGAAGGAAGGCATTCTTACTGTAGCATTGATGTAAATTTCAGAAAACTCATTTCTTCTGTCTGTTTTGACACAGACCTATGTCCCCCTGAGCAGAGCTTCTGCCATCATCCTGAGGCTTTTGAGCCCTAGGGGTAATTTGGTTCAAAACATTTATGAGAATTTGCCAGGCATTAGGGGGTCCAAGGACTCCAAGGCACAGTTTGCTTTGTGCTTCCAAGTCTTGACAATTTCCCTTATGGCCACTGGGTGGCAGTGTGTCCCATGAAATGCTCATTTTTGTGGGGCTGGTGTGTGGCTCCTCCCCAGGCCTAAGGCTCAGAGATCGTCGCTCCTCACTTGGATTTGTTTAATGCACACTTCCAGATTGAATCGACAGCTCGTATTATAGCCATGTGTGTTCAGTATATGTGCTTAATTATACTGTGGAAGTAAATTCAAAAGGGTGAGAATGCGGTTACATGTGTACATTGCCAAAGCCGGCTTCAGTTTGCAGCTTTTGCCTGGGGCTCAGGCAGGGATGATGCAACTGCAGGGGAAGCTGAGGGAAGCCTCAAACCCAATGGCAGGTGGCATCCGTTTGGAGCGAAGGCAGCTGCAGATTTTGCATCCTAGGCCACTGATAGCCATGGCCCTGAGGTCCCTTCCCTTACCCACTTGCTGCCCCAGGTTCAGGTGCTCAGCCTCTGGGCTCTTCCTCCTGCTCCCAGCCGGGCTGCCTCATGAGAGCTGGCCCTTAAGGGGGCCAACACCTGGCCCCAGACCTTCTTCTCCCCATCTCCCAGCATTACCTACTTATCCCTACCCGTGCACAGAGCACTGCAAACTTTTCTCTACTATGTGGAATATCAATGACTTTAAATGACATTTATTAGACAGGACTTTAATGTCCAGGGATGTCTATAATGGTGAGGTTTCAGACACTGGAAGGTCAATGAGAATGCTCACCAGAATGGAAAATCCTCAAGGTTATCACCACAGCATCCCTACCACCTGGGTGTTCCATTGGTGTTGAATACCTCCAGTGATGGAGATCTCACTGCTTTACAAGCAGATCCTTTCCTTCCTGACAGTTTTAATTACTAAATTTTTCTCATTTTCTTTGAGCTGAAATCTGGCCTCCCGTAGGTTTCAGCCAGGGGCCCTCATTTCCCCCGGGGATATCTAGGCCAGATTGACGGATCTTTTAAATTATGAGACAGAGTCTGAGATTCTGGATCTCTAACAAGCTCCCAGGTGATACCAACCCTGCTGGTTCAAGGGGCATACTGTGAAGAGCAAGGGAGTAGAGGAAAAACCTTGCTTGGGCTTTGAAATTATCCGTGGGTTCAAAATCTAGCATCATTCTCTAGCTCTGAGACCTTAGAAAAGTTACTCAAGTTCCAACCGTAAAATGGGGATAATAAAGCCTAAATGAATAATACCTAATTCATTTATTATGAGACTTAAATGAAATTATGAGTCTGTATCAGCTAGGAATGCTTTCAGTTGCAAGAAAAAGAAACCTAATATTGGCTTAAACTACTGGAGTTAATTTTTCTTGCATAACATGAAATCTGGTTGTAAGTGGTTGCTGGCATTTGTTTAGCTGCTTCATGATGAAAACAAGGATCCAAACTCTTTATATCTTCTTCACTACCATCCTCAGCATATTGGCTTTTCATCCTCAGGCTTATTGTATGGTCACATGAAGGCGGCCACAAATCCAAGTGTGATATGTGCACTCAAGGAAAGAAGAAAAGGGGAAGTTTTGGTAATGGCCAAGTCTGACTCTTTTAGTAGGAAAGCAAATCACTTTCTAGAAGCCCCCTAGCAGAGTTTTCCTTATGATTCATTGGTCAGAGCCAGGTCACATGACCACTCTTAGTGTTTTGTTTTGTTTTGTTTTTAAATTAATTAATTAATAATTTTCTGTGCTGGGTCTTAGCTGTGGCACGTGGGATCTTTAGTTGCAGCATGTGGGCTCTTTTTTTTTAGTTGTGGTATGCGGGATCTAGTTCCCTGACCAGGGATCGAACACGGGCCCCCTGCATTGGGAGCGTGGAGTCTTAACCACTGGACCATGAGGGGAAGTCCCACCACTCTTAGTTTTAAGGGACCCTGGCATAACAGATTACTGGCAAAAAGGAATAGGATTGTTAACGGTTCGTTACCTTGGGCTGGTCACACTGCTACTCTGAACAAAATTGCAGTTTTGTCGGTAAGTGTCTTAGTCTAGTATGGGCTGCTATAAAAAAGTACCATAGACTGGGTGGCTTAAGCAACAAATATTTATTTCTTTCAGTTCTAGGGGCTGGGAAGTCCAGGATCAAGGAACCAGCAGATCTGATGACTGGTGAAGGCCTACTTCTGGGTTCATAGATGGCTGTCTTCTTGCTGTGTCCTCACATGGTGGAAAGAGGGCAAGGGAGCTCTCTGGGGTCCCTTTTATAAGGGATTGATCCTATGCATGAGGGTTCTATCCTGGTGACCTGATCACCTTCCAAAGGTTCCACCTCCTAATACCATCACATTGAGGATTAGGATTTCAATATATGAATTTTGGGGGACACAGGTGTTCAGTCCATTGCAGCAAGGATGAAATGGGAGATAAATAAACATCAGGTAGATAACTGTGTGGTTTTTAAAGCATATTTACAAATTCATGGACACCCCTCCCTTTAATAAGTGGGATATACGTCCCTTCCCCTCAAGCCTCATCTGTAACCAGTGGAATATGGGCAGATGTGATGCTGTGTGACTTCTGAGGCTGGGTCGTAAAAAGTCATGAATCTTCTACCTTGTTTCCTGGAACACCTGCACCTGGAGGCTTGAGATACCTTGTAAGAAGTTGAACTCCCCTGAGGCTGCCATGCTGTGAGGAAGCCAAGTCACACAGAGAGGGGCCACATGTAGGTACTTTGGTCGGCAGTCGTGGTCTTCCAATTAATCCATCCCAGGTCCCAACAGGTGAGTGAATGAGGCTTCAGGTGGTTCCAGCACCTCCCCCGCCCCCGCCCCGCACTGTTGGGTCTTCCAAACCAAGGCCCCAGCATTATGTAATAAGACAAGCCTGTCTGAATTCCCAACCCATAGAATCTGTGAGCATAATTCAATGGTTATTGTCTTTTTTTTTTTTTTTTTTTTTTGCGGTACGCGGGCCTCTCACTGCTGTGGCCTCTCCCACTGCGGAGCACAGGCTCCGGACGCGCAGGCTCAGCGGCCATGGCTCACGGGCCCAGCTGCTCCGCGGCACGTGGGATCTTCCCAGATCGGGGCACGAACCCACGTCCCCTGCATCGGCAGGCAGACTCCCAACCACTGCGCCACCAGGGAAGCCCTCTTTTTTTTTTTGAATTTTATTTTTGGCTCTGTTGGGTCTTCATTGCTGCACGCGGGCTTTCTCTAGTTGCGGCGAGCAGGGGCTACTCTTCATTGTGGTGCACGGGCTTCTCGTTGTGGTGGCTTCTGTTGTTGTGGGGCACGGGCTCTAGGCGCACGGGCTTCAGTAGTTGTGGCTCGCAGGCTCAGTAGCTGTGGTTTGCGGGCTCTAGATCACAGGCTTAGTAGTTGTGGCATGCAGGCTTTGTTGCCCTGCGGCATGTGGGATCTTCCCGGACCAGGGCTTGAACTCGTGTCCCTTGCATTGGCAGGCGGATTCTTACCCACTGTGCCACCAGGGAAGTCCCTGGTTATTGTTTTAAACTACTAAATTTTGGAGATAACTTTTTGTGTAGTAATAGTACCTGGACTAGAAACTAATAGAATTTGCCACGGAGTGTTTCCCACAGGGCCTGGCAGAGAGTAGCTGCTCAAAATTATGCTACTTATTAGAACTTCTCTTTACTCTCTCCAAAGCTGTTTACTTCTTTGGCACCAAAATTTCGACTAACCAAGCCATGATAAGGATCTTAATTTTTTTCCAATATTTTTCCCTTGAGTTGATTTCATTTTCCTTCACCAGCCTGCTTGCTTTCCTCTGAGTGTGTCTCTGGTTACTCTTTTTTGAGGTCTGGCTTCCAAAACAAATGATAGTAACTGTTGAGATTTATAGAATGATTTTTATGTGCCAAGCCCTTTGATAAGCACATTGCTTTATGAGGTTAGGTACTCATATTATACCCATTTTAAAGTTGAGGAAACTGAGGCACAGAGGGGATAAATACTTGCCCAAATTCGCAGGGTTAGTAAGTGGTAGAAGCCAAACCATCTAGTCTAGCTGTTCTTCATTGTGGAAACCAATATGTTGTCTGTGTTAGGACTATTGCAGTAGGAACATGAGCCAGAGAGTGCTTTTGAGATTCTGTGGGGTTTGGGGGAAGAGACATATTGCATGTATGAACAGCTGAGTAAAAACCATGCTGGGAGAAGAAGTCATCTGGAAGATTTTTCAGGTCTCCAAGTTCCCACATTCTCTGGCTCCTGGTATTTGTCCCTTCAGCATCACTTCTGGAAATACTGTTCCTGCTGTTCACACTCACTCCTGACTCTTGTTCTGCCCAGTTGAACACCAGCAAACATTTACTAAGTCCGCCTTGGCTCCCTTTGGGGTGTGTGTTTCTATCTTGCCTTCTTGATGAGATCTTCTCTTCCCTTCCCACTTATCTCCCCATCAGGACCTCCTCTGCGCTAGGTCTCAACACCACACTGGCCTTTTGTCCATGGACTGTTTGTACTGGCCACAAATAATCCCTTCCCTCTGCCTCCCCCCATTCTGTATCCGTTGCCCAGCCCGTTCATTGCCAACTGCTGCCATTCAGATGCTCGATGATGGACTGCCACTCTCTTCCTGATTACCCCAAATGACCCTGGACACCAGCCCTACTCATCTCTGTTTCTGGGGCAAAACAGACTAAACTGATCTTAGTAAATTCCTCAGGGGTCCTGGTTATCACTACTTCCTTTTCCAAGTGCTCATAATTTATAACCATATTAGATAATTTTGACTGAGACTGACAGCAAAAATCACTGAAATACTTTCTTTTAAAGAACTGGAATAACACATACTTGTCTTCAGTCTTCTGTCAGTAACAATAAGAAGTTTCCTTCTCCCAACCACTCCCTACCTACTTGCCAGAGCCAGTCACTTCAAATTTGAAAGCTTCTTTTGGTCTTCGCTTCTCTTATTTCTAAATAGTGAAGTTACTATTTTTTCCTTAAAAGTTGTGAACATTTTAGATCTACTTTCTGTTAGAATTCTCATGCCTCTTATTTTCTCTTCTATTCATATTTTTATATGACAATTTTTAGTTTATTCAATAACCAATTTTAACATTACTTTGACTAGGAGCACATTACTGAGCCAATTAGGGTACTATGATTACATTATGCAAATTTCAAGCAAATCGTTATATAAAAAAAATACCGTGAATACCCAGATACCTATTATCTTACTTAGTCATAACCTAACATTTTGCCACATTTATTTCAGGCATAAAAAAAGCATTATAGATACAATTGAAAACCCTTTGGGTTTCTCTTCCTAATCTCATTCTTGTTCTTCTCCTTACTTATCTCCTTAGAGTAACCATGATCCTGAAGTTCTGTTTGTCATCCTGTGAATTATTTTTTTACTTATATACGCAAGTATTCCTAAACGATATGTCGTATTGCTCTGTTTTAAAATTCAATGTAAATGGCATAATACTTTATTTAGCCTTTTGTACCTACTTTTCCCCTCAATATTTGCTTTTTAGATTTATCCATGTTGATAAATGTAACTCTGGCTTTTAAAACTAATGTATGGTATTTCATTGCATGGCTGTAATGCGCTGTATTAATCTGTTTTCCCAGTGATAAACAAAATTTCTTTTCTATCCATTTTTTGCCATTATAAACAGTGCTGCAAAGAACATTCTCATAATTGTTGTGCAAATGTGGAAGAGTTTCTCTAAATATGATGAATTTTGGTATATAAGCATTGGCGATTTTACAAGGTATTGTCAAATTGTTCTCCAAAATGGTTGAAATAATTAAATACCCACCAGCACTTTATGAGGACTTTCCTGGAATGGTCAGACTTTATTAGTATTTTTTCAATATCATGGACATAAAATGGCATCTAAATGTGATTTCAATTTGCATTTCCCTTTCACCTGTAAGGTTGAAATCTTTTCATAAGGTTATTGGCCAGTCTTTGTGGAGTAAATGTTGTCTCACCTTCATTTGGTCAGATTTCAATGTACCTATTGTTAATTTTTTTAAAGCAGATGTTCTGACATATCTGCCAAAACCTGTCCATGATATTTTCCATACCAGCTAAGATGCTTTGGCCTCAAGTAATAGAGCACCCAACAAACAGTAGCTTAAATAACAAAGACACGTTATTATCTCACGTAACAAGAATCACAGCAGTAGTTGGCTCCAGAGTAGGTTTAGACCTGGCTCTCCTTGTCTTTTTCCTCTGCCATCCTCAGCATGTTGGCCTTATCTCTTGGGTGGTCCTGAGACCACTGCTGCAGCTCCAAGTGTCATGTCCTTATACCACACAGGGAGGAGCAGGAAGGAAGATGGCAGGAGTCAAAACTAGGCCTTTGCCTTTGGTTGCTCTCTTTTACCAGGGAACAAATTCTTAGAATCCCTCTGAAGTCTTGCACGTATATCTCATAGGCCAGAACCGGTCACATGTCTGTATTAGATAAATTGTTGGCCTTTGGGAATGGGATGTCATGGTTGGTTTAGGCCAATACCAATTCATCCCGGGAGCTGGGCAGACTGCATCCCAAACAAAATCTAGCTGCATAGACAAATGAGAAATGGCTGTTGCGCAGGCTGCCAAAGTGCTCCCTTTCCCCAAATCAGCAGGTCGTCTACAGCTCCTATTTTTTGTCTCCTGCACACCTCCCTCTTTAGCCCTCTCTCCAGATGGTTCCTTCCATGGCCTGCTTCCCAGCTTTCCCCTTTGAGCTTCCCTTTAGTATTCTTCTCTGTTGGGTCCCTTTCCTGAATGCCATGTTTTCCTCTCATTTTTTCTGTCTCTTTTTGCAGAAGCCCAACCCGTCAGTAACTTCCTAAAAAATAGTGCATAGGAGACACATGCACTGAACCTTGTTGGTGTGAAATTGTCAATATTCCATCCTCACATTTGATTCATCATTTGGTTGCTATAGAATGCTAAGTTTCAAAATAATCTCCACTCAGAATTTTGGAGGCCTTGCTCCGTCATTTTTTTATTCCCGATGTCTAGAAGTGCAAAGGTATCCTGACTACTGGTCCTTTGATGGAAACTCTCCTGCTCTTCTCAAAGGCTCTCCAGATCTCCGTTTTATCCCTGGCCTTCTGGAATTCCACACAGTTGTAGCATGGCATTGGGCACTCAGAAAGCTCCTTCAGGCAGACTTCTGTTCTGAAGTCCTGAGAAATGTTCTTGTTTTATACTTCTGATGTTCCCTTCCCTCCATTTGCTGAATTCCTGGAATTCCTGTTGGTTGCATGACAGACTTTCTGAATTAACCCCCCTAGTATTCTTATCATTTTTTTGGCCTAGTTTCCCTCTCTTTGGGAGCTGGGCAGACTGCAGCTCCTTTCTGTGAGGTTTGTTTTCCTTTCTGTGAGGTTTTGGGTTTGATTGTCCAAACTCCTTATTAAGTTTTTTATTTGCTTTCATATTTTTAATATCTAGGGACTTTTTCTTTCTTTTCTTTTCTTTTTTTTTTTTAAATTTGAAGTCTTTATTTTCCTCTCTAATCTCATGCCCCTTCCTCCCTCCCATGATATAACAACTGTAAGGAATTTGGTGAATTTCCTTCCAGTTCTTGTTGTGTGCATTTGCTTTGTGTATGTGTGTCCATAAACAGTATTATTTCTTAAATGTTCATAAATGACATCAGATTGTACTTAACATACTTCAATTCATTGTTTTAAACTCACAGGTATTTGGGATTGACTCTTGCTATTACACTTTGATTTAACTGATTCATTTTAGTGCACGATATTCTAGTAATTATAGACTACACTAGACTCATTTTTCATATATTTACTAGGAACTCTTTCTTGTTCTTTAATAAATTCCCTTTCATAGCATCACGTTTTATGTATAAAATATCACTCTGATGTTATACTTTTTTGAGATTTTCTTCTGTTTCCTGGGTTTTCTGTTGTCTCTAGGTTCATTTTCTTCTGTCTTGCTTTTAGTTTGCTTTAGTGTCTCTCATGGTGGAATCTTTGCTCCTATGTATGAGGATTCCTTGTCTATTTGTCCACATTAAAGAAGCAGGCACTGAAAAGATCACTTGGAAGCTCTGAGTGCATGGGCTGGGCTTGTTGATGTGGGAGACTTTATGTAGGATGATTGGAGCCTAGGGTAACATTTTGATGGGATATCTTCAAAATCAAAATGTGTAAGCCTTTATTCTAGGACCATTTCCAATTTGGTCTTGATAGGATCTAACAGTAGGTCTCTGTAACATCAGGTTTATGCAGCATTAACTTACTCATATTTCTCAAGATACCGAACTTCCTTAGGCCTCAGTTTCCTTGTCTGTAATCAGATGGAGTTGGGCTAGGTGGCCTCAAAGGACTTATTCCATTCTGTAGTTTTATAATATGATTCAGGACAGAGATTAGTTAAGAGATGGAAGCATATTAGAAGGAATCAACTATGCTAAAATATAAAAATCCTTTGAAGCCGTCAGGAGATAGGCTCCTAAAAATCTAATAAAAATTTTGACTCATTGGGGACATGACTCAATGGGAGATAATTAGAAATAAACTTGGGAGGGAGGACTCAAGAACAGCTAATATTTAGTGGCAATGCCTTAATTAATTTTGCCTGTACCCTGGGGATGTTTGTCACTAGGCTTTGCAGTCTACCTCTTGGAGCTGAATTGTACACGTAAGCTGGACGTTGCTGATTGAATGGGGCATTATAGATCCGGAGAGAAGGAAGGAGTATTAGATTTTAATTTATAATAATCCATCGAAGACCCTGGGTCTTAGGCTGACAGATTCCTACACAAAGCTCAACATCTTGGAGGATTTCTAAAATTAGATTCTTGTTTACTCCTCAAATGAAGCTGTGTTCTTGGTGTTGTATGAGGTTAAGGGACTCTCAAAAGGTGATAGGGAAAACATTACCTGGAGATTTCACGTTTCTGCAGAGGAATTTTTATTAGGGTCTGATGTGTATTAAAATTAAAACTAAGTCTTAGTTTAATCTCTCTTTGCTTACTTAGACTGTAAATTCCTGCAAAATTGGTGCCTCTGTCCTCACGGTTTTATGTATCTCTCATGCAATGTGTGCAGTTGGTGTTTATTACACATTTGAGTAAATGAATATATTGAGATGAAAACATGCCCTGGGAAACTGCTTCCTTTTCATCCACCTCTAACTCAAGTTGAAAATTTATAGGTCACCATCCAAGTTCAGCATGTTTTAAGCAGGCTGAGGATTGGAACTGGGGCTTGTTTAAAAGTTAAAAGTACATTCAACTCGATTTGGTGGAATTCCACTGTCACAAAATACCTTGAGGAATAACGTCTCAGCCAGTACTCCTTACTTCGGCAGCATGACTTGTCCTGCAGTCACCTCAATATCGTATTGCTGAGCTGAAATATAGCTAACCTGTCATAATGGTATTTACCCAGAGCGCAGGGGAGAGTCATGCCGGGGGAGACATTTAGGGGAGATTTCCTGGATTTACGATATTGATTTTTGGTCTTTGTATGAGGGAGAAATTAACATCCCTCCTCCTGGAAATATATTCTCTGTAATGAGCCTGGTTAACTTCATGAACTGCAGCTTACCAAGTTAGTGTTTGCCAAGAAGGGGGACTGGGTTGGATTCAGAGTGGGGTGGGCAATCTCACTCAGAGATAGGGCTCTGTCAGACCGCAGACAAGGAAGGAGAAGATTTAGGCTGTCTTTGGTTTTGGCAAAGCTGATGAAAGACAAGCTTTAGTTGGGGAAACTTGTTTAAGAAAGGTTGGAGGGGAGAGAGGATTTCCATAGTAGCACAGACTTGGGGGGCCACGTTTTATGTTTTTGTTCTGAAAAAGGCCGTTCATTCATTCATTCATTTCAACAAACATTTACCAAAGGCTAGACCCATTACTAAGGATGTAAGGAATTGCTTTTAGGGAGCTAAGACACCAGAAAAGAAAACAACCCAGACCAGCCTCATAGCAGTTGAAAATGGAGACTAACTCTTGGGGAAATTCAGACTCTCCCCTGAGCATTATAAAATGGGAAACTTCATTTTGGCAAAGCCTAATGTCTAGGTATCATCTTTACATCTTCTCCAGCACCTTACACAGCATCTGGCCTGAACTTTGTTTATTTTTTAAAAATTTTATTTATTTATTTATTTTTGGCTGCCTTGGGTCTTCGTTTCTCTAGTTGTGGCGAGCAGAGTCTGCTCTTCGTTGTGGTGCACGGGCTTCTCACTGCGGTGGCTTCTTTTGTTATGGAGCACAGGCTCTAGTGTGGGCTTCAGTAGTTGTGGCACTCAGGCTCAGTAGTTGCGGCTCGTGGGCTCTGGAGCGCAGGCTCGGTAGTTGTGACGCACGGGCATAGTTGCTCTGCGGCATGTGGGGTCTTCCTGGACCAGGGATCGAACCTGTGTCCCCCGCATTGGCAGGTGGATTCTTAACCACTGCGCCACGAGGGAAGTCCCTGGCCTGAACTTTGTAATCAGTCCTCCTAAAAATACGCCTTTCATCATTTCTCCCTTTCTTAGGGATCTACAATGACTTCCTGTGTTGCTTGCTGAACCCAAGATCAAAAGCCTCTGCCTGAGTTTTAAGGCTCCTCATAATTTAGCTTACCTTCCTAATGTATATTTCATATTTTCCATAAAGGAATAGCCCCCCAGGGGGCCCTCTTTACTTCTGAGTTTGCCCTCAGACAGCTGGTACTCTGACTGAATCTTCAGCTTGTTAACAATGTTGGTAGATAGAGACCATGCACTTCATCCCTGTGGCAATGGGCACATGGACGGGGGTTTGGTTGGCTCTGCAACAGAGGTGTGAGCTCTGGGAGCCTGCTGGGAGGGCTTCCTTTTCTCCACTCCCAGCAGCAGACCCAGGCTGTGGGGACAGAGAGGCCTGAGCTGGGCAGTGGGTATCAGTCTTTTTAGAGGCCGGAGCAGGGGCCAAGGGGAGGATGGGTTGCAGGGTTGACTGTGATTCCCAAAACAGCCTGGGTAGCCACTTAAGTCTGCAGAGCTGCCTCTATCAAAATGTTTGTGTGAGGCATTTTATGCTAGTTTTTGTTTGTTTTTAAAATAAGAGCTAGAAGGAAATCATCCTGAATTCTGTCATCCCAAGGAAAGGCAAGGGGAAATTTGAAGTTTTGCACGTGCTCTTTTTTAAAAATATATATATATTTATTTATTTGGCTGCACTGGGTCTTAGTTGCCGCATGTGGGATCTTCATTGCTGTGTGTGGGATCTTTTAGTTGCGGCATGCAGGATCTAGTTCCCTGACCATGGATCGAACCCAGGCCCCCTGCATTGGGAATGGGGAGTCTTAACTACTGGACCACCAGGGAAGACCCTGAACACGCTCTTGAGAGTAACTCACCCGCCATCTACCTGCCGTTGCTGGCCGGTCCAGGGAAGACCTGGCTCAGAGGATGGGCAGTAGGCGATTGTGGGGCGTACCCCGCAGAGTCCACCCGTGGTGTTGCCGCCGGTGTGCGATAGCACCTCGGGCTGTGATTCTAAGCTCTGTCCAGTGCGGAACACAGGGAAAGAAGAGCCTTAGGAACTGCTGAAGTCACTTGTTGCTCTTCACTGCTTTAAGGAAGTGGGGGAACAACAGCCTCCTGACAAAGGATGCAGTGCTCCTCCCAGCATCATCCAGAGAGGCCAGTTTTTGTGAAAGATGCTTCACCGCTCAATTGATAACGTTCAGCACTCCCCTCCTTGCCTCCACCCTCAGACCTTACTTCTCACTAGCTTGTCTTTTTTGTTCTCCTTCACCCCCTGAATCTTTACTCTGAAATCCCTCCTTGAAGGGCTGCCCACTGGACGGAGCTCCCTGTGTACGTACCTGCTCTTGTCCCCCTTCCCCTGCGAGCGCCTGGCTGCTGTCCCCGGACCAAGCCACCCTGACCGAGCTCCTCTCTGCGCTGGCTGCTCCTGCAGCGACCACACACTACACTTAGTAACGTGGCCAGACCCCTCACACCTAATTCCAGTGCACATTGTTTGTCAAAAGGAGAAAAGGCCTTCTCATTTTGAAATCCAACAGGACAGTCCTGGAGGCCGTTACGAACTCTCACGATGTGTCCTTCAGGTGAACCTGCCATCAGAGTGACAGTACTTCCTGTCTGAGAAAAAATAAAAACGAAAGGGTCACCTGTTCTCCAGCCCTTTTCTCACCTGTATTTTCCCACCCCCACCCCCCCAAAAAACCAGAAAACACTACAAAAAATGTTGGTAGATAGCGCCTGCCTTGAAGAGCACCCCTACAGGCTAGCCCCAGGCTTACCTTTGTCTGGGACCCACCCACCCTTCCACAACCCAGGAGCAAAAGCGTTAACGCAGGCAGGGAGCACCAGCCTCCAAGCGTCTGCTCTGTGTGGTCTGAGCCCAGTCGCACAGCTGGTGAAATGTTTGGCATCCACCCTGTGCAGCGCTGTGGGACCCACTCTGCACTCTTTCCACGCTCTGTGTTTGCTCTTCTTCCTCTTTGCCTGTTCATATTCTTGCCATTTTTAAAGACCCAACACAGCAAACTCCATCTGTGCATTTAACAACTGTTTATTGAGGGGCTGCCATGAACACAATGGTGCAAGACAGACATTGTTAGGCCCTCACAAAGCCTGGAGTCCACAGTGGGGAGAGAGGCATTCATCTAATAATCATCCAAATCAGTGTGAATTGTGTGATGTGGGCCATGCAGAGGGCGTATGGTAGGAGGTTGGTGTGGCGGAGTCTGTGGGAACCTGCACCTGGGCACCTGACTGGGCCTCTGTACCCAGGACCTGGACTTGACCTGGGTTGGGAAAGGGAAGGGGAGATCAGGCATGCCTTCCCTGTGGTCCTGGCCTTTGGGCTGAGGTCTGGAGTATGAGTGGACATTAACTAGGCATATAGGAGGGAAGCACGGTGCGTTTGAGGAACTGACAGTAGCCAGTGTTGTGGCTTGCAAGCCTCAGTTTTTTCATGGACTCTCCTAGGATTTCCCAGAATTATATCCTTATATCCTCTTGTTGATTCATTAAAGAAGAGATTAATGGTTTCAGTAAGCTTTAATTTAGGACCGAGTATGCACTGTGAAGGGTGCTGGGAATACAAAGCCTGCTACAAACTCCATCACTACGTTTTCACTTTTTGCTTTCTCTTTTGTAGTGCCCAGCCCACCTTTAGGTATTGTTCATTGCTTGCTCTCCCTTCCCTGTATCTCTTCAGAGGCTGTAAGTTATATCCTGAAGTGATCGTCTGTCCTCCTTATTAGAGTATCCCCAGCCCTGGAACAGAGCCTGGCCTGTATAGTAGGTGCTCAGTATATATTTGTTGAATAAATACTTGTGTTGAATGAACTCCTGATGAGACATGGTTGTGACCTTGTTGTGTATTGGTTTGTTATGATTTCAAATCCACTTGTTTATGACTTAAGTGAAGGTGTTTTGATCTAAGGGTGAATTTGTTTACATTGAGGAAGATGTGCCAGGATGATGTCATCAACATTAGTTGTAGCTCGGCTATGGAGAGGCGTTGCTTGATTTGAGCCAGAAATCTAGCAGCTGATGGACAGAGGTTTGCAAAACAGAATCCATCATGATAAAACAAAGTCCTATGAAATTTCCAGGAGAAAGTAATTTAAGAGATAATAATAATGATAATGACAATAATAATAAAAATGATAATGACAATAATAGTAATAATAATAATGCAGCTTAACTCAATTCTCTCAATGCTATGTTGCTTTCCCAGTGAGTTCCTAACTTTACAATACAGAGTTCAAAGGTATTTAGTATACCAGGTAAGCACCATATATATTTGATTTTTTGACATTTGAGAAGCAGAGGAGATAGAATTTCTGGCCACTTCCCATTTCAGCTTACCGGGTCACTGCCTGAACTCTCACATACAGAGGTGACATGAAAAGGCTGGTGTTTTATTATTACCTCTCTTTATGGCTTATTGCCTCCATTAAAGAAAAATGGGTCTGAGATGGGATCCTTCAACCCCGGCTCTGAAGAGGCTAGCCTCAACCCCAGGGGAGGGCTAGGGGTCATTTTACACCCCCGTGAGCCCCATGCAGGAAGTTCTTAGGGGGAAAACTCGTTAACCATGGAATGGAGTTTTATTTGGAGCTTTCCAGGTCTGTAATAACCTCTCCAGTGACCTCGCCCAGACTCACAAGTCTGCTGGCTGTGCACTGGCTGGTTTGGCTTTCTCGTCTGTGTTTTGGCTTCGAGGAAGACAAGAGGGCGTGGTTCAAGGGAAGCAGTGAGCCCCAAGGAGACTCTGCCAATTACTGCACCTGTCAGTGTTCAACAACAGATCAAATGAATTCAGAGACCCAAACAGTATGCAGAAAACTGAACACAATTATCTAAGAAATTAAGTTATACAGTTGCTATGACCTTTAATCAATCATCCAACCGTTAATGTTAATTTTGTGATCTAAAAATCATAGTTCTATTTGCATTTTAATGGCTGCTAAATGAGTGTCATCAGGAAGAAATAATGGCAGGGTGGCCTTTTGCTACAAATTCTTGCTTCCTAATGGTGATGCAGAAAGCGAGGAAAACGGTGTTTGGAAAAGGTTTTGTTTCGCCTTCTAACAGATGTATGGAGCTGCCCTTCTCAAATGAAAAAACAAGCAGTTCCCCACAAATACCACCACCTGTTGTTATAAATAAATCCAGGCTGTAAAATGGCACGTACTCTCAATGGCAAAATCATTACGGGCATCCTACCCCTCTCCCGCCAGCCCTTCATTATAGCCTCTTAACACCTTGTTTCTCAGTCACGTACCTTTTCAATCTTTCGACCGGCCATCAGGCCCCATCCCTATCCAAGAGAGATGGCCTGTGGATTTGTGGCTAAAAATAAAAAGTTACCAACCTCGGGGAGAATGATCACACATCCCTTTGCACAGTTTAAGCGGCTAGAAACTGGCTACGTGCCACTCCATATTTAGGGTTCTCTTAAAATCTTAATCCAGACATCCAGTGGTGTATTTCACAGCTAATGAACCTAACCTTCAAGTAGGAGCATAAAATCCTAATTAAATCAGGGCATCGTGAAGTTATTGGCAGGCTGTTTATAATTCGGTAGAATCTTGTTTCTATGAGTAGTTATATGAAAATTATAAAGCATTAGAACTGGAATGTTGTATCCTTTAATTATCTCCTTATCTATCTCCAAACTCCTTTAATCCACAGACTGTGTCACTCCATATATAACTATTGATTGTTTAGCAGGCCCAGGATATTATACTTACTAAAATATTGTGTTTCTCACCTGAAATTCAGCTTCTTGCCTCCACTCTCTTGGGAGAAGTTTCATGTGAATTATTTCTTCTGATGAAAGAGGTCTTGAACTTATAAATTTGGGAAAAAAGCTTAAAAAATAAAGTGCTTCAGATATGTTCTGAGTACAGGAAATTCAAATAGGGAAGGGAGGAGAAATATTAGAGATGAATGCTAACTTATTTTTTTCTTCCAAGGAAAGTGGGCAGGGGGATGTTCCTGCAGAGATTGCAACACTCCATATTTCATAAAAGATTTATTAGCAATGACGGAGGGAGATTGCTGAGAGGAACCCTGATAAATGCCTTGCCTTTTTTCGCTGCTTTAAAATTATGGGTTCTGTCCATAAAGTACTGATTAATTCATATTCATTCAATGACATACCCTCTTTTTCTCCCCCAAGCAAAGATTGTAAGCATTTTACTTCAACAAATAAAGAACTCTGGGTGGGATGCATACTAATTCATTTAGCTCTAGAACTCGCACTACAATTGATGCAGCTAATCACAGCAAAGCAGGAAAGATTCTTTTCTTTTCCTGTGACAAGTCCTGCCTACCTTTCAGCATTTTTTTCCCCAAAGGTATTATTAATCTCTAAACATCACGAAATTGAAGACTTATCTAAGACCCTTTAAAACAGTGTGGCATCATACGTAGCAACTCCCAAGGAGAGAAGTTACTTTGCTTTTCTAAAAGACTGACTGTAGCAATTGGAGTCTTTTTTCCTTGCTTAAGGAATCCGGATAAAGTAACCGGTGCCTGTTCTAAACTTCCGGAGGAAATTGGTTGGATTTTAAACACAGTATTTATTTTGGAATACTGGGTGGTTCAGGCCTAGAAAAGTGGCAAAGTCCTTGGAGGGAAGAGAATAGATGCTGGGCAGCAGATGAAGAGCCATCAGTGGCTCTTCGCTCAGGAGTTTACCTGGGAGAGACACAGCTACGGCAGTGGGATGGATGGGACTTCCTGCTGCATAAGGTGGTCTGACAAATTACTTTTATGCACTTCTCAGAGAATCAGCCAGTATTTTTCAAATTTAATGAATTTTTAAATTGTAAGAGTAATGTACTCCTGTTGAAAATATTGGAAAATGTAGACAAGTACTAGCAGAAGAATTATTTCACAAGCACTGTGCTAGACACCATCCTGGATTATTTAAGGAGATTTCCATGAAAGAAGGTCCCTTAAATCTGGTTGGGGAACAATGGGCTGTAACCTCCATGAGGGTAAGTATCAGGTCTGTCTTGATCACTTGGCCCAGTCCTTGGCACTCTAGATGCTCACTATGTATTGGTTGAAGGAATAAAATTGTAAACAAACAGTAAAAACAGTGCATGTCCAAATTTGATTTTGCATAATTTTGATTGAGAGAACTAGAAGTATTGGTATGAGTAGCTGTCTAGACTTTTGAGTAATTTCCAAGTAGTTTTGTTAAGGATCTAGTTTAAATAGATAGAAAATGACCAGACGTCAAGTTGCGGTGGAGAGGGGGAGTGCTATTTTCCATCGAAAATAAGACTACTTGGGGAATGCTTCTCCATGCCAACTATGGAACAAAGTTTAACCTACCTCTCTTATAGCAACTCTCAGAAGTATGCATTTTTATCTTCACTTTATAATTTGGTTCAGAAACCATAAGTAATTGTTCAAGACCTTAGTTAGTAAGTGGCACACCTGGGATTCAAACTCTCCTTTGTGTAACTCCGACACTGTGTTCATAACCACCATGCTTTACTGCCTGGAGTCTGGGTCAGCCAACGGCAGGGGCCAAATACAGGAGCACATCCAGGGTTTGCACATAGGGATGTTTAGAAGATCCACTGTGGGGAGCTAAGTCCAGGGGAAGAATATGTGGGATTCCTGAACTTTTAATCCAGGGTCTACTGAAGATCCAAGATCTGGGAAATACATTTGCCCAAGACTCACACAGCTTTGAAGAAGCTGAGTTCTGATCACATTGGCAGTGAGCACTGGGAAAGCCAGGGATCAGCAGTCAGGGAGCTGGTAACTGGCATTGAGGGACAGGAGACCTAGCCATTGGGGGCTGACACGTAAGACTCTGTGTTTGGCTTCCGGGGAGGTTGGGGCTTTCCAGTTGAAAACTTGAGATGCCACATGGGGGACTCAGCCCCTGGGAGAAACAGAATGAATCATGATTGACTCTGCAAGGCACCCTGCTGCCATGGAGGCCATCCCATTTGTCTTATTTGGAGACAAACTTAGTACCAGAGCCTGGAATAGAACTAAAAGGGAATCAAGTTGACTCAGTTACCAGGGTTGGATGGTGTGATTCAGTGAGGGTGCAGACTACCCCATGTTTGTCTGACCTTAGGGAATAGTCACATCTAATATATGGGACTCAGTTCATTTTTACCAAAGTTAATTGATATGTTGGATATTTCAAGCTTTCTCCTTTAATAATAAGGAGCACTAATAGTTGTGCATCTAATATATGTCAGGAACAGTGCATAGCCCTTTGCATCTCATTTAATCCTCACAGCAATTTTGGGTGGTAAGCACTGTTATCATCATCTTCATTTTACAAAGAAATGAAGTGAAGGCTTGGAAGAGTTAAGTAATTTGGGTAAGGTCACATATCTAGGAGGTGTGGAGCAGGGCTGAATAGCTGGGGAAGCCATTAAAATACTGAAAAATGTCTATTCTAGTAGTAAGTAGGCATCACAAGCTCTTCTGAGTGTCCACACACCCCTGGCCTGCTCTCCGGTCAGCCAACTAGAGAGGGGTCTGTACAGTAGGAGGTCTCTGGGGCCAGCATCTGCTCTCACTGGATGATTTCCCTGCTGCACTGGATGTACATCTATTGGTGGAGGTAGTTTTCATGGCGCACATGCCACCTGGCAGATTAGGGCTCAGCACCCTAACAACCCTCTAAGAGAATACGAATCGCCCTGAGCGTTCAGATGTGTAAGCTCTTGCCTGTGTGCCTTCATCAACAGTTGCTCCAGGGGAGGGGCCCATAGCGTTTCCTGTCATTCACCCAACTTCTTTTCTCAGTGTTTTGGGCTTTTCCTTTTGTAAAGGTGTTGATCCTGTTAAAAGCCACTTATATTTCCTGCCATTGCTTTCTGCGGGGCAGGTGGTAATGCACTCCAAGAATGTTGAGCACTATTTCCGTGCAGTGTAATGAAAGGAGCCAGGATCTAAAGGTAGCTGACTTGAGTTCAAATCTTGACTCCATCATTTATTATCTCTGTGTGACCTTGCGTAGGCTACCAAACCTCTTTGCATCTCTTCGTTTGTAAAATGATGGTAATTCTATCCATCCGTCCTAGAGACCTACCATCCATTTAAATCTTTTTACCAGAGAAAGACATAAATTAATATCACAGTGGATATAGGCTACTGCACAATGTACTTGTCTAGTCCCTGAGGGGACTGAAAAATTGGCAGACCAGATTATTAATAGTTTTCAAGATAGGATCCACATCAAATGCTGCACTATTCTCTGCCTCCAAAGAGTGGACGTGGGTTTTCTGTCTTATTTGTTGTGATGGGTTTGTTTACTGGAGCTCTTCTTTTAGAACTGTCTAGAACTTTTCCAATTTAAGTGATTCTGAAGTGACATTTCCAAAACTAGCCTAAGGCTTTTCTCTACTCTCACTAGCCTCACCTCACAGCCCCATGAAAGCACACTCAGGCTTCATTACATTTACTAAGATAGACTCAAGTAAATCCTACTGTAGATAAACAGCCCATAAAATTAACCATGGGTGAGCAGATTGTCTCTTAATGCACTCTTTAAAGGGCATGCTCTTTCAGGGGAGAAACCAACCAGGGAATGGATTTGGAGATAATTTGTGAGTTGCAGGTGTGACCTGATAAGGCACTAAAAAGCTCAACATTATGATTGTAAAAATGCAGTATGCCCATCCATCATCAGTGTAGCCTACATAAGCAAAGTCATTTATTAGAGCAGGATAAATAGCTTATTATTTGTCGGGAGTAAAAATGAATAGGTACAAAAATAGTAATATGGTAAAATTTGTGAGCACTTGTATGCATTATTTCTTTTGGTCGTTAAAGCTATGCTGTGTGATAGGTATTACTGGTCCTTTTTTACAAACAAGGAAATTAACCCTCAAAGGGTTTTACTGATTTATTTCTTTCCATAGCTAGGCGTCAGAGTAGTTCTCAATGCCCAGGAGACATTTAGCAATGTCTGGAGACATTTTTGGTTGTCACAAGTGAGAGGAAATGCTACTGATGGGCAGAGGCTGGGGATGCTGCTAAGTATCCTATATGCACAGGACAGCCCCACACATCAAAGTATTATGTGGCACAAGATGTTAGTGGTGCTGAGGCTGAGAAACCCTGAGTTGGAGGGAGTGGCAGTGAACCCAGGTTTTTCGGATTCCCAATTCAATGCTTATTTCTCTACAAGATTTTAAAGATAACAGTGTAGTAGAACTGTCATTGATCATAAGTTTCTCTAGGACGATGTTCATCTGGTACCTGGTAGTTTCAGCTGATATTATTTTGATTATTACCGACCCTCCTGAGTTGATCCCCAGCAAGGACCCTTCTGCTCAGTGTCGCTTACACCAGTAGGAGACTGAATTTGGTTCAGAAAGTAGTGTTCTTTGATCAAAGAACGGTGAGGTACAAGCTCACGCTGTAGAGTACATGCTCTCCCTGACAGGCTGTGGGAGGGGCTGCTTTATAGGGTTTTGTTTTTTTATTTTTGGCCTCGCCTCGCGGAATGCCGGATCTTAGTTACCCGAACCCGTGCCGCCTGCAGTGGAAGTGCTGAGTCGCAGCCACTGGACCGCCGGGAAGTCCCCTTATAGGATTCTTGTCATGGGGGAGGGGGTGGAGTTCTGGGGAGGGCGGGGCTGGCGGGCGCTGCTGTGCTGCGCAGGCTCAGGACTGCAGGGCTGAGGCAGAGCCTCTGCACACGTCCCACCGCCGCCGCCATCTTGGGTCGTGTGGGCCCCGCGCTTCCGCACACGCCCTGCTAGCTGAGGTGTCGGCTCGGCCCCTTGGCACTGGGAGCTCTGGTCTGACCAGTGAAACCAGACTCGGCGCAGAGGGAAGGAAAAGGTTAGACTATTTTATGACCCAGATTCTATTTTTATTTCCCAGGGATTGTTAATGGGCTTTGCCGGTGACAGTTGGTCTTTGTGTCCATTCTGATGGGCTCCTGAGGAGCAGGTTGTGAACTGTTTTGAGTCACACCCCTGGGTGTCACATGACCATGTTTGGCAGTATCTCATCTGCAGGTGATAGAGGATCTCCTTATATGTAGCAAAGTTGAGGAGAAAAATGAACCGGAGATTTTTTTAAAGAAAGGCTCTCCTTTGGCCTACCCATGTAAATAATAATAATGCCCCACCACATGTATTTAGGGCTTTATAAATTTCAAAGCACTTCTGTATTCCTTCAACATGTTGAGGAGAAAATAAGTGCCATGTTGTTCTAGTTCTGAGCGTCCAGTAGAGCCCAAAACAAAGTCTCTCTTGACCCCTTGCAGCTTATGTACGAGGTGCAGGGGACACAGGCCATAGGAAACAAGTAAGTATGTAATATGATGGAGAAAGGTACGCACTGTGGAAAAGGATAAAGCAGAGTAAGCGTAACAGGGAGTGCGGGGGTGGGGGTGTAGCCCTGTCGCCTGGGTGGGCGGGGAAGGGCGATGACGAAGTCAGGTATTTTTGCAGAGATGTGAAGGGTGGAAGAGAGTGAGTCATGTGGATATCGGGGAGAGGAGAATTCCCGGCAGAGAAAACAGCAAATGCTCTGGGACTGGTATGTGCTTGACAAGTTCAAGGAATGGCAAGGTGGCTGGCGTGGCTGGAGCTGAGTGAGCAGCGGGGGAATGGGGAAGAATGGGTCTCAGAGGTAGCAGCAGGGTGACCTTGTAAGCCATTGAAGAAGGACTTCAGGCTTGACTTTGATTGAGATGGGGAGCCACTGAAGAGTTTTGAGCAGAGAAGTAACATGATCAGATACAATTGTAAGAGATCAGTCTGGCTACTCTGTTGAGGCTAAACTACAGGGCCTTAGGTTTGAAGCCAGGAAATCAGTTCCAGGGCTGTTGCAATAATCCAGAAAAGAAGCAAGGGTTGGCACCAGAGATGTAGCATAGGAGGTGATGAAATCAGTCTGATTCTGGGTATCTTTTGAAGGTTGAGCCAACAGGATTTGCTTCACAAATGGGGTATGAGAGAAAGAGAGGGAAAAGAGATGGCTTCAAGGATATTAGCCTGAGAAATGTCCCCATTTGAGATGGGGGAAGCTATAAGAGAAGCAGGTTTGAGGTGAAAGATCAGGAGTGCTGGTTTTAACATATTAAGTGTAAGGTGCTTATTAGGAATCTGAGTGGAGACGTAATGTCATATCAAGTAGCGTATAACACATCCAATGTTACATCTCTCTTTGACCAAAGGCCAGTGTTTAATTAACATGCCCAGGGCTGCAATGTGATGAAACTGGGATGAAATCATACTCTGTCTGATTCTAAGACCAATGTCCTTCTACTGAGGGAGAATTCTAGATATAAATAAGTATAAAGAAAGAAGCCTCTAATAGCACCAATTCCTAAAAACTGTCTTTAAACTGTGCTTCTTTATGATCTTCCCTAAAAAGCAAGGAATGGCCACATTTGGACAGAGGCACAGAGCACATTAAAATAAGTTGACCTCCTGGTGTGGGCCTTGGAATTATTATCAAAGTCATAAAAGGAGCAGGGCAAAGAAGCCCAAATAACTCAGATTCTGCCTACTTCAAATATCACAACTTTTTAAAAGCTCTCTTTTTCTTTATGCATCGATAGAATTAACAAAAAATGAAACCTTACTCTTTGTACTGTTTGGTTTATTTTTTTCCCTAAGTTTTTATGATAAAAAATTCAAACATACAGAATTGTTCAGTAAGCATCCATATATCTACCTCCTAGCTTCTGCATTTAATATTTTCCTATATTTCCTTTTTCGCATATCTGTCCATCCATTCCTCTATTCAGATGTCTGTCTGTCTTACTTTTTTGATGAATGCCATGGTCAACTGCACCCCTCAGTACACTTTCCGCCTAAAGACTTCAGCATGCATATCACGAACCAAGTTCTGTCTTAAACCCTTTATTTTTTTACACTTGTGCCCCATTGGTTTTCAGGTGGCTCTCTTGTAAATGGCATGTAGTAGAATTTTGAATTTGGGTCTAACCTAAGAGTACATCTTCTAAAGAGGAGCCTATCACCCCATCACATTGACTGGGATTGTGGAATGTCAGTTCTTGCTTCTGTCTTCTTATTTTATGTCTTTCTTTGTGTATGCCTCCTTGACATTTCCCCTTTTATACTCTTTAGGCATTTATTCAAGTTTTCTTTGGTCTTTTCCATCTAGTAAACATGTTCTACTTTTTTCTTTCCAACCAGTAGTTACCTTTGAATTAAAATAGATATTGAGTCTAAATTTCTTTATTCATGTCGAGAATGAAACAGCATCCATTGCCTCCTCTCTTGTGGGAGGGGATCATTGAAGCTCCTTTGCTTTCCTTGGCTACTGAACCATTTCAAAGTTTCAGCCCAGGAAATCACAGACTCAGAGCATGTCAGGCTCTCATTTTTCAAGAGGGGAAAATTGAGACCCAGAGGGGGAAAATGACTTTATCCTTCTGAAAAGCCCCAGCTTCTGAATGGAAGAATCAGAGAGCTGGCTTGAACACAGGGCGTTTAGTGCACCTCTACCTTTAGCTCAGACAACACTCAAACAACACTTAACAGCTCCTAGACAGATGAGAAAAGACACTAGTTTTAAAGGATTAAAGAAAATGGATTTCTCAATTCATTGTAGAAATTTAAAAGCCTTCTAGGAAATCCTTCCATCTCTATAATAAAAAATTTTAGCCTACATTCTATTAACCTTTATGTCCACAATGGAAAAGCCTTTTGCTTAATAATATCCCCTCAAGTATTTGAAGACTATTCTTAAGTTTCCCCATAGTCTCCTTTTCTTAAGAATAAATAATCCAAATTCCTTTAAAATTTTCTCATAAATTCTTCTTCCCATTCTTTTATTAATCTTTATAACTTTCCATGAGCTTCCTTCAATTTTTCTATCTTGCTTCTAAGTTGTGAAGCCAGGAAAGGACAAAGTGTTCTGATACTGATTATTGAGTTCATGCCAAACTGTGAGTTCCTTGAAGGCAGGGGTTATTTCTTATTCAACTTTGTACCCCTGGATTAGGGGTCAGAAACCCTTTTATTTTTTTGCCTAAAAAGAGCCAGATAGCAATATTTTAGTCATTGCAGGCCAAGAGGCAGTGTCCTATATTCTTTGAACAGCTGTTGTCTCTGAAAGGCTAATACTCTTTTTTATGTTTTATATTATAGAAATGTGAAAATCATTCTTAGTTCAAGGGCCACGCAAAAACAAGTGGTATGGCAGATTTGGCTTATGGGCTCTAGTTTGTTGACTCTTGCTCTAGATCCTAGCACAATGCATGGCACGTAGTAGGCATTCAGTAAAGTTTGTTGAATAAAAGGATGTATGAATCTATGAAGATTATTTCATAATTTCTGTCTTTTATATTTTTATTTAACATTTCTCTTACATTGCTGGCTCAGTGAACTTGTCCACTAAGACCTTTAGATCTTCCTCAGCCATACACACTCATGGCTAGCACTTTCACATGCTGTTTGTACTTGTGTAGTTTTAGTGTTTTCCCCTTAATCTGAGATGCAGTAGGGGCCCTCTATTAACCTTCATCTGCTGGTGGCTTTGGATCTCATCTTTAATTTAGTGAGGTCGTTTTGAACTTTGTTTTTCCAGTGTGTTCAGCAGCTGCCCTAGTTGCAAATTATCTGTGAACTTAACAAGCAACCACAGGCAATTGACAAAACCAAAATGCCAGACTCAGTTCAACCACCCCAGCTGAGGCCCCCAGCTCTATCTTATTTCCATTCTTATGTCTCCTACCTGCCCTGAAGGGGTTGGGAAACTCATTTCTACTTATTGTCCTGGAATAAATTGGAAGGAATCAGACAGGCACACAGAGGAGGCTAGCACTAATGGCAAAAGGAAAAACCCTTCCTTTTTTTCTCCTTTCTCCTTTTTGGGCCCGTAGAGAATATGAGTCACAGGCTGAGAGAGTGTGAAGTTCTGTATTAGTTAGAAGAATTTCCATTCTGAGCCGAATTTTTTTTTTTTTTTAATTTATTTTTGGCTGTGTTGGGTCTTTGTTGCTGTGCACGGGCTTTCTATAGTTGCGGCGAGCGGGGGCTACTCTTTGTTGCGGTGCGTGGGCTTCTCATTGCGGTGGCTTCTCGTTGCGGAGCACGGGCTCTAGGCGCACAGGTTTCAGTAGTTGTGGCACATGGGCTCAGTCATTGTAGCTCACAGTCCTTAGAGTGCAGGCTCAGTAGTTGTGGCACACGAGCTTAGTTGCGCCATGGCATGTGGGTTCTTCCCGGACCAGGGCTCGTACCTGTGTCCCCTGCATTGGCAGGTGGACGCTTAACCACTGCGCCACCAGGGGAGCCCCTCTGAGTCGAATTTGGATGAAGCAGTTGTGAGCAGCACAAATCCAGCATCAGGGGCATGGAGCTGCTTTACAGAATGCCCGGAGGCTGATCCCTGAGACTGAGTACATCACTCCTGCCATCCCCTCTATCCCACTCCCAGTTTCAGAGGAATTGAGTCCTAGGTCCACAGATGCATTTCTGATGGAATCTCCCTATTTATCTGCAATGACCTTGTGGGGAACCTGCTGTCTCTCTTTCATCCAGGGTCCAGTGGAACCACCTCTAAACTGCTAGTGGGTCAGCAAAGAGCCATGCTTCTTCAGTGCTCGGTGTCCTGCGTGGGACACAGAAGGGCTTTTAGATTTAGCCAGATGTGAAGTCAAGCCTGATGGAAAACATGGGCAGGGGGCGCTCCTTTTCTTTCAAGCTCCTGACTACTAAGTGGTTACAGCTTTCAGTTGGAGGGAACTGGGAAAAGCTCTACTCTGGTTCCCTAGGGGTGATATGAGTTGCCTGTGGACCGTTTTATCCAGTCTTCTCTTTCCCTTTCCTCCCTTACTCTCTGTGTTGCTAAAATTGTTGTGATTGTTACCATTTAAAATATCCAGGAAAGCTGCATTTATTTACAACGACTTCCTTCTTAACCAGCTGGAAGAAGTTGCAAAATAGCCAACTTAGTGGTGGATCAATCTTCAACATTTCTTTCAAATGTTGAAGTAAAGAAAATGATGACAATTTTAAGGCTGTATTAGGTGGAAATGATCTATGAGGGATGGCAGACGGCTGAAGGTCACAAATCAGGCAGCTGCCTCTGGCTCAGTGACTCAGAAGAAACGTGGAAGGCAATGGGAAGTGTGTTCCTGAGTTTTATGAGAGTCCAAGTTTGAGATTATCAACATGCCTGGGATTTCCTGTAACGAGCCTTACTCCTTTCATAAAGCAAACCATTGTCTGATTAGAGCTGGCTGGCCTTCCTTAGATACAGAAATTAATTCATTTTGATTTTAGGGGGAAAATATCATACTTACTTGATAACAGCCTCATTTGCATGTGGGAATCACGCTTATTCCCCACCAGGTTAAAAGAATAATGTCAGTGACATTGAATTTGCATATTTTGTATCATTAATATTTGGAGAGCTTCTTTCAAGGCGTTTTAGATTCTGGGTATACACTCTCTTTTTCTTTTTGTTAGAGGACTTTTTTAACCTGTGTGTCAGGATAGGCTTGGTCATGCTGCAGTAGCAAAACCACTTGCAAATCTCAGTGGCTTAAAATGAGGGTTTATTTCATTCTTGTGCTACATGTCCATCTTGTCCAGCATGAGCTGTGCTCCATGATATTTTCTTTCAGGGACCCCCACTGCTGAGAGCATGGGTTCTCAAACTTTTTCTGTAAAGGGCCAGATGGTAAATATTTTGGGTTTTGCAGGCCATATGGTCTCTGTTGCAGCTGCTCAGCACTGCTGTTGTAGCACGCAAACAGCCATAGCCTATACGTAAAAGGATGGGCATGACTGTGCTCTGATAAAACTTTATTTATAAAAATTTGCAGTGGCCTGGATTCAGGCTGTGGGCTGTAGTTTGCCCACCCTGTGGTGGAGAGGAGAAGGAAAGGTGGTGAACCTTGCACCAGTTCTTTAAGGCTTAACTTCCACTCACACTTGATTGGCCACAGCAAGCCACATGGCCACATCTAACTTCATGGAGGTACAGAACGTGCAGTCCTCATCCCTGTCCAGAAAGAGAACCGGAAATGTTGGTGAACAGCACCTGTGATCACACACCCCTTCTCTATTCTTTTTAGAGAAACCAATATTTCCTCAAGTTCTAGACTAACACTTCAAAAAGCATCCTTTAAATGCAGTCTAACTCAGTTGTTTTGGTGGAGCTAAACAAATTTAGTTAGATGAGCAAGATCTAATTTCCAGGAGTCATTCTAAGCATTAAGTATGTGACATTTTTTCTTTAAGCCCATCAAGTTTCTGTTTGAATCCCTGCATCAATCTGAAGTGAGATTAAATTCATCCATCCAACTCATTGTCAGGTATTTAGACTTCTGGATCCAGGCAGTGATCACATCCTCTCCTTTTCTTTTCTTTTCTCTCTCTTTTTTTTTTTTTTCCCTTTATAGCCATGGAAGTCCAGGGCTCTCACCTTTCACTGGGATATAACTGGGCCTGGGTCTTCCTGACCACCTTGGGCACCCCTCTTTGCATCCCCAAGAGAGACCAGCAATTCCCACTAAGTGAGGTCTCCGGAGCCTCTCCTGTCTTTTAGCATTCATGTCCTTGTTGCTAAGCTTTGCAGATCAGGAAGGTAGATGTTACTTCATCCAGGAGAGGGCACTGTTCCCAAAGTCTAGAAGACAATTCCTTCTGGTGGAGGCGCAAATTAAGGATTAATGAAACCCATGTTCAAACGCTGAAACTATAGCACCTATTATAAAACGTAAACCAAACACCACACTAGGAATGTATTCTATAAAAAGGGAAGAAATGCAATTTATTAACAACTTGTACATTCCAGAAGGTACAAACTGCCTTGTTAAATCATCCAAACATTTTTAGTGGCTCTTCTTTTCTTACAATACAGACTCAGGCTTTTTGAACCAAAGCCTGCCCTGGTGTTGGCTGCTTAGAGGAGGTCCTTGGGATCTTGGAGGCCAAGGCTGAGAGAGACAGGAAGTTTAGGTCCTGTTGCAAAAAGAATAATTTGCCTCTTTCAGGCATCTTCTCCCCACAGGAAGGTGAATAACACTTCTGAGAAACTTAATGCAAAATGTGGGAAGCAAATATAACTAAGACAACTTGGTGGTTATAAACTTTTTTGTTCCACACTCTCAGTTCATTTGTACCTAAGCCTGTATTTCTTTCTTTTTTAAAAAAATATTGTTTATTTGGTTGCGCTGGGTCTTAGTTGCGGCAGGAGGGCTCCTTAGTTGTGGCATGCGAACTCTCAGTTGCGGCATGCATGTGGGATCTAGTTCGCTGACCAGGGATCGAACCCAGGCCCCCTGCATTGGGAGCGCAGAGTCCCATCCACTGTGCCACCAGGGAAATCCGTAAGCCTCTATTTCTCTGGTGTGTTCTTGATAGAACCATCCAGGACTTTTTTTTTTTTTTTTGCAAATTTCTACTTAGCTGCTAAATCTCATCAGGTTCTTAACTCTCTCTGCCTCAGTCTTCTTGTCTGTAAAATAGGTGTAATGATACTGCCTACCTCAGGAGATGTCACGAGATTCCTACTATCTTGTGTTCTTTTGTTTCTTCTCATAAGTTTACGACTGTTTTAACCTCCCCTGTACTTTTTTCCCCCATATTGTTGCCATGTAACTCTCTCTGGAGTTAGTTTACTCTCAGGTAAATTAGTTAGTATCAATCATAAGATAGCAAACATAAGATATTAAAGGCAACTCTCTGGTGGTATTCTTCTCTGAGGGTGGGGGGATGCATATCCCTTTCCCAGTTAATCTTTTTGTGATCATATACAGCATCCAATATATTCTTTACATCTTATTAAACCTCTCTATAGGGTTTTCCCTGGAATGGTGTCCTTTGGAATTTCATCCCCTTTATCTGGTTAAGTTCCTAGATTAGCTTAGGTAAAAAAGGATAATGATAATGTCCATAATGTTCATAGCATTTCATATCAATTGGCTACAATCCATGTTCCAGGCACTATGCCAAGCACTTTATGTGCCCTATGTCATTTGATCCTCATCAAACTCTTGTGTAATATCTCCATTTTGCAGATGAGGAAACTGAGGGTTAAGGAAGTCAAGCAACTTGGTGTAAGTCATACGACTAGAAAGTGGCTTGTGGACCTGGGCCCGCTCACAGTATACTGACGTCAGTCCTGTGCTGGATTGTTCTAAAATGTGTTTCCCCGGTGAGAGATGGAATATACAAACAAACAAAGGCCAGACCGTTTATAAAAATCAAACTCTGACCCACAGTCCGCAGCAACCAGCCCAGGAAACCAACCCATTATCAACAGTAACCAGCCCAGGACACCAGCCTGCTGTCTATCAGTCACACTTGCAGGAAGTCGGATCACTATCTCTAGCAAGTGGTCCAGGAAGCCAAACAATAGCCTCTGGAGCGATTGGCCTCACATGGCCAAGCTTAGTAACTGACAGCGTCCCTAATTTTTGTCCCCACTTCTAACTTAGGACCAATTAGAGAATGCCAAATATACACCCATGACCAATCACATAGGATGTTCCTCTTCTGGTTAGGCTGTCTACAGCTTCCCCATGCCAACAGCTTCCAATCAGGGCATCCCTGAAGCCTTCGCATTTTTCCACTGTAAAGCTTTCTCACTCTTTTGCCTGCCTTTGGGTCTGCCAAATGTAAGCGATAGTGGCCTGCTCCCTTGCTATATATAGCAAGCTCTGAATAAACAGGCTTTACTTGTTCTCATCTGATCAGTCTTCATTTATTTCCACACTGGTCACCATGTATTTTCTCTGGGCTATGCTAATTATTTTTCATGTTCCACACCAATCTGCTTTCCATGCTGATTTAAACAGGTTCACGTGTTTTTTTTGTTGCTGTTTTTTTTATTTTGAGTTGGCATTGCAGCTGCAGAGAATTCTCAGTTTGTCTGTCTGAAATTGCTCACTGTGCAGACTTAAAGCACTGTGACTTCATCAGTTGATCAATTGTATTTCTATCACTTTAGCTATTTCTGTTCCAATTTGCTACTGAACTGACCTCCAGTTCTCTCAAATGTCCACTTGGGTCATTGCATAATGTCTTCATCTTTGCTGCTGGACAGAGGATTTTTTTTTTTTTTTTTTTTTTTTGTGGTACGCGGGCCTCTCACTGTTGTGGCCTCTCCCGTTGTGGAGCACGGGCTCCGGACGCGCAGGCTCAGCGGCCATGGCTCAGGGGCCCAGCCGCTCCGCGGCATGTGGGATCTTCCCGGACCGGGGCACGAACCCGTGTTCCCTGCATTGGCAGGAGGACTCTCAACCGCTGTGCCACCAGGGAAGCCTGGACAGAGGATTTTTAAACAGTTGACAGGCATTTTTGAAAAAGAAAACAACCTTAGTCCTGAGCATTCCAGGTCTCCCCCACTTCTCAGAAATCTTCTGCCTTGTGGCTGCTTCCTCAATCACATGACCTATGTCTTTCCTTCTTACTCTGCCAGAAGCTGGCCCAGGGATTAGAAACAGTCCAGCTGCTGCTCACTCTGGGATTTTTCTGTCCAACTAGTTCACGTGTCTTCTAATACCACTAGGTGAAAAATGAAATTGGTGTAAATCTGGGTGGGTAGCATCTCAGCTAGAAAGTGTGGATTTAGTCCTAGATTGTCTTACTTGTCAGGGTACCCACACTTCATTCTGGGCTGTACTGTTTCTGTAGCATGGGCCACTTCATGAACACTTATTATGTGTCAGGAATTGTGTTAGGGACTAAGGAAACAAAGATGTATGAGACTCTGGTCCCCAGGTAGAGAGGTGCTGAACACATAAAAGACAGGAGACAATGCAGGGTCTTACATTCTGAGTGTGGGATTAGCTACTCCTCTGTGTTGGCACCAACAACAGCAGGTCTCAGGCAGTCCTAGAACTTGTCTCAGTGTAGTGCAATTGAAGGCACAGCACCATTTACCCCACTGGACTGTGATTCCTTGAGGACAGGGACCAATTCTGGCACACCTGCTGTGTTGTCAACACCTCAGCTGGTACCTGGTTCCTTCCAGGCAGGTGAAGAGTATGAGCTATTTGGTCAAAGAGAAGCAAGTTCAAGTCCCAGCTCTTCTACATAGTGATTACTGGAATTGGGGCATGTTACTAAGCCTTTCTAAGGTCCTGTGTTTTCATCTGTAAAATGGGGATAATAATAATTGTAGCAATTCTTTCTACCTCATAGATCATTTCCACATCATTGGCACATATGAAACACTCAATAAATATCTTCTGCTACAATTATGAATTCAATTGCCTTGAAAGTCCCAGTGATACGATGATACTCCAGAGTGGAGAGGAAGGAGGGATCGCTGGAGTAATCTTGAAAGTTGGGAGTTTTTCTGGGGTGGAAGCCAGGCAAATCCATCCCAACGTTACGTGGCACTAGAGCCATTGATAACACTATGTGGTACTTCCGAACAGCACACGGTAAAATAAAGCATCCAGTTAATAACGGGGGTATGAGGAACATGAATTCATGACTTAAAACAAAGACTGAAACGTTTGAGAATTTCTCTTCCACGTTGCAAGTGTTGGTAATTACCTTTCCACAGACGCAATGCAGAATCCTGATTTATTAACTCGTGCTTCAGAAAAAAGGTCTTGGTTATGGGGAGAGTTGAATAGGGGTTGCTGATAAATTCTAAGGAAGAAAAGAATTTAGCTAAATACATTTCATAGGGGAGAAAACTAGGAGAGGCTCTAAGCTTAACATACTCCCGTTTCACATATCAATGCTGTGAATCTTAATTTCCCCAAATGAGGATAATACCTTGTTGTGAGAATTAAATGAGATAACAAATGTGAAAGCACCAACACAATGCCTGATATCTCTTGAACGCTAGAAGTAGTTGAATATTATTTTCCTTTTTTTGTTCTCCTTGTGGCAGAAAAAGTAACATTTGGAAAATGTATGGTATACCAGAGTAGTTATCCCAAGATGGGAAATGAACGCATAAAAATAAAAATGATTGTTTTACTCGGGAATAGTGTGGCTGAGTTTGCTGATTATCCTTTAAATCCATTCTCCTTTTCTCCTGCTGTGATAGAATCCCTTGTCAGATGGGCCCATGGCTGTTTGGAATAATGACATCATTTTCCAGCCTCTTTTGTAGGAAGTGTGGCCACGGATGATGGGCCATGAGGGGGAAGTGGGGTGTGCCATCTACCGTATGTTTTCTTAAAGAGAGATTATGTGCTCCCTTCCTTCTCTTCCTCCTCTGCTGCCTGGAATGTTGATGTGATGGCTGGAACTGCATAGGGCAGTCATCTGGGCTCCAAGGTGTGGGCCTCCTTAAAGGATGGAGGAGATTGGGTCCTTTATGACTGTGGAGCTGCCAACTCAGCACTGGACTGCCGATGCTTATTGGAGACAGAATACACTTCTATCTTTTCAGAGCCACTGTTGTTTGGGCTTTTGGTCACTTGCAGCAAAAGCGAATCCTAAGAATTATTTCATCATTGATACGGTCACTGAAAGACATGGCTTTAAAGGGACCTGAATATTTTAGGAGACAAAGTCTAGGCCCAAAAGGAATATGAATTCCTCACAAGAACTTATTTAAAAATTCCATCCCATCAAAATAAGTAAGGAAAACAACCAAGCCTATTGGTTTCCAGTACAAGGCTGGCCAAGCCAAAGCTTTGATTTCACATTTTCACCAATGAAGAAGACATAGATAGTGTCAGTGTGCACAGGTTACTGATTTCTGAACTTCTGCATCATTTTGGACCATGGCAGTCTAGAATTGCTAAGAATCCTGATGAGAGTAATCATACACTAATAAGACTTCTCTTTAGACTAGATTTTGGGATCATTTGTGATAGCACAAGAATCATAACATATATATATATATATATAGATGTTTGTACTAAAACATGCATTTTAAAAATTAAAAAAATGCTTTACCCACAGCATAATCCTATCACTTTGCATTTGCATCTTATTACTGAGAGTTTAGTAATTATTAATGATTTGATAAGATTCAAAAGAAATTGGTGTAAGGACTCTCCCCTCCCCTAATCTCCAGAATAATAATTTCCCCTAATTTATCTGCTGTCCACAGTGCATTGCTGGATCACCTCTTAGGGAATGAACCCATCTTAATTGTAGTACCAGACATCAGGAGGTGTTAGTTAATCTGGAGGCCAAGGTCAGTTGAAGTTATTTTGTTACAAGTCTTCCCTTCATGTGTAGCTCTTAGCTGATTTGTGGCTTAAGTGTCTCTTTAAAAAATATCGTTTTTTAATTAAAATTTAAAAAATTAAGGTATAATTGACATAACATTATATTAGATTTAGGTATACAACATAATGACTTGATATTTGTATCCATTATGAAACGATTGCCACAGTAAGTCTAGTTAACGGTCATCACCATAAGTAGTTACAATTTTTTTCTTGTGATGAGAACTTTTTTTTAAAAATTAATTAATTTATTTATATTTATTTTTGGCTGTGTTGGGTCTTCGTTTCTGTGCAAGGGCTTTCTCCAGTGGCGGCGAGTGGGGGCCACTCTTCATCGCGATGCGCGGGCCTCTCACTGTCGCGGCCTCTCCCGTTGCGGAGCACAGGCTCCAGACGCGCAGGCTCAGTAGCTGTGGCTCACGGGCTTAGTGGCTCCGCGGCATGTGGGATCTTCCCAGACCAGGGCTCGAACCCGTGTCCCCTGCATTGGCAGGCAGACTCTCAACCACTGTGCCACCAGGGAAGCCCCGATGAGAACTTTTATTAACTTTATTAACACCATTTAATAGAAGAAAGAACTGAGGCACAGAGATGGTAAGTAACTTGCCTGAGGTCACTCAGCGACTAAGCAAAGAGGTTAGGATTTGAACCTAGGCAGCTGAGGTCTTAAATCATGCTCTTAATTACCAGCCATACCACTGGAATGTGTACTATGCTTTGTGTATATGCATTTTTTTTTTTTTTTTGCGGTACGTGGGCCTCTCAATGCTGTGGCCTCTCCCGTTGCGGAGCACAGGCTCCGGACGCGCAGGCTCAGCAGCCATGGCTCACAGGCCCAGCCGCTCCGTGGCATGTGGGATCTTCCCGGACCGGGGCACGAACCCACGTCCCCCGCATTGGCAGGCGGACCCCCAACCACTGCGCCACCCAGGGAAGCCCGTATATGCATTTTTAATTTATGTAAATGGTATTGTGTAAATGGCACAGCTATAAATCTCAGTTTGTTTCGTCTTTCACGCAGCACATTGCCTTTATGAAGAACCCATGTTTCTTTGTCCACTTATGATCCATTCCTATGATGGCTGTACCCCAGGGTGAACATCTATCACATATTGCCTTTCTACTGTCCCAGTGATGATACTGCAATTTCCTGCCTTTACAAATAATGCTGCAATGAACATCCTCCCTCCGGACCTATGGGAGAATCTCTTTGGGGTATAAACAATGATTTTCCTTTATGTACTAAATGTGTGCCTCCTATGAAACAGGAGCTGGTAAATTTAGAGCCCTTTTCTGAAAAAGTTACTCATGTCATTGCAATCATGTCTCAGGCAGTGTTCCAGATGTAGGATCACCTCAAGGTGGAACATAGATAATCACTTATATGAAATCACAATCTCTTTATTTACTAAATAATCACTTTGTAAATGTTTATTCATGCCACTCACATGCTAGTAAGTATTGGAGGGGTGACACAAGGATGGCTGAGACATCCTTGGTTCCAACATAGTGAAGCAATTAAGCATATGGACTTGGATTTGCAGTGACATGGGTGCAGAGACCACCTCCATTACCTGTACCTGTGTGAACTTGTGTGCAAGTTTTTTAAACCCTCCAAGGTCAGTTTTATCATGTTTAAAGTAGTGATAATAGTAGGTTGTTGTGGGGACTAAATTCTTCATGTTTAAAATGGGGATAATTGTTGTTTGTTGTGAGGTTTAAATGAGATAATGTATGTAGAGGGCCTAGCACAGAGTCTGGCTGTAAATAAGTGCTCATAAAGATGGAATAATCCCTGTCCTCAAGAAGCTCCCAGCCTAGCTGGTGGAGGAGTCAGATGTTGACTCAAATATTCACAATGCAGTATATAAGGATTGTGACAGCAGCAGGTACAAAGTGGGGTAGGAGCACAGAGGTGAGGACTTTGAAGAAAATATTAATAATTACCATGTCTACCTTGTCTTCCATATCTACCTTGTTTAAAACACTTCCATATGTTATTTAATTTTATTCTTGCCTTCTAAGGTTCTAAGGTGGTTATCACTATTTCCACTTAATAGAAGTAGAAACTTCTATTAAGGCTCAAGGACACTTGTCACTCAAAGTCACTCGGCCAGTTGTAGTGCAGAAAAGATTTGAATCTCTGGCTGACGCCAAAGCCTGTGTTTGTCTCAACGCCACTGAAGAGGGGCTGGCATTTGGTCTGGATTGTTAAGGATGAGCAGGCAACTCTAGGTGGACAGAGTATGCAAACATTTTTCTTGGTACCTGGACCTCTTAGTACCTTTGGGGTCTTTCCAAAGAATTATAATTTTTATTCATTCATCGACGTCACATATGTTTATGCAGAATTTACTCAGGCTGGATGCTAGAAATGCAAAGACTAAGAGATAAGGTCCCTGTCTTCCAGGGGTTATAATGCCATCAGACAGATTGGCTGTGTCCATATACACCACCCAAAACGAGATGGGTAATGATACAAAGTTGCTAAATTACATTCCAGGAAAATGATACCGGTATCCAGTGAGCCCAGAGGAGGGAGCGATCACTGAGGCCTCAGTGGTCAGAGGCAGCACTGAGGAGTAGGTGGGGCTCAATTGTGCACTGAAACAAAGAGGGTATTGTGTTGGGCACTTGCATTAGGCTTGGCAGTGTCATGTCTTATGCAAGAGTTGCACTTAAAAGAGGGGCATATAAACATAAATTCATGGAAAGTTAGATTTTACTCTTAAAACTCCCTTAAATAGACAAGAAAGTGTAGGCTCTTGTATTGACTCTGTGGTGTGCATGCACCTTCTGTCTTCAAGCTCAGCACAATCACTTTTCCCTGCAGAGTTAGCACAGATTGCTATTTCTTTGGACCACAGAACCTCTTCCACCCCTCAAATTTCTATAGTTGGCTTGTGTTTGGGATGGTGTTGAACAAAAAATAGCAATGCTTTAACCACTAGAGTCAAATTGTTGAGGCAAGATGCTTGTAATATTGAGAATGAGGCAACTAAACGTTGGTGCAGGACAAGGAGGCAGTCCTTTGCCTCTGTGGCCACCTCTTTGGTGTCTCTAAGCTCCGTCTCAATTTCCTGGAGGACGGAGAAAGACAGAGACGTGACTGCATCTGCATTTCTGATGCCCAAGCTAAGATGATACAAAAGCGAGGCTGAGGTGCTGGTATTCGGTTTGAGAAGGAAGAATAGTCAGCAGTGGAGTGAACGTCACTCGAAAGGAGACACAATCTGTGTATATCTGATGTGCCATACAGTGGAATGGAGGAATGACTAGGGTGGTGGAACGATTGTATAAGGCTGAATTCTCCTAAGTTTAACTTATCTAAGATGTGACATTCATGTAAAAGTGGAAAGATGGGAATTCATGTGGGTATGTAGGTCTGGGTTTGCTGGAAGAAGAGGATTTGGGGAGAAGTAGAGATACATTTGGAAAGGGACCAGATGGTGGAGGACTATGATGTGTGGGATACATGAAGGTGTCCTGGTGAACCGCTGATCTGCTCCCCTATGGGGACTCCACAGTTCTTCACACACTCTTGGTTGACCTGGATGCTTAAGCCTAGCAGGTTAAGAGAACAAAATCTTTGGAGTCATAAGCAAAATTATTTTCTTTCTCCTGTTTTATTGATTTATTTATTTGTCTAGTTCAGGAAAGTAGGAACTTCCACCTTGTGGAAGAATGGAAAACTTGGGAAGAAAGCCTCTGTCCTTTTTTCCATCCCCTTCCCTGGCTGGGAAGAGGGTCATGATGTGTGAAAGTTCAGTCCTTCTGGACCATAAACTCAGCAGGGAGGTTCTGTCCTTTGGAAGGAAACCTGGGGTTCTGGCTGGCAAGTCAGTTCTGTCAGAGGTCAAGGCAAGTTCTCCAAGGCAGCCTTTTTTGGAAATAAATCTGATCATTTCAGATCTGCTGATCTAGGTCTATCTAGCTCCTCAGTGGGTTCAGAACCCATCAGGGAAGAGGTATGATTAATTATTATCATCCCTTAAATCCTAACATCCACGTCAAGGTAAAAAATCCTAATTTTGAGATTCTTTGGAATTTTTTTCTTCTTCTCTCCCTTCTTCTTCAAAAACATTTACCAAACCGAGTGACCATTGTGAGCTTGGCCCTTTGGTTAAGTGGTTTGTCTTTTCTTTTGAATAAAAGTGGTTGGCCCCATACACAGTGTCTAGGGCCACAGGCAGCCCAATTGGCCCCATGTGGCCACAAATAAAAGACACTTTTATATAATGAGCACACGAATCCCAGGGGCTATAAAAGGACTCTGCAGATCATATGTACATATACATGGACATGTGAGTGCACATTCATGTGTTCACACACCCACCACATGCACTACATATATATATATATATTTTTTTTTTTTTTTTTTTTTCCTGTCTTAATCCTGGGTCCATATATATGGGACTATGCAAAGCACGCACACACACACAGAGCAAACCTCTGGACCCATGCAAAAACACACACCCGGACCCTGGGCAGCTCAGCCTTTGTGTATAAGCCCGTACTACTGTGGACCACTCCCCCACCCCCAGGAAGCACTCCAACAAAGAAGCACCTGCACCCAAGCCAGACATCTTTATTTTTTTTTGCCTTTGATTAAGTCTCACAATAAGATGGCACACCAAGGGGCACAACATTCGTGTCATTAAAGTGAACATTTCACAAGGAGTGTTGCCCAAACTGAGATGCTTTTGATGTTTTTATTTTCACTGAATCTTTGAGGCCAGCAGACAGGAAAAAATGACTGTGGCCCGGGCTTGAGGAGGCCAGCTTCACCTGAGAGGCAAGCTGGTCAGGCTACTCTAATTCCCTTAAGAAAAGGTATGGGAGTTGAAGTGCTGTGTGTGTAATCAACAAACAGGGATCACAGGCTGAAATACAGATACCATACTTGACATAATATTAATATAATTACAGGGAGAAAGTCGACTTTCAAAAGTGCAGAAACACAGCTAAATTTTTTTCCCTTCATAATATATCTGCTTTTTACAATGGTGGATTTCCATGATTTTCCCTTCAAACACCCACACATGCATGCACACGCACATGCACACACACACACGGATATTTCTGCTTCAGTTCTTTTTAAAGTCAAATCTAGTACGAATAGTTTGCTACTAAAGGAATCCTTTGCATGTATATATTTGGTGAATTTGGAGCTTTCCAGACCAAGTGCTTTGCTAAAAATGGCCACAGCTCATAGATGAGACACGACACTCCTGTTAATGTCATTAGCAAGCAGAACAGGAGCATCTACAAAGCTCAGAGTGAAGAAATGATACCCGGGGGGGAACCACATGAGGCCAAATAAATGTGAGGTGGTTGACTGTTTTCATCACCACCTGTACAGCAGGCTGGTGCCCACTTGTAAGGAGCTGCCTTGTGCTGACGGGAGGGGGCAATCAGACAACTCTGAGGCAGTTTCCGTTGTCCTCAAAGACACATCATCTCCAGGAACAAAGCCCTGGGTCACACTGTTTGTCCTGAAGAAACTCCTGATAAATTTTTCTTTTTATAAAATCCCCTTTTCTTTGATTAGCTGTACTAAAAGCTTTTCCTTCTAAATATATGTCCTTACACATCAAAAGCCTGAGATGAAAAATTCATTATTATGTGCAAAGAATAGTGTCTCTCTGTGACTTGTTATCTGTTGAACTGGATGTTATGAAGTCTCTTTGAGGGCTCTGATAGCAACTAGAATACACGGCCTCTTATGGCAAACATGTTTGAAGGCGTAATTGTGGGGTGTAGGCTGGGGTGACCAGCACATTCTTCCAGACTGACCGGATAGCCACTGGGTTGTGTGTATGAAGGAAGCTTCCTCTGCTTTATCCTGTTTCAGTGGAAATGACACTGATATCAAGTGACAAACTGTTCCTAGGGTGGATTCTAGAAACCTCTATCCTTGTCATCTGGGCTGGATTTACAAACAGCTGTCTTCTGTTGTTTGACGTTCTAAAATCAAAATTGTAGGTAGGGCCATAAAAACAACATTGTAGCGTTAGATGGGGGACAGTCTCCAAACACCTGAAGTGACTGAGTATGACTTTCTAGTTAGAATGAGCTGCAGCATATTTGAATTCTTGAAAAGCTTTTAAATTGTGGTAAATTTTGTTTTAAAGAAAACTAAGTAGTTGAAAGACAGTGATCCTGATTAAAAAACTTATTTGAGGGCTTCCCTGGTGGCGCAGTGGTTGAGAGTCCGCCTGCCGATGCTAGGGGACATGGGTTCGTGCCCCGGTCCGGGAAGATCCCACATGCCGTGGAGTGGCTGGGCCCGTGAGCCATGGCCGCTGAGCCTGTGTGTCCGGAGCCTGTGCTCCACAATGACAGAGGCCACAACAGTGAGAGGCCCACGTACAGCAAAACAAAAACAAAAACAAAAACAACTTATTTGAGTTAAAAGTTATAATTCTGAGGGAGGAATGGGGAACTATTTTTTCGTGGGTACAAGGTTTCAGTTTTACAAGATGGAAAGAGTTCTGGAAATGAGTGGTGGTGATGGTTTTTCAGTATGAATGTGCTTAATGCCAGTGAACTGGACATTTAAAAAGATTAAGATGCTAAATTTGATGTTGTGTATGTTTCAGCACAATTAAAAAATTAAAAACTATAAAATAATTCCTTGATAAGTGCTGGTGATAGAATAAATATAGGTTTTCTGTGTGTGCTGCATTGAAAATCTTGACTCCTAAATATCATGCTTCTTTTATCTTACAGTAACAGTTTGATCAGACTCTCTAAAGTTGGCTTATTAATGTTGCTTTGTGGATAAACTACTGAATATAAGCTTGTGCAATTGCTAATGTGATCTTTTGTTTTAACCTGATGTAAACTGTGGTACTCTAAGCAACCCGCTGCAGAGCACAGGCTCCGGACGTGCAGGCTCAGCGGCCACGGCTTACGGGCCCAGCCGCTCTGCGGCATGTGGGATCCTCCCGGACCGTGGCACGAACGCATGTCCCCTGCATTGGCAGGCGGACTCCCAACCACTGTGCCACCAGGGAAGCCCTCTCTCATTTTAAGTCAGCTGATTTGCTACTCATTTATCTTTAAAAATAAAACCTTTGGCTTTTTTTAGTTTCTTTCACTATGTTAGTCAGTTACATGTCACAATACTGTCTCTCTTCATGAAACACTTTAACCTACACATTTTATGTGTTGACTTTTCAAAGAGAATTGTTTTGTCAATTGACAGATTTTTGGGAGGAGAGGGAATCACCACTGAGATGAAGCCAGGAGCTCTGGTTTTGATTTCCAGCTTTGTGAATTACTGGCTTATTTCTTAGAGTCTCTTTCCTTATGTGTAAAATGCAAGCAATAACTACCCTGCCTGTAGGGCTGTTGAGAAGTTCAAATGACATAGTAATAAGAGCTGCAATTTATTTAGTGCCTACTATAGGTTAAACACTGTTCTAATTAATTTATGGATATCAACTAAATTAGTTAACCCTCCCAATAACATTGTGGAACTATTGTCATGTCCATTTTACAGATGAGGAACCAAAGCACAGAGAGATACGGAAAGTATCCAAGGTCACAAAGCCAGTCCATGATAGAGCTTGAGTTTGAACTCAGGCAGTCTGATTGCTGAGGCTGTTCTTAATTACAATACTATCCTGCCTCTATACAGAGGTTAAAATGCAATGCAAACTACTTTAAAGCATTATATAAAGTGAAATGAGTGAGCAGAGTTGACTTTTTCTAGGTTTACTTTCCAAGCAGAATGTTACAAATGCTGGTTCTGTGTTCATTTGATCCCCTCAGCAAATCTCCTTTCAGTTCAGAAGCCCCAGTTTACCAAGGATGTAAACAATGTGGAACATCTTCATAGCATTTATTATTCTTGCAATATAAATAATTATCTGTGTAATTATATGTTTGATAGGTTTGCTTCTATACTATACACTCCATGAGACCAGGGACAGTGTACAGAGCCTGTTATCCACGATCTTCTCCCAAACTAGCACAATGCTCAGAACAACTAGGTGTTTAATAATAATGAGAGCTAATATTTATTGAGAGTTTATCACATGCCTGGCACAGAGGACTTTATATAATATCAACTCATTTAATGCTCACAACAACCACATGAGGAGGGTAATATGATTATCACCTCCATTTCACAGATGAAGAAACTGAGGCTCAGAGCACTTAAGTTAGTGTCCAAGGTCATGCAGTAGTAAATTGTAGAGTCTGGACTGCAACCAGGCTGTCTGACTTCAGAGCCTGTACCCTGTTTCAGTTCCTGATATATTAGAGTAGCTAAAATCTGAATCCTTTTGAATATGGAATTGGAACTGGGAATAAAGCACTGCTGTAAAAACCCTAACAATATGTGATCTTGGCTTCCTGGGCAGGTGTTGAGAGTTGGACAGCAGAAATGAAGAGACTGCAGTCTAGGAAGCTGGTGACCCTTCTAATGATATATGTGGTGAAACGTTTGGTAAACTATTGCCTGTGACAACCTTGGAAGTGAGACCATGTGTCTCCCGAGCCTGTTCCTCTAGGGGAAGTGGTTGAAAAAGGTCAGAATATTGAAGTGTGTTGGCTGCTTCTTGACATTTTTAGCAAACTTCTATAAGAAAGAAATCTGGGGACTTTCCTGGTGGTCCAGTGGTTAAGGCTGTGCTCTCCAATGAAGAGGTCCCAGGTTCGATCCCTGGTCAGGGAACTAGATCCTGCATGCTGCAACTAAGAGCCCACGTGCTGCAACTAAAAAAGAAAAAAAAGATCCTGCATGCCACAATGAAGATCCTGTGTGCTGCAACTAAGACCCAGCATAGCCAAATAAATAAATAAATATTAAAAAAAAAAAAAAAGGAAATCTGGCCTGTTCGTAAGCAAAGACGAAAGGTAATTAAGCTGTGTGAAGGGAGGCCTTGCCTTCTCTGCCTGTGGCCTGCAGCCTAAATTGACTGAGGGTCAGGTCACGTGAGGCCCTTGAGGACTGAAACAGCCAATTGCTTCTGTGCTCCAAAGAGCAGAAAAGATGCAGTTCAAGCTCTTTGCAGGAGTCTCCTATTTCTTTCATGGCTCTTGTAGAGGTCGTATGTGGAAAGGTCCAGATACATTAGTGCTGAGGTTTGGAAAATTATAATCATAGCTGCTATGTGCCAGCTCCTGGCAGACGTGCTTTACAAGCCTACTTTTTCTTTTTTAAAACAATAATAATCAACATTTATTTGGTATTTATCATGCACCAGATACAGTAGTAAGCATTTAATGTGAATTATTTCATTTGATTCTCACAACAACCCTTTAAAACTAGTGCTGTTATGATGCCATTTTGCACGTGTGGAACCTGAGACTAGACATAATTTGTCCAAGATACCTGGGCCAGAAAGGGGTGGAAATAGGAAAGGAGTTCTTCAGCCTGGCCATGGGTCTGGGTTTTAACCTTACAAAATAACACTGTGTAAAATCCTTTGCTGATTTATGAAATCATTGAGGTGTAATCCTGTGTTTGCCTGAAATAATATTTGCATTTATTGCTGCCACTTGCCCGGGGCACTGTCAGTCCTAATTACTTTGAATTAAATTCTCCGTTTGACGTTTGTCAGACCTAACTTTACAAACTTACCGTATCTCGTTGTTCGTGATCACATTTGAGGTAAGACTGATGCTCAGAAAGGGTAAATAACCTAGCCTGGGATCGTGTTGTTTTAAGTTGGTGGAGCTGGGACTTGAACCTAGGTCAGGCTGATTTCAAAATCTAGGCTTTTCTTCCAATGCCGGAATTGAGGCGTCCCTTTTGGAGCAAGGCTGTGGAGTGGTGGGGCCATGGTCCTGTGTGAAGCAACGTCTTGGGGGCCGTGGCCTGAGAGGCGGTCCTCTTGGGCACCCTTTCTGTAAGGACTCCGTGGTGGGCACTGGTCTGTGCCAGGATGCTGAGCTGCTCCCACTGCTGCCCGCCCGAGGTGCTGAGGCCCCTCGCTGTGCTCAGAGCTGCTGAGGCGCATACGCATCGCGGCTCCTGGCGAGGGCCAAGCCCCTCACGCTGAGCACAGCAAGGCTGTGATGCTGGGATTTGCCAGGAGGGCTAAAGAGTACTTTCTTCCTCAGGAAAAAAAAAAAAAATTATTTTTGTTGACACCTAGGAGAGAAACATTCCATTTATATTCATAATTAAGGCATTATTTTCCATTTCAAGGAACAGAGCAGGAGAAATGTTAGACTTGGAGGGGTGCCAGCCGGGTTGGGACAAGTGAAATGCAACAAAGGAAATCAACCTTCTTTCCACACTATCTGGTCATCAAGGTAAACGTACTTGATCATCCCCTGGGACAAACCCACACATGTTTGCAGCTAATGTTTATACGTTACTCAACTGTGTGTCAAGTTCTGTTCTAAGCAGGTTTCATGGATTATCTCAGTCTTCACAACACCGTGAAACTGGTACTATGGCTACCCATTTTATAGAGACAGAAGCTGAAACACAGCTAGTAATGGGTGAAGTCAGAATATATATCCAGGCAGTACGGCTCCAGGGCTTCAGCTCTCAGCCATTATGCTATAAGCTCTTTATGCATTCATCATGGGATAGAATTCCTCAGCCCTCAATCATCAGTAGGCAATAATTGTACATTTATGATTGCCAGGTCTTTTTATGTAAGAGCCTCACAACAACACTAGCGTTACTGACCCTCCCAAGTTGGTTCCCAATAGAGGTTCTTCTGCCCGATGTCATTGGAGCCTGTAGATGGAGACTGAGTTTGGTTCAGAAGCAAAGGAAAGCTTTATTCTTTGCTCAGAGAGCGGAGAGGTATGGGCTCGTGCTGTAGAATTCATGCTCTCCCCGACAGGCTGTGGTGGAGCTGCTTTGTAGGGTTCTTGTCAGCGGGGAGGGGGCAGAGCTCTCGGGGGGCAGGCGCAGCTGTGCTGCTCAGGCTCCAGATCGGAGTGCGGGTGCAGCATCTCTGCACACAGCCCACCGCCGCCATCTAGGATTGAGCATCCTGCTCACGGAGCTGAGGTGTCAGCACAGCCGTTTCACACTGGGAATTCTGGTCTGAAGTGCTGGGTGCAAGGCTTCTGCACGTGGCCCCCTATGAGCATGTGAAACAAGACTAAGCGCACACACACACACACACACACACACACACACACACACACACAAAAGGTTAGACTTTATTTTATGACCCAGATTCTATTTTTATTTCCCAGGAATTGTTAATGGGCTTTGCCCCGGCGACACTAGTGGATAGCTAGTATTATAATTTCCCACTTCAGAGATGAGAAAACCTAGGTCCAGAGAAAAAAAAGAATGTTGTTTGAATGCTACAACTGGGTTTCAAATCCCCATCTTTTGGACTTCCAGTCTTCTTTTAAAGCACGGAATCTGCCTCAGCTTTTCCATGCATTGATCTGTGCCTGAAAAATATTTTAGGATATTAGTAATAGCTGAAAAAATGCAAAATTTAAATATGTGCATTGGTTCATGTAGTAAGAACTCCTAATTTTACTTTGCTGAGGCAATTTGCTGCCTCAGAATATTTACATTTATAACTCTACTTCTCTAGAAACAATAAAACAACCTCTTGACGTAGGTAATCAACAGAACCATAAAACATTCCCACAAATGGCATCTGCAGAAACAAGGTGAAATGAAGAGCTGTCATTTGAGCCAACCCCATTTGAAACACATTTCAAAACATTTAACCAAAGGGAGATAAGGGAGAGATGTGTGGCTGTTTTTTGCAGGGTCATTTAACTAACAGCAGTTGGTTTCCAAATTAAACCTTCCATTTAGAATTGCCGAATGTGTGCGTATACGCATGCGCCTGCACACATGTCTGAGCGACACTCTGGTTATATGAGCAAGTTGTATTAATCATGTGGAAGTAGTTTTTAAAACTCTTTTAAAGAAGGCATTTTGTCTTCCCTGATCCTATGAACATTGACCAGTAGGGATTTCTGTGCTGTAAAGGATAATTATAAGTTGTGACCTTGGGCATATCTTTCAACCTATCTGGGCCTTGGTTTCTTTTTTTTTTTTTTTCTTTTTTTTCTTTTTTGGCCGCGAGGGATGTGGGAATCTTAGCTCCTGACCAGGAATCGAACCTGCACCCCCTGCACTGGAAGGCAAAGTCTCAACCACTGGACCACCAGGGAAGTCCCAGGGGCCTTGGTTTCTTAACTTTTTAGAATGGATTCTTGCAAACGTGTGATGGAGATAGACAAGTAACCAGATAAAGTATGACAGAGTACTTTTAGATGTACGCCTAGAACCCCACAAGAATGGCTAAAATGGAACAGATAATATCAAGAGTCAGTGAGGATGTGGAGCAAAGGAAATTCACATACACTGCTGGTGGTGTGGAAATTGGTGCAGTCACTATGGAAAGCTGCTTAGCATTGTCTACTAAAGATAAAAGTATACATACTTTATGACCCAGTACCTCCATCACTAGGCATATACCAGTGGAAATGTGCACATATGTTCAACCAAGAGACTTGCACAAGAATGTTTGTAGTTGCACATAGCCCCCAAATGGAAACATGACAAATATCATCTGTGATAAATTGGAAAAATATATCACAGTATATTCACTTAATGGAACACTGTACAGTAATGAGAAAACATGAACTCCAACAACATGGATAAATCTTACAAAAATAATATTGAACCAAAGAAGCCAGGCACAAAAGAGTATGTATTATATGAATCCATTTATAGAAAGTTCCAAAATAGGCAAAACGAATCTCATTGTTAGAAGTCCGAATAATAGTGACCATCAGAGACCTTGGTGCTAGAGGTGGGGATGGTCCCTGGAAGGGGAATGAGGGGGCTTCTAACATTCTGATAGCGTTTTATTACTTGATCTGGTTGCTGGCTACTTTGGTGTACTCACTTTGTGAAAATATATTGAGTTGGACCCCTATACTTTGTACTCAACTGTATGGCATACTTCAATACATAAAAAAAGGAAACATTCAAAGGATACTATATGATTACCAAAGATGGACATTTAATCCAGAACTGAGATAAACAAGGAAGGCTACTGATAAAAGGTGGTTCTCAATCTTTAATCTTTACCTTTGCCATGTATATTTTTTGGGGGGTATGTACATATTTATTTATTCTTTCAGTTTTACTGAGATGTAATTGACATACAGCACTGTATAAGTTTAAGGTGTACCTTTACCATTTAGCTTTGATACTTTGCCATAAATACACTGGAATCTGTTTCAGTGTGAAACTATTTCCATTCATCTGGATTTCAATTTTTATTTCATATGTGAGTATTACAATTTTAAAATTAGAAATGTTAGGTCAAGCATCTGTTCATCACTCTTCATTTTAAAACTTTCCTCAACTTGTTTCACCTGTTTATTCATCTGTATGAACCTTAGAATAATCTTGTCAAGGTATATAAGACAAAATACTCCCCCTGCATTGGAATTTTGCTTGGGAATTATATAAATATTAGAAATGATATTAGTTGGGTAAGAAATAGATACCTTGACAATAGTTTTATCATCTAGGATCAGGGTTGGCATCCCCACTGCTCACCCCATTTAAATTACATTTTCTTCTCTACAGGATGTTTTTGATAAATTCTACTTCATGCCCTGGACTTGTCTCAGACTGACCAATTGCCTCTGACCGTTGCAAAGACACAATATCATGGCAAGAAATAAATGATTTTTATAATCAGGAGAGGTGGAAATATCAAGATGGGGACATCTTAAATTGAGGAGAAAAATCTCCTTGTGAGAAGAATGTCTGGCCTAGGGATAAATTAGTCACCAAGAGAATGGTGGAGTGCACCATTCTTCTGTAGATTTCCAGGGTAGAACGTAAGAAAGACGAAAGGGTTCAGAATGGGGGAAGAGGTGACCCCTCACTGAGCCTGCATCACCTGCCTGCCTGTTTTTTCTACCTCAAGTTATTCAGTGATTTTTGCCCTAAGAGCTGAAGATAGGAAATGGTGCAGGTAAACTGAGTTCTAATATGTCTCAGTGTCAATACCTGGTCATCAGGATGCTCCTCAGTGAACTTAATCCATGAGACCAGATAGCTTTTCAACGGGTAAATCTACTCTGAGGATCACACCAGAGGCACAGATTGATGCAATGAAAGTGGAGGGACTCTTGAGTCTAATGGCTGATTCCAGGCTCAAAAGTTATAACACTTCTTGTGTGAGGAGCACCGTACAATGGACAGAGCTAGTCCTTAGCCATTATCTCTTTTCACAGCCCTCTGTCCCCAACACCCTAATTCTTGGCCAATAATCCTTTGAGGTAGCGAGAGAGAGAGAGCCAGGGCAGAGCTTATTGCATAATTCTGCAATCAGGGAAATGAACTCAGAGAGGTTGAATAACTTGCCAGATTTCCTTGGTAGTAAATGGCAGAGAAGAGGTTAGAACCCAGATCTCTCTGAGTCCAGAGCCAATGTCTTTTCTTCTGTATTGTAGGGCATATCTGTTTGTCTCTTGATGCAAGGCTCCAGGCAATATTCTGCTATGGAGAACAACATAACTTGAAAGTGAACATTCTTGTTTGTGTTAGTACCAAAGGCAGCATTAAAAACCATCTGATATATAGTCATTCTAGTTTATAGTCTGAAATTAAAACTGTAAAGTAATTTCCTCTCCCAGCTTTAGGGGCATCTTCTTGCGTGACTAATATTAGTGAGCTTTCAATATTATCATTGAGGTAGGGAAATTTGCAAATCAAGCAGTGACTCATTGTAAGTGATCGAGAGATGAAATAATGCTGTGATGTGTCATAGTTGTCAGACAGCTCAGGAAATCTAGATTTCCAAAATGAGTGGTTTTCCCCATAGACTGAGCTCATCTTCCCCAGGTGGTACATACTGCTTAGGTCTGGAACCAGGAAGCCCATACCCTGGGAAGCGGAAGTGGCTGGCTTGCTCTTGGTCATACCCTACCACCTTATTCCCAAGGGCAGGGCTCAGGAAACTATAGCTCCTATGCTACATAGGTGGCTCCTGTGCCACCTTGTTTTTATAAATAAAGTTTTATTGGCACATAGACTATTCATATGTTTACTGTTGTCTATGGCTCCTTCCTCATTACAACGCAGAGTTTATAGTTGCCAGAGAGATAATATGGCCAGTAAAGCTGAAAATACTGATTATCTGGCCCTTTACAGCAAAAATTTGCTAACCATGGCAAATGCAGTCATTAACACACCTGCTTTAAAAAAGGACTGGTCAAATTTATACCAGCTTTTGAGAAGAATTGGAACGCAAACAAATTATAGAAGCGTGCAGCATAGAATGCATCAGATTAAAACTCTGGTGCAGACTCGGATTTTGATTTGTTCAGGTTTATTTTTTCCTTGTGGGCAATTTTTCTTTCCCCTTGTGGGCAGTTTTATTTGTTTATTTATTTTTTGTTCTTGGCAGGGCTCTCTCTAAAGATCTGTCTGGACGTCAAGCTGCTCAATGTGATTCCTCTCAATATATTTGGGAATGATCTACCCTGCGCTCTGAAAAGGGTTATTAGTGGTTTACCTTATTTACCGGAGTCATCTGCCAAAAAAGAAAATGTATATTTGCTGGTTGTAGCTTTTATGCATATGGAAGTTTCCAGAGTCGTTAAAAATTTACCTTTCTTTTCTTACAAAGCTGAAGTGAGTGACAGAATGAGATTGGAATTTTGTGATTGATTTAGAAAGCTGGTCTCGGGACACACCTTTTCAAATGGGAAGCTGGCCTCCAGAGGTAGACAGCTCCCTCTAAGAACAGCCACATGGGGTTCTGGAAATAGGCAGCAACCATATCATGTTTATTTTTTCTGCTTTGTAGAAATGTGCTCATCATCCAAAAAGCCTCTGGCTGAATGTATCCAAACATTTATTGCAGTGAAGAATGAACCAATAACTAAATACAGGAAAGAGAATAATGGGCCGAATGTCCATACAAGGCTGTCAGAATTTAAATTCGAGCTCTGGCATGAATGGCCCCTCTTCTAGGCCTGGCAGGAGGATTCTCTCTCTTTACTTGAAGGGTAATTTAGCTGTCAGCATTTCCTTCTCGAAATTCACTGTTCCTTTTCTAGTCAACTTTTTAATTTCTTGCTATGAGTAAATCATCTGATTTTCTTTTTAAACACGATTCATCTTTGTAGGGTTTAGCTGTTTTGCTTTGCTTATATCTCACGGGTACTTAGTTGCTTTGATTGCTGTTTTTCCCAAGCTCAATGAACCCACTGAAGACAAACGTGGAAACTCAATAGAGAAATCAGAACCAATGGCAAGGTACCCTCCTCCCCTTCTCACCCCATCTCATATACCACAATACAGAACACTTCACAAATCTGTGGAGATGAAGAGGCAGTAGAAAAAGCATATTGCTGATGAAATACATTCAAGATGCAAGTGGCAAATGACCAGAACACAGTGTGATCAGTCTGGGACCCTATCTTCAAGGTTTTGTTGAAGAAAGAAACTTAAAAAAAAAAGCAAACCCCAGGCCTGTGGATGAGCGATGCCACTAAATGAGCTGACAGCAGAAGTAATTTAAAAGAGGAGGCTTGAGCCAGTGTTCAGATATGAGGGGAAAAACAGCCGTTACACTGGCAGTTGAAGTCGGGGAGTGAGGAAAGAGGCGGGGACGCAGCCAGAGAACCAAATTCTGCAAACATTAGCGATTTATAAAATACCCACAGAGTGCCAGTGCATAACAAATAAAAACAGACGGAGGAGCGAATTGCTGAACATCCTGTCTAGGTATGTAGGTGGGGGGCGGGAACCACCCTTTCCTTAGCCTTACAGAGCCAGGCAAAGAGAGCCTGCAACTCTTGCAAATTGAGGAGCTGCTGGGGAATAGCAACTAGGGCTGGGAGGAAAGAGATATTTGGAATTTGTAGAGCCACCCGAGTATATGGAGGCTTGGATGCATGTCCTTTTCAGACCACGTCTAATTTATTATTGCCTGGAACTGTCCAGGGATCTGCCTCTTTGTAAGCCCTGTGGTGTTACTAGGCTCAGGCACTGTGTCACTACTTACTTTGTGGACAAATAGTTCAGGATCTCAAGTGTCACAGCTTCCCCCAGTGCCCCAAGTTGTTCTTTCATCCCTGCATTTCCTGTTCTGCCAGCACTGTGACCAGTATATATTTGATGTTGGAAAATGTGTGTTGAATTGAATGATCGAAAGTTTTAGGAGGGGGCTTCCCTGGTGGCACAGTGGTTGAGAGTCCGCCAGCCAATGCAGGGGACACGGGTTCGTGCCCCAGTCCGGGAAGATCCCACATGCCGCGGAGCGACTAGGCCCGTGAGCCGTGGCCGCTGAGCCTGCGCATCCGGAGCCTGTGCTCCGCAACGGGAGAGGCCGCAACAGTGAGAGGCCCGCGTACCGCAAAAAAAAAAAAAGTTTTAGGAGGAAATGACAGGCAGTAAGCACCAGACAGAGGCAGGTATAAATTCTGGTTGTACCAGTTACCTTAGGCACGTTAATTATGCTCTCTATGACCTTCAGTTTTCCCATCTGTATAATGGTAGCAATCTTAGAGCGTTGTGAAGATTAAATGCAAGAGTGTTCACAGCATGCCTGATATGGTGTCTGGGGTATAAAAGGCATTCAATAAATGGTAGACATTGTTAGACTGTAAAGCATCACGCCTCCCAGTGTGTTTGCAATTGAACAGAACACTTTAAAGGGAAATAGTTCTACCGTTGGTGTTGAAGGAAACGCGATAAGACGCAAGGGCAGTGGGTTGAAAGAGAGTTGGTTGTGGGGCTTGAACTGGGTCAGAGCAGGTAGTTTGGGACCAAGAAAGTGAATCCCAAGGGGAAGTTGGATCCCTGCTGTGACGCAGTGGGATAGGTCTACACTTAAACAAGCCATGTAGCATCAAGGAGGTTGGCTCTGGGCTAGTCCCTGAAGCTAACTGAGCCTTGGCTTCTTCACCTAAAAATGAGGGAGTTAGACTACTAGGTAGTCTGTATCATCTTGTGGTTCTAGGATAAACTTAAATTGAGATAGATTTTAGAGGGTATGTTAATAAGTCCCACAGATCAATGACAGGACTAGAATTGGAATTCTTTCTTCCCAACCCCTGAACTAGCACTGGAGGCAAAGGATATTTCATTCCTCATGTAGTGTTCATGTAATTAGCTTAAAGGTGTTTTGGGGAAGATGAGGCATGAGCTAGGAATCCTTTTCTCTTACCTCACTTGCTGCTTTCCAAGAGACGAATTACTATGAGATTGATGGAAAAAATATTGCCTCTGCCCTCATGGTCCTCAGGCTCAGAAATTCACTGGAATTCAATCTTGAGAAAGACAGTGCCCCCACGCTTTGTATACTGTCACATACAGGAAGTAATACAGTCATTAAAAAATAATCATCTTGAATTTTTGATGGCTCTCTGCTTGCTTGCAATTTTATTATTCATATGTGTTAGCTTTGCAATTACAAAACCTGGTATTGTTGATATTTTGGAGCAAATTCTGACATCAAATTTGGTTTGCCAATAGATGGGATGAACACGTCAAGGAAAACAGAGGGCAATGACAAGGGATAAAATCCCATTTGGTTTCTACAGCTAATAATCTTGTTCAGAGCACAAGATATTTGAACGCTGTAATACGATTTCCACATTAAAAGCACGTTCCAGTCAATTCAAAAATTAAGTAAATAGAGCAGAGGCATACAGTTCTAATCCACCAATGTCATAAATTTAATGATTTTAGTAGCTCAAGGAAAACAGGGATTGTTGTAAAATTTCACATCTGAGTGTGTTACTGCCTCTAACAATGATTGTTTGTCATTTACCTGACACTAAAGGTGTGCACTGCACATTACAGGAATCAAAGGTTTTGCATAAAACAAAACAAAGCCTCTTTCTCCAAGGCTCTCCAGGAGTGTGCAAGTGACTCATGAGACTGTCTCAAAAAACCAGTGAGAGACAAGGGGCTAATCTCTCTGGAGTAGGCCTTGAAAAGGCTGCATTTTCCATACAGGGTAATCAGGAATGTGTATCTGAACTACTGAAGCTTCTCTAAGATTAAGTAAATTGTAGAAAAATCTGGAATCTTCTTTGTCCACCAGTATTTCATGGTACAAAATGGTTTCTGACATCTATACATTCCTGCACACTTCCTTCTAGCATCTTACAAAGCATTGGAGGAAAAATGGAAAGGCATGCATTTTAATCTCTGATTTATCTGTGGAAGAATTAGGCTTTCAAACATATTTCTTCATAAGTTAGTGAAGTGTTTGTGAAAACGCTTGTCAGCGTAAATCTTGTCAGCACTAGAGGTTTAAAATATAATACTTATTTAATATGTAATGAAACTAGTTCAGGAAATCAAACAGACATAAAACTGTTATTTCAATTGAGTCTGATTACTATCCGCAACAGCAGTAGAAATAGTACCCCTGATTTCTGGTACTTTTCTCTTATTTGGAGTGGTTCTTTTTTTTTTTTTTTTCTTTCTTTTTTTTTTTTTTTTTTTTTTTGGTGGTACGCGGGCCTCTCACTGCTGGGGCCTCTCCCGTCGCGGAGCACAGGCTCCGGACGCGCAGGCTCAGCGGCCACGGCCCACAGGCCCAGCCACTCCGCGGCATGTGGGATCTTCCCGGACCGGGGCACGAACCCGCGTCCCCTGCATCGGCAGACGGACTCTCAATCACTGCGCCACCAGGGAAGCCCTGGAGTGGTTCTTTTAACACAGGACTCTAAAAGCTCATCAATGATTATTTGAAGATGGCTAAATCTACACTAAGGAAAGAATGATATAGTCTACATAATAGTGCAGTAAGCTGCAAATAAATTACACTGATAAACATAGCACCATAGTCTTTTGGTGTTTCCTACCAATCCGTCTACACTAAGGTATTAATAAAATACCTAAGGGAAGTATCCTGGTCCTGTTTGGACACTTTTCTTCCATTGGTGTCTTGGGTCTGTGTTGTCAGTTTTGGTGCCTCATTCTTGCTGGTGATGTGCATATCTAAGCTGGTATATGAATCAGACTTGTCAGTCTTTCAGTCTGTAAATTTTTAGTAATTACATTTAAAGCTTGAGGTCTTCATCAACTGCTTTTGTATAACACTGGTTATATTCCTATTCCTATTAGCTACTGCATTAGCATATGTGATACTGGAAGTTTAGTAAATTCCAGTTTTGCAAATATGCTTGCCTTCTATGGCTGTGTGAAGATGGGAGAGAACAGTCTTCATACTGAGAATTATCTCATACTGGCTTGTCCACTGAAATCATTGGCCCTGTGTATATTTGTTTTTTTAGTTGTTCCAGAAGAAAAGCATGGTAGCAGAAAGTGCATCCATCAGAAGGGAAGGGTTACAAGCCTGCATCTGTTACTCACTGCAATAGAACTTAAGTTTCTTCATTCCTCTCCTATTTAAAATGGGATGGTTAACATTTCATGAGCTTTCATAGGTTTAAATAATGAATGTAAAGCATGCTGTTTAGAAACTGGTATTTAGTAAACATTTAATAATTGGTCTCACTTTATGTGCATTTATGTTTGGCCTGCATATAGATACTGAAAAGTAAAGGAAGGTTCTGAGAAGTGATGTTTTGGGTCCCCCCATCCCCGTGCAAAACAAATCTATATTTGCCAGATAGATTCCAGCTTCTTTTAAAATGGAGGTGTATAGGGAGAAAGCTTGTGATAAAATGATAAAGAAATAATTATGTTTTATGTCAATTATATCTCAATAAAACTGGGGAGAAAAGGAAGCACATATCATTAAATAAAAAGTAAGAATGCAATGCGTGCTAGTGGCTAAATTGTGTATTTTTGCCGTGGTGTCATTAATTCCACAGACCATTCTGAGAATCGTTTGTATAGGACAAGAATATTGGAAACCTCCTTTTCCCTTCTACCCCCCAAGGAAAGATTTCTGGTTTACTTTGAAATGTATGTATCTGAACACATCTCAGTCTTTCAGTTGTTACGAATTGTGATCTCCCAACAGCTCGTCTTTGAACTTGCAGGTACTTCCCACAGTTTTCTTCTTTTTTCTTTTCCTTCTTGAGCCTCTTTCATGATTGCATTAATAAATAGAAAAACAGCAAAAACAAAGAGAGGAAGAGATAAAGTAATAAAATAGTGCCCATTCAGTTACATTAAAGATTATTATTAATCTAAAACATCACAAGCTCCTGATAGCAAAGAGAATTCTTACAGTACCCTGGTTTTTTTTTTTTTTTTTCCTTCTTTAATAAAAGATGTAAGAGTACTTGGCCTGGAGATAAAGGCATAGTTTGAAACCCAAGTGTCATTTGTTGAAGCTTCCACAGCTACCTCAGCAAAATGAAGATGATGCATGGGCTGTTTTGCTTCAAAAATCACAAGAGTTGAGAATACTTCCATGTTTATGTGAGTAAATTCTACATAAATTTATACCTCTTGAATTCTGCACACATAATACCTGGGAGATAGACTTTAGATTTTGTGTCTAAAATCACAGCAACAGCTAGAACACCAAGAAAAAACCCTGGCGTGTATTTTTCAGTGACCTTGACACACAGGATTATGAGTAGACATGAAAATATCGACCCAGCTGTAGACAACCACTGTCAGCGGTTGAGAAATAACCTGGCAGAAAAAGTTTCATTAGTGACTTGAGAGAGTGACATAGTTAAATTCTCAGTTGGATTTGGGGATAATGAAGACTGACATGCATACCTTTAGGTTCCCTAAAAAAAAAAGTGGAAACAAACATTTGCATATCCCCCGCCCACATCCCACTCCCATCTTCCCCAGGCCAATATGGTGCTGTTAGACCCCGTTAATGAGGGAATCCAGGACAACAGTGGGTGAGCCGCTGGCACCCGGTTAAGACCAAGAATTTTACAGCCAGAGGATCTGTCTGGGCTTGAGTCTTGGCTCTGTCACCTGCTAGCTCTGGCAAAGTTATTTAACCTGTTTTTGTGCCTCACTTTCCTCATTTCTAAAACGGGCTTAAAAAATCCCACCTACTTCATAGGGCTGTTGTGAGGGTTAAATAAATAAAATATGCACAAAGTGCTTAAGTTAGTGCCTGGCATCTAGTAAGTGCTATGTAAGTATTAGCATTGCTATTATTGGGAGACTGTGATCCAAGTTCTGTGCTGGGAGATGTTTTCCCTTGCTCAGCTCCACCAACACCAAAGTGTCCCTCCAGGCAAGCCCCCACCTCTGGAGTAACTGAGGGAGCAGGTTAGGCTGCTGGCAACATGTCTGATTACTAGCCTTATTCCTGGCCACCCTGGCACTTATTTTTTGGAATATTCCTTTAATATATATTTTTAAATGTTAGCTAAAAGAACACGACAAAGCTAGGAAACTTGGGTGGAAAGATCTGGAAGTAGAGCTCTCAGCAAAGACTTTGGGAGAGGTCAGAGAAGCAGGAGTGTGGGCAGAGGATGCAGGTGGGAATCCCAGCTCCTATGTGTAGCCGTGTGACCCTGGACAAGTCACTAACTCTCCCTAAGCCTCATTCTCTTATTTATAAAATGGGAATAATAACAGTATCTTCTTAATGGGATTGTTATGAAGATTAAATGAGATAATGTATGGATACCTTTTTGCAGAGACTAAATGTTTAATTAATGTTAACTATCGTCATTAATGTTACTGTTATTCTGCTGGCAGCAAATACAGTTGAGGCCTTGGGGTCCAGGGCAGGGAGCTGTCCTGACCCTCTGGAGATAGTAATTGAAGCTGGAGACACTGGGTACCAGGTTAAGACTCAGAAATTATTCTGAATTTTTATATTTTCTCTACTCAATTAGAATTTGTTACATTGTTTTCTATCAAGCAAACCTCTTTTTCCCCCCCTATTTTCTAGGTTGAGTAATTCCACTTCAGTAGGAATTTTTAGAAATCTATCCTCAGAAAAGTCTCACAGACTTGCATAGGGATTTAGCAACAGGGATATTCCTTGCAGTATTTTGTTTGGTGGGGATGCTAAAAAATTGAAAATCACATGAAAAAAATCCAACAGTCCAGGATTGATTAAATCAGACATTGTTTTAAGATGTATCAGTCATGATACTTTTGGCTACAAGTAGGATAATCCTCCCCTCTCTCCTGCTCCTTTAAATTAGGGTATATAACTGAAGACACTTATTATCTAAATAACAAGTGAGGAGGTAGGGCTGGTCCCACCTGTGGTATTTCAATGTCTGGTTTAGTTTCTTTTGATTCTGACTCTTTAGACTTTTCTGTGTTTGCTTCCCTCTCAGGCTGGTAGCTAGATGGCTATACCATTTCCAGCATCCCTTCTAGAGAGAAAAACCTCCAGGGAAAGAAAAATCACCTCTTCTTTTTTAGAAGCATCCAGCTGATCCTTCCTCTCCCATGCATAATACACAAAGTGAAAGAAAATAGCAGATATAAAACTAAAGGGCAATTTTCCTTGCCTCTTTTTTCAAGAAGCATTTGCTCATTCCTGTTTTTTCTTCTAGGTGAATTTTGGAATTAGCTTATCTATTTTCATAAAGTATCCTCTTAGATTTTGACTTGATTATTTTGAACTTACAGATTCACCTGGGGGAGAGATGGCCCTAAATGTTATTTTAACTTAGAAAACACAAAAGTGGTAGCATTGTTTATAATGCTGAAAAATGGGAAAGAATTTCCTATCTATCAACAGGAAAATGAGCAAAACATAGTATAGTCATACACTAGAATGTCATATATCAGTTAAAATGAATGAACTGGTAACATAGGCTAGTGCTTAAAGGTATGATATCATAGATATGAATTACAAAAAGCACACAGTACAAAACTTTCTGTGGTTCACAAATACATGCATATGTATGTAAAAACCATAAAAAGGCATTGGACGGATGTGTCAGATTCATGATAATGATTGCCTTTCGGGAGCATTGAAGGAGAATGGGAAAAAGGAGACTTCAACTATATCTATAATGTTTTATTTCTTTTATTTAAAAAATACTTGAGGGCTTCCCTGGTGGCGCAGTGGTTGAGAGTCTGCCTGCCGATGCAGGGGACACGGGTTCGTGCCCCGGTCCGGGAGGATCCCGCATGCCGTGGAGCGGCTGGGCCTGTGAGCCATGGCCGATGAGCCTGCGTGTCCGGAGCCTGTGCTCCGCAGCGGGAGAGACCACAACTGTGAGAGGCCCGCGTACGGCAAAAAAAAAAAAAAAAAAAAAAATACTTGAAACATAGTAGCCTCAGGGGGCAGAGAACTGGATGTTTGGGCAACAGTGGATGGGAGATATATATTCTCTCTCACCTTTCATATTTTGAACATGTGAATGTCTTACCAACTCAGTGTAAATAAAATCATAAAACAGAATAGAACAGATAACAAGATGCTAACAAAGATCTGTTCTCAGTGGGACTTTTATTCTCTATATTTTTCATATTTAAAAAATTTCTTTAAAAAGGGAAGAGATAGTAACTTGCACCAAGGTGGTGGTGCAGGTGGTACTGGTGGTCGTGGCTGGTGGCAGCTGAGGAGGAGATGGAGGTGTGGAGGGTTGGTGGAGGTTATTAGTGCTCTGTCTCCAGTGTGATATATGTTCTCACATACCCTCTGCGTGAACTTTGCATAGGTGATGAGCTTTTCCCCTGATGTCCGATCCAGACTCTTGTGCAAGAGTTTCGGAGCTTGAGAAGGATGGACATATCTTAGAAGCATGCTTTGCGCTTTACTATGGTCCCTGGAGTGGTGATGCTTTGGGCTTCAGTCTCATTGGTTTCCTCTCCATATACCACCACCATCTCCTTCCTCCTAGATGACTCCATCCTGAGCCATATTAGACAATGGGTTGAAAACCACAGTTTCTTTCGCTTGCCTTTTGTCCGCTTGGCTGCCCTCCACTTCTTCTTGCAAGAAAAGACCAGAAACTCTAGGTGTATTCTCAAGAGGAGAACGGAAGCTTACAAGAATGACAACTCCCCTGGGGTCTAGTGGAAGACAGGAATGCCAACAGCTTGTTTCCTTTTTTTCAAAATTTATTTTATTGAAGTATAGTTGATTTTCAATGTTGTGTTAATTTCTGCTGTACAGCAAAGTGATTCAGTTTTACATATATATATTCTGTTTCATATTCTTTCCCATTATGGTTTATCACAGGGTACTGAATATAGTTCCCTGTGCTATACAGTAGGACTTTGTTGTTTTTCCATCCTGTATATAATAGCTTACATCTGCCAATCCCAAACTCCCACTCCATCTCTCCCTACCTTTCTCCCCCTTGGTAACCACAGTCTGTTCTCTATGTCTGTAAGTCTGTTTCTGTTTTGTAGAAGTTCATTTGTGTCATATTTTAGATTTCACATATAAGTGATATCATATGATATTTGTCTTTCTCTGTCTGACTTCACTTAGTATGATAATCTCTAGGTCTATCCATGTTGCTGCAAATGGCATTACTTCATTTTTTTTTAATGGCTAAGTAGTATTCCATTGTATATATGTACCACATCTTCTTTATTCATTCATCTGTTGAAGGACATTTAGGTTGCTTCCATGTCTTGGCTATTGTAAATAGCGTTGCTATGAACATAGGGGTGCATGTGTCTTTTTGAATTATAGTTTTGTTCAAATATATGCCCAGGAGTGGGATTGCTGGATCATATGGCCACTCTATTTTTAGTTTTTTGAGGAAACTTCATACTGTTTCCCAGACTGTGGTTGCACAAATTTACATTCCCACCAACAGTGTAGGTGGGTTCCCTTTTCTCTCTGCCCTCTCCAGCATTTTAAAATTATTTTTATTTATTTATTTATTTTAAAAATTTTATTTATTTATTTATGGCTGTGTTGGGTCTTCGTTTCTGTGTGAGGGCTTTCTCCAGTTGCGGCGAGCGGGGGCCACTCTTCATCGCGGTGCGCAGGCCTCTCACTGTCGCGGCCTCTCCCGTTGCAGAGCACAGGCTCCAGAGTGCAGGCTCAGTAGTTGTGGCTCATGGGCCTAGCCGCTCCGCGACATGTGGGATCTTCCCGGACCGGGGCACGAACCCGTGTCCCCTGCATTTGCAGGCGGATTCTTAACCACTGCGCCACCAGGGAAGCCCTCCAGCATTTTTAAAAATTGAAGTATAGTTGATTTACAATGTTGTGTTAATCCAGCATTTGTTATTTGTGGACTTTTTTAATGATGGCCATTCTGACTGGTGTGAGGTGATACCTCATTGTAGTTTTGATTTCTCTAATAATTAGCAATGTTGAACATCTTTTCATGTGCCTGTTGGCCATCCCAACAGCTTGTTTCTTGAGGCCAAGGAGGAGAGAGTTCACTGAGGCACCAGGCTGGTAGGGATGGTGGTATAGATGAGAGAGAGAGAGAGAGAGAGAGAGAGAGCCATCTTTTGGGGAAGTGGAGTGAGGCACTCCTGGGAGTTTTAATGAGTTCCTGTGGATACATTTTCATATTTAAAGGAGACAGCGTGAAGATTAGAAACTCTTGGGCTTTGCTTCTTTAAACACAGTGCAGCTCTGAGGCTGTAATGTAGGGTTTTATATGCGTTATGATAATAATTGGCTGACTCTATGGGGCTGGCAGTGGTTACGTGGCTTTTGTTGGTCTCATTACAGATGTAATTCCAGAGTTGTGGAGCTCTGAGGATCCTTGTGCCAGGGTTTCAGTTGTACCTCTGGGTGCATATACCTCTTTATATGTCCACAGTGTGAGTTACAGCCTCCCCCATCTGTCTTCATCTATTCAGAGGAGGCAGTCTTTAGAAAACTGTGAGGGCAGGAAGCGGGAGGGAGGAAACACAGATGTAGCAAGAAGCCATGTCCTCTATGAAGGAAGACAGCAGATGTATTAGTGAACAGCATGAGGAGAAAAGATAAAAAGCGAGAAAGTGGGTGCTATAGACTGAATATGTTCCCTCCCCCTCCCTAATTCATGTGTTGAAACCTAAGGCTTAAGGTGATGGTATTAAGGGTGGGGCCTTTGGGAGGTGACTTAGTCATGAGGGTGGAGCCTTCATGAATGGGATTAGTGCCGTCATCAAAGAAGCCCCAGAGAGCTCTCTTGCCCCTTCCATCCCGTGAGGACACAGTGAGAAGACAGCCATCTATGAACCAGGAAATGGGCCCTCACCAGACAGCAAATCTGCTGGGACCTTGATCTTGGACTTCCCAGCCTCCAGAACTGTGGGAAAGAAACGTTTAAGCCACCCAGTCTATGATATTTTGTCATAGGAGCCTGCACTGACTAAGACAGTGGGTGTCTCTGCTCTTTATTTTTTGTTTATGCTTTTTATAGTACTAGGAAATGTGTTTTTCTGGGCTACATTCTTCCCACCATAATTCAGATGGACGTTGTCACCATGTTTGAAAACCACTTGAAATGCGAATTGGTGTTATTCTGCAAACACTTACTAAGAATGACAAAGCTATTTACATGCTGGGGATACTGTGCCAGAAAAATTACTGAACAAATTATATTCTTTTCCTTCCACAAAGTCAGAGTTACAAAGAGCAATATATTAGCCATTTTCTTTGCCAAGGAACTTGAGAGATGACGTTCTCTTTCTTTAAAATTCATATTAATGACCTTAGACATTGGGTTTCCAAGGGAAAGACTCTTTGCAACATCTATATAGTACCTGGGTGTTTTTGTGTTGAATTTACTTTAAAGCTAACCTCTATAGTTTGATTTAAATAATGTAAAATATATATAGCAGGAAGGCTGGGAGGACAAACACTAAAAAGTTTTTCATTAATTTACTCTGGACATAGACGTTCTGGGTGATTTTATATTTTCAGACTTATAAATTCCAAATATTTTGCAATTTGTATTTATAACTTGAAAAATAAAAATAGTTACTGTTAACAATCACTCTTTATAAATTTTTATCTGCCATGTGATTGCAAGGGTTTAAACCATTTACTAAGCAAAGAGACTGCAAGTTGAAAACAACAAAATATATATATATATATTTTATTGGAGTATAGTTGCTTTACAATATTGTGTTAGTTTCTACTATACAGCAAAGTGAATCAGCTATACGTATACTTATATGCCCTCATTTTTGGATTTCCTTCTCATTTAGGTCACTACAGAGCATTGAGTAGAGTTCCCTGTGCTATACAGTAGATTCTCATTAGTTATCCATTTTATACATAGTATCAATAGTGTATATGTCAATCCCAATCTCCCAATTCATCCCACCACTCCCCTTTGCCCCTTGGTATCTATACGTTTGTTTTCTATGTCTGTGTCTCTATTTCTGGCTTTGAAAACACCAAAATGCTAACAGTGATTCTTTTTGAGTTAGAATCCTTCTTTATTTTACAGTTATTCTGTAACGAACAGGAACTACTTCCATAGTAGAAAAAAATTATTTTAAGAACAAATTTATTAGACTTCATCCAAAGAAATGGCAAAAGGGTCAGGCCAGCTTAGCATTTTCTCTCTCACAGTGGCATTCTAGAATCTTTTTTGAAAGGGCATGTTTTTCCTTGATATCAATCTCAGGAGGTTGAAGGACATACCCTAAACACCTCTAGCTTCCCTTAATAATAGCTGATTTGAATGTATTATCCTCATAGTTTTAGAAATTCTTAAATCTCACTGTGACTCAACTTGAAGAAAAAAAATACATTCGTGTTAATTTTAATAAAAGTCTTAAGGGAAGTATGGCTGAATTAATGTCTAATTCCTTGTTAAGGGGGAGCTTTCATAGGGACACTGGTCATATGCATTTACCCTGGGAGCTAGTCTCAACTGGAATGGGGAAAGGGTTCATTTTCTTGAGTGCCTGGAGGCTGGCCACCACCTGAGGGAGGGAAGAGTGAGAATGCAGATTGTTGCTGAGAAAGGAGACAAGTTCAGTGTTCAGAAAGCTGTGTTAGTGTCAGCTCCAAGGGAGAGGCAGAAATCAGGAGAGAAGGAATAAGTTAGAATACAGGGTTTAAACCAGGTAGACCTTGTCCCAGATTTAGTTCTGCCACATTTCTAGCTTTGGGCAGGGCACTTAATCTCTTTGACCCTCTGTTTCCCTGTCTTTAAAATAGTTGTGACCCATATAATTTGTTCGGAAAAGTACCGTAAAATGTTAACAGTGATTTAATGACCATTTTAGAACCTTAGCGATTCTGTAGATCTAGGTCTAAGTAATTTGTAAAACTTATTTTTTTTCTACTTATGGACCACCAATTTATTTTTGTTTTTTTTGTGTGAAATAAAATGAGTATGTTCAATTGAAAAATAATACTAAAACCAATATCCAGGTACCTGCCATTCAGTTTAATACCTAGATTGTTACCAGAACCGAAGAATCTGCTTAAGTGCCCTAATTGCTAAATTATAATTCATTGTTGTAAAATTCAAAACAGGCTGGGAATAATCTTAAATTGTCATAGATGTGCTCTTATTGGGTGCTGGCTGCATGACATGGGGGTCAGGCAAGGTGGCCAAATCAAAGGTGTAAGTCCAGACCTGGCAAATATGGCTATAAGTACTTATATGGCTATAAGTACTCTTGGTCTCATTTACTCTATTAAAGAAGTCTAAAATATCATGCATGTAGACATTTCTTTTACAGGCAATTAATAATAATTGCTCAGAAAATCAGATTTGCTGAGAGCTAAATCCAGGCTGGGCACTGAGCTAAGCAGTTTCCAAGCATTGTCGTATTGAATTCTCACAGTCTTTCGGGATAAACGCAGCTATTCAAGTTGCACACGTGGAACTGAGGGTTCGAGAAAGGAAGCCATGTTTTCAAGGTCACACAGCTAGAAGGTCGTAGAGATCAAAAGCAAATCTTCGCCCCTTAACCATGCTACTATATTTTCCCTAAAGATCGTTGTCATTGTCCTCAGTAGGGGTCATATCTGTTTGTGGGTCCAAGGATACCACTCAATGTCACTGTTCCCAAATGTGGACTGAGCTTAACCTTGTAAGGCCCAGGCTCTCCTGAGAGTTGGTGCACTGGGTCCCCACTGGCAGGTTCTTAGCACAGACACCAAGTTTAGCCATAGCTTTTACTCTTTGCGCATTTGCTCCACAGTGTTACTTCTGAGTGGTTCAAAAACCCTTATGTTGCTATTATTTACCCCATCTACATTGTTTATTTCCAGTATGTCAATTAGGTCTAGCATATTCTATGCGTTTAACACAGTTTTCCCTATTATCCCTTAATCCAACAATTTTCAAAGAATATTTTGGGGGTGGGAACATCTTCAGTGTGTTTATTGGTAAAGATGATTCTTTACAATCTCTTTATTTTGAGGTCTGTCTTCCCCCCGTCTCTCCACCCCCAGCAAATCACTGATTCTTTAGTTGATGTCTTTTCTTTACTAAATATAAAACTAGCAAAAACAAACAAACAAACAAACCAACAAACCAACCATGAAAAGATTGCTGGCAAATAAACATGACACAAAACTATAAATAAACATGGAAAATAATCTGCCTTGTAATCAAATAAATGCTGTTTTAAAAATATAAAGAGGTAACCTGCTTGCCTATTACATCCGCAAAAATGATTTATAAATGGTAATATCTAATACTTGCAACACTGGTGAAATTGGTATTCTTCACTCCAGTAAAAATGGCATAACCTTCTAGAAAACAGCATCTCACTATGTACAAAGTGCCCTAAAAATGTTCACAGCTGTTGATCTAATAGTTCCATGTCTAGAAATCTTTCACAAGAAACTAATGTGAAAGGGGAAATTTATACGCACTGGTATGTTACTTTCACTATTATTTATTTAAAAAACCCCAAAACTAAATATCCAGCTGTAAGGGAATGACTAAATAAATGTCTTTAATTGTAGAATATTACACACTTGTTAAATATATGTAGTTATATGCTTATGAACAAATGTTAAAGAAAGGAAAGAAATTTGTAGGCATACCAGAATTACAACTCTGCAAAGATTAGGGTAAATTTTTAAAGAAACTAACAAGAAAACATTTAGTTATACATAAAGGCTTATCAGAAGTTCATTTCCTTAAGATGTTCCACTGGGTGCTAAATAAAGGTATTTTATGAAATATAGCTTGTCATATTTGTTGATTATGATTCATCTTTGGACGTTAGTGTCACTCCTTGGAATTAAAGGCAAAGAACTGGGGACTATTCGCACAGAAATATGGCCATGGTCTGGAAGAACCATGGTGTAGTGGCACTAAATGTGTCAGAACTTGGACCCCATCCAAATTCTAGATTTTTACTGACATCAAAAGTTTTCACCAAGCTGGGATATTGCTTTGCTGAAGGAATATGATGATTTTGATAGACCAAAGCCTGGAAGCCAGGTAGCAGGGGTTAAAACTCATATACACATTCTAGTTCTTCAGAGCTCAGTTTAGCTTTCACGGAATAACCATCTGGAATTGGCTTAAAGTAGAGAATCTTTTCTCTCAGAGTTTCATCAACCATGTACCATCTCTTTGTGTCGCCAGATCTAGTCAAGCCCCCCATTGAGGCTCTTGCTTTTTACACTCCTGGATCATACCTTCTAACTCTTCTAACTCCTGAATTTTCCTGCCACTGTCTTCCTATTCCTGATTTTATTTCAGAGGAAACAGAGAGATACATGAATGGCAATTTTATTGGCACACATTCTGGAAGCTGTAATTAGTGTAAATAAAGTAAGATACATATAAAAGAGATGTCTTAAAAATGATTCCATTTGATACCAAATATTTATTTTCAGTTCAAGTCTCACATTGCAAACTTTTAACAAGAAACCCATCTCTTCTTGTGAAAGAGCTTTTGAAACACGTTAGGAAAAATATGCATTTGAGGAAAAAAGAAATACACTAAAACAACAACTGAGTTATGGTTGTGAGTTTGAGGGTGAAACATTTTAATTTTCTAAACTTTCTAAACTATATTTATATTATATTCCCCAGACTAAACATTAAAATGATTCTGGTTGATTCTGAAGAAATTAAAATACCCCCTAATGTCTTTCTTTTAGCTTAAGAAAAAATCAAGGCAAAATCAAGGCTTTTTCAAAGTACGAAGCATTGCTATTATTGAGGATAATCCAAAATCTGTGCTATAGATTAAGAAAGGAATTCCTAAAAGCATTTCCCCAAACTTTTTTGGAAGAAGGCAGCACCAAAGGAGTAAAGGTATCGCCTCCAAAGGGGACAAATTCATGGATCTGACCATTTTCCATATGTGTTTCAAAAGCAGTCATGTTTTCTTATAGGCTTATTTATGCATGGAATTATCTAATTTTCTTTTGAAAGAGTGTTCTAGTTAACTGTTGCTACATCAATGCAGCACAAAATCTTAGTAGCATACAACAGTAAGCTCCTATTCAGCTCATGAATGTGTAGGTTAGGTGGAGATTGGCTCATGTGGGCTGGGTTCAGCTGGGTGTCACCTGTCAAGTTGCAGTGTCTGGGGTGGCTTGCTTTTCACTGCAGGTCTAGGCTAGATGGGTTCCACATGCCTCTCATCCTCCCTGGAGCCATCCAGCTCCAGCTAGCAGGGCTAGTTCTTCTCATGGCAATAGCAGGGGAACAAGATGGCCATCAGAAAAATTCATGTCTAGGCTTTGGGCTGTCACTTCCTTCCTCTGCCACTGATGAAAGCAAGTCAGATAGTAGAGCCCAACATTAAAGGCAGGAAATACGTTCTGGCCATGGTGAGGCCACAGCAAGGGAGGGGTGAAGAATTGGAACCCATCTTTCAATCTACCACAAAGAAGGTGAAAAGATGAAAGATAGTGCCATGCAGCTAGAAAATGATCAAATGGTAAACTAGGTACCCAAATCACAAAGGGTGATAATTTGAAAAGAAACAGTCATTCTGCTGACTCCCCCTTTGCTGACTGATGGCCCTAACACTTTGCCCACTCCTTGGTCACTTTAGGAATTTAAGGCAGTAGTTTACAGAGAACAGAGTGAATGTCTCATACTAAGTCTTTCAATCATTTTGACCAAAGCAGCAGAAATAGAAGGCTTTGAATACTGCTCCAAGTAAAACTTTTAGAAAGAAATATTGATTTCTTTTTTCTAGTCTAAAAACAAGTCCAGCCTATGCCAGGCTCAGAGTTCTTGAAGGATCTCGGTATGCCAACATAAGAAATGCAGACAATTATCTGCTCTCAGATCAAAGCTGGTGAAGGGAAGAGTGTCTGTGCCCCACAGCAAGGGAATATGAACAGAAGGGTTAGGGTTAGATTCACTGGCTTTCTCCATCACCTGATTTGATGTTGATTTCCAGTTTTTCAAAAAGGAGCCCAAAGTTAGTTGACTCCCCATGGAGTCAAATATGAGAATGGAACAGCTGCTACCACAGCACAGATGGCAGTTTTTCAGAGGGCTTATGAAGGAAGAAGAGGGCCTTTCCTCTCTAAGTGAAACTGCTCATTTAGGATCTTTTCAGCAGCTTCTACTCCAGTCAAGAAGTTGCTAATAACTCAGTTGTTTAAAACTCCAGATTTAACAACAGATTAAACGAAGTAAAAAAAGGAGATAAATATCCCTGAATGCTAAGCAGATGTACTTTTAACAGATATCATAAATCTTATTCTAAGAAAACAGAGCTTCAAGTTCTGGTTGTGGTGCCGACAGACTCGTTGGCTTCGGGAAGTATTTTAGCTTCTCTTATCCTCATCCTTAACTGTAAAGTGAAGCAGGCTACAGATATCACCTAGGAAGCTGTCTTCCTCCCGGCAGCATGAGGGTTACCAGAGATCTGGAGCGAGCCCTCCATTTTGCAAGTAGAGAAACTTTGAAAAGAAAAACCCGTGCATGGTTTAGGAGGCAATCTCTGGAGTCTAGCTTGATGGGAATCCAGCTTCATCACTGGTTGGTTTTGTGATCTTGGGCAAGTTGTGTAAACTCTCTGTCCTTTAATTTTTGCATCTGTTATGTGTGTAAAAATACTGCCTGCCTTGTTGGTTGTTACATAATATTTGCAAAATGGTTAACCCAGTGGTTTATAGTAAATACTCAAGGAATGTCAGCATATATGTGGCTTCTTACCTAGCATCCCCCTTCCGTTTTCTTAAAAGTATGTTAATTTTGTTCATGTGTCCACCCCTCCTCTGTGCAGTCCATGGAGGGGAGGAGGCTAATTGACTTCAGCCTTTGGGGTGCTCCTGATTATTAGAACCCAGTAGTTTTCAAATTCTTGTGCCATCAGAATGACCTGGAGGGCTTGTTACAAAAACACAGACTGCTGGGCTTTACCCCTATAGTTTCTGATTCAGCAGGTCTGGGGCAGGGTTGAGAATTTTTATTTCTAGCAAGTTCCCAGGTGGTGCAGATGTTGCTGGTCTGTTTCACATTTCCTATATGATTGGTAATGTGCTAACCTCTTTGTACACATCATATTACTTAAACTTCAGGTGGTGGTAGGATGAATTGGGAGGTTGGGATTGACACATATACACTAATATGTATAAAATAGAGAAGAAGAGCATGCTGTATAAAAAATAAATTTAAAAAATTCAAAGAAAAAAGATTGCTATTGGGTCATACTCATGAGGCCAATCTTCTTTCTGTATTATTATTAAATACTATTAGATGGGAGAGTATAATTTTTCAAGAACATAAATGTAATATTTAGGAATTTGTTTAAATGATTCTTAAATCCATTTTTAAACTGTAATCTAAGTTAGGATATTATGCTCCACTAGTTTACTGAATATGGCTTAAATAGTGTTTTTTAAAAAATTGTATTAAAAATAGAAACTAAAAATTATCTTTAGAAAATGGGAGAAAATAAAACAAAGAACCTCTTAAAAAAACCTAGCACCTAGATAAGTGCTAAGTTTATTAAAGGCATTAGCCAAATACTTTTACTAATATTCCAGGATTGTCATCCTAGCCAAATAGGGTTAGGGTTTGATAATAGTCTCTCGCAGCTCTGAGACTTTTAAAAAAGAGCATCAGTCCTAAGACTCTTAATCTTTTTGTAAGCTTTCCAAAAAGAGCAAATCCCAAACCACAGTGTTTTGAAGCAAACTTCTAGTAAAGAATTTGTAGTATTTTCAACAAGAATAACTTTAAATTTCTAGGAGTGTGCTTCAGTGGAAAAGATTCAAGCTTTGGAGTTAGAAAACTGGGCTTGAGATCCACCTCTGTAATTTACTAGCTATAAGCTGAATTATGTATCCCACTGAGCCTCAGTTTCCTCATCTGTAAGTTGGGACTGATATTAATACCTGCCTCGTAGAGTTTTTGTTAACATCAAACAGAACTATGTGTGTTGATTTTCCAGCCTAGAGACTGGCAAATAGGAAGTCCTTGATACAGACTCTCTCTCATTATTATGAAAGAAAATTCAAATGTACATGAAATTAAAAAAAAAAAAAAACTTCAGGATAAGCCAATGAAGCAAGTATTCTTGTTATACCCCTTCTGAAGATGAAGAAATGGAGGTTCAGAGAGGGTGGTTAACTTGCTCAATGCCAGGCAGCTACTGATAGTGCAGCATCTGAGCTCTGGGCTTTCTGGATCCTAATCAAAGGCCAAGCCATATTTGCTTCATTACACTCTCAATGGCAGGAATCTTCCTTTCTAGTGAATGCTGTCCAGTCTATCCATGGCAGAGTGTTAGGGTACCTTGGAAGCTGGGTTAATATCAGAGGTGGCTAACTACACATGGAATTGAGAAAAGGGAGGGAAGGAATTTTGATGGAGTAGTTTATGAGGTCTTGAAGGCTCATAAGGTGAGGGCCCATGAATTATCTCTTTTCCGGAAAAAAAGCAGTGCTCTGTGTTGCTCTTCACTGCACAGGACAGCAAGACCCCTGCCATATTCCTGCTGTCTGATTTCCACCCTCCACCCCAAACCTTACGTCACTCAGTTATCCTTCCATTCTGTCCACCTGTGTTCAGCTCCATTTTAGCTTCACTGAACTTAGGTCTTCTCAGTCACATCTTTACAGACAGTTATTAACATACATCTTCAGTGGCTTAGTCTCACCCATTTTAAACATACAAATAAGTACAGAAAATAACTTGTCAGGCACTCATGTATCATCACCCAGATTTACCATAGGTTCACATTTTATATTTTTACCTCAGGCCACTCAAGCAAATGGCAGAAAAAAGAAATTCTGAGGTGAATGGATATCATTCCCATGCTTGCTTTTTAATTTTTACTAACATGGAGGATTGTTCTGTGTGTTTGAAAAAATTTATGTGAATGACATATATATATATATATATATATATATATAGTGCAAATGATTTTGCAACTTCCTTTTATCCATCAACATTCTATCAAGATTTAGTGCATCGTAATAGCTTAAAATGTTCCATTCTGTGAATAAACCACATTTTATAGTCTGTTCTGATAAGCACTTTGTTCCAGTTATTTCTTTTTAGAAATAGTACAGTGGACATTTTTATACATCTCTCCTTGTATGCATGTGCCAGAGTTTCTCTAGGGTAGAAACCAGGGGTGGAACTGCCAGTCAAAAGTTTGTGCATCACTTCCTGATTGACTAGGTATTTTGCCTTCCTGTGAGGGTATTTGTGAGTTTCCATTTCCCACGCACTTGCCAACAGTTTGTGTTAATAGATTAACCATTAAAATTTTTCAAAAATTTATATTGTGAAAAAATAGATCATACTTTGCCTACTAATTTCAAGGCCTGTTTTGTCACATACTAAGTTCCAATACATAAACCCAGGTCTGTTTCCAGGATCTTGTTCTGTTCCAATTGCCCACTCTCTCACCTTGCCCTATATCTGACTTTATAGTAAATCTTGATATCTCCTAAGGTGAGTTCCACTTCATTTATTTTCTTCAAAATTGTCCTGGTTCTTCTTCTTTTTTAAGTAAATTTGTTTATTTATTTTTTGGCTGCATTGGGTCTTCGTTGCTGCGCGCAGGCTTTCTCTAGTTGCGGCGATTGGAGGCTACTCTTCATTGCGGTGCGCAGGCTTCTCATTGCAGTGGCTTCTCTTGTTGCAGAGCACGGGCCCTAGGTGCACAGGCTTCAGTAGTTGTGGCACGTGGGCTCAGTAGTTGTGGCTCATGGGCTCTAGAGCGCAGGCTCGGTAGTTGTGGTGCACAGGCTTAGTTGCTCTGTGGCATGTGGGATCTTCCTGGACCAGGGCTTGAACCCGTGTTCCCTGCATTGGCAGGCGGATTCCCAACCCCTGCGCCACCAGGGAAGCCTCCCGTCCTGGTTCTTCTTTGTCCTTTCTTGTTCTGTGGGAATTTTAGCATTAGCTTGATGACATCTATGAAAAACCTTCTAGGAAGATTTGATTGGAATATATTGACTTTATAGATTAATTTGGAGAGAATTGCTATCTTTAAAATGCTGAGTCTTTCTTCAAAGATGACATAAACGGAGAAATATACCATGTTCTTGGATTGGAAGAATCAATATTGTGAAAATGACTCTACTACCCAAAGCAATCTACAGATTCAATGCAATCCCTATCAAACTACCAGTGGCATTCTTCACAGAATTAGAACAAAAATTTTTACAATTTGTATGGAAACACAAAAGACCCCAAATAGCCAAAACCATCTTGAGAAAGAAAAATGGAGCTGGAGGAATCAGGCTCCCCAACTTCAAACTATACCACAGAGCTACAGTAATCAAGATAGTCTGGTACTGGCATAATAACAGAAATATAGATCAGTGGTACAGGATAGAATGCCCAGAGATAAACCCACACACATATGGTCACCTAATTTACCACAAAGGAGGCAAGAACATACAATGGAGAAAAGACAGCCTCTTCAATAAGTGGTGCTGGGAAGACTGGACAGCTACATGTAATAGAATGAAATTAGAACACTACCTAACACCATACACAAAAGTAAACCCCAAATGGATTAAAGACCTAAATGTAAGACCAGACGCTATAAAACCCTTAGAGGAAAACATAGGAAAAACACTCTTTGACATAAACCACAGTAAGATCCTTTTTGACCCACCTCCTTAGAGTAATGGAAATAAAACCAAAAATAAACAAATGGGACTTAATTAAACTTAAAAGCTTTTGCACAACAAGGAAACCATAAACAAGATGAAAAGATAACCCCCAGAATGGGAGAAAATATTTGCAAATGAAAAAACAGACAAAGGATTAATCTCCAAAATATACAAACAGCTCATGGAGCTCAATATCAAAAAAACCCACAATCCAATTAAAAAGTGGGTGGAAGACCTAAATAGACATTTCACCAAGGAAGACATACAGATGGCCAAGAGACACATGAAAAGATGCCCAACATCACTAATCATTAGAGAAATGCAAATCAAAACTACAATGAGATATCACCTCACACCAGTCAGAATGGCCATCATCAAAAAATCTACAAACAATAAATGCTGGAGAGGGTGTGGAGGAAAGGGAACACTCTTGCCCTGTTGGTGGGAATGTAAGTTGATACAGCCACTATGGAGAACAGTATGGAGGTTCCTTAAAAAACTAAAAATAGAACTACCATATGACCCAGCAATCCCACTAATGGGCATATACCCTGAGAAAACCATAATTCAAAAAGAGTCATGTACCACAATGTTCATTGCAGCACTATTTACAATAGCCAGGACACGGAACCAACCTAAATGTCTGTCGACAGAAGAATGGATAAAGAAGATGTGGCACATATATACAATGGAATATTACTCAGCCATGAAAAGAAACGAAATTTATTTGTAGTGAGGTGGATGGACCTAGAATCTGTCATACAGAGTGAAGTAAGTCAGAAAGAGAACAAATACTGTATGCTAACATATATATATGGAATCTAAAAAAAAAAAAGGTTCTGATGAACCTAGTTGCAGGGCAGGAATAAAGATGTAGACATAGAGAATGGACTTGAGGACATGGGGTGGGAGGGGGAAGCTGGGGTGAGGTGAGAGCAGCATGGACATATATACACTACCAGATGTAAAGTAGATAGCTAGTGGGAAGCGGCAGCATAGCACAGGGAGATCAGCCCGGTGCTTAGCAATGGCGGAGAGGGGTGGGATAGGGAGGATGGGAGGGAGGGTCAAGAGGGGGGTATATGGGGACATATGTGTGCGTATGGCTGATTCACTTCGGTGTACAACGGAAACTAACACAGTATTATGAAGCATTTATACTCCAGTAAAGATCTATTAAAAAAATAAAATATTGAGTCTTTCTTATCCATGAACTTGCAGCATTTTTCATTTGTTTTAAAAATTTACATCCTTTAATAAAATTTTATACTGTTTCTATAATATTAATGTCTTTTGTCAGCTATGTTCTTATGTACCTTATAAGTATAATGTATTATTGCTACAGTGACTGATACGATTTTTAAATTATATTTTTTAATTGGATGTTGCTGGTGTATAGAGATATTATTGATTTTTGTATATTATTTTGTATCCACCAAGCTCTTATTGCTTTTAATAGTTTTTTAAAATATAATCTCATAGATTTTTCCATGTAGACCATCATATCATCTATGAATAATGACAGTTTTGATTCTTCCTGCCCAATCATTACATCTTTTTTTCTCCCTTGGTCTTTTTGCTTTAGCTAGGACATTCAGGAAAATGCTGAATACGAGCAATTTTAAAGGGCATCCTTATTCCTTAAAATGGAGTGCTTTTAACATTTCACTGTTCAATGCGCTATTTGTTGATGTTTTTTGGTAGATACCCTTTATCAAGTAAAGAAAGTTCCCCTCCAGTCCTGGTTGCTAAGAGTTTTTACTTGAGTCAGTGTAATTTCATCTGTTCTTTTTCTGCATCTTTTGAGATTATCACATGGGTTTTCTCCTTTTATCTATTAGGGTTGATTATTACTTTTATTGATTTTCTGATACTAAATCATCATTGCATTCTTGAAATAAGCCTTACTTGGTTATGGGGTAATTGTTTTTAAATACTTCACTGCGTTTGATTGGTAATAAATTATTTAAGACTTTGACATCCATGTTCATGAGTGAGCCTGACCTGTAATCTTCACTTTTTGTATCCTCCTCCTTCATGGGCACTAAGGTTATGAGTCTCACATAATGAGTTGGGGAGCTTTTCCTCTTTCTATATGCTTGGTAACATTTACATAAGTTAGGAAATATTTTTTCCTTGCAGGTTTGGCATCTACCTGTACAATCATTGTGCCCTTTTTTTTCTGGAGAGTGGGGAGAACATCGGTTTGTTTGTTTTTTTTGCGGTACGCGGGCCTCTCACTGCTGCGGCCCCTTCCGCCTCAGAGCACAGGCTCCGGTCGCACAGGCCCAGCGGCCACGGCCCACGGGCCCAGCTGCTCCGCGGCACGTGGGATCCTCCCGGACCAGGGAACGAACCCGCACCCCCTGCATCGGCAGGTGGACTCTCAACCACTGCGCCACCAGGGAAGCCCATAGGTTTTTAATTACAGATTCAACTTTAATAATCGTAAGTCTGTTCAGGTTTTCTATGTTTTTTATGAGAGAGTTTGGTGATTCAAGCATTTTTTTTTTTGAACAATGCATGCCTTTCTAGGTTTCAAGTTTATTGGCATCAGGTTGTTCAAGCATTCTCTTAAGATGCTTTAAATTTTGAATATATCTGTAATTACGTATCTTTTTTCATGTTTAATGAGGCTAATTTGTACCTTAGTTCTTTTTCTTATTCAGTCTTGCCAGAGGATTGGCGTCTTTTCTGTCTTTGCAAAGGCCCCAGGCTTTGGTTCTGTTGACCCTCTTTATTTTGTTTTTTTGTTTCTACATGATAAATTTCTGCCCTTCTAGTTTTTGTTTCCTTTCTACTACTGCTCCTTCATATGGATTTACTACATTTCATTTTCTAATTTTTTGAATTTGATTTTTCTTATCTAATATATGCATTTAAGACTACAATTGCCCCTAAGTACTGAGTATTGATAGTTGCATACATCAATTTTGGTATGTAGTACTTTTATTGCCATTCAGGTCTGAATAGTGATAATTTTCTTTATGATTTATTCCTGGTCCTGTAAATGATTTATGAGATATTTTAGAATTTTCTAAAATGGTTTTGAGTTTTATTTTTGAACTACTGATTTCTAATATTATAGTACTTTGGTCACAAAATGTGGTCTGTGTGCTACAGAATGTTTTGAATTTATTGAATCTTGCTTTGTAGGCAAGTACCCAGTCAAATTTTGGTACTTCATTCATGTGTAATTGAAAATACAATGTATTCTTTAATTTTTGTTGTAGGATATACATTGCAGTGCATTTGGGAAAGTTTATTAACTTTTTATACAGCAGTTAGCGCAAGATGTTAAAATCTTCCCCTAATGATTGTGGATTTGTTCATTTCTCCTTGTGAGTTTTTTGTTTTTGCTTTATATATGTTGAAGCTATGTTATTATACAGGTTCAAGATTATTATACCCTTCAGAAAACTTGTTCACTTTATCACTACATAGTAATATTTTTCATCACGTTTTCTCCTGTAAATATATATTTGTCTGATTTAATGTGACTATATCAATTTTACTTTCATTAGTATTTGCCCATTGTATAATTTTGCACCTCTCTACTTTTAATCTTTTTGGCATTATGTTTAGGTGTGTCTCCTGGAAGCAGTATATAATTGGAGAGTATACATGTTTCAAAATCAATCTAAGACTGATGAGTTTAGTGTGTGTACGTTTTTTGTCCTTACTGATGTCTCTATTTCCACCATTTTATTTTGTACTTTATGACAACAATATTTCTTTGATTTTTTTCATTCTCTCTCTCTCTCGTGTGTGTGTGTGTGTGTGTGTGTGTGTGTGTGTGTTTGCGTTATGTGTTTGGTTGTGTCTGTTAGATTCATTGAGCATTCTTTATCTCTGTGTGCCTTTCCACATCCCCTTCCACTCCACAAGTTGTACATTGTTATACCTTCTTAGGCACTATCTTTCCTTTTTTGTATGCATACTTGACCTAAAAAGTCTAACTTTAATCAATATCTGTGCTCTTTTCATGAAAAAGCAATAGCTCCTGCCTTTCGTGTTATTATTGTATAGTATTTAATTCTACCTTTTGAGACACACACACATAAGATTAGTGAATATTTTTGGCATTCTTTTATACAGTTGATGCTTCCTCAGTTTCTTTGCTTCTTTGCTCTCATTTTTCATTTCTTCATTTAATTTTCTTCTTTATGAGGAATATCCTTTAGTACATTTTTCAAAGAGGGCTTGTGAATGGTAAACTCTCAATCTCTGTTAATCTGAAATGTGTTTATTTTGCTCTCACTGTACTGTTCTTGAGTGGTAATTAAGATACAGTAAAAAAACACATAGTTCAGTTCAATGAATTTTGATAAATCACCACCAAAACAAGATATAGAACATTTCCATCGCTCCCCAGATTGCCTCTTCCTGTCAATCCCTCCCCTCCCACCCCATCACAGAGACAACCACTGTTTGGTTTTCTGTCATCATTAGATTAGTTTTGTCTCTTCTAGAACTTCATAAAAATGGAATCATGCAGTATATATACTTTTTTGTAATTGGCTTCTTTCATGGCGTATTTGCAATTTGTCCATGTGTTGTGTGTTTTGTACTTAATTCTCTTTTATTGTGAATAGTATCCTATTACATGAATAGACCACCATTTTGTTTATTCATTCTGCTGATAGACAGTAGATTTTCTCATACACCAGCCCTATCTCCAGCCAGGTGTCTGTTGTTCTGGGACCTTAAACAATCATTCAGTAATCCAAAACCCATTCTCTGACACTGTCTAATAATACCAGCTGCTCACTTCCTGGACTGATTCCTCTTTTATTTCTCAAATTTCTTACCATTACTTGGGATAAAACACTAATGCTACCCATCAGTTCAGTTCTTTCATTTTCTTCTTTGGTCCTTGAGTATCTCAAAATCCAAGTCTTTTTATGATGGTGATTTGTTTTCCAAATTATTCAGTCCTTGGTGCATGGGATAACTGTTAATGGGATCCTTCATATATGATAATCAGTCATAACATTTTAAAAGCATTTACCATGTGTAACTTATTTAATTAAGTATTTAATTTAGATGATGTTATTTAATCCTCACCACAATCCTATGATTATTCCCACTTTACGGATAGGGACACTGAGGCTTAGTTTGATAAGCTCAGAAAGGTGATACATCTAGTAAAATGGGAAGTCAGGATTTGAACTCAGGCCATCTCTATATCTTGTATTCTTAAAAGTTGTTTTGCATTGCTGGACAGTAAACTCTACTTTTAGCCTTGTCAGGGTACCTCCATACATTTTGTCAGGGTAGTTACCTAGGATATCCTTCCTTTGGGGTCAAGACACTAGTTACCTACAGATCATTCTTTCTGTTTCATGGTTCATGGGCTGCTGTGTCTTCTCCAGAAAATGTGGCTCACTGTCTAGGGAGAGCCTCATTTTTGGGCAAAGCTCCTCTGTTCAGAGATCCTTTTCCTTCCCTTTCTTCTTAGGGGTAATCAACTTTGCAGTAAACATGAAGGAAGCCAGAAGGGAAGAATTCAATATCTGTTTTTATAGGCAGGCCCAAGCACTATTCTCTTGGCTTCTAGAAGACCTTTTGGTTATTTAGTGATTATTTTCACAACCCACTTGGGCATTCAGTTAGAGTTTCTTGGATTAATAAAGCAGTGGTAATTAGCTGAGTCTTTGGCCTCAATGGAGCAGTTGTAGTTGGTTATTTCCAAGTTACCATGATGATGACTTTAAGTCTCTCAGGGAATCTTTTTTTTTTTTTTTTTTTTTTTTTTGCTGTGCGCGGGCCTCTCACTGTTGTGGCCTCTCCCGTTGTGGAGCACAGGCTCCGGACGCACAAGCTCAGCGGCCATGGCTCACGGGCCCAGCCGCTCCGCGGCATGTGGGATCCTCCCGGACCGGGGCACGAACCTGTGTCCCCTGCATCGGCAGGCAGACTCTCAACCACTGCGCCACCAGGGAAGCCCTCTCAGGGAATCTTACACAATTTCTTTCTTATACTTTGGGAGTAGCAGAGCTGATTTCCCAGAGAATTTTGGTGCCCTGTTTTTGTGAGTAAAGATAATAAATACGGATGAAGTAGATAAGCCAATCGGCAACTTGTAATTCAAGCTTTCCGAGATTGTCCATAAACTCATGGTATAAGAAAAAAATCCAGAGTATAGTGAACGGAGAAATATGTTGAGATTTGGTCTGTAGAGCAAGTTTGAAATAGAAGGAAAATGCAGTTGTTGGAATAACTCAGGTCAAATCCAATACTGGAGAGAGACTAAACAAAGAAAGGGAAAATGGTGAAGGGAGAATGGAGAAAGGTAAGAAAGAAAGCATATGAAAAACTGGTTTTGACTTTCAAAAGATGAAGGGTGATGATAAAAGCTCAGAGTTTAAACTGAAGAGCTAGAAAGAATGAAAAGCCTCAAGGTAGAATTTAGGTCTGTTCTCTTGTCCAAACTCTTGTTCCACAGAGGCAGATAAATGGAATAATGTACAGTTTCATCTTATAACACCCATTGGGGATCTCTTACCTTTCTAGAAGCTTGAGGGAAACCCCAGTCTGTCTTGAGGCTCAATCATCGTGAAGTATGTGGTAGGTACAGACACATGTCCAGAAGTGGCCTACCCACTAGTTCTTGTCTATCAGATGACAGAGTTTCACTAAATGAAAGAGCTGTTTCTCCTCAGGAGCAGTCACCAAAAGGAGAAAGAGAAGGAAAGTGTCCCCCTGGGTTGGGAGAGGAGCCAAAGCCCCCTGGTCACTGGGTTTGAGGCAGCAACAGGGCGAGAAGGGAGGGTTCTCTTGATAATGATTTCCTTTCAAGCCTTAGGGGGTGGGTCAGTATAAAAGGCCTCAAAAACTGGTCAGAGAAAAGTCACATGATTGGACTTCACAACTTACATGCTGAAGGTTTGGATGATCCCTTTGTTGAGGGGATTAGCATCCTGAGTGTGCAAGTCCACCTTTTTTTTGTTTTGTTTTGTTTTGCGGTACGTGGGCCTCTCACTGTTGTGGCGTCTCCCTTTGCGGAGCACAGGCTCCGGACGCGCAGGCTCAGCGGCCATGGCTCACGGGCCCAGCTGCTCTGCGGCATGTGGGATCCTCCCGGACCGGGGCATGAACCCGTGTGCCCTGCATCGGCAGGCAGACTCTCAACCACTGCGCCACCAGGGAAGCCCCAAGTCCACCTTTTTAGGCCATATATGCTGTCCCACGAAGAGGGGAAAGCTGCTGGGGAAGTGTATTAGTCAGGGATCTTCAGAGAAGCGGAACCAATAAGAGAAACAGAAATAATAGAAATATATATATAACTCGGCTCATGGAATTGCGGGAGTTGAAAAGTCTAAAGTCTTCAGGACAGGCCAGCAGGCTGGAAATTCCAGCAGGAGTTGATATTGCAGTCTTGGGTCTGAAGGCAGTGTAGAGGCAGAATTCCTTCCTCTTCAGGGGACCTCAGTCTTTTCCTCTGAAGGCCTTCAACTGATTAGATGAAGACCACCCACACCATGGAGGGCAATCTGCTTTACTCAATGTCTGCTGATTTAAATGTTAATCTAAATAATACTTCTGTAGCAACATCTAGACTGGTGTGTGAGCAAACAACTGGGCACCATGGACCAGTAAAGTTGACACAAAATTAGCCATCACAGGGAGGGAGGAAAGATGCTCTCTCAGATTCCTTCTCTTCTTCCTCTCTTCTCCAGCAGCTAAGCAGGATATGAACCTTTATTTGTGGTGGTGGTGTTGGGTCAGGGTTTCCCCAGGGGGTGTTAGTATTCAAGGCTGGGCATTGGTGGCTGAAGCAAAGGGGTGAGACCAGAAACCATAACAGCACAACAGGGAGCCACATGGAACCCATGATGAAAGGGAGAGGGTCTCGTACACAGCCACTACAGAGGGGAGGTGAAACCAGAGCGTGGGTTGGGAGGTGGGTAGAGGCTGGGCAGAGTTAGAGCTTCAGAAATAAATCATGTGAGGTCCTCTGAGATGGTGATCTGGGCTTTGATTTTCTCCACGGTGGGTCTGCCCCCAGGGACACAGGTCTTGTGGCAGGCCAGAGGATTTTCATAAGGCTTCTTTAAAGTGCTATAATGAAAAGGTTTTGGAAGTATCCATGGGCAATGCATTAATGCCACTCCAGCACCTTAGTCTCCTCACTCAGCTGTGATATACTGAAACAGAATTCTGCCACAACAATGGGATCAATTGATTTTGTTGTTAAGTAGCTTCTAAGAGCATTTTGAAGTCTCAAAAATGCCACCGAAGAAAAGCTCTTCTAATCCCTTTCTCCTCTTTCCAGCTTCCCCTCTCTGTTGGCTGCAGAAATAGATTAACATTTGTTATACCTCCATTGTAAGCAGTTGAGCAAGCAATCGGCATTTTATCTTTGGCATTTGATAGAAGGTAGAAGGCATTTTTCATTTATATTTTTGCCTGTAGGGAAAGGGGAAGCAGATAAAAAGAAGAAAAGGTATTGCTATGATGTACTTTTCCTGTATATAAAAGTTGTAATCTAATGTTGTTCCCTAGCCCTTTTCAATTTGATGAATATTCCTCCATTATCTGACAAAACACTCAGTGCTGGGATATGGTTACCTGATATGCAGGGGAACACTGCAGTGGTAATAAAGTTGTATCAAAAATCCTCTAAAATGTTTATAAATTTGTCCTCATGCTTTATTGTTTACCTTTAATAGAATAATTAGGATTTATGAACTTGCTATTCTAAAATCCACTTTGAAAGATAACTTAGATTACAAGTAAACAGTTAAGAGAGACTGCTATTATAATTTATTCCAGGTTAAAAATGTAGATGTAAATCTTTATTATTCCAATACTAAAGGCAATCAATAACAAATGCATTATGCTGAAGGATGATACTAAGATAAATAAAAGTTTGTGCACAAGTAACAACCTCTCCTAGAAAACTCATGTATACTAAGTACAAATGAATATTAGATATACTACAATGTAGTAATAATACCTTATATTTATTTCGAGCCTTAGATTTTTTTTACGATATTCTGGTTTATTAATATATATAGGAAACTGATTGACAACCTTGTTAACCCTGTTATTGTAGTACGTCAGGATAATTATTTTAATATCATTTTCACCAAGATTTACTTGGTATTTATTGCAGTAGCTTATTGTACAAACACATATTAAGACCACAATGAGCTACCCTACCTTCTCACTAGAATTGCTTTGGAGCAATGGACACTCATATACTGCTTATGGAAAACTGTCAGTTTCTTCTTTAAAAAAATTGAAGTATAGTTGATTTATAAGATTATATTAGTTTCAGGTATACAACATACTAATTTGATATTTTTATACGTTATACTCTATAAAAAGATATATGCACCCCCATGTTCATAGTAGCATTACTTACCATAGACAAGAAATGGAAGCAACCTAAGTGCACATCAACAAATGAGTGGATAAAGAAGATGTGGTGTATATATACAATGGAATATTACTCAGCCATAAAAAAGAATAAAAATTTTGCCATTTGTGACAACATGGATGGACCTGGAGGGTGTTATGCCTAGTGAAATAAGTCAGACAGAGAAAGGCAAATACTGTGTGTTTTTATTTATACGTGAAATCTAAAAAACAAAACAAATGAACAAGTAAAACAAAAACAGATTCACAGATACAGAGAACAAACTAGTGGTTATCAGTGGGGAGAGGACGTGGGGGAGGGGCAAAGTAGGTGAAGGATTAAGAGGTAAAAACTACTGGGTATAAAATAAATAAGTTACAGCACAAGTGCTGTAAGTGCTATAAGTTATAGCACAGGGAATATAGCTGATATTTTATAATAACTTTGTAAAAATTCTTAGATATTATAAGTACACTCAACCAGAATGCTCACTTAGAGTATTTTTTTCCAGTCGAGTGATCTTCTCACCTCTGGGTTTTCATAGATGGAGAAAACCTTCTTATGTACTCTGAGGATTAAATTTCAGATCATGGAAATGAGATGGAAAATGAAAATCAAAGACTTGACTTACTACCTTTTTAAAAGTGTTCTTCTTCTTCAGAAAATTTATTGGAGGAAATCAGGAAGAATATTTTCCGTGAATGTTTTCCATATTTCCATTTTTTGACATCAACTAGTGGCATGGGAGGAGTTGAGAAGACATTAATCAGATTTGCCTGAGGCACATTGATCTGGAGGCAGCTATGGTGTTGGACTGGGAAGGGAAACTTATAAGAAAATCTAGATTCCAAGCAGCTTTGCCGGTCAATGCCAAGTAACGTTTGTAAGGCAAAATGGAAGAGCAATTTCTAAAGATAAAGGAAGATTGCCACAGTTGCAGGGAGTGACCAGAAAAGTGGTAACCAAATGATTATTTGCCTCCCCCATCTTAGAGTCAAAATAAGAAGAATTTGCAGGAATTATTCAAGAAAGACACACACATATATATTAAACATAAAAATATTTTTATTATTATAAAAGCAATCAGTGTTTATTATGGAAAGTTAGGAAGTACAAATTCATCAAAAGAAAATTAAAAATTCCTAAACCCATCACTCAGAAATAATTTTACTTTTTTTTCTTTATATCTGTGTATCATATATGTAATAAGTGAGAACAAATAATTATTTTGAAGCTAGTGGTAGAGTTTCTTTTATGGAGAGAATAATTTTTGCTTGAGAAAAGTATATGATGGAAGAAAGAAACGAAACTGAGTTATTTGTAGTGAGGTGGGTGGACCTAGAATCTGTCATACAGAGTGAAGTAAATCAGAAAGAGGAAAACAAATACCATACGCAAACACATATATATGGAATCTTAAAAAAAAAGGTTCTGAAGAACCTAGGGGCAGAACAGAAGTAAAGACACAGACATGGAGAATGAACTTGAGGACTCGGGGAGGGGGAAGGGTAAGCTGGGACAAAGTGAGAGAGTGGCAGTGACATATATACACTACCAAATGTAAAATCGATAGCTAGTGGGAAGTAGCCACATAGCACAGGGAGATCAGCTTGGTGCTTTGTAACCACCTAGAGGGGTGGGATAGGGAGGGTGGGAGGGAGACGCAAGAAGGAGGGGATATGGAGATATATATATACGTATAGCTGATTCACTTTCTTATACAGCAGAAACTAACGCACCATTGTAAAGCAATTATACTCCAATGAAGATGTTAAAAAAAAATGTATATGATGGATTTGCCAGGTATGAAAGAGGATGCCAAAGGATTGGGCTTTGTGGAGAGTACTGCTGTGCTCACCAATATCCTGTTTTTGCCTTCTGGATACCCTAGCAGTTAGGCCATGTGACAAATTCTGACCAGTGGGCTGTGAGTAAAATGAAGTATGCATGTGTGTGTGTGTGTGTGTGCATGTATGTGTGAGACGTGTCATTTCCAAAACAAAAAAACAGAGAGTAAGATCTCCATGTACTTTATTTTCAGTGATGTGTTAAAGCTGATACGTGTATCTCTTCCTAATTCTGTGTTCAGTGACTTTATATTGGTAGTTAGGAATTTGTCATGATGGGAATATTTTTGATGATGTTTAGCCATTTTAATGTTCATCATGATGATCATCAAAGCATGGTGATGTTTGGCCAGATCTTTGTGCATGTCCCTATTTATTCTTTAAGAATAATTTCCTAGAAGTAAAAGTGTGAGATAAAAGGGTATGAAAATTTTTTAAGTTTTGCATGTTTTGTTAAGCTGCTCACCAGAAAGGTAGGTCATTTTATTTGCTCAACAGCAAAGTCCTATTGTGGATATATTCAGTTTGACCAAATGCAGTATTGTTAGTGTTTATCTTTTATAATTCGGCAAAAGCTTACTGAAAGTTCTATGTGGGTGCAGCTTAGAGAGCAGATTTAATTATTCAGAAAATAGCTTGGGGGCTCATAAGGGTAGAATCCTGTGTATAATGTAGCCACAAGTACCTTTTCAAAATTCACATCCTCTTATACCTCTCTCCCCTTACATGCCCTACCCCCTTTCTTAGGATGACTTTCTATGCTTAGGATCAGAATCTAGTGAGGATTAAGGGGTGGGGGGAGGAAGAGAGAATGGAAGTAGAAAAAGAAGTATATAATGTGTTTGTGTCCATATGCTAAAACCATCTGGAAGGATAGCTGCTGAATTATATTCCCCGATTTTAAAGCATATTCTCTTTTGTTCCTGTTGGCTTTAGTAACGACATCATATTGGGGGCTAGGATAAAACCCAACACTTTGCAATGGGAAAGAACACAGAAGCATCAACAATTTTTATTCCAAAGTTGTATGTAAAGAATGAGTTAGATTCTTTTCCCATACAGGCCATTATAGAGTATTGAGTAGAGTCTAAAAAAAAAAACGAGTGGCTACATGTATATGTATAACTGATTCACTTTGCTGTACACCTGAAACTAATACAACATTGTAAATCAACTATACTCCTATAAAAATTAAAAACAAAAAAATCTTCAGACAAAAACAAACCCAAAAAGTGGTACAAAGATTTTGATTTTTCCTGAGAAGAATTAGAATAGTCATTGAATGCTTCCTGGAGTAGAAAAGTTTCATAGATCAGATCATGCTTCAAAATATGTTCACTTTCTCCCCTACCCCTGACCTCCAAGTTGGATGGAGTGTGCTCCCTGGCCTCTTGATTTTGAGTCTGGCTAACTTGTCCTGCTTTGGCCAGTGGTTTTTAGCACAGGTGATCCAAAGAGAAGTGAAAATGAGCTCCTGACTTTCATCATGAGAAGAGCATGTCTTTGCTAACCCCTGATTTAAGGAGGATGAGAGATGTGTGGTACAGGACCAAATCCAACCTGCAACTGGGAGGCAAGCCCAGCTAGTAGAGCCTGAATCAACCAAACCCTAGTGGACTGGCAAATGCATAAGAGACAAATAAATACTCACAGTTTATGCCAGGTATGGACTGAAAAAAAAAAGAATAAATTAGCCCAAAGCTCTCCAGAGTTTCCCCCCATTTATTGTATAGAAATAAATGCAAGGTGATTAGAGTAAACCAAGCACAGTCTTCACGCTGCATTTGGAAAGTCTGAAATTAAAGTTCAAAATTTGTCCTTATTGTACTTAAAATGTGAGAGCTGAAGAGATAGAAGAATAGAGTTTGATGAGGAAAGGAACTTTCAGACCTAAATGTTTGGGGTCAGTATATAAATAGAATGGGTAATTTCATTCAATGTAAAGGGAAAACAAGATCCTTTTGTCCCAAATAAGTAACTGATGCATCTATTCCAGAACTTGCAGTTCTTCACTTTTAGTGAAGAACTCATAGTTCAGTCTTGTCTTTGTCCCTACTTGCCGCGTACTCTATATACTCCAGCCATGCTGAATCGTTTGAAGTTCCCCAATACATGGTTTTTCTCTTGAACCTTGATCTTTGCAGTGTGCTTTTTCCTCTGCCTAGAATCTCCTGCCCCTCTCTTTTCACTGCTTGTGCTTATAGTTTCAGCTTAGACGTAACCTTCTACTAAAGCTCTGAGTCCTCTGAGTAAGTTAGGTGCTTCTCTCCCATGCTTCTATCATGTTTGGTGTTTATCACAGTATTATGATTTCCTTTCTCCTTATTTTTTCCCCTTGCACTAGGCTGGGAGCTGCTGCAGCGTGAAGACTGTGCTTGGTTTACTCTAATCACCTTGAGTGACATTCGGTGAGCTCTCAGCAAATCTAAGTGAATAAACAATTTAAAAATAACAAATAAACGTAAGAAGTCTTGTGAGTCTTTGGGTTTACTATATAAGTTCAAGTCAATTAGAACAGATTTTCTGAGGGCCTGCTTTGTGCCTGTAACTTTACTAAGTGCCCTGGATAAAATAAAAATGAATACATTTTAGGTCTTAAGAGGTTTACCTTCCACTGAGGAATTTACAATCAGTGATTCTGATGATTATCCAGTCTCCTGAACAATTGAACAGTTGCAGGAGAGGAAGTGGCAAACATTTGGAGGTTTGTTATTTTTTGTAGATTCCAGGAGCTAAATAAATAAAAGAAGTATCAAAAGTTTTAAATCTAAAGTTGTAGGTAAAGAAGGATTTGACCATTTAAAATATAATTACACAAATCCTAGATTACTAACATACAGATAATAGTGTGGTTTGTCCTTGTGAAGATACCTAGGCTTCTAAATGGTCATAAAATTACAATTTAACTTTCCCAACAAAGTCTGTTATCAGTTCCTGTTTCATGTTAGTTTTCTGTGTTCGCAAAATTCAATAGAAGCTGTCTTAAGTGTTTTCCTCCTTATTAAACAGTTCTCTAAAATCCATAATTCAGTGAGACAGTTAAGTAGTTGCATTTATTTCTATACAATTAAGCTCTGAAAAGCTGACTGTGAATTCAGTGGGGCATTCTTGTGCTAGTCAGTTTTTGTTATCAGCTACACAACATGAAAGAAGATTGTGTTTCTCTGCTAATGGAAGAAACTGAAGGAGAATAAAGACCCTAAGTATTTTGAAACACTGGTTTGAATTGCAGCCTTGAGATCTAAAAGTGAAGAACTGCAAGTTCTGGAATAGATGCATCAGTTACTTATTTGGGACAAAAGGATCTTGTTTGCCTTTTACATTGAGTGAAATTACCCATTCTATTTATGTACTGACCCCAAACATTTAGGTCTGAAAGTTCCTTTCCTCATCAAACTCTATTCTTCTATCTCTTCATCTCTCACATTTTAAGTACAGTAAGGACAAATTTTGAACTTTAATTTCAGACTTTCCAAAATATGTCATTAGGAAGTTCTTTTGTTTCAAGAGAGATCTGAGGATAAGAAGAGACTTTCTGTTTCAGAAGGGTCTTCCAATGGCAGTATCTTCAGTTTGGCTCCTCCAAAGACATTTAGTCCAAAATGTACATTGTGCTCTGAAGCAGAGATGAAACAGACAACAGATGCAGTATGATTTTCTATGCTGTTTTCATGTGTTTTGACATTCTTTAATGTTAGTCTGTAAATGAATTTTGTTAACATAGGGCAGTGAAAAGTGTCTTACAGGTGATTTCATTTTAAGAATTTTTTTTTTTTTTGCTCTTATGACTTTTTGATCCAGAGTGCCTTTCATTTGGCAATAAGTATAGACTATAGCAATTGGAAAAGCCCAAACAAACAAAGCAAAACTCTTCCAGCAAAATCTACTTTTTTCTACTTTCATGCTTTGGAAGAATTTGATGCAGGTCAAGTCCCATTAAAGAGAATGGAGATTTGAGTTGTGATAATATTTGTCAAAACAGAATTTGACATACCTCTCTAACCAATCTGGTATCAATGGAATTATTCTCTTTTGACTCAACTCATAGGAAATTAATTCCAAATGCTTTTCAGCATATTGGGTGTTTTTCCCTGGGCTAATTGCACTCTTCAGAAGTTTTCCTGTAATTTCCTTCAAAAATCTCATTTTCAAATTACATGGCAAATTCACCTACATAAGGACCATGAGAAGTACTGCAAGAAGCAGCATCAGTTAAGCTCATTTTCTACATTTCTACCGCATAAGCTGAAACACTGATGATACGGAAGAAATGACCACTATAACTTGACTTTTAATGACAGCCCCATCACTATTCATATTTACTTTAGAGGAAATTAGTTGTAATGTTTCAGTGCTTTAGGTCTCAAATTTAAGTTCTGAGAGGTGGGTTGATGTAGTGGAGTTAGCTAGAGCTGGGTTCAAAGTTTAGTCCCAATGCTGGATGTGTTACCTTGGGCAACTTAAACTTTCTGAGCCCTGGGTTCTTTTTCATTATGAGAATGGGTATAATAATAACCACATCACGGAGCTGTCATGAAATTAATTTTGATTGCATATGGAAAGTACCCAGCCCTGTAGCTGGCACATGTAAGTGATCAACAAATTCTAGTTCTCCCTCTTTACCCTCTACCTCGCTCTTCCCTCTCTTGCCCTTCCTGGTTGAACTGGAACGCTATGTGTTTTCCAAAGTATCGCATGAGAATGCTGAGATTTGAAGGACTATAAAAGACTTCACTGTCCCCAGTACCTGCCTGGCATAGTCTCTGAATTTTCTGATTTTTAGAAATTAATTTTTGACAGGAGAGTTAAAGACTTAGTCCTCTGCTCAAAAACACAGGAAGGTTAAAATGTTAGCTGGCATGCATAAATGGAAACATTTACCATAAGCCCACAGTCCCAGTTTTGTCTTTATCTGATTATTAGTAGCATCATTCCTTTTCACCCTCGAAAGTGTCCTGATTTGGCTGATAACATTATGCAGTCACCCAAGTTCCGTGATAAGAGGTCCATTTCTTGTTCACTGCTGTATCTGCATTGTTTAGCATATAGCCTGGTCCATGGTTGATGCTCAATATATTTGTTGTATAAATGATTCTATATCTGTTTTCTTAATACTCAATGCAATAGTATTGATTATAAAAGTAGGACATATTACTTATAGAAATTTGGAAACTTCTGAAAAGGAAAAGAAGAGAATAAAAAAATTACATGATTATTAATATCACAGGATCAATTGCTTTATCACATAATTAACTGTTTCTTGGAAAACAGAGGAGGGTATCTCAAGGGTATTTATGGCAAGGAGGGGCTGGCATATAAAACATGCCCATTACCGTGTCTGCCATGCTCAGAGCCCCCTCTAAATGGGCAGGCCTAGATTGCTCTGTTTTATACTGTGGGACTCTGCCCTACTGGCTGGGGCTGACTGTATAAGGAGTGGGCTTTGATCCAAGAATAGTCAAACCAGAGACTGGCCAGCTCATGACCTGGTGCAAAAGAATGAAGCAGGGCTCATCATATTCCCTCTTTTGAAGGTAGACTAGAAAATACAGTTAGCAGCGGTCTCTGAAGAAGAAGGAGTCTATAAAGAGAAGCTGTGAGGTAAGATAGGGCCATGAAGCTTCCCAGCAGGCTGAAGTTATAAAGCAAAAGCTATGAGGGAGCAGAATCTTTGAAGTAGAGGAAAGTTATGCAGAGTGGACGGAAAGAATAAACCAGTTAGTATAGAGAGGAGAATGGAGCAGGACACAGAGAGGGACAGAGGCACCACCAGAGACAGACTGTGAAGACGCTGAGAGAAGCAGAGAGACAGAGAGCATCTGATCCCTAGCCTGTCTTGGTTCTCAGAAGTTTCTATGGCCCTGGACACGTTCATGCGTATCTCTCTGGTAATTCACTTTTTCTTAGGGTGGCCTGAGTGCTCTGTTCTTTGCAATCCAAAGAATCTGTTTGGAGCAAGAGACCCATTACAACAGTGGGGTGTATGCTGAATGTGGGATGCCATGCAGGATCAAGGTTTCAGTTAGATTATGAGGATGCAGGAGATCTCAGAGAACCAGATTGAGGGAATTACCTCTGGACCTCTTAGGAACTGGAAAACTGCCAGATACCTACTTTCCGCATTTTCCTTTCCCTCTGGGATTGCATGATCTCTCACCTTTGCTACTCTCTGCATATCTTTGTTCTTTTCCACGCCAGCTTTCTTCCTCAGGCTCCCCTGAGACTCTGGCTTGCATGTGACTCTAGGTTGTTTTGGCATTGATTCTGGTCCCATTCTGTATGATGTTAAAGATTTAGTGCCCAGCACTATCTGACCAGCTGCAATCAGTGTATCTTTTATTTTAAATTCTCAAGAGAGGGAATCAGATGGTCACTGCTCAGCTGCTGGGTTGGCTGTGCTTGAGTCTGATGTTCCTCTGAGATCCAGTGACCTGTGGCAAAGGTATGTGAGGCTACATAGCTCCCTGCACCATCAACTGGGGCTATGGGTGTTGATTTTCTGATTAGTGGGGAAGAGGTAGGGCAAATTGAGCAACATACATGCTGCATCTTGGTTCTGCCATGTCATTTAACTTGGATCTTTATTCCTAGTGCAAACCTACTATTGGGTTTCAGAAGTTTCAGACCCCAGCTCTCGTGACTCCCAGTTTCTAGGGACACTTCCTTATTTCTGCCAATGCCTTGGCTCACCTCCTTCCAGATGCCTTTTCTGTCTATCCCTGGAGCTGTCCACACTCCCAGTTCTGACAGTTTGCATTCTTACCAGTTTTGCCCCAGGGGTCAGGTCTTAAACCCACACCTCTGGTTGCCAGTCTTTGCCTTTGTTCAGATCTTGAAGTGCTATAAATGCCCACTCTGTCAGTACGGAGAGAAGGCTGTACCCCATAGAGGCTAGAATGAAGAAATAGCTAAAAAAAAATTACACAGTCTTGAATACTGACAGATTCAGCAGTCCTTGCCTGAGGGCGCCAATTGTGTAAATTCTTCCTGCAGCAATGTGACAATCTCTTAGCAACTCTGAGCTCCTCTGTTTTCAGTTTAACAGCAACAGGGCAGCAGACCACAGGGGAACTCATTTCATCCCATAGAGTGTGTTCACCAAAGCCATCTCGGCTTAGCTGTCTGTCTGAATCAGCATATCCTGATGAAGGGTGACTTGGCCCTCTTTCCAAAAGGTCTCAGTGGGAGTGACAAGAGAGATGTGAGGATGTGCAGCCTTTGGGAACTACCCACATGACCAGCTGAGGCTCTGGGCTACACTCTGTCCACGGAAGCCCGTGTCATTTGTTGTAACTGCTCCTTCCAGGTCCAGCATCTTGTTCGTTCCTTCTCGGGTAGAGAGAACTTCACGATCATCATCTCTGTGATGCCTTTGTATTTGCATTCGTGCCATTTTTATCTGACACCACAGATTCTGTGGCTGTAGTCCTCTCATGGTTGTGTGGCCAGAAAAGATTATATTCGAGAACTTGAAAGCTCCATGGAGCCATTTCCATGAAGGAGGAAAGAAATTCAGATCAGAAATCAAAGGCTTATCTTGTAGTGAGTGCAGGTTCTATTTTATTTAGAGAACAAAAGGAAAGCATTGGACTGGGAATAGAGGGAAAGATGTGGGGTATGTGTAGGCATGTGTTTTTTTGTGGCTGTGTCCCAAGTGACTACGTACTTGGTCTTTAGCACAAATTGTTGACTTTTATGTTTTCCCATTCCTCAAGCAGTATTAGAAAATAATCAGGAACAACAAAATCCTATGTATATATATATTTTTTTGCCTCCAGATCTTCTCAGTAGATGGGCCGCTGCATGGGAGTAAGTCAGTTACTTTCTGAAGCTGTGTCACTCTTTCAGGCAACTGAGGGGCCATTTAGTAAATTAGTCCTTGGGATGGGTACCCATACAAGTTGTTGGCAAGGGTGAAATGTACAAAATCACCCCCTGGTCACCTGAAAGAGCTAATGAGTCCTTAAAGGATTCTTGGAGAGTTTCCCAAGTGAAAAACAAATATGGCTCTCCAAATATCAATTCTACAGTACGTATTGTGTAGAGGTAAGAGGCAGGCAGGGTTCTTGGTTACACAAGGGGGCTTCTGATCCTGGAGCATTGCAGCGAAATGATGATTCCAATGATGGGGTTCTGAGAAGTGTTTGTTCCTACAGAGCCCAGTGAAGAATGATTAGAATCACCTGTGTAGTCAGCCAACTAGAGACCTGGTCAGCAAAAGCTGAGCTGGAGTCTTGGTGATGTAGGGTAGATACCAATGTAAAGGTTGTCTTTTTAAAAAAGATAATCTCTATAAACCACCATTTGGAGAACTAAGGGAAGGATTTTAATTCCTAGGTTGGTGCAAAAGTAACTAGAAAGTCATTAGCAAGCTATGACCATCATCTTTTAAAATTTCTCTATTTATTGGAGAAATCAAATATTTTTCCAGACAAAAGACTGCTAGATACCTACTCAGTATCCACTACCTCTGCCTTGTTTGGATTATAAAACCCTGATTTTATTAGAGCAGCATCGTGCTTCACTGAAATATGCTGGATTTCTCAGCCTCCCGGAAAGATGGGAGGGGTATATGACTAAATTCTAGCTAGTGAGATATAAGAGGAAGTTATTGGGTGAGTCTTCTGGTAAAACTCCTTAAAAAGGGACAGTGGCTCATCTGGTATGCTCCCTTTGTTCCTTGTCTTTTCCCTTCTTCCTACCTGGAATGAGAAAATGCTGGCTGGAGTTCTAGTAGCCACTTCGTGAATATGAGGCAGCCTCATATCGTGACAGGAAGGAAGTCACAAGTCAGAAGGTAAAAGACAGAGAAGAGAGAGAGAAGGTCTATGATTAGGTCATGGAGCCATTGTATCACTCCTAATTTGTTTAACCCCTGCTTTTTATGTCTCTGCTATTCACAGTTGAACACATTTTCTAACTGATGTAATATTCAAGACTGGAATCCCACGTCTTCTACTCTTAAATAGAAGTTATTTTGTTCACACAACAGGAATATCAATAGGGAATAAGATTCTAAAACTCAGCCAGCCCATCCATATGGATGGTCACCATATGGCCTTTCCTTGCTGCCAAAGCCAGTCTGACTAAGAGACACAGGGAAGAAATGGCAAGTGCAAAGTCATTCTAATGACATTCTAGAATGTATGAAATGAAGACAACCTGAACAACCTTGAGATACCATAGAAATATCATTTCTGAGGTATTAAAAAGAAAAATACTTTATAGTACATATCAACCAATATGAAGAGAGCAACTTCAAAGCATCATACTGGTCAGCCACTTTAATTCTTATTTGCATTATTCATCAAATCCACTGTGTAGTAGATCACTTTGGTTAAATTATGTCCATTTTTATCCTTAATATATGTTGGTTTTACATGTACATATTCAGAGATGCACAAGAGCTGAGTACATTCTCTCTCCATTTCCAATCTCCCAACATAATACCAGCCCCTGCCTCCTCATTTGCTTCTATATTCTGCTTCCAGAAGCCTCCACAATGCATAATAATGCCTCGTATTTATTAGCTGTACAAGGCATTTCACTCTATGACTTAGGTATTTTTATCCTTACTTCACAGTAATTGGGGTTCAGAGATTATACGGGTAATAATAAATGATAGAACTGGGATTCGAATCCAGCCTGTGTAACCAAAATACATTATTTAAACCACTCTATTAATTCAACAAACATTTGTTGAGCACTGTGTGCTAGGATTATTCCAGGTCTTAAGGATAAAAAAGGGAAGAGAAATTGCAACAGTTCTCTGCCCTTCTGAAGATTCTTTTCTTTCTAAACTTTTTATAGGAGTATAGCTGATTTATAGTGTTGTGTTAGTTTCAGGTGTACAGCAAAGTGAATCTGTTATAAATATACGTATATCCACTCTTTTTTAGATTCTTTTCCTAGATAGGCCATTAGAAAGTACTGAGTAGAGTTCCCTGTGCTATACAGTAGGTCCTTCTCAGTTATCTATTTTATATATAGTAGTGTGTATATGTCAATCCCAATCTTCCAGTTTATCTCTCCCGCCCCCTTACCCTCTGGTAACCATAAGTTTATTTTCTACATCTGTAACTCTATTTCTGTTTTGTAGGTAAGTTCATTTGTACCCTTCTTTTTTAGATTCCATATATAAGTGATATCATATATTTCTCTTTCTCTGTTTGACTTACGTCACTCAGGATGACAATCTCTAGGTCCATCCATGTTGCTGCAAATGGCACTATTTCATTCTTTTTTATGGCTGAGTAATATTCCATTGTATATATGTACTACATGTTATTTATCCATTCCTCTGTTGATGGACATTTAGGTTGCTTCTATGTCCTGGCTATTGTAAATAATGTTGCAATGAACATTCAGGTGCATGTATCTTTTTGAATTAAGTTCTAGTGGGAAATTAAAACAATAAACATGATAAGTAAATTATGTGATATAAGTGAGTTATGTATAAGTAAGAAGGTGATGGAGCAGGGTAAGAGAGAGCAGGCTCACATACTGGGGACAAGCAGGGGACAAGTGTCAGTATTCAATATGAGGGTCACAGAAGACCTCCCTGACAAGGTGGTGCTTGAGCAAAAATTTGAAGAAGGTGATGGTATAGGCCATGTGGATATCTGCTGAGAGGAGATATCCACATGGCCTATACCATGTGGCTGAAGGAACAGCTGGTGCAAAGGCCCTGGGGTAGGAGCATGCTTATCATGTTTGAGAGACAGTGAGGAGCTAGAAGTGGGGTCCAGAGGTGGGGATAGTAATTAGAAATGAGGTCTGAGAGGGAATGGAAGGCCAGACATACAGTATTGAAGACTTTGGTTTTTTTATTTTTTTTTTCTTGCGGTACGCGGGCCTCTCACTGTTGTAGCCTTTCCCGTTGCGGAGCACAGGCTCCGGATGCGCAGGCTCAGCGGCCATGGCTCACGGGCCCAGCTGCTCTGCGGCATGTGGGATCTTCCCGGACCGGGGCACGAACCCGTGTCCCCTGCATCGGCAGGCAGACTCTCAACCACTGTGCCACCAGGGAAGCCTGAAGACTTTGGTTTTTAGTCTGAGGGAAATAGGGACCATTTGAACTGAGGAATGTTGTGACTTGACATTTTTCAAAGGATCACCCTGGCTGCTGTGTTGAGAATAGACTGAGGTAGGGACCCACCTGGTAGCACAGTGGTTAGGACTCCGTGCTCCCAATGCAGGGGGCCCGGGTTCAACCCCTGGTCAGGGAGCTAGATCCCACATGCATGCCGTCACTAAGAGTTCTCATGCCACAACTAAGGAACCAGTGAGCTGCAACTAAGGGGGCTGCCTGCTGCAACTAAGGAGCCCACGTGCTGCAACTAAGGAGCCCATTAGGCACAACTAAGTAGCTTGCCTGCTGCAACTAAGACCTGGTGCAACTAACTAACTAAATAAATAAGTAAATAAAATATTAAAAAAAACCCCAAAATATTTAAAAAAAAAGAATAGACTGAGGTAAAAATGCAGGGACTTCAGTTATGAGGCTTCTGCACTATGTTCTCTTGCTTCATAGGTTTTAGAGAATATTGTCAGGAGAGGGACTTCCGCCTTTCTTGTTCTTTATAATCCTTTTCAATGAAAGAGGGTCAGTAACAGGGTGGTGAGGATAGTAGCAGATAAAGGCCTCAGCACTGGCAAGGGGCTGTGGGGGGATTTCAGCTGTCTCTCCATCTTCTTTCCCCTCCTGGGGGAATGTGCAGACGGGGACAGGCACTGTTGGAACGAATGTCTTTGGAAGTCCTACAAGGGAAACTTCCCAGGACCAAAGTTCTCAGTACTTATTTTTCTCTAATTCATTAATTCAACAAATATTTGGGCAGTCATTGTATAGCTTAAATTAGTGGGGGAAACAGACAATAATCATTAAGCATCGTAAATATACAAATTATATGTGTTGGATCGTGACAAGAATTACAGAAAAAAATGTAGGACAAGGTTAGTGGGAGTTCCGGGGTATCGTGGGGCTGATGGAGGGTGGAGGGCAGGTTGCAGTATTAATGGAGGGGTCGAGGTAGGCTTCATTGAGAAGATATTGGGGTTTGGTGGCCAACAGGCCTTGATAATTTCATAACATCATTAACTAGAGACATTCTGCTGTCACTTTTCCTTTTATACCATACCTCCCACTGGTAAAGAAGATAAGTCAACTGACATTGGTTCCTTCTCTGCACCTGAACTAAGAGGGCTGCTGCTGATCTGCTCTTATGTTCTTCACTATCAGCACTTCAATCCTGTTTACTACTTTGACCCTTGTAAAATCGAGATAGGCTCCATCTCACAAAATGTGAGCAACCCCTATTCCAGCCAGATTGGTTTTCTGGGAAAACTGCTTGCTTCTTATCATTTACATATATTGTTTCCATGTCATTGAAGGGACCTCTGAGATTGGGTTTGCATTGGCTGGTTCTATACGATAGGATGGTAAAATATGATATATAGGTAATGAAAACATTCATTGATTAATTTGTTCTTCTCCCTTTCCTTTCTATTCATAAATTCCTGATAATGAAGCAATTGATCACATTGTCAAAGGTTCTTTAAATTTGGTCTTAAGATGATGGAGGAAAGGAAATCTGCAGTGTTATGGTGGAATCAGCTGTGTAATGGCCATTACTGTCTAATTAGTCATTTTTTTGTCTAAATGGAGTGATTTAATAATTTTGAACAGACGTGACTAAAGCATGAACTCTACATAATATTTACAATAGTAGTCTAATGTAGACATCATCTGAAACAGTCTAATTCAGAACTTTTTGAAGTGTATCGTGTGGAACAGCTAGTCCCACTGTTGATGTCTTCAAAAAAATAAAAAGGGATTCAGTGGTCAAATAATTTTGGGAAGTGCTGCATGCTACACTTCTCTCTTGGAGATTCTTGACGTGCATTGGTCTTTTAATAGCTGTGAGAACTTTTCAATAAACAAACATTTTATTTTTGTTTAACTCAGTGTTTCCCAAACTCATTTGATTACTGAATCTATTTGTCATATGGATTCATATATCAATTAAATCCTACAGAGCTACCAATTTACAGGATGTACTCTGGGAAAAGCTGATGTGGCTGATGTTAAATTTCTTAGAAGAATGAACAGAATTGCTTGTTAATGTTTATTGAATGGATGGGCTTGAGGATGAACGTCACATTTTAACTTATTTTCATTACTGATTGTTATTGTGATTATGGTGCTAAAAGTTTTTATATATTCTTCTGAATCCAAACATTAGGAAGCCCTCTTAGGTTCATGTTGACTTAATTTGGGGTTTGGCACATAGTCATAAAAGAGGCTGGGTCTCAGTGGTCAGCAAATATACAGAGCTACTTAATGCAAAGCATTATGGACATTTGAGCAAACTAGGGACATGGCTTCTAATGTGTGACCTGGTTTTAATAATCACATCAAGTAACTGCTGTGATAAAATTTACTTCCTTGAGTAAAAGCAAAAAAGGGCAGTTTCAAATATTGACAATTTGTTCTATAATCCGGAGGTTTCTTAATATTGTCCACAACACCAAAACATTTTTAAGACTTAAAATGAATACTCTAAGCTTTCTGAAAGCCTCTCAAGATTTTTGAAGTACAAATCATAAAGGTGCCTAAGGTGGCAGTTGATTTTGGCAGTGTTAAATTGTCAAAATTAGTTTAAACTTCACTTTTTTTAGCCTTCACCGCTTAAGCATATTCTCCATCCCTGATGTGAAATGAAATTGAAATATAAGCTTCTTTTGGTGAAATGCCCTTAGAAGACTTCTCTGAAAAATTTCTTTTCATAAATGAACATGTCCTTTAAGGCTGTCTGGTATAGTGGACATTCTATGTCCTCTCATTCCTTATTGAGTAGAAAGTCAGAGGACAATTTAATTTTTGTAATCTTGAACCAAAATTTGTTTTTCAGGTGAGAATAACATTTTTCACTCTTTGTTATACTGTCTAGTGGTTCAAGTCAATATGTTTAATTTATCTGGAATTTTCTTCTTTTCTTAAGTCAGAGTCACTTTTTCTCTTCAGTGAAGAAACAGGACCAATTTTGCCTTGGAAAACAATTAGCATATTGAAGTGATTCTTTCCTCCATTTTATAGAAAATGTTGGCATGGTCACTGTGATGTATTGTATGACTGCTTACCGTGTATTTTGATGGCCCTCATGTGGTGTCTCATCCTGTGGGAGGATTACACATTTTCTTTCTTGTTGAGGGAGGCTTGGTCATGTGACTTGCTCCGGCCAATAAAATAAGAGTGGAGGTGGTGTGTGGCACTTCTAATAGAAGCTTATATAACCATCTCATGGTTTGCCTTATCTTTTTTCTCCCTGCTGCAGAGTCCTATGTTGCCTCAGAGAGTGTTCAGTCATTCTTAGGTCCTAGAGTGAAGTTGACTGGAGCAGATCCATGGCCAACCAGCAATGGATATATAGCACAAAGAAGAAATAAACCCTTGTTTTCATTGAGATTTTGGAATTGTTGTTATTGCTAATAACCCATTATATTTCGACTTATATAAACATCTTCTTCACTGGATTCTTTCCAAATTTCCTTTTAAAAAAACTTGATATAAAAGCAGAGAATTCAGCCAAACTATCATCTATCATTTAATACATTAAATAGAAGAAATTGTCAATGAGTTGATACAAAGCTAAATTTCAACCTCAGCAATGTAAACTGTAGAATCTTTAACCACTGTAACATAGATAATAACTGCTGTTTAGTTTTAAGTAATGGAGCAAATAAAAATATAGACCCCACTGCAATGCTGCTGTTTAATGGACCAATTACAATGATTCTTGAATGTGAACATATTTAATCTAAATATTTTTCCATTCAGACCTTAATAGCTGTCTTTGTGAGTTGCAATTTAATCTCTCAAAAGCACCAAATAAAAAAGCAAAGTTAAGTTTTTAGCAACTTGTGTTCAAGTAAAAATGATTCTTTGAGGCAACAGTGGCTAGTTAGTACAACAAATCCCTAAAATATCATTTTATAGATGGACATTTTTTTCTCAAATGAATGTAGATTCTGCAGGTGACTTTCCAGGTCACTTCTTTGGTGATAGGGCAGCACTGATACTGATAATATTTATTCATAAATTATAGTTAACATTTATTGTCTATGGATTTTCTCCCAGGAAAAATGAAAGGGATACTTGAGAATTTTTCTTTTAGGTGAATATAAAAGATGCTATTTTTGAGGGCTTTTTAGGACATTTAATTCTTTTTTTTATATAAAATCTTCTCTTTTTTTAAAGTAGAGATGACAGACAGAAAAATAGATGATACTACATTTTTAAGTGGAAATACTATAATCTGTTTTGACTGACAAAAGATGATGGAGTCTTAGAGTTACTGTTAAGTGCAGACAGGACACCTTGCTGTATCAATTGAAATGTCTAAGTGTAAGAATGAAATCTGATAAACATTAAACATAATTTATTGTTTGAGAAATATACACTTTTTATTGCTTGACAGTTGACCAGAAACAAAGGCCAAAAAATAGATATATTTAAATATTGTTAGAATAAGTAGCTCAGTAAATGGGAATTGTGAAGCTCTAGAGCATGGATCCATGTTTCATTCAGAGTCAGAATTTTATGGGAAACTATATTTCAAATGATGCATATTCTAAACAGTGGCTAATGCAATTAGGTTTAGTAAAATATTTTTATTTTATTATTTATTTATTTATTTTTGCGGTACGCGGGCCTCTCACTGCTGTGGCCTCTCCCATTGCGGAGCACAGGCTCCGGACATGCAGGCTTAGCGGCCATGGCTCACGGGCCCAGCCGCTCCGCGGCACGTGGGATCGTCCCGGACCGGGGCACGAACCCGTGTCCCCTGCATCGGCAGGCGGACTCTCAACCACCGCGCCAGCAGGGAAGCCCTGTAAAATATTTTTAAACATGAAGTTCCCAACATGTTGTCACTGTGATACATTCAAAACCAATCGACAAGCATTTAGTTGGATTATACAGTCTAAGAGGATATATCAATACATAGCCAATCACAAAATTCTGCAACCAGAATTGTTTCCTTTTGACAGTAGGGTCTAAAGGCCATTGCGATACTGTTTTTTTCAATATCTACTTTATTGCAAAACCCCAAATGAATATTTTCCGTGATCTAATTTTCTGTTTACAATGATTATGGAGGACATTAATTTTTTTTTTTAAACATCTTTATTGGGGTATAATTGCTTTACAATGGTGTGTTAATTTCTGCTTTATAACAAAGTGAATCAGTTATACATATACATATGTTCCCATATGTCTTTCCTCTTGCGTCTCCCTCCCTCCCACTCTCCCTATCCCATCCCTCCAGGCTGTCACAAAGCACCGAGCTAATATCCCTGTGCCTTGTGGCTGCTTCCCCCTAGCTATCTACCTTACTACGTTTGTTAGTCTGTATATGTCCATGACTCTCTCTCGCCCTGTCAAAGCTCACCCTTCCCCCTCCCCATATCCTCAAGTCCGTTCTCCAGTAGGTCTGCGTCTTTATTCCTGTCTTACCCCTAGGTTCTTCATGACATTTTTTTCCCTTAAATTCCATATATATGTGTTAGCATACGGTATTTGTCTTTTTCTTTCTGACTTACTTCACTCTGTATGACAGACTCTAGGTCTATCCATCTCATTACAAATAGCTCAATCTCATTTCTTTTTAAGGCTGAGTAATATTCCATTGTATATATGTGCGACATCTTCTTTATCCATTCATCCGATGATGGGCGCTTAGGTTGTTTCCATCTCCGGGCTATTGTAAATAGAGCTGCAATGAACATTTTGGTACATGACTCTTTTTGAATTTTGGTTTTCTCAGGGTATATGCCCAGTAGTGGGATTGCTGGGTCATATGGTAATTCTATTTGTAGTTTTTTAAGGAACCTCCATACTGTTCTCCATAGTGGCTGAACCAATTCACATTCCCACCAGCAGTGCAAGAGTGTTCCCTTTTCTCCACACCCTCTCCAGCATTTATTGTTTCTAGATTTTTTGATGATGGCCTTTCTGACTGGTGTGAGATGATATCTCATTGTAGTTTTGATTTGTATTTCTCTAATGATTAATGATGTTGAGCATTCTTTCATGTGGTTGTTGGCATTCTGTATATCTTCTTTGGAGAAATGTCTATTTAGGTCTTCTGCCCATTTTTGGATTGGGTTGTTTGTTTTTTTGTTATTGAGCTGCATGAGCTGCTTGTAAATTTTGGAGATTAATCCTTTGTCAGTTACTTCATTTGCAAATATTTTCTCCCAATCTGAGGGTTGTCTTTTGATCTTGATTATGGTTTCCCTTGCTGTGCAAAAGCTTTGAAGTTTCATTAGGTCCCATTTGTTTATTTTTGTTTTTATTCCATTACTCTAGGAGGTGGGTCAGAAAGGATCTTGCTGTGATTTATGTCGTAGAGTGTTCTGCCTATGTTTTCCTCTAAGAGTTTTATAGTTTCTGGCCTTACATTTAGGTCTTTAATCCATTTTGAGCTTATTTTTGTGTATGATGTTAGGGAGTGATCTAATCTCATACTTTTACATGTACCTGAGGACATTCAATTCTTGCAGAAAATATTTTTATTTTTAATTTGTAAAGTGTATGGAATTACTGAGATAATTTATCAACTTTGATGGAGGATTTTAGAGCTCATAGAAACTCAAAGAAATAAATATTAATCTTGGAAACTGAATATCATGATTAATTCTGCATGAAGTGGGTCACAAACAGGTAAGGAGAAAACAGGTTAACTTTTCTTAGTTCTGGATCAAAGCCATTCTCTTTGAATTTCTAGAAAAACGGTAGTCACTTCTAATGGGAAGAAAAAATATTTGAAAAACAACTTTAAAGCAATTTATATCAATCTCATTTGAGAGGGATGAAGTCTTATTGTCAGAATCTTTAGGAAAAAGAAATCTTAACACCCTTTCTCCCACTCATAACCCAAACACAACTATGGCATAACCTTTTCTCCCTTGTGCTATTTGGTTTATTTTTCCCCTTCATTTTCCTGAAAAAGGCAAGAACCTTAGGACGTTTCAATTTTCCTCTGAACCCATCCTATCTTCCATGTTATTGTTATTCTCACATTTTTAGCTCCACTGTGTTTTTAGACAACCCCTCAATATTAGTTACTATGATTATTATTATGTTATAGAGTCTATTTAGATTTGCAAATGAAAACCAAGTTCTTGTTTTAAACCATTGTTTCTTATATTCCACATCATCTTTGCTTTTTGCTCCAGTTTAGTTTTTGGTGATTCTTTCAGTGGGGAGCAGGGTGGTCTACAAGTAGCAAATTCCTTTATTCTTTGTTATGTCTAAAAGTGTCTTTATTTTACTCTCACTCTTTTGAATGTTAGTTTCACTGGGCAGAGAATTCAAGGTTGACAGTTATTTTACTCAGAACACTGAATATGTTCTTCCTTTGTTTTCTGGAACCTGTTTTTGCAGATGACAAGCTTGTTGTCAGTCTGATTGTTGTTTATTTACAGGTAAACAGTCATTTCTTCCAGGTAGCTTTACTGTCTCTATTTCAGATTCTCTAAAGTTTCAGTATGATTTGTGATTTAAAAAAAATTCTGCCAAGGGAATTCCCTGGTGGTCCAGTGGTTAGGACTCCACATTCTCACTGCCAAGGGCCTGGGTTCAGTCCCTGGTCAGGGAACTAAAATCCCGCAAGCTGCATGGCACGGCCAAAAAAAAAAAAAAATTCTGCCAGGAACTCACTATGTTCTTTAAAATCTAATGACTCATGCCTTTATTCATTTCTGGAAACATCTTCACTACTATCTCTTTGAGTATTGCTTCTTTCTCATTACCTTTTCCTTCTTCCTGAAACCCCTATAATATGTGTACTAAAACTTCTTATTCTATCCTTTGTATTTCTTAAATTTTTTTCATGTTCCCGGTGATTGCCTTAGTTCTTTACCTTCCATCTCACTAATTTCGTTTTCAGTTATGTCTAGTCTTTTGTTTAAGCCATCAATTGATTATTTCAATGACTATGGTTTTCATTTTTAGACGAGATTGGGCATGTTCAGGGTGGTATGGCCGTAGACTATGGTTTTCTAGAAAAATTTCTAGAAAAATTTTTTTCCTTTCTCAAGTCTGCCTGTTCTTTTTTAATAGCATTTTGGTTTTGTCTTGTTAATATTTTTCCTTCCTTTACCTTACAGAACATTACTAACATACTTATTTTAAAGACTTCATTTTAGATTGCTCCATTACCTGAGTTCTTCCCGCTGTAAATCCCCCCATTTATTGGGTTTGCTTTCTCTCTTAGGACTGTGAGTTTCCATGTGTTTCACAATTTTGTGTTATGAGCTCATCTTCAGTTGGAGTTACGTACTGGGGGAGTCTTGTTTGAGCTTTGAGTTGAGGAGGCACCTATATGGGGTTCTTATACCCAGTCTTTGCTAGGGGTCTATATTTTTTGGTGATTCTAGAGTAGTTTGTATGTCAAATTCCTGGCTACAAATTTTTACACCACTTAAATAATGTGTAAATTCAGGTCCCACCCTCAATACTTTAGGTAGGAAAAATATGGAATTAAGCCATAGAGTTGCTTTGGCATTCTTTGACACCAATGGGAATGCGAAATTGCTATCTGGAAGGTGATAGAGCTTGATAAGGAATCTATCAATATATTATAGTTGCATTTGCAACTTGTATAACAAACACAATATTTTTACTAGATATTCATGTTTATTTGGAATAGCTTGAGTGTAGAAATTCTACATGGTCTTTATGTTGAAATAAATAGTGTTTTTACTTATAATATGTGTTTATTTGAAGTAGATCGAGAAGTGCTGCCAGAGATAATGGGGGAGTGAAAATAATCTTAAGCCTCCACTTGTGGTTAAAGCTATATATTCAGTCTGGAATTATATAAAGGCACCTATCAGCCACAGTGCCTCAGGTGGTAGGAGGGAATGCTTCATAAACAACATTGAAAACATATGCATGTGGATTAAATTTAAAAAGGGTTAAATAATGTTTGAGTTTATTGTGAATTGTAACACAGCTGACTTAATCAAGTGTGAGGCGTTAGATTGCTTAAGATTACAGAAAATAAGTAAATCAATTAAAATATTTGTCTCCCAATTTAGTTAGATATGACCCTGAGTTTTAGCCTCAGAAAAAACCAAGACGAGGAGATTTAAATTGAAAACTAAAGAAGATTTTTTATTAACTTGGACTGAGAGAGCTTTGATTATAGTCTTTCCCTGACCAGTGGTGTGTCTAACTGCAAACTTTAGGGACTCCAGAGCTGTAGCAAATTAAGAGGAGAATACCACTGTTCTTGTGATGGTGTCTGGAGAATGTAACACGATACTAGGTCCAGGAGGACTTTGTCTTGATGTATGGCCTGAAAGTCAGAGAGATTAAAAATGAAGAAATATGGGAACTCCATTATGCATGGTTCAGTAATTAGTATTAGCAGAAACCAAGTGGCCTGGCTTGAGCTTAGGAGAGAGGAGGCACAGCGTTTGGTACCACATCTGCCTAAGTTTTTGAAAGTAAGGAATTCTTCCTAAGGATGTGTGAAGGTATACCTCATTGCTAACCTGATCAAAGGGCATGGGAGGGAGATGGAGTACTAGTTTCTCTTTTTTAAGTTAAATAAAAGGAATGTATTATTAGAACAGGGGAGTGGGGACAGTATCTCACTATGGTTATACGTATGAGCAAGGTCTTTGGAAGTAGACTGCTTGGTCACTTCCTCCTGCTCTGTCACTTCCTGGAGGTGGAAAATGATAAGTTGCCTGATGTCTCCATGTGTCATTTTTCTCATCTGTAAAATGGGGAAATCTGAGTTGGTACAGGAAGCAGACAGTCTTTATTAGTATGCTGTGCTGCCCCATAGGAGTCTATGGTGATCCCATGGGAAATTGTTGCTGAAAAATGGGGATTTTGAATTATAAGAGGTTCTCTGTAATGCTTCCCTCACATAAAATTGAAATCCCTTCTATGCTTATGTGAATTTTTCTGGGGCGTTGCAGGCAAGAGCCATAGCTTCCTTTGGATTTTCAGAATTCAAAATTCCTTAAAGGTAAATAACCACTGCCCTAAAATTTCCACAAGGGGACAGGACAGTCCTGATTTGTGTGCTGTATCATGGAGTACAAAACATGTTGGAGTTGAAGATGTAGTTCTCAATTTAGCAAGGGGAGTGTTGGAGCACATTGAAACACTGGAGCAAGTATCAGAACAGGTTGGCAACTAGAGAGTCCTCTCTAAAAGGTTTAGAAACACGTACCCATAAGGACTTCTATTGGGACCCCCTGTGAATTAACCTTTAGAAACTTCCTCTTCTGTAGGGAGTATTTGATTAGAGCTGTGGTCCCCCTGATTCTATGGTTGTTTGGGGGTTAATCCAAAGAGAGAAATATTGGTGTTTAATTTCTACTTTAATTTTGTTGTACCTCCATGTCCATGGTTAAGAATTTAATTATCTACTCCTATGTGTCCTCAACTGGAGCGTTTGATTCTCAGTGCCGTCTTAGTTTTGTTGTGTTACAAAGACTTGCAGTTTAATCCACAAGTGAAATGGTTACTTAGGTTATTCATGGTCTCTTAGAATTTGCTATTTGTTTTTTCTTTGTTCTTTGAGAAACTTAAAATTAGTGAGGGATACCCTGTAGGTAATGTCAACATTTTCCACTCAGACTTGAAAAGTCAGCTGAGATTTAGAGATTACTTAGAAATAGATGGCAATAGATGGGCTCTTTGGGCTGGATCAGAGGAATCCTCATGCACTGCAAACATGTGTTCAAGGTGGCAGAATCAGTGGTCCTCAAGGTATTTTCATAGTAGTCTCCTTAGCCAGGTATGTTGTTTTCTACTTTCTGGCATGGATTCTGTACAATTGCCAGATGAGCCCTTTATATTCCTCCGCCCAATGCATGCCTATATCTACCTCTGCTTTTGCCTATACTGTATTGTTTTACTTCTTGGGATGGTTCTTCATGTTTATCCCCCAATTCTACCCTTTTTTTTTTTTTTTTGTGGTACGCGGGCCAGAACTGCCGCGTCCTCTCCCGTCGCGGAGCACAGGCTCCGGACCCGCAGACCCAGCGGCTATGGCTCACGGGCCCAGCCGCTCCGCGGCACGTGGGATCTTCCCGGACCGGGGCACGAATCTGTGTCCCCTAGCATCGGCAGGCGGACTCTCAACCACTGCGCCACCAGGGAAGTCCCCCCAATTCTACCCATTTTTAAAGTATCTCCTTAGAAAGCCTGACTAATCCAGTCTGTAATGTTTCTCCCTTTTCATCATGTGTATAATACTTCGTTTGTCTCATCTTGTCTTCCTCTTTGAATTATAGGCAACTCAAGGATGGGATGGTGGCAGAGATTGGCTATTTAACAAATCCATTTCCTTCTTCTTGGGCATATAGCTAGACCATATTCTCAGCATGCCATGTAGTTAGATGTGGACTGAGTTCTAGCCAAAGGAATATAGGCAGAAGTGATGAGTACTACTTCCAGGTATGACTTATTTGAACACTGTACACATGGTCTTCCATGCTCTTTTCATGTATGCTGTCTGAATGCAGAGGATTGTAGGATTCTAGGAGAAGGTAATATGGAAGAGGCCTAGGTCTCTGAAGTACTATATGGAAATATTTGATCAACCAGAAATAACCACACTATGCTGTTACAGGGTAAGCAACCAACTTACCAATTTATCATGCATTAAGCACTAGGATCTTGGGGCTGTTGGGATCTGTTGCAGCAGCTAGTATTACACTAACATATATAGGGGTAAATCATTTACTATTTCTCTGTTTCCTTCACAATACCTACAATAATGTAGAGAGAGGATCCATCAATGCTGGCTGCCTCACAAAAATATGATAATTTACTGACCATTGCCTTCCATAACAAGGAGCTGAAGGATGCTCTCTCTTTAGTCTGGAGAGTGGGAAGTAGAAGGGAGATGTTAGCAGTGGATGGCCTGGTCTGAATGTACATAGGGTGGGTAAAGCACATAGATTTGGTGTTCTTCCTTGATCAATGGCATCAAATAAACAAACTGTATTGTTATTGATTATTATATTAAGTAAATATCAGGAAAGGTATTGGTATTGATTATTACATTAGATAAATGTACAGAGTGGTGGTATTATTGATTTTTATATTCAACAAATATAGGTATGGACAAAACTCATACTCCAGCCAAAATGACTTAAGGTTTTGAGCACAATTCTGGGACAGGGAGTTATATTATGATGAACGTTTTAGAAAATCTGAGAACTTTCCTCATCAAATTTCCATTAAAAAGAAAAGCAATTAGGGGCACATATGCATTTGACTATAAACCAGACATGGAGATGGCAGCATTGTTGTCAGCAACAAAGACCCATGGGATCATCAAATACCAAATGTTGAACGCAGCCCTTTTAAGATGTGGGGCTAATTAAAGAAATCAAACTGAGAGACAGAATACCATTGCAAAGAACAGGAAAATTTTAATTGTGTGCAAAATATAAGTAAGTTATCTATAACTGAAGGCCTACAGTTTTGTACTTCTGAGGTTGGATGGACTTAGCTTTTATTGTTTGAGAGTTTGGACTAGACTGTACTTGAAGTCAAACTCCTGGACTTGTCCGTTAGGCAAATCAAGAAAGCCCCTCTTTTGTTTAAGCCATTTTTAGATTTTTGAGTTGACTTTCTATTCCTAGCAACCGAAAGCACCCTAACTAATGTAGATCCCCTACACCTAATATAGTCCTGGAATATTATACTCACTCAGTATTTGTTGACTGATTTACTGGGTACATGAAAATATGACTTTCACCTGCCAAGGTTCATGCTAATTAATGGTTGATCCAGTATGAAAACCCACGTTGGCTGGCATCTATCTAATTTATGACTGGTTCCACGACCCTACCTGATCTGTCCTCTCCTGTCGCGTACCCCATGTGAATACTGCTATCATAGCATTTATTGCATTATGTTCTAATCGTTTATCTGTCATTTCCACTAGACTGAGCTTTTTGAGAACAGAAATGAAAGTTTTCACCTCTGTATTCCTAGGCCTTACTGAACAGAGGCTCAGTGAGTGGAGGATGGATTATCTTCCTGTTCGAGCTGGAGTGAACCAGCCTCAGGTCTCATTTCCAGCTCAGGCCTTTGCACTTGCTGGACTACTTTTTCCTGAACTCCATGTGATTGACTCTTGTCATTTAGATCTCAGCTCTGGTCCTTGCTAATACCCACATCTGATGTTGCTCCATCAGTCAGTGTCTTCACATTGTCATATTGAATTTTCTTCAAAGCCTTCACAGCTTTGGAAGTTTTCTGATATATTCACATGTTTGCTGTTTGTCTTCCACAACAGCAGGGAACTAATCTGACTGGCTCGTTACTATATGCCAGCGCCCAGAAGAGGCACTGAATAGATATTTGCAGAACGGACAGACCAGGTACCCATTCTTCTTAGAAAAGATGCCTCTGAATCAGAATAAAGTGAAAGAGAAGCTTAAAATGTACCTAAAAACTCTCTGTGACTAAGGAGATGGCCTTTAGAAAATATTCATTAATTATCTTGCTTCAAATGCAAGAACACTGGAGAAAGGTTAAGCTGATAATGTGTTATAAACAATAACTAAGGTCTTCTGACTCTGAAATCCTTGATTGTTTTATTGCTTATTTTATACATTTCCCTTATTAATATTTGGAAGAGTAATATTTAGGAGGAAAATACATTTTGGGGGGCCATTTCCATAATGCACTTTACCACCCCAGGAAATCATTTGCTTGGGCTAAGGGCAGTCTGACCCAAATGAGTTGCAGGTGGTGAATTAACAGTGTGATTTGCATTTTTGAAGGGCTGTGTGTGCAGAGTTTTGTTTATACTGGTTTAGAGTTCTTTGTGTTAAAATTTGCTTATATTTAAAGAAATAAAAGCCAAGATTTTTGTCCTGCTTTTGTCATGGTTGTAGTATAATCCACCATAAAAATCACAGTATAATTTCATTTTTCCCTTGGTTTAATGCCACTAAAGGAGTCAGCTCTAAGTCTGAGGAAACAGATCTACTTCTAAGCATACCTGCATGCAAATGGGCTATGGAGGTGGCTTATCCTTTTACATAATAAATTAGAGAGTTCTCCTTTTCAGTGGAGTAGATGTATAGATTAATGTACCAAGACGAGGCATATGGATATGTGGAATCAATGTAAGCCTGGTTGGAAATGACAAAGAGCTTCATGCTCGAGTGCTTTGCAGCCTAATTCAATAAAACAAAATGAAAGGCAAATGCTTGAGGAGCCGAAGAGAGGATCTTTATGAAAATATTAAAACCTTCTTTCAAAGAAAGTCACACATTCTCCTTTGAGTTTGCTTCTAACATTGCAATGTAATGAATGGGCCTCTTTTGTGGGGAAGGAGCTTTGTGATTTTTAACAAAGGTATCAAAAGGAACCATTTTGAGTGTAGAAACCTACTCTTTGGTCTTTAACTGAAAAGTTAAACACACTGAAATAAAACTAGATTTTTTCCTATCAATTTGCAAAACTAAAATAGAGTTCAAACTGAAATGGCAACAGCGTGAAAAGGTATTTACAGGTCTGCAGCCATCTCTGATTTCATCAATTTGTTTTCCAGTCTTTGTTGTGATTCTGTGTTTCTCATGGATCTCCAGAGACCGTTTCCAGCTTGAGGAGAGAATATCAATAGCCCGCATGTCCTCCAGGAAGCTTCCCTGTGACAATCACAATGTTTCTACAGATCAGATCTTCTATTTCTTTTAATGACTGTGGTAGAACAACAAAATATTATCCATTTTGGGAAACACGAAAATCAACAAAGCAATAAAGTCTGAGTATGGGTATAATTTTGCTCCTATTTTGTGCAGTAAGCTCAAAGGCAAAAAGTAAAACTCAATTGGTGTCTTTTGGGTGTTTCATAAATCCATAATTATATCACATGCATTATAACAATGAGGCAAAGAGCTAAATAAATTGAACAGAAAACTTGCAAAGTAGAGGTGATGCACTGCAGTGAAATAAGTACTGGACTTTCTAACTGGATCTGGATGGCTTGGTTTCTGATCTGAGTCTCATCAGGTGACAGGTGGGTCATCTCTGATAAAGTTCCCCCATCTCTAAGGCTGGGTTGATGCCCCATTATTATGCTTTTAAAGATTCTTGAGTTTATCTGACACTGAATTTTCCATATGTATTTATGATTATTTTTCTGTCTCGTATACTGGATTGTGAACATCTTGAGAATGGACTCTGTGTTTTAATCACTTTTGAATTCCCAAGGCCTACCACAGTGTTTTCACGTAGTAGGCACTCAAATTTTGTTGTATTAGTTAATTGCTGGTCTTATCAGATGCATATGAAAGTACAAATGTTCCTATTCCAGTGAGGGGTCAGGGACAAAACAGATTTATCTATTGCTGTAATAAACTGAGTTTATTTCCTTTAGAAATTGTGGTAGGCAGAATGGTTCCCCCAAGATCCACGTTCCAATGCTGGAACCTATGAATACGTCGCGTAACACGGCAAAAGGGATTTTGCAGGTGTATTTAAGGTTACGGACCTTAAAATAGTAGATCATCCTGGACTATCTGGATGGGCCCAGTCTAATCACAAGAGCCCTTAAAAGCAGAGAGCTTTCTCTGACTGGAGGCAGAAGAGATGCAGCAAGAGAAGTCAATGAGATTCCAAGTGTGAGAAGGACTTGGTGTGCTGTTGCTGGCCCTGTGATGTAGAGGGCTATGTGCAGAGAATGGAGACCTCTAGGAACTGAGAGAAGTTTCTTGCTGACAGTCTGCAAGAAAAACTCTGGTCCTACCTCCACAAGGAACTGAAATTCCACCAACAATGGGAATGCATCTGGAAGCAGATTCTTCCCCAGAGCCTCCAGATCAGAGCTCAGGTTGGATTATACCTTGATTTCAGCCTGTGAGACCAGTAGCTGAGAAACCATGTCTCGTCTACCCAGACTTCTGACCTACAGAACTGTGAAATAACAAACTTGTGTTGTTATGTATCACTGAATTAGTGGTAATTGGTTACAGCAACCAATAGAAAACAAATATAGAAATTAATTTGCCAGTTTCAAAAGATCAGATTTTGGAAACGTATCATAAAGTTGGAATAGTCTGGGTCTGCAACAAATGATATAAATGGATGTTGGATTCCTTGGAATGGTGACAGCAGCAGTGGTGGGATTACAGTATTATCTACTGCCACCAAACCAACCAAGTCCAGTGCAGGTTATTCCATGGGCCCCCTGGGAACTTAATTTCTTTTGGATTTGAAACTGGTTGCAAGTTAGATTGGATACGGTAGGGAAGAGCAGGAAAGGTTGGAAAATTAGCCAAAGCTGTTTTAGAAATCATTTTCCTTCAGAATTATGAAGATATTTCTCCCCAGTCTACTAACTTCTAGCGTTCCTTTTGAGAGATCTAATGTTCTGATTTCTGATTCTTTGTACATGTTTTCTTTGTCCTCTCTGAAGTTTTTTGGATTGTCTCTTTATCCCTGATATTCTGAAATTAATAATGTACTTTGGAGTTGTTTTTGTTGTTCATTGTGTTGGACACTCAATAGGCCCTTTCATTTTTTTCAGTTCTGAGAAATTTTCTTGTATCATTTCTTTGGTAATTTTTCTCTCCTCCCTTTTCTCTTTTTTTTCCCCCTTTCCTTTGTAAAACTCCTATTAATAAGATATTGGAATCCTAGATTGATTATATAGTTTTCTTAGTTTTTCTTATGTATTTTCTAATTTCAACTTTAACTTCTGATTTTTCTATTTAAGATTTTAAATTAAAAAAAATAAAAGATTCTTTTTTTAAAAAAAAATTAGCATTCTGCACTTGTTTCTTGGATGCAGTATTTTTTCTTATTTCTCTGAAGATATTTTAGTTTCTTTTTGATTTTTCTGAATTCCATTTTTCCAGTTTGTTTTGGTTCCTCTTTTTCACCTTAGAGACTTTCCTCAAATATATGGTGTCCTAGGCTCTCTGTTCATATGCAATTGTAATGTTCTAAGGAGTTGAATAAGGCTTTGGGTGCCTGGTGGACCAGGTTGGCTGGTGACTTGGATCAGGCAGGACCTGTAGGTCTTTTCTCTGTGGTTCTTCAACTGCTCTAAAGATGAATACTCCAATTTACTGTTGCAGCTGTACATCTGAATGAGGGCTTTCCGGAAACCATGACTAGGGGATGATGATCCCCTATACAGTGGTTAATAATCGGTTGCTGAAATCAGACTGTCTGGTTTCAAAGTTCTGCTCTGTTACTTGTGACTCCTTGCACTTGTTTGACCTGTTTCATCATCTGTAAAATGAGGGCACTAGTAATACCTACTTTATAGGGTACAGGTTTCCCCTGCTATCTGAAATCAGAGCATTCCTATGAAGGCTTCCATAAGCTGAAATGGCACAAAGAGAAGAAGCAATTACCTTAGGAAACATTTTGCTAAAGGGCGCAAAATAAACCGAGGTAAAGCACAGATGCTCACAGACACAGTTCAAAGCTGTGGTGGCTTGATGCTGAGATGCTGAGTGTGGTTCCTGGGGAAGGAGCTTGGTGGGGCCGCTCTCACTGCTTGGGTTGCCAGCTGCCTCTGCAGTGATTCACTGCAAGTGGTTTGAGGCAGTTGAATGCTATTTTCACTTTTCATCTTTTTTTTTTTTTTGTAAAAGTGAAAATCCTCTTTGATTTCTCTCAGTTAGCAAAAACCGATACTAAGGTAGGCCTTTCATAAGTGGAGTGGTGTAAAGCAAACTTTTGAAAAGTGGAGTATACCTGTAGTTTTTAGGATTAAGTGAATCAAGGCCTATAACCTGCTTGTGGTGTTTTAAACATTGTGAGTGTTCATTAAATAGTTACACCTATTTTAACTATCATCACTGTCATCATTATTAATTCAGTATAATTCCCCCATTGCGCCCCATCCCTCCCTCTGTTGCATTAGCATGGAGTTTCTCCTGTTCAGTGTTTCTAGAGTGGAAACCCTCCCACCTTCTGCCAAAGTGGAGGATAAACCATCTCTTGGCTAAGTAGATTTGGGAAGGTGACCTAAGAGATTTATTGGCTCCTTATCCTGACTTTCCATCAAATCCTCTGGATCTTCATTTCCATCCTTCAACCCTTCAGAGGTACCTGGTATCACCAATTCCCAGGGCTTTCTGCGGTTTAGAGGCACAAGTAGGTTTTCTTGCCACTTAGTTTCCAGATTTCTCTGGCTGCTAAGTTGATGACTACCACTTATCCACTACCCTGTGGTCTCCTGTCCACTATGTATTTCCTCTCCTGTTCTCTTTTGCCCAGTTGGGTTTACACTTTTTGTATTCCTTTACTGATAGTCTAGTTGGGATTGAGGAGGGAATGAAAATCACCTTATGTATCCAACTGGCCATGTTAGCTACAAGGCCACTGACTTCATTTCTTCATCTATGAAATAAAAGATTACAATGGTTACATTTTTTAGGTCTTTTCCCCTACTAAAGCTCTTTACTCCTGCATATGGTTTAGATTTAATGTAATTCCCAGCTGATCACAGCTAGTTTTCCTATCACTTATCTTACCCTCAGAATAGTAGTGATTATTTTTGCTTTTGTTGTTTTGAATCTCTTTGAGCAAGAGACCTGCAGTGTAGCAAATTATATCTTGTGTACAAATTAGAGTAAACTGAAAAACACAGGTGACTTTTGTTCCCTTCTGCATCACAAAGGCCTTTTCAATACATCTGATTGATTGTAAAGGGAATTCCACAGGCAGATGTGAGCTACTGAGATGCTGCTGATTGTAATTTGGGTGCTGTAAGATTTATCATGCTGTGCTATTTGGCAAGCAAGTAGGAAGCCTTTAAACTTCCTGCTCTTTCAAAAAAAAATCCTAAAAGAAGATGATACAAAAATTTAAAATGGAAAGAAGTTGCCTTTCTATGGAGAGTCACAGAGAATGTTCTGATAGGTCAATAAAAGTTCTGTTTTGTTTAAGATAGTTTAGGTCAGATTTTTGTCACTTGCATCCAAAAGAGTCTTTAATTTATCAAGGGCAGTGGAGATGAAAAGGGTGTTCTGTCTTTCTCTGTGGATCTCTTACTACATGGCCTGACACTTCACATTTCCAGCCTCAGTGTCTCTCACAGTTTGCTGTGGTCCCTAGCATTAATGACTAGCTCTTGTGTGTTCTAGCTTGGTATCCAGGAGAGAACTTTCTGCAAGATAATGAATATCTCTAAGAGGGTGGGTTGTATTATATTTGAAATAAATAACAGCTTCCTAGGGTTTGGTGTAACCTATTGCATGTGGTTTCTGTTTGTTTCAGTGTCATGGCATCAGGAATGGCATCAGAACATCCTTCTGAAAAGTTCCAATTAAAATAGGAATCCTAAATAATCCAGGTAAGGAAGACATTGACAATTTTTATCTCTAATACTCCCAATAACTTTGGACACAAAATACGATGAAAGGTTTGTGGAAAAAGAGATTAATACATCAATATTGACAATTTTGGGTTAATCGGTGACCCAATCTTCAAAACATTCCTTTCATTTGGAATTAGTTTCCCAGTCAAAATTATTCTCATTGCATTCAGAATGACATTTTTTAAATGATAGTATATATGGCATATACTGTTGGTTGACTACCCAGTAGAGACTCCTTCCTTTATCCTTGCTAAGAGAACTCCAATTATGTTCAGGCAAGGAGTGACCATGTTCTTCAGGGACTTTGGGTTCTTTTGGGACTCTGGTGTCCCAACTCCGAGAGCTGAATCCAGGTTAGTCTTAGGCAGTAGTGGCTATTCCATTTCCCTTGCATTGGTTTAGGACTGAGCAGGTAATGTCGTTTTGGCTAGTGAAATGTGAGCTAAAGTCTATGGAGTGGCTTCTGGGAACGTTACCTTTGTTCCTGATAAAGTACCCAGAGAAGGGCTTTGTTGTGTGGAGTGTGATGTTTTATGTGGCTCCAGCTATTCTGCAGTTCTGAGAAGATGTTCTTAAGGACCTCACTGAGGATGGCAGAGTAGAAAGTTGTAAAGAACCTGGATATCGATAATGTTGCCAAGTTGGAAAATTGATTAGCCCTGGGACAACCTCATCCTTGAACTTTTTATTCTGTGAAATAATAATTTCTTTATCATTTAAGCCACTTTGAGTTGGTTTTTCAGTTATTCATAGCCGAAGTAATCCTAACTGATACAATAATAAGTATATAGATTTAATGCTTTAATTCTTTTGGCTAAAGCTTTTGTTCTACACTTCTTCCATATGTGAGACAAGTATGATTAATAAAATAAAAATAGATAAAAGAATTGCAGATATTAAAGAATTACAGAATGTTAGTACTGAACAGGGTATTAGTAAATTATTCAGAACATTTGTTGAGATCGCTAGATACTACATACAGAAGAGAATAAGACAGACACTGTCCATGTTCTTTTGGAACTTATAGTCTCGTGGGTCTTAGAGAGTATTTGGTCTAATCTCATTACACAGAAAGGGACAATTTTTATATCTCTCAGTGTTGGCATAATTCTTTTTGTCACTTAATAAAGGAGGCTAGTTCTTATTAGAGAAAAGACTATAAATTTGTGGTTCTTTTTGCTTTTAACATACAGCCAACTCTTTTGCTCCTCTGAGTAACTAAAGTTTGGGTCTAGAGCTGAGTTTGGATATAAGGGTTGGAGAGAACTGAATTTCTGTGTATAACAAAGTGAAAGAATTTGGAATTACTTGGACAGTTGTGTGTGCGTGCGTGTGTGTGTGCGTGCATACTCACAACAGCAGCAAGATGGTAAACGACTGGGTGCTAACTGGAGTAGGGAGACCAGTGTGAAATCCCCTGTGTCATGGTGGCCAAAGGGACTTTTAAGATGAGATGACTAATATGTAGTTTTAAGTTACTTGCTGTGTCATGCAGGAATGTAACTCTTTGGCAGTGACCTAGAAAACTTCAGCGAAAGTTTTGCTACACATCACAGGCTTTGTTCCCTTGTTGCTTGAGTGGGGAATCAGGGAGATAAAGGACTGACCTCCAGGCACAGAGCAGAGAACAAGAATTCAGCAGAGGCAGGAAATGAGAGAGAATTCAGCAGGGGCAGGAAAATGTACCTCATTCCCCCATCTTCCGCTCCTTGGGAATTTTGCAGGCATCTTGAAGAGGGCTCTGGACTTAATCACTGGATATGGAATGGGATCTGACTGCTTTAACTTACATCTTAAGGGACATCCGGATTAGAGCTGTACCCTGCTGGTGGATGCAGGACTTATCATAATAGTAATTATTCAGTTACTGAGAATTGCTTCCCCCTGTAGACAATAAGCTCCTTGAGGGCAGGGACCAGGTCTGTTTTATCAGTAAGTTCATACTGGGTAGTGTGTAGCTCATAAAATAAGTATTCAATTAATATTTGTTAAACAGTTCCCTCCTGATAGGGAAATGAATATTATTTAAACCTTCATAGCCTTTCCCCTCCTCAGTTTGCTGAGGAGAAGGAGCTTCCACCTCCTCCTGCTTCCCCTTCCTTGTGTCTTGCCAGGTGGGCTCCTGGGCCAGTCACTTACTGATTGTGGAAGAAGGTGGGAGAGGCCAGCCAGGTTTATACTGGAAATATCAGAGATCTACTGACAAGAGAAAAGTATTACCTACAGACACAGGGAAGGGAGACAGAAGAAATCTTGTGGGAGTTAGAGAGATTTTGGAGAAGAGAGTTTCTGGGGGCAGGTGCAATGCATACAAATGCACACACAAATAATATATTTATGTAGATAAAAAGTGACAAAAGCTGGTTTCAGTCAGTTTTGCTGTGTGTTGTGAGAGGGATCTCTTTGGAGAATTTTTAATAGATTTCCATATAGATACAAATTTCTTCTTGGTTATTTTTGAGTATATTTCTTTGACTGAGATTCCAGGCTAAGGCTGACTTCTAGGTGAGAAAAGGCCAGCCTTGCTTTATGTGGTTTACAACCTTGTGCAGTAAACTGAGTTTTACACTTTGGTATCCTCCACGGTGCTCCCAAGCACTCAATAGGGACACCAAGTATTTGTTGCACAGTATGGAAACAGTGATAACCTAAGGGATTATATGCCACTCAATTTTATAGCTTCTAAAAATGGGCAGAATTAGGACCAAGGACTAAAATGAGGGCCATTCTTACATTTTGTTCCTTTCTTGAGTAGATTTAAAGAATGGTGTTACAAAATGCATTGTGAGAGAAGGACATTCCATTTTGGGACTCTTCTAGAAATATGCATGGGAGTCATTTAGACTAATCTTATTTTCCATTTGAGTTAATCTGTGGAAAGCAAGTCACTCCTTGTTACCAACCAGATCCTTCTAAGGATTTAAAAATATTCAAATTGGATTTTTCCCAAACCCCCAAGACTCACAGAAAAGGCACATACTAGGCCCCACTCTAAGTTATGCATCCCTGCTGGAACTCAGTTAAAACAAGGGCATTCCTCCTTGTTCAAAAACACATCCCTGTGGTCTCTGTTGCAGCTGAGTTAACTGAGTTTAATGTAAATGGAATCTTAGATTAAAAGTTTCATTTCTGAGAGGTGTGTTTCATTCCCTGGCTAGGAGAGAAGACTCTTCTCTCAAGCTGGTGATAGGTGGGGACTTCCTAAGAGAAGCAGGGGTCCTAGAGTTTGCAAATGTTGTATAGCTCAGTGAGGAGTTCGGGGTTGGGGGGGGGGCTGCTGTGTTCTTACAGAGCTGCCCAGACACTTTCAGAGGTCCAGATGCTCCAGTCCATGAACAACACATGGTGGGCACCCCTCTGAGAGGTCCAGTCCTCTTCCTTAGCTACCTGTTTCCATCTCCCTTACTCTTGCACTGCTAGGAGGCTAACATGAAACAATGTCTGCAGCCATGTTAAAGTAGAAGGAGGATGCAACTCTTTCTTTTTGCTCTTGAAGTTATTTTAAAAACCCTAGGCCTAATGCTACATGTCAGGAAGCACACACTCTGACATCTCTCACAAATACCGCTGGGAAGAGGTGTTATGCCCAACAATGATCTGACAGGAGATGTGATCTCTTTGGAAGCTTCCAGACCCTGCTCTCCTCACAGGGCTGAGATGTTGAGTGTCAAGCAGATGAGCTTGACAGGTTATTCAGAAGAACAAAACCACAACAAACTGGCTGGAACCCTTGATGTCTGGGAGAAGTTCACTGCGTTCGCATCAGCCAGAGGCTGCCTGCCCACGTTCTTGTCTGCCTAAAAGGAAAGAAAGGAAGAACTCATGATTCCAAGTGAATGGCTTAATGCTAGAGGCTGCTTGGGAGTATGAGAAGCCCAGAAAAAACAAGGAACTAAAATGCATGGGTATGTGTTTGGAGAAGTGTTTATACTGCCCCAGCATGGAAAGTATCTGCTACAAGCCTAATGATGTGGTTTGGGGTTGTGTCTTCAGTGTGAAGCTGTGACAGAGCTCATCACATGTGGTCTCCAGCCCGGGCACCCATGGGAATGTGGGGACTTGGGGTTGTGGGCTTCCAGTAGGCAGCCAGGGTTTGCAGAGTGGGGAGTGGAATACTTAGACAAATGCCTATTGTCAGAGAGTCAGAAGTCCTATGAAGAATCTGAAGTTGTACAAACCAGACTCCTTTTTAAAACTTAAAAATATTCCATGCATGCTCACACACACACACACACGAGCACACCTCCCCCAGGGGCAGTGCATCTTTAGTTATTTGCTTTCCTTCTACTCAAGAAGGGGAGAGAATACCATGTAGGTGGGATGAATCAAATGGGATTATTTTAAAATGCATCCCTCCTCCCCATTCTACAGTGGATTAAGGAGGATTATGTGCAGCTTTCATGAAATGTCTTATGCTTCTTTCTGGGAAAGGAACTGTAAATGTCACGTCATCAGTCTCTGCGATAACAGCTCACACAGGTACGGGCAGACCTGGCAAGGAGGGAAGAGTGTGGCCGGCCCATGTACCAGCAGTACCTGCAGTTAACGGAGACCAAGGCCCTAGAAGTCCAGTGCAGCCAGTGGATGGAGCGGTGAAGACAATTAGAGATGGAGAAGGGGTGGGGGATCTGGAGACACTACGAACTGCCCTGTAGAGGGTGTGGCACAGCAGAAGCAGCAGCCCTCTCACTTCTCCAACCCAAACCCCAGGTGCCTTGTATGCACTGGGTTAACAGAGCTTCTCAAACCTTGATGTGCAGGCGAACCATGAAGTTTCCTGTTCGGTAGGTCAGGGGATAACGGCTTGAAATGCTACATTCCTAAGAAGCTCCCGGGTGATGCTGATGCCTCTGGCCCAGGCACCATGCTCTGATTAGCAAAGTTTTAAGGGAATCTCAGGTCATAGGTGTGGTCTCAGGTAGCACAGATTCAGTAGGAAGGAGAATCAAATTATGTACAAAGATATACAAATGCATTCAACTTTAACCTCATTAGTGTTAGGAGGAAATTATCCAGGCAACTCCTAATCTTTTGGATTTGGAATGCCTTGTATGATGAAAAAACCCACTTTCTATAGCTGACAGCTTAGGTGGGGCTGTTCAGGTCTGTGTTAAGATGGCTTAGCAATTCTTGAGCACACACGAGCTGAGGGAAGCAGCATGCTGAGCGGCAGTGGGAGGTGAGCTTGGCATGCACACTGGCCAAGGATGACCTATAAGGTGTATAGTCCACGCTTTCATAGTTGGGTTTTGCAATGGCTACTTCTCTGGTTGAGCTAGAGAAGGGAAGTTAGCAAAGGGCTCTTAAGGTTCCCTGCACTACCCCTGCCACCTCCAGCCTTCTCCTAGAGTTTCCCAAAAGGAAGGAAATCGAGTAAGTGGGAAGAAATGAAAAATGACAAGAGAATGGAAGTTAAGAGATTGTTTGGGTTTCTATTTTTATTTTTCATTTTTGGAAGGAGAGAAAAATAAACTGCCTAGGATGAATCAAGGAGAAAAACATTAAAAAACAAACAAACAAAAAAGAGATGAGTAATGAAGAGAGGAAGGAAATTTCCTTGGTAGATGAAACAGATTTGCCAAATATATTACATTCATTAAGATTTTCTCTGCTTATAATGTGTGCTTTTCGGAGGCTTTTCTTAGCATTAACGGACGCTCTGGGAGAGGAGAAAGTTGGCAGAGAGAAGCCTAGCAAATATATAAATAAGCTTTGGAGCTTTCAGAAGTTTCATTTCCCACAATAGAACGTTCTCCAGGCTAGGCAAACTTTTTCCTACTTAAACAAATGCTTTGAAAGACAAAGATTTCATATTGTCAGTGGAACATTCAGACTAATAATTGCCTCTGTTCTCTCTGCCTTGAAGTCTCAAAAGCCTGCAGATTTATGATTCACTTTTGGCAATAAGCTCCTTCAAATAAATATTACTTTCCCAGGCTGCAAATTGAGTTTCTGAAACACACAGAGATCAACTCCACTAAGATTAAGAACTAAGTTTTCTTGGTGTGTATGTATATATGATTAAAAAACACCGTGTTTGCTTTTTTCCCCTCTTCTTTGGGAAAATTGATTACAAAACTTTACTTTTAGAAATCTTTGTTTTTAATAGTTGATCTACTGCCAGTGAGATTTTGTAGAACCTTTTGTTGGGGAGCAGGGGGTGGAGATAGGAAGGGGATGGAAGGCAGTTTGACCTTTCTCTTAGGGTTGTGGACTCAGAAATTTTATACAACCTAAGGTTGAGGATTTAAACCAGTTTACTTTGTAGTTGGCACAAGATAATTCCAAAAGTCTTAAAGCAAAAAAAATAATACAGGTGAGGATAGATGTTAAGAAATACACTGAGGGCAGTAGACCCCAAGTGTTGGAACTGAGACTCTTTCAGAGCAACCAGCTGTCTGTCGAGGCTGTTGGATTGTTAGTGCCAACTCAGTGAATGTTACTGGGTTCCTTCAGTATGCCCATAGGGGCACCAAGGGAGGTGAGACGTGGTGTTGATACCCACATAAATACTTCTAAGTTGAGGATAAGACAGAGGAAACACAATAAGCTGCAGGAGTGCAAAAGATGCCCAGCCTGAGGTGTGGGGGAGGATGTCACATCCCCAAAGTCCGGCCTCACTTTGGGCTATGACAGTCACCTAGGTCCTTGTCCGCATGCATTAAGCAGGTAGAAGGCAACCAGGCCTCTTTCAATAGGCCTATGACACCATTTCCTTGGCCTGATTCCACGACACTGCTCCAATTCTGTCTGGATTCCACTCTGTTCCTGCCTCGGTTTGAGTTCTGTGTGGGAATTCCTGCCTTAATGATAATGATCCTTTATGGAAAACTTAATAAGTGCCCGGCATCATGGTGCTATTTTTTATTTATTACTTTCCTGACACAGCTATTATTGCCTCATTATAGATGAGGAAACAGGTTTACAAAATTTAACTAACTTGCTTAAGGTCACAGAAACTAATAGGAGCTAGAACATGGATTTCTATTCAAGTCTGACTACAAAGCCTATAATTTCAACCATTATTATGTAACAACAACAGCAGCAGTGGCAGCCGTTAACATTTGTTAAACACTTAACTATGTGCTAGGCACATAGTTCCTATTATTATTTCATTTAATCCTCACATGAATCTTAGGAGGGTATCAGTGTTATTATTCCCATTTTGCAAATGAGGGAACTGCGGCTCATCTGTGACTAACTTGTCAAAGGTCACACAGCTGGTAAGGGATGGAACCTAGATCCAAGCTCAGGTAGGCTCCTGGCTCCAGAGCCTTCAGCCTTAACCACTATGCCCTACCACCTATATGCCAAGATCCTACATTGGTTTGTGCCCTTCTTTAGGTTCTGGACACAGACTGTGGCTCTCTTGCTTGGACTTCTCAACTTGCCTGCTTGCTTTGGGATGCCATACCTGTCATCATGTCCACTCTTTTAGTCTAAGTGTGCCTTTCTGTTTCTTCTCTGTTCCCTAAAGTTTTACTGAGCACCTATGGGGCCCAGGCACTGTAGTGGGCAATTGGGTGGTGCAGATCAATACCCAGAGTACTTATTTAGAGGAATAATGGACCCTGTTCTGAAGCTCATTAAAATCCAGTGAGGGGGCTTCCCTGGTGGCGCAATGGTTGGGAGTCCGCCTGCTGATGCAGGGGACGCCGGTTCGTGCCCCGGTCCGGGAGGATCCCGCATGCCGCGGAGCAGCTGGGCCCGTGAGCCAAAAAAAAAAAAAAAAAAAAAAAATCCAGTGAGGAGGCAGATTAGTCAGCACAGTATTCCAGTGCCAAGTAACAAGTGGTGTGATAGAGGAAAGCATGACTGCTCAGGTAGCCTCGAAGAGGAATCTAGCTCTGGGTGAGGCAAGAACACAGAAAGGGCATTATTTAAGAATTATCTTTATAAAGCAGGAATTCACAAGACAAAGGAGGGAGGGAAAAATAGATCTTACTTTAAGTCCATTTTTTTTTTTTTTTTACCTTCTCACACTTAGGGTTGGAAAAGTTGGTGGCTTGTTTGTACTTCAGGAATCAACCATGCATAAAAGACTGCATCATAATAATAACTGGCATTTGTGAAGAACCTTCAAGAGGCCAGGCAAATTTCTGATTCCTTACATGCATTATCTAGTCTAATCCTCACACTATGACATAGACGTTATTATTGCTCCCAGGTTCCACATAAGATTCACGGGTGCCTGGGGAAGGGGAATGATTCCTTTTGCATCCCGTTTGTTTTGGTTTCATGAAAGAGATGGAGACATTTCTAAAACATTGTCTATAGACCACCTACATCTGACCAACTAGGGGTCTTGTTCAAAATGGAGGTGCCAGGCCCAGAACTACAAAATCAGAGTCCCTTCTCCATGCTCTGCCGGTGATTCTGGATCACACCAAACAAACACTGAACCGTCCCCTAGCTGGTGTGCACTGAACATGTGGGACAAGTTTGTTCCCTGTAGAACATCTTTGTAATCTCATTGGTCATTTATTAAAAGAATCAGCTCAGTGAGTTCAAGAGGGGCTGCTATTTACTCAGGAGGTGGAATTTCCACTCCCTAATAGGCTTCCGTTTACGGATACGTTCCAAGAAGATATTATGTTTTTTGCAGCCCTACTTTTCAGAAAATGAGGCCGTCCCTTTCGAAAAATGCTAAGGGTATGTTGATCTTTTAATAAGAAAGCCGGCTCATGGGATGCTCTGTTAGTGATTTTCTTCTTCAGCTCACGCCTGGCGCTGGTGACTGTGGCAAGAGACTGGAACGTTCTAACATGAAGGGTACTTTTCCCTTATTCCCCTCTCCTATGGGGAGCAGATCACAGAGTAAAGACTATAGGTGAGAAGAAAGTGTAGTTCTCCAGTGGTGGAGACCAGTAGTGTGCTTCTCAAACACAAGAGTGTGCCTCTCAGTTTCTTTGTCCTACGGGTCCCCGAGATTAAGGACTTTGGGACCATATAGCAGCAAAGTTGGGCTAAATGAATGTACAGTTCAACGATATTAAGTACCTTAACATTGTTACCACAGTTATTAAAAAATAAGTTTAAAAAATGGGCTAAATGAATCATATCTCCATTTTCTCCTAGTTCATGGTAGCTGAGCCGTTGACAATGCCAAACCTTTACAATTATGAACCTTCAGCGCAAGTGGAGAGTTGGGATGTGGTACAAAGGCATAAGGGATTAACAAAAGATTGTAAAATTCTCTGCGTCTCTCCCCCTTTTCCAAAGCACCATGTGGAAACAGGTGCATGAGATGGGCTCTTTGATGACTATTTTAAGTGCAGTTTTCACCACTGTATTCAGGTTTCCAATAACCATTTACAGAAGAACAGGGTCTTAATTCCTAACAGGCTTGCATGTATTCAAAGACTGACTTTGAATCTAATTTATAGAGGTTGAAGAAATTTGGAGGAACATAGAAATGTGATGCCAAATGTAAGAATATGTTTTATTTGTTAATGTTCATCCGTCTGTTTAGTACTGACTATAAGACCACGAGATAAACAATAATAGACGAGCAAGATAGGGCCTTGTATTCACAATCATTCTGTCTAGCACATGGTCAAATAAGCATAATTTATTTTGCAGGATGGTTGTCAGGTTAAATACTGTACCTACTTTGGGAGGACCTCGAAACGTATAGGTGGGCAGTTTGCTGTCGGGGCTAGAGAGAGACAGAATAATGGAAGAGAAACTGTTTTGCAACGATAAAGAATTCATTCTACAACCACTTATTTAATGGGTATCTATTGTGTACCAGTAGACTGTACTAAAACTTGAAATAATGTGTTGAACAAGATGGGCATAGTTTCAATTGTATTGGAACGTACAATCCTCAAGAGAGAGGAAATGAACCCAACGACTGTAATAACGTTTGATAACTGCTATGGTGGAAAAAATACTATTGCTGTATAACAAACCACTCCCAAATTTAGTGACTTAAAATAGCAATCATTTGTCATTTCTCAGGTATCTTCAGGTTGGCTACCTAGGCTAAACAGCTCTGCAGATCTATTTTTGGACTTGGTCATATGTCCGTGGGTCACCTGGGGAACAGCTGACCTGGTCTGGGCTTTGTTGATGAAGTTTTCCTTGGTGGCTCTGCTCTATATATCCCTCCTCCTCCTCCTGGGATAAGTAGGCTAGTCCAAGTATGTTCTTCTCATGCTACAGCAGAATCAAAGTAGGAAGCGGAAACATATGAGACCTCTTAAAGCATTATGATCAGAACTGGCACACTTACTTCTGCCTCAGTCTCTTGGTCAAATAAAGTCATATAGCTGAACTCAAATTTAATGAGTGGGAAAATATTCTCTTATCCGTTAGTGGGAGAAACTGAAAAGTCACAGGACAAATTTTGTGAATACAGTAAAAAGTGAAGAACTGGGGAGAGCGATGCAACCTTTCTACATAGAGCATGACACCTAATGAGACCAAAAGGATGAGTAGGATTTATTCAGATGTAAGGGAGTGGGTGGGATAGTCAGAGGAGGACGTGTTCTAGGCAGAAGAAACAACAAGTGGGCAGTTCTAGAGTCATGGTGAGTCTGAGGAACTGAAAGAAGGCAAGTGTGGATGGATAGAAGAAAACGGTGGAAAGAGATGAGCAGGGTGAGATCAGATTAGGAAGAGCCTTATCTCCATGTTAATAACTGACTTTGAAGTTTCTCTTAAGGGCATTCAGAGCCGTGAGAGGTTTTGATATTATGGTCATTACTTGCAAGTCATCATGAACCTCGTGGTCTAGATTTAAGGGAGAATGTCCTCGCTCCAGTTTGTAATTGCATAAGCAAAAAAGTGCACCTTCCTCAATATTTTGATCAGAGTTTCACATTATTTGTTCAATGTATTCCCATTCCCTTGGACCCTCTGATTAATGTCTTTGCAGTTCCACTTTGACCTTTAGTAATTAGTGCAAATATTTTAAGTTCAGCATATTAATTCTTCTCACAGGAAAAGCATTTTCTTTGAGAATCACCCATAAATCATTAAAAAAATTAATTGGCCAGTGAGAGAAGAAGCCATTTTCCAGCAAATATTGGCAGTCTATCCCATTATGGGCTAAAGCTCTAGATGTTGGAAACAGTGTCTGACCTGCTCAGACATTTGACGCATTCAGAGCAAAGAAATATCTTTCTTCTTTTGTCATTCTTCTGGGTCTATAATTCTTTAAAGTATTTTAAGGAGGCATCATGGCAGAGCTAGATGAACTGGATTTTACTCCCAGCTCTGCCACTGACTGCTTGGGTGATCTTGGACAACTTACTTATTCTCACTGGGCTTCAGTGTTTTTGTCCATAAAGATGGGTGTAAATGCTCCTTCAGAACCTTTCCAGCTCTAAAATTCTCTGCTTTTTTTGATTATGGTCTGAATATCATGGTAATTCCACAAATGGAGATTTGTAGTTTTCACTTTCAGAAACTGCTTGAAGTACTTTTGCCATTGTACACAATTAAGAGTTGGTAAGATTCTTAAGGATGAGGCAGAAAGAAGTCAGGAAAAGGATGTCTACATGCACGTAGGCAATAAATGAATTTGTTATGAGTTAAGACCTCTGCCAAGAGGCACTGGTGAGAATTGCAGTGGCTGCTTGATCACCTGTGTGCCAGAGTAAGGGCAGTATTATAAATGAGCTGTGAGCTAGAATTACACTAAGGATCTTGTGGTTCTTATTTATTTGTTTTTTTGTTTTACTTTTTTGTATGTATCTTTTACCGTAACTCTTGAGATTCACAGCTATACAATTATACCTGAATATTTTCTTGATCCAGTGACTTTTTCAATAACAAGGGAAGTACGGCACCTTCAGCCAAGAGCCATGAGTCAAGTTCATGCCTTACCATGAGTCAAGTTCAATTTCAGGAATTTAAATTTACATTGAGGCTGAACTTATTTGGTTTCCTGGACAGAAGCTAGTCAGGTAGTCTCTTGGCTCAGTATTTGATGTGTTTGTAATTATTTACTTACCATCTCTTAGGCATAAGAATTTTCTCAGAACAGAGCGTGAAAGGGAAGCAGAGCTCACTTCTCTGTTTTTCCAACTTCCCCAGCACACTGATCGGGCATCTACAACTCAAATAGTTAGAATTTCCCAGAGCAACACAAGCACTCAATCCCTAAGATAAATCTCAAGCATTCTAAAGGTATCCTAGCACTTTAGAAGCCAATTTAGTGATTTCCCAGGGAAGGGTTTGTCTGGTGGTGATTATAGAAATAAATCTGCACTTCATTTTTAGCCCAGTGGCCCATTACAGCTCGCTTCAGAGTCTAAGCTCCCAAGAATAACGAGAGTCATTTTATGGGAAGGAGAGATTACAAGTCACCGACTTTGTCAGTTCTGTGTTTCCCTCCAGCGTTCTTTTCTCTGCGAGTTGTGCAGACAGCTGCCCCTGGGACCACCCCAGTGAGAAGCTTCACCTGTTCTTTGTTTGCTTTTGACTGAGGCCTCAAGTTGACCCTGGCCGCGTCCCAGGGCCACCTGTTAGTCCTAAATGGAGAAGTGATTGAGAAAATATTCATTTTTAAAGCATACATAGCTTCAGAAGGTTTGACTCTTGTTTTCTAAGTTTTACTCCTAAACTTACCAAAACAGATAATTGTATCAGAATGCAAACCTCAGGCAAGCAAGAGGTTAAACAAACTCTATGCTGAGTCTGCAGAACCCTGACCAAGAGGAGTATGTCCAAGTGTCTGTTCACGAGACACCACCCAGAGAGGTATATAGGACCATTCGGGATCTGGGAAATGCTCATAAAAGGGCATGGCTTATCTGGGTCTATTGTTTCCAACATGTAAAAAAGAGAAAAATTGAATATCTACTCCCATTTTATCTCCTTTTGGTATAAGTTTAAATAATCTACAATATACAAAGTCCTATATGTAGAGAACTTAGTTATACATATAGTGTGTGCTTTAAATTTTTTTTATACCCATAGGGTGCATGATCAGAAAAATTTGGAAACAACTAATTAGTGCTGCGTCATCTTTCTTAGTGAAAACTAGTTAACAAGATTCACTCTTAATGCTTCGCCTCATTTTAGCCATCTGTCTTATTTCTGTAGTCCTAAATATCATAGTACCAGCCAAACTGAAAAGCTTTGAGGGATAGAAGGAAGGTGTGAGGGAGGGAAGCTGAGAGACTGGGAAGAAGAGGCAGGGAGAGGTGAAGAGGTGATGGACCCTAAGTTCCCTTTCAGTCTCAAGGTTTGGTCACCTCAGGTTGTATCTCCTTTTGTTAGCCATCACTGAGTGCAGGTGCTGAAGGGCTGAAATGGCTGAAAGATATTTCATACTCCTTAAAAAGCTATAGGCAGGGTTAAGTTACAAACTACTGTTAGCCTCTGAAAAATTGAAAGTTGGCTGTATAAAGTAAGGTGAGGATGGCAATTATTAATGAATAATCGCTTAATACAGGCAGATGCTAAAGTGATAAACACATCAGTCGGACTGGTTTAAAAACAGTTCACAGTCCCATTCATCAACCCGAACAATTCTCCCCACTGTGGCTGGCCATGAGCTGGGGGTGGGTCAGCTGCGGAGGGCAATCTCCTCCTGGATTTACTGAAATATAAACAAAGTAAACATTTTCCATCTCAATTTATCTTAGCATATCAGAGAGGCACAATGAGTTGAAATTATTATTATCACTTTTTTGGTTCCTCTCTTCTGCTGTTGATTTACATACCAAACAAATTATACTGGGTGTTGAGAGGTGAAATTAGCATTCTGTGGTTATCAATAGGAGGCAGATGTTGGATCACTCATTTTAAAGATCTGACTGGTGCTGAAATGAACATGTATTAATATGGCAAGAATAGGGGATAAGTGTATTATACCATTGGGACGGCATGACAATTCATTTATCACCATTTATGAACTATGGGTGCATACACTGTCACAAATGAAGATGGATGTATTATCTCTTGAGGTCCCCTGACACACAGAAGTAATGTGTGTGGGCATATGTGATTTTAATATATATTAACTTGCAAATAACTCTGTGATGCATGCAAGCCATTGCATGTGACAGGAGAGAGTACTTATTAGTCAATACACAGCTTAGATTGAAGAGACCCAGCAGGAATTAGGTGGTGACTGATCAAGGCTATGCTTATCAACCTGTTAACTTCATTCGTCTTTTAAAAATTTTAGGGCTTTCTATTCAGATAAGAAAACTAAAATCAAGAAATACTATGTTCAATGTAAAACAATGCCTTGTGAGCCAAAAAACCTGTGTTGTGATCCTAGCCCTAGAAATGACCCATTCTTATTGGTTTTTGTAACTGTGCTGGAAGAGCAAGATGATCTTGACTGAGAGGAATAGCAGAGAGAGGCTGTTCCCTTTATTTCAGCGATACTGTCTCTGATCTATTTGAGGACTTGGTCATTTGGACAAGTACGTACTCATAATTTGGGATTCCCACACAGAACAAAGCCTTATTGAGACAGCAGTCTACAAGGAGGCTTCTTCCATGCTTTTAGCCATTCTGGGTTCCTGAGCAATGATTGTAAGGTATAGATAAGGTCCCCTTACTTTAACTTCTCTGTTGATTCCTGGAAGCGTCTTCAACTGGGAACTTTCAGGAGAAGACAAAAAGACTAACTAAGGATGACTAAGCTACATTCAATAGTGGGAATGATTGCATAGCCTAATGTGTGTGATGTGTTATGATAATAGAATTATTAATTAAAATAATACCTTTTAATAATAAAAATATTGAGCACTCACTGTGTTCTAGGTCCTCTGGTAAGCACTTGGTCCTTTTATCTCATGTAAACCACGGTCATCCTGTGAGGAAGCTAAAATTATTATTCTTATTTTATAGATGAAGGGTTATAGAGATAAACTCTATACTTGGCAAGGTATCATAGCAGAGGCAAGGTTCTGACTCAGAGTGTCTCTGCCTCCAGAACAGAGGTCATTCTGATGGTTACCTCTGTCCTGCTCATAAAGGGCTAGCAATAACCCTGAACTTGTGTGGCTGAGCAAACAGTCCTAAGGCTGGTCTGATGCGGGCTATCTTCTATCATCCCATGCAGCCCATGCTGCTCAGGGGACCTCTTGCTACAGAAAATTTGTTGATCCATCTTGGTCTCATCTTTGTTTATATGCTTTCCTGACATGCAGTCTTGGGGGGCCACCAGGCTTGTTAGCTGAGGAGTGGTTGACAGTGTTTTGTGCTGTGGTATCTCTGAGGGGCCTTCATCCAGCTCTTGAGAGCATTTTCTTTCTCTGAGTGATGTCTCTGTAGGAGGTTCCTGGCATCTTTGCCAGGCTGTGGCTGTTCCTACCTAGAATCTGAACTGAAAATGGACTTTACCATTATTGTAAGTGCCCGTCTCCCCCAGAATAATCGGACTGTAGTTCAAGGTCCTTCTTGTTTAATCACTCATATACAATATCATGTAGATTTCACTTATATCATGACTGTATTTTATGCTTTTATATTTATTAGGTAGATGTTTATCTTTTTTATGTCTATAAAACATAAAAAGTTGTGGTTATGGAGGCTATTTCCCAAACAAAAAACCAGGGTGTTACCTGGCCTTGTTTAAAAGTGAAGCAGAATATCTGAAATTAAGACTACCCAGAAAATTCAGATTATAAGAAAAGGGGCACTGGACTTGGGATTGGATCTGGTTTCCAATCCTAGTTGTATCACTAGCTCACTCTGTGATCTTGTTTGAGTCACTTAATGTCCCTGGGCTGTATTTTTTCTTCTGTAAAATGTGGATAGTACATGCTTGAACTACTCCCTCTGGGTTGTGGTGGCTCAGCTGGGAAGGTGTAGTAAGTCACAAATATATCAACTGTTTATTGAGTATCTTTTTTTTGTGCTGAATGCTATGCTAGACTCTGGAGATATAAAGATGAATAAGATACTTTCCTATTTTGTGATCTCATGGATGTCTCCAGTTCATCTTCACAAGGAGCTTGCAGTCTCAGGCACATGAAATCATATATCATGGAAAACCACTTTGTGAACTCTAAAGCTCTCAATCAAGACAATCTGAGAAGAAAGCGTTCTGTGGTCAAGTAAGCTTGGGAAGTGCAAGCTTATCCTTGGAGATGCACAATGCAAATCCTTGGAAGTTTATCCTTGGGAATTCACGATGAACATTAGATATTAAAAGCTCTGATAAATTATACAGCAAAGACACCTGTTGAACTCAGTTTAACCTAGTCTGTTCCAGGGTTTAGGAAACACTTTATTGTTTATCACCTGCTAACACCTGGAGTAACACTGCATTTGAGAAACTCTCCTTTAGTGAATAAAGAGTGGCTCTTTAGTTGTCCCTATGGGGGACACAGCACAGGATACCCTGAGCACAATTCCATTATTACACTCATCCATTGGCTTGGATTGCTCACTTACATGTCTTTGTCCTTGACTAATCCATTCGCTTCTCAAATAGTGTCCATGCCACCAGGACTTTAGTGGAAGGGGTGTCCCTGGCCATTAGTAGGTACTCAACAAATGCTTGTTGAATGAGTATATGAAATTTTACATTCACACTATGCAAATGTGAGTGACTTGCCTGAAATTATAAGATCTCAGAAGGCGCAGTGGTTGAGAGTCCGCCTGCCGATGCAGGGGACACGGGTTCGTGCCCTGGTCCGGGACGATCCCACGTGCTGCGGAGTGGCTGGGCCCGTGAGCCATGGCCGCTGAGCCTGCGCGTCTGGAGCCTGTGCTCTCCAATGGGAGAGGCCACAGCAGTGAGAGGCCTGCATACCGCAAAAAAAAAAAAATAATAATAATAAAAAAGAAAGAAAAGAAAAAAAAAAAGAATTAAATTTCTCTAATCTGCTTTGTACAATGTTCAGTTTAACTGATTTCTGTGACCTTAATTGCTTTTTTAAATTATAAGGATAGAGGTTTAAAATTTTGTCTTAATTTGGAAATAGGACAAAACAATTATTTTCTATATTTAAAAATTGTTAATTAAGCTCTGATATTTAAAATTAACTTACCAAAGGAGAGAAAAAGGCACTATGCCTTTGAGGGCCCCAAATGGATACAGCTAAGAAGTAATATAGATTTGCCCTGGAAATAGGAGCATGAGGTTATGAAAAGATTGTAACCAGTAGATTAAGCATTTATTGGAATAGAAGTCAGGCTAGATGAATGAGCTTTTTGGTGTCAGTATATTTCTGATAGGGGACCACTGACATAGAAGAGAAGGGCACAGGGGCTCCATGTTGCTTGAGTTTTAGTTTTAGCCAGGGAGTGAAGATAGAGGTGTTGGTACTGCTGGAATAGTTGTGAGGTAAAATGAAACACTAAGTATAGTAACTTGAGTGATAAAGTCTTTCCACACTTAGAGGCCAGCTACCAGTAAGTCTCTTCTCTAGGGCTCTCAGTGGAGCCAGCAGGTAGAAATGGCAGGGCTATGGCTTCCCTCTTATGTTCCATCAGTGAGGAAATAGAGTACAATAAACCCAGATTGAGTGAAAGAACAATTGAGCACAGCTGGAGTAGTAGAAGTGAGTGTTTAGAAAGTTTTCTTTTTACTCTTAAAAAATAGCTCTTATCCTTATATGTTCAGAGTAAAATTTTTAGACACTATTGACTAATAAAAAAGATGATAATAAAAGTAATTACAAGCCCATTAATCAAAGAGAGTATTGATTACCATTTTGAGTACATTTTCTTGGTAATTGTTTTGCATATATTTACATATGCACATATAGCCCATACTCCTTTAATAGCCCCATTTTTATACTTATATAAGCCAATTTATGAATCTTTCCATGTTTATCTGGATAGCTTTATGACAACATAGCTAATGACAGCATGGGTGTCTATTTCATGTACGTATCATAATTTATTTAATTTATTTCTATTATTGGATATCTAGGTTATTTTCAATTTTTACTACTATAAACATCACTGGAATGGACTTCCTTCTACCTAAATCCTTGTCCATGTCCATAATTATATCCTTTGGACTAATTCCAGGATGTAGAATTGTTCATTCAAAGATAATGATGTTTATACATGTTGCCAAATTGACCTACAGAAGTGTTGAACCAAGTTTTATTACTTCTTCCTAAAAAAAAAGTCACTACTGTTTATCATTGAAAACATTCACCAGTATGATAGACAAAAGTGGTATTTCCTTGTCTTAATTTGCATTTGTTGATTATTATTGAGGTTGATATTTAAGTGATTAAAAATGATTTTTAAAATGTCTGTTGGTCTTAGAGGAAATGCTTTCAGTTTTTCACCACTGAGAATGATGTTGGCTGTGGGTTTGTCATATATGGCTTTTATTATTTTGAGGTAGGTTCCCCCTATGCCCACTTTCTGGAGAGTTTTTATCATAAATGGGTGGTGAATTTTGTCAAAGGCTTTTTCTGCATCAATTGAGGTTATCATATGGTTTTTATTTTTATTTTTTTAGCCTTTCACAGTGTTTTATTACACAATCACATGAGACTTTTCATGATAAAAAAATGGTATTGAAATACTGACTATGTTAAAATTTACTAGTTGTTGAATATATCCCCAAAGTTTTCCTAATGTTGTATCATATGGTTTTTTTTTTTAACATCTTTATTGGAGTATAATTGCTTTACAATGGTGTGTTAGTTTCTGCTTTACAACAAAATGAATCAGCTATACATATACATATGTTCCCGTATCTCTTCCCTCTTGCGTCTCCCTCCCTCTCACCCTCCCTATCCCACCCCTCCAGGCAGTCACAAAGCACCGAGCTGTTTGGTAGTGTATATATGTCCATGCCTCTCTCTCGCTTTTATCATATGGTTCTTATCCTTCAATTTGTTAATATGGTGTATCATATTGATTGATTTGCATATATTGAAGAATCCTTGCATTCCTGGGATAAATCCCACTTGATCATGGTGTATGATCTTTTTAATGTGCTGTTGGATTCTGTTTGCTAGTGTTCTGTTGAGGATTTTTGCATCTATGTTTATCAGTGATACAAGCCTATAATTTTCTTTTTTTGTGTGTGTGACATCTTTGTCTGGTTTTGGTATCAGGGTGATGGTGGCCTTGTAGAATGAGTTTGGGAGTGGACATGGAAGCAACCTAAATGTCCATTGACAGATGAATGGATAAAGAAGATGTGGCACATAATATACAGTGGAATATTACTCAGCCATGAAAAGGAACGAAACGGAGTTATTTGTAATGAGATGGATGGACCTAGAGTCTGTCATACAGAGTGAAGTAAGTCAGAAAGATAAAAACAAATTCCGTATGCTAATGCACATATATGGACTCTAAAAAATGGTACTGATGAACCTAGTGGCAGGGCAGGAATAAAGATGCAGACGTAGAGAATGGCCTTGAGGACATGGGGGAAGGGAGGGAAAGCTGAGATGAAGTGAGAGAGTAGCCTTGACATACAAACACTACCAAATGTAAAATAGATGGCTAGTGGGAAGCTGCTGCATAGCACAGGGAGATCAGCTCAATGCTTTGTGATGACCTAGAGGGGTGGGATAGGGAGGGGGGGAGGGAGGTTCAAGAGGGAGAGAGGATATGGGGACATACATATGCGTGTAGCTGATTCACTTTGTTGTACAGCAGAAACTAACACAACATTGGAAAGCAATTATATGCCAATAAAGATAAAAAAAAAGTAATGAAGTAAATAATAAAAGTGTTTATTGGCCATTTGTATTTCTCTCAACTGATTTTGTGTCCTTTGCCATTTTTCTATTGGAGTGTTCATCGTTTTATTGATTTGTAGGAACGCTTTATATATTATCATTGTCACATTATAAGTAACCCCTTAATTCTTTAAAAGCTCTTTTGTTCTTAATTAACATAATTATAATAGGAAGAGTGACCATGTAGTTCTAGTTTTTTCTCCTTCAGTTTTTCATGCTGTTGACAGAAACCTGAGTGTCTGGCTTGGTAAGGAAGCAGCCTCAGTTGCTTTATTACAGCTCCAATTAGCAGAAAGCTTAGAATCTTCAGAGGTTACTGCTGGTGATTAGATGGTATGCTCTTCTGAATTACCATATCATTTAACCTTATCTGAGGGCAGTGTTTTCAGTGTATCAAATTCTTCCTTTGTTCATATTTTCAGATAAGGACAAGATTCAGAGTTCAGATTATCTTTAGGAACTGACAAGTTGTCTTCTTTCAGAATAAAGGCCAGGATAAACATAAACTTTTAAATTGGGTGGTTTGGCTGATTCCACTCAATATGAACTCTTGCCAGAAGTAAGAATAATTTACTGGTTCTCCCAATGTTGAATTTGTAAAAAAAATTAGTCAATCAGTTCCAACACTGTAATTCAAGAACCCAGTTTTCCACAGGTATTTTGTTTTCAGTATTTTGACACTCATAAACATTATGCCAATGTATTTTACCCAACTTTCCCACATTTCCCTCTGGCATTTTACAGCATTTTAAAGCAAACCTCTGACACCATTTTATTTCACTTGTAAAAACTTTAGTATGCATCTCTAACTGCTTAGAATCTTTTAAAACATCACCAGCTAATATTATCATACTGAACACAAATAATTTTGTATCATCTATTTCTCAGTTACGTTAAATTTCTTCTTTCTCAAAGATGTTGTTTTACATTTGATTGTTTAACTCAGAATCAAAAAAGGTCTACCCATTGTATTTGACTGTTATGTCTCTTAAGGCCCTTTTATTCTAAAGCAGCTCTCCTCCCTGCTTTATTTTCACACTATTGATTTGTTGGAGAAACTGGGTCATTTGTCTTTAAAATGTCCCAATTTTTGGATTTTGCATTTTTTCAAAACGACTTCCTCTATTCCTTATAGTTAGAACTAGAGGGTTGATTAGATTCAGGTTCAGTCATCATTCCTAGGCAACACTATTTCATAGGCGATGGGTGTACTTCCCATTGCATTACATTATGAGGTACCTCAGGTCTGATTGTCCCATCTTTAATGATGTTTTGATTGATTAGTGAGTTCAGATATTGTCAACATAGTCTCTCCATCAAGTTCCGCACCAACATTTCACCTAATAGTTTTGGCATTCATTGATCTATGTTGTTTAGATCCATCATTTCATTAAGAGTTGAAAAGTGGTGATTTTTAATCCTATTAAATCTTCTGCAGTTATTATCTGGAATTGTTTTTTAAAAACATTTTTATCAGCAATTTGGTTATATAGAAATACAATTCATGCAGGAAAGGCAAGACATATGCTTCATTCTTTCCTGTTATTTGTTAAATTTCAGTAATGAGTTGGTGGCCGTAGCAACTCCTGAAAGAGGTCAATGAGGTTTTTTTTTTTTTTTCAGTATCATTATGAACTCATGGACTTTTCTATTTTTGATGTATTTGAATCCATGTCATAATTACTCTTTTTGAGGTTCAAATTGTCCCATCTTAGGCCAGAGAGCCCTTTGATTTGACTCTTGTATCCTTTAGACATAACCCCATTAGCCTTTGATATTGTATAAATATATATGTATTTTTAAACATTTTATTGACGTATAGTTGATTTACAATGTTGTGTTAATTTCTGCTGTACAGCAAAGTGACTCAGTTATACATATATATATATATATATATATATATATATATATATTCTTTTTCATATTCTTTTCCATTACGGTTTATCACAGGATATTGAATATAGTTCCCTGTGCTATACAGTAGGACCTTGTTATTTATACATTCTCTATATAATAGTTTGCATCTGCTAATCCCAAACTCCCAATCCTTCCCGCCTCCACCCGCCTCCCCCTTGGCAACCACAGGTCTGTTCTCTATGTCTGTTTCTGTTTCATAGATGTGTTCATTTGTGTCATATTTTAGATTCCACATATGTGATATCATAAGATATTTGTCTTTCTTTCTCTGACTTCACTTAGTATGATAATCTCTAGGTCCATCCATGTTGCGGCAAATGACATTATTTCATTCTTTTTAATGGCTGAGTGGTATTCCATTGTGTGTGTGTGTGTGTGTGTGTGTGTGTATATATATGTGTATATATATATATATATATATATATATATATATATACACACACATACATATACCACATCTTTATCCGTTCATCTGTTGATGGACATTTAGGTTGTTTCCATGTCTTGGCTACTGTGAATAGTGCTTCTATGAACATAGGGGTGCATGTATCTTTTTGAATTATAGTTATGTCTGTTACTGTGTCTTGGCCACAAGACACATATAGTTATGTCTGCATATATGCCCAGGAGTGGGATTGCTGGATATCCTATATATTTTTATAGGATATTTTTATAGGATATTTTATAGGATATTTTTATAGGATATTTTATATATTTTTAATACAACAGCCTCACTCCACCTAGCCAACACTCCCTAGTACAAGAATTGAAGTTTCTCTACCTCACTGAGTCTGGACTCTTTGGAAGACATGTTAAGCTTCATTTTCTTTAGAGTTTAATTCTTCTCAGACTCAAATGTTACACTGAAAAATAAATTCAGGTACCAAGGAGGCACTCAATCAATGTGTATCGTTATATTAAATTCTGGTTTGTAGAGCCACATATTTCATATGCTAATGTAAACGATGTGTGGACCCAGGGTAATTTAGCTCATTTCCATGAACACCTCTAAGCCCACACATATCGTTGTATCTTTATAAAGGAGCTTAAACACACACCTATCAAGCTTAAAAATATCTTTGTACAATTGTTTCTGTCATTTGGTCTATTAGCATTCTCCTCACAGTGCTTCGCTTATATAAATTTAACAAGATGAAAGGTTGATGCTGAGAGAAGTCTTTGGACAGATTTGTTACCTTAGCAACCTTGCCCCAGACTTCCGTGGCCCTGACCCAGCTACAAAGTCCTTCACTGGCTAGCGAGACACTCTTAATGACAGCTGGATGGAATTTAGGTCTGATGATAAAATGACTTGTAATCTGGACAGTAACCTTTGGAGGAATATTATCTTTATCAGATTTCCAAAAGAATCCAAATACCGAACATAGTTCCACTGATAACTATATTCATAAGGCCATATCATGCTTAAGTACTTCTGGGAAAGCATTAATAACAGGAAATTAAGTGTTACAGAATGATTGCTAACCTTGCTGCATAAAGTAGAAGCTGGCTGCCCAGTGATTTTGTGTTGGTAGCAGTCATGAGATGCCACTGTCCTGCATAATTGTAAAATTGTATAAAGGAAATATTGTCACTGCCTTATTAGTTCCAACATTCAATCATGTTGGGGAAATCTGAATGCCTTTCTGAGGTTCAAATTACACATATAAATTTGTTGGCTAGGTGGTTTCAATTGTGAAAAAAATATCAGTTTTTACCTGAGCAAAGACCTTAGATTATCATAAGAATGTTCTTACAGCTGCTACTTCTAGAAAGTTCTATATGAATAAAATCACAACTAATTAATTGCTAATTTAGTTACTCACCATCTATTGAGTACTTTGAGTTTTAAATCCATTGATAACCCACAGATATTTCTCTGGCGCACGCCCAGATGATCATAGCACTTGTTTACAGCTGGTATCCATTCTGATTAGTCAGTGTCCATGCTGTGTCATTAACAAAAGTTTGAAAATGGGTTATTTACACAATCAAACATTGGATTCAAGATTGAGCTTTATTTCTAAGATACTTAGGTACTTTTGCCCTGACTCAACAAATCTTCTTTTGTAACTGAACCAAAGATCCATCATTTTAAAAAGAATCTAGAAATGTATGGAGACTTTTGTAGCCCTAGTGCAAAATAAGGAAACACTTTTACATATCTAGAGAAGAAATTGTAGATATAATAGGCTTCGGCTTCTTTTCAGTGTATGTTAAGGAAGCTATGTGCGTAGGAGAGTTTAGGTGTTTTAGGTTTTTATCAATCATTCAAATTAGATCCTGTTATGTACTGTTCAAGTTAGATCCTGTTATGGACTGAATGTTTGTGTCCCCCTAGTATTCATAGGTTGAAGCCCTAGCCCCCAGTGTGATGGTGTTAAGAGGTGGGGCCTTTGGAAAGGCCAAAGTCAAAGGTGGGGCCTTTGACTAGGTTTAGATGAGATCATGAGGGTGGAACCCCTGTGATAGGATTAGCACCCCTTAGAAGAGGAAGAGACAACAGAGCTTCTCTCTCCATCATGTGAATTTACAGTGAGAAATTAGCCAGGAAGAGGGCCCTCCCCAAGAACTGTATTTGCTGGCACCTTGAACTTGTACTTCCCAGCCTGTGGTACTGTGGGAAATAAATGTCTGTTGTTTAAGTTATCCAGTCTATGGTATTTTGTTATAGCAGCCCAAGCTGACTGAGATCCTGAAAGTTAACGTATCTGGAGCTGATTAGTTTAGGTCAGTACCCTCTCTCCATCAAAAGTAATTCCACTGCATTACTTACTTTTGGTTAAGCACACATTTGTGAAGCCCTTGCATGTGCCACTGTGCTAGGAACTTGGTTTCTGTAATAAGTCAGAGACCTTATCCTGGCAGAAAACCTAATCCAACAGAAAAGATGAGTACATAAACACAGCAAAGATGAATAATAATATTAAGATACAAAGTTTTATTAAGAGTTGAAACAAGAAAAAGATAGAAATTCCACTGTTATTTTTTACAAAACTGTCAGAGGAGGTATTGTGTCTTACGTTGAGCAGTATCCATGGAATAAAGGCAAAAATAATATACTTCTTTAAATGTTTATTGGTGTCTAGAAGAACTGTCATATATAGCTTTTCTTAAAAGATGTGAATCACATAATTTACTCATATTTCTCATTTCTTTTGGGTGTCAGGAAGCCCAGAGATAAAAACTCAAAGCTCAATCTTGGGATTGCAGTTAAGAACTCCAGCCCAAGTATTTATCTGCACCAATTGCAGGATCCATGTGTCATCCTTGGAATTGCCCTTTCTGGTCGTCATTTTGGGCTGCTATAACCGAATACCATAGACTGGGAGGCTTAAACAGCAAACATTTATTTCTCACAGTTCTGCCGGCTAGAAGTCTGAGAACAGGGTGCCAACAGGGTCAGCTTCTTGGTGAAAATCCTCTTCCTGGTTGATAGGTGGCTGCTTTCTTGGTGTATCCTCACATGGAGGAGAGAGAGCTCTAGTCTTTTTCTTCTTTCAAGGGCGCAAATTCCATTATCAAGGTTTTACCCTCATGACCTCATCTAAACCTAATTACCTCCCAAAGGCTCTACCTTCTCATACTATACTGTTGGTGGTTAAGCTTTCAATATATGAATTTGGGGGGGCGGGGGCACAAACATCCAGTCCATAATACCCTTCCCCATCCAGAAGGAGGTTCAGAAATCCAAGGTCTTTAAAAATTAGTGATCCTGCCCCTCTGGGTACCTTCCTGGGTCTCAAGAAATTTCCCTAATTTCTTACCAGGCTGCCTTCACCTTCTCTTCTTTCTTCCTGCCAGCCTGTCCATATCTGCCCAGGAGATTTAAAGCATTCTCCCGTATGTAGCAGGTACAACCCCTAGTCCACTATTTAGGTGGGTAAGAAATAGGACCTTTGTTTTCCTATGTCTCAACTTATTGTGCCAAGTCTCCATTCTGCCAGGGTGGTAGAAACTCAGTCAATATAATATCACCTCCTAGCTTCTGAGTGACTTCACATAACTCCAAAGTATTTAGGGAGTATTTGGTCTCTAATTTTATCTGTGCATGGAAGAATCCACTGAGATGACTGTTGTCCTGTGGGGACTTGGGTCCACACTTTTGCTGCTGAGATGTGCTTGGTCCTTGTCCATTTAGCTCCTTCAGGTGGGTTGCTCTGTTACCTAGGAGCCAAAAACTATTTTGTTTTGGCCAAAATAGTCATTTTACTGTTCCCAGGCCATGTTGGATATGGGAATCCCTGGAGGCTGTTCACAGCCCATCTGCCTGTATTTGATCTGCAGACATTCGCTCTTTTTAGAAAAATGCGCAAGGAAGGAGGTGGCTAGAAACATCTCCTAAGGTCTAATAACTCCTTCAGCAAGACTTTCTTCCTTTAGGAAGTTGTTTTCTTCTAACCCAGTCCCTACCTCCCCTCTTCAACTCAAGCTTGTTTACTTGATTTTCATTTTCCAACAGAACTCTGCAGCATAGACCATTTATTTGCTGATTGATTTTCAGTGGGTTTCCCCTTATCTCATGCCAGGAAAAGTTATTTTCCTTTAAAAAGTTTGCTGCTGTGGCTAAATAGTCCGTTAAATGAATTCATAAATTACATGAATCATGATTTGAATGGTTATGCCCATTTTCAAACAGGGTCCTAATTCCAAAACTCCTTATAAGATTTGGAAATATTAATATGATTTTAGCAAGAATTAAAAAAATAAAAATGGTTTACGTCTACTCTCCTGGAGTTTTATTATAATTTTGTTTACTGGCACTGCTTAATCTTATTTGTTTTATTAGCTCATTTGTTACAGCTCTATGAGATTTCAATAAACTCTTTAATAAACATCAAAACCTGAGAGCTCATCATTCCCTGCTACCTCCCCAGAAACACTTGTTAACCCCATCCTGCCATCACTTTTGTGCCAAGCAGATCACCTAGATATTAGTTTATGATTTATTTTTTTCTTTATGTAGGTAATAGACATTATGTGAAGAAACCAGTTGTAATGCAATTCAACACAGTACCGCTAATCAAATTACTCCTTCCAAAGACGGCAGCTGGGAATATTTACTATAGAACTATCTGTCTTTAGGATGATTTCTAAAATCAAATTGCTGTAAACATAACCAAGAATTATAAGGACTGTCTCTTTCAGGAATTCTTCTTGAGGTTGGAAAAGACAATTTTCCAGAAAAGAGAATTCTAGCCCTTTCTTAAGGCTAAATTATTCTCTAATTGTGTGGATGTGATATATTCTGGTCATAAACTGTACTTGCCAAATGTATCACTGGTCAGGTTAGGCATAATTTTGTCAGCTTCAAACATTCATAAATTCAGTTTGGGAATCTGTCCTAAGGCACCCCTGTTGATTACAATAGTTCCTTTGAGTTAGAAAAAGAATGTGGCACTTGGGAACAAATACAAAGGAAAAATGGGCATCTTTGATTCCTTTCTCTCCTCTACTCTTTGTATCCAAATGATCAGCAAGTCCTACTGATTTTACCTCCTAAATACAGGTTTCCCCACATCCTCTGTTGCCTTATTTAATACCACTTTCATCTCTTGCCTGGGTAACAGCAATGTAGCTGCCCAACTAGTCATCCTAGTTAGGGTTTGTCCCTCTCAAAGATGGTATGTATCCTGTTCTAGAATGACGAATCTAGAACTCAACTCTGTCCATCTCATTTCCTTGCTTAGAACCCTTACAGGTGCCCCAATGTCTTTGGTGTCAAGTCTGAGTTCTGTAGCATATACTACAAAGCCTTCAAAATGGTGTCCCAGCTGATCCTCCTTAGAACATATCCCTGCTCCAGACTTTGTGCTCTTGTAACAGTGCACCATCCATTCCAAGCTGTTTCTCACTTCCAGCTTTGTCCTGACACATAAAAGGTGCCAATGTATGATTCCTGGTTGGAACCCAAAACAGAGGAAAGCTATCAGTCCACGACTGTAGACTCAAGCAGCAGCACAGGTGTAGCCGGTGTAGTGGACAGAGCATTGGGCTTTGCTGTTGGCTTACTAGCATCTCCACTTCTTGTAGCCATATGACTTTTTTACCTTGGGCAAGTATTCTAGCTTTTCATTGACTAAAACGAGTGTGACATTTAGCTTATGTCTGGCGCAAAGTAAAAACTTGGCAAATGTTAATTTCCTTTCTTTTTCTAAAATGCCATCAAATTCTGGTTTTTTTTTCAACTTCAGGAAATTTAATATTGATACAATATTTTTATCCAAGCAAACAACCATATGCCAGTTTTTTAGTTGACCTAGCCATCAAATTCTTGTTTGAGAGCAGCCAACTCTGCTTACAAGTGCCTCAAATCAGTTACAGCTGGTTACTTTTCTGGGTCTGCCTCACATGCCTGTAATTACAACAACACAGAAGCAAAGATCTTGAAACTCATTCTGTAGAAGATGAAAACTTTTTATTGTCTATGAGTAATATTTTGATGGATTTTCCTAGTGAATTTCTCCTAGAAGTGAGGTAATGGGGAAAAGGGACATTGGATGTGTACTTTTTGAAGGATGGGAGTTAAAAGGAAAAAACTGGAAGGTCTAGAATGCGGGGTATCTCTGCAGGAGCGTGACAAACATGAATGAGAGAGTACTTAAGGTGGGCATGGTGGCACTCACATATCTGACCTAGTTTACAAATTTGCCTGGGTCCAGCTTTTTCAGAGAGAGAGTCTGAAAGGATAATGGACTTTGTGTCAGTCGTTAAGAAATGGAAAATAAAGGGTGTCTGGCCAATGTCTCTAACCTAGAGCCAGGCCTCCTGATGAGAAAGTAAAGAGGAAGAGAAGCAGATGGAAGAATCAAGAGCAGATGCAAGATATTTAAAAGTAATACAATAATTCAGCAGGAATGGAGTGGAAATTCAGCAACTTATCGGGTATGACATTTGGATAAATTAAACTGAGCAGAACTAGGAAACACCAGATAGGAAAAGCAAAATGAGGGTGAAAGCTAGCAGACAAGGAAAAGAAAAGGAGTAAATGAAAAAAAGAGTTTAAGGCAAAGGCAGAGTCATTCACAATTGCTATATATGTTTAGCGTCCAGATTTTCATTTTTTAAATAAAAAAATTAATCATACATATTTGCAAGTAACTAGATGTTTAGTGCCAGGTAGATAAAAAATGGTCTGATTTACTCGTTACCTCTTCATGGCAGACACAAATACACATAACACGCACTTGCATACTCACACACAGACACATTTAGAAATATTCACACACTCATATACATACACAGTTACACCTACATATGCACAGACACACCCATGCACATGCATCAGTTTGTCTCTTAATGTTTTTGTGAGATGAAATTTTCAGATTTAGTTTAGTTCATTGCAAAGGCAATAAAAACTTTATAAAATATACATGTTCCCATTTAGCAGAGATCTATCTCTTATTTTAATTGTTCATTTTTGCTCTGTAGATGCTCCAGGGGTTATAGGATGGTCATGGTAGAATTATAGACGGACCAGAGAGTCAGGCGATATCAGGGGAAGACAGGCAGGTGAAAGATAAATCAAACCAGGATGAGCTCCAAGGAAAGAGGGCCTGTAAACAGCTAGATCTGAAACACAGAAATGCTTATTAAATAGAGATAGGAACAACTACTTGTCAAAATTTCTAATACTGATTGTTGATCTTTCTGCATGAGAGTCATACCATGACCATTCTTACTGATTTATTAAATAGATATCTTGCTTTGGAGATCTTTAAGGAGCATGGGCTTGCTTCCGATATATGTATACATAGAGCTGATTCACTTTATTGTACAGCAGAAACTAACACAACATTGTAAAGCAATTATACTCCAATAAAGATGTAAAAAAAAAAAACAACAAGCCAAGCAGAATTCTGAATTTCACTTACTAGTGAGTTTGTTTCAAGATAGAGACTGAGTTCATTTGTCAAGTTTGGCCTTGCAGGGCAGTACTCTCACTCATGCCTTCAAAGTAAATTTGACTCAGTCTATTGGACACTGAACCAAGTTTCTAAATAAAGGAAACTGTTTTCTCTGCATTTCTATGTTCTGCAAGTCACATTTCTATTTAGGTGCCTGTGTAAATGTCATTATTTTTCATCTTCAAAGATATTACACCCTGGAGACTAAAAAAATAATCAGGTCTTCATCCAGTCTTTTTCTTTTTCCCCCTCCTTTGCACCTGTCTGCCTCTTCCACTGTAACATGGCTGTGATACTTTCCCTATTCATTTCCTCACTATTGGGTCAGGCCTCAGTGTACAAGGCTAGACAAAAAGACTAAGATGATAATAAAAACTCCCATGGAAATAAAACAAAAGGGAGAAAACATAAAAAGAACTTTAAAATAAAAGGATACAAAAGCACAGTGAATAAAGGATGAGGGAGTTGAAAAGAAGATGGAATTAAGAAAAATGTGATAGTCATTTTTTAAAAAAGTGAAATGTTTTAAATAAAAAGTCATAGGGAAGTAGATTAAAAAGGAAAAGCAAAACTTGGAAAGGAGAATTCTTTTTAGAAAGTTTCATCACCTAAGAGAAGGATTTTTAGGCAAACCTATTATATTTTACCACAATTGTGTAACAAAATTTATTACTAAAGACAGGGCACCATAAAAATAAACAATAGGGGAGACAAAATACAGTTCCTCTTTCTCTTCATAAAGTGTGAGTTTGGAACTGGCCACAAACTCAACTTTAGTGGATGTCATAATAGTAAATGATGCCAACCGCTTAGGTAAGTGAATCTGTTGCCTATTCCATAGAACAAAGCTGTCTTTCCAGAGCACTGTAAAAAAATGACATGAACATGTTTTCCCAACAACTGTGTGGGCTATGGAAGGTGAATAGCATTCTGCATTGTTTGAACTTGGGCAGGTTTTTAATCTATAAATTAGAGATGATGACATTTTCTCTACTTACCTTGAATGAGCCACACTGTGCGTGTGACAGAATGTGGTTAACTATAAAGAACCAGACATATGCAAAGTAGTGCTATGTTACAACGCATGTACGTCCACTGGTAATTCCAATTTCAGGACACTGAACAGTAGAAATTATGGTTATGAAAATCTGATGGTATTTGGTTCTGAGATGATAATATCAAAACTACTTGGAATGTTAAGATTTATTGGTCATTGGATTCCCCTCCCCCCCCGAATTAAGGGGAACATGTATATAGTTCAAAATTCAACGTATATACCAAAGGATAATTAGTGAAGTGCTTATCAGCTAATTTTCCCTCTTGATTGGTTCATTCATTCATTCAGCACAGACTTATTTATTGGGTACTTACTGTGTGTCTGACAACTCTTCTGGTCCTAGGGGCGTTTCAGTGAACTAAATAAATAGTCTTTAAAGATTTCATTTTCTAGATGCAGTTGTTGCTACTGGTTTCTTGTGTATCATTCTAGAGATAATACACACCCAGCCACACACAAACACTTATATGTCCTTTAAAAATTATACATATAAGATATTCAGCAAGTGTCACATTGATAGATATTAAGAATCTCATATTTTTTTCTATTATGTGCAGTGCTGCACTTGGCCCCTCTCATAACATTTGTGGAGCTCAGGGCATTAGTACAAGTGGAGCCTCCACATAATGTGTCTAAATATTTAAAAGTTATAAATCAAGCTCACAAACTATTAACTAAAATATGTCTACCCCTATTACTTTGACAAGTAACATGAAATAGAAAAATGTGAATAAAGCTATGTTTCTTATGTAACTGAAACTTGGCAAAATATAAAAAGTGGAATTCAATTATTGCACATGCCATGGTATTCTGGTGATACACTGATATTTGGATTGATAATAAAAATAAAGCATATAATTCATTATCTATGTATTCTATAAAATTTATTTTTCTTTCATTTTAGCAAAATGAATAAGTATGATATATATATATTTTTAATTAATTATTATTTATTTTTGGCTGTGTTGGGTCTTCGTTGCTGTTCACGGGCTTTCTCTAGTTGTGGAGAGCAGGGTCCACTCTTCATTGTGGTGTGCGGGCTTCTCATTGCGGTTGCTTCTCTTGTTGCAGAGCACAGGCTCTAGGCACGCAGGCTTCAGTAGTTGTGGCTCACGGGCTTAGTTGCTCCATGGCATGTGGGATCTTCCCGGAGCAGGGATCGAACCCGTGTTCCCTGCATTGGCAGGCGGATTCTTAACCACTGCGCTGCAAGGGAAGCCCAAGTATGATATTTTAATCAAGATTTTCAATAATGATTTTAGGATTGAGCATGTAATTCAAAGTGTACAAAATTTGGATATGTTTGCATCGAAATATAAATAAAGTATAAAATATCAATTAAAATTAATTTTTATGTCTTTGAAAAGTTATTTTTCTTTTAAAATAACCACTAAATGTAAAGGCAAAAGGAAAATTTAATGATTGAATATAAAAAATAAAAATTTGAATATAGCTAAATTTCTTGCATATTTACTTTTTGAAATCTAATTAAATCTCATTTAATTACATATGTAATTAATAAAATGATAATTTTTGTGTTAGTAAAAGATATCAATTTAAATTAAACTTCATTTAATATAAAAGTAAAGCTTTTCAGTTCTGGTGTTCAGAGTCCATCCAGTAGCCAAGTTGTAAGGAATCTACATCATGCCACAATTAGAATTAGAATTATTAGTTGTCTACATTGGATAACGTTCCTCAACCAGTTGTTATTCAGCAACTTCTGTGGATACTGTCACAATTCAAACATTAAAATAAATAAAACACATGAAGCAAGAAAATGTATGATCAACTTTATTGTCAAAAAGAAAAGAATGCAAGAATCTACTGCGTTCCTGCTATCTGAGAGGAACATTTAAGAAGTTAATTGGTCTTTGCTCTTAGTAAATGCTTCTGTAGCCCACACCTTTCCTGTTCCCCAAAGCAGTGGTCATTTCTGATGCTGGCAGTGGCACAACCCACAAATTTCTAGCATATTTGGTTAGAGTTGCCTTTCATTTTGAAGACACAGGGCAAAAAATGTGGAGCTTTTCCTTGGGACCTGAATAGTGTTAAGAATATGAACAGATGTTCAGGGTTATAATTTGCATTATGCTGTGCCGAGTGCCAGGTGCTGTGTGATAAAGGTGCTCTTGCACTCTTTAGTAAATCCATTGTCTGGATGTGATAAATAGAGCCTTCTCAAACCATCAAAAGGGACCTTTTTTGCCCACGTCAAAGATTTCATACTGAAGGGACTATCTCTGAACATACTTTAGTCTGCAGGGTGAATTCCTTGGAAATCTAATTGTATTGAAGGGTATAGCAGGCATTTTAATTTTTGACAGATATTGCCAAATTGCCCTCAGTGATTGTGTAGTCTGCAGGGTGAATTCCTTGGAAATCTAATTGTATCGAAGGGTATAGCAGGCATTTTAATTTTTGACAGATATTGCCAAATTGCCCTCAGTGATTGTGGCAATTTACAATCTCATCAGAAATGTAAAAAAAAAAAAGGCTGTTTCCCCACGTCCTCATTATCAGAGTGATATAGCAAATATCAGTGATCTTTGCCAATACGTTAGGTGAAAAATAATATCTAGTTGTAGTTTGAATTTACATTTCTCTTATTATGGGTTAGGTGAACAGCCCTTCATATATTTACATTGCTATTCATATTTTTTGTCTAGTAAAAACTGTTCTTATCCTTTGCCCATTTTTCTACTGGGTTATTCATATTTTGCTTATTGATTTGTAGATGCTTTTCATATATTAGGAAAATTATCCTTTTGTTTTATTGTGAATTGCAAAAGTTTTCCCCAGGTTATTTTTTGGCTTTGTTTTTTTGTGCTATACAATACAGAGATTTAAAATATTCTTATGTAGTCAAATTTATTAATAATTTATTTATGACTCCTGGGATTTAAAAATTAATACTTCAAAGGTCTTCCCCACTTGAAGATAATAAAAAATAAAAAATAATTACTTCCCCATCTTTTCTTCTAATTCTTTTAAGGTTTTTTTTTTTACCTTTAAATCTTTGATCTATTTGGGATTTATTTTTGTGGATATCGTGAGGTAAGTAGTCAATATTCTTCTCTAACAGTCTGTTGTCGCAGGAGTATAGCTTAATATTTTATCTTTAAAATAAGATTTGAACTATCTGATTTGAAATATCTTCAGTGTATCTAAATTTCAATATGCATTTGAGTCTTTTTCAGGGATTTCTAGTCTGTTTTATGTTGTCTATCTGCATATTATGGTTTATATCATATTATTTAATTATTGTAGATTTATTGTACATTTTAATATTGGTAAGGCTAATCGCACATTACAGTTTTTTTCCACCAAACTTTTGTACTATTCTTGCTTTTTTTTCCTTTTATGAACTTTAGAATAAATTATTTTAGTTCCAAAAGAAGTCTCCTTGGTAGATTTTTGGGTTTGTGCACATTTTTAAACTAACTTGATGAAAATTTACAACTTTATGATGATAAGACTTTCTACAAGAATGTGGAATGTCTTTCCATTAGCTTAAATCATTTTTTTGTGGGATTTTTTAAAAGCACTTTAAAATTGTTTTGTATAGCTTCTGCACTTTTCTTAAGTTTATCGATAGGTATCTTACATTTTTTTTGCCACTTATGTAAATAAGGGTCTTTCCTCCCAGTATTTCTTCTAATTGTTATGTGTATACATGAAGACTATTTCTTTCCATATATTACTTTTTTTGAGCACTACCTTATTTAATTCTTTTTGTTACAAACATTAAGACTAGTTTCTCAGTTGATTTTCTTGAGTTTTTAGGCAATCATCATTTTTTACAAATTATGACAATTTTACTTTCTCCTTTATGATTTTTCTCTCTTTTTTTAGGTACCAAATTTTATGAACTATCTAGGTGCTCCAGGGTAATGTGAAATATTAGCAGCACAAGTGAACTTGTTCCAGACTTTAATGGGAATCTTCTGGTATTTTCCCATTAATTGTGATAACTTTTATGTTGATGCATATATTTATATATTTGCCATATTGATACGTCTATTCACATTTTATCTTTTTTTTCTTTTAAACTTAGGAATAGATATTACATTTTATTAAATGACTTTAGCACCCGTGGAAATGACAATATATTTCTCTTCTTATCCTCTTAAAGTAATTTTATAAATAAATTTCCTAGTACTTAATCCCATAATTCCTTGCAATTCCAGGGTAAACTCCATTGAATTGGATTATATTTTTCCTTTATTATGCTTCTGAATTCTGTTTCCCAATGTACTATAGCATTTTTTACTTCAGTATTTATAGGAAAGATTTTTAGTCTTTTGTTTGAAATTAAAAAAAATTATCGTATAAATATTATGCTGACTTTTTGAAGCTCTTCCTTTTTCTATGTTCTGGAAGAACTGCCCTTCTTTGCCATGTGTAGGTCCTTTGTCCTGGGCACCATTGGAGTTTTGAGTACATGGGTTGGTATTTTGGGGGCTATGTGTGTTAAATTACCGATTTGTCTAGAGTGAATCTCTAAGTCAAGTGTTTTCACAAAAATTCTTTTGTGAAATTTGTTTTCACAAAATTCTTAGCCTTCTTAGAATCCAATGTCATATCTCAGCACAGCTCTGTTCACCTCATCTCTACCAGCCAAAGTGGATGACATACTGACAAATCCCTGCCTATCCTCCAAGGTCCTGTTCAAATGATACCTTCTTCATGAAGACTTCCTGGTCCCTCCAACTTCAAGATGAGCTCTTTCTTTTAGGATGACTTTATGTCTTTCTTTTTAAAAAACCTTCTGACATACCCCAGCTTTCTGACTCATATTATTGAGCAGATTCATTAGATGTTTGTAGGTACTAGACAGAATGCTTTCATGATATTATATTATTTAATCCTTACCACAGCCCTGTGATTTGAACAGTTTACAGATAAAGGAAAGTTAACCTAGAGAGAGTCAATAATTCCTTTTTAGGTCACAGAGCTGGGAGGCTACAAAGTAGGAATTCAGCTCAAGTCTGTCTGATTCAAAACTATTTCTTCCATCAGATCATGTTGATAAGACAGCAGATCATCTTTACATTTACTTTGTATGTCTTCCTCTCCTGTATGAGATTCCAAGATTCTTCATGGTCTGGCTATGTTTTATTTCTCTTCGAATCCTCTATACCTTCTTGCACATGGGAGAAACAAAACAAAAGCTAATCAAATTGGTAGAGGTAAATAGAGCAAGTAACTCAAATTTGGTTCCAATAAAATTTCAAAATGAATTATGGAGTTTTACTCATGCATTTAATCCTTATTTATAGTTCATTAATCCACACGTTTGTATGTCCTTGGCAAAAGACTTTTTTTTGTTGTTTTTTTTGCGGTACGCGGGCCTCTCACTGTTGTGGCCTCTCCCGTTGCGGAGCACAGGCTCCGGACGCGCAAGCTCAGCGGCCATGGCTCACGGGCCTAGCCGCTCTGTGGTATGTGGGGTCTTCCCGGACCAGGGCACGAACTCGTGTCCCCTGCATTGGCACGCGGACTCCCAACCACTGCGTCACCAGAGAAGCCCCAAAAGACTTTTCAGAAGGATTTCTGGAGCCGTGGGATATGGGTTTGCTTTCATGGTCATCCAGTTACGGAGCATTCTGGTGGATATTTTCTGGGGCCAGGTCAATGGGCAGAATTTCCAACTGTTAATTAGCTGCAGTTTATCTTGATGCTGGAAAACTGTGGAGTGCTCCTTACTCATCACCTCCTGGGTGTCTGATTGACATCTGGGCAGTCCAGAGCTTCATCATAGCTTTGTCTAGAAGTGATAGCTTCCTCTTTTCAATCCCCATAGAACTTTATCTGTACCCCTCTTTTGTCATCTCTCACTTCCTATCTGGCATTACACCGATTTATGTGCATACCTTATTTCCTTAATTACATGGTAAGCATCTTGAGATTAGAGGCTATGTTGGATTAATTCCCTGCTGTGCTCATATGGTGCTTGGCACATAGTAGGAACTCAATACTTTAAAAAAAGTGATTCAAGTAGGTTCTAAATTCAGCAAATATTGCTCCTTCTATTTTACTAGCGCTATTTCAGCATTTTGGTTCTGCCCACTATTCATGTGGGTGGTATGAGCTGAAATTGCTGAAAAGGGATGTAATTTCCCTTGTTAATATAATTACTACCATATATTATCACAGCACTAAAGTCATAACATTCTCATTTTCAGTGGCCTATACACATCACCAGAATTATCTCTGGAGGAGAAATTTATCATGTTTGTTTTCAGTCTCAGAGTGAAATGCTGCCAAGTTTGGTGACTATATGCTCAGTCCCCTTTGAGTGACAAGTATGTGACTAAAGGGGGGCATCATTTCGCCTCTTATGAAAAAAATTGTGAGGCTCTTAATTATAACCAGATAATTTATTAACTGCTTGGATTCCTAATTCAGAGCAGGGTGGGTAGTGAGCGTGCTTTCCTCTGTGGGTCTTTCATAGTTTGGGAAAACCGTGAATGAGGAACTGAAGAATCTGGAGAGGGAGTAGGGGAGGGAATATTTGAATCCTGCATTATGAGGGCAGCAGGTCCATCTGGGGCAGGGGAATGGCCTTGTCAGCTGAACTCAGGGTGGACGAGGACAGGATTTTGAATTGTGAGTGTGTGATCATCCTGCAATAGTCATCAACAAAATCTAATATGTGTTTATTTTTGCTTTTGGGGAAAGAGACCCTGGTTCTAGGAGTCTTGTCTCAGCTCAGGATTTAAAGGGGACTACTTGAAGCAAGATCGAGCTGGTCCTTGTCATACTTGTGGGGTGGATAGAAGTGGGACACCTTCCTGCCTGCTTGGGCTGATACTGGAAGGTCATCCATGGTGGTGGAGGGCATGGCATCTGAGGACTGCCTCAACCTCTAAAGGGGGCTGGCTGAAGACAGCATCAAGGAAAGGGTCATGTCCCAGTGGTCATCAGGGCCTCATGTCAGGGAATCTAGGCTGTGGGAAGGTGGGCCCTGGGGGCAGAGTCAAGCTCAGGGTCCAGGGCGTGAGTATGACTAGGATTTTTACTAGTAAGCCAAGAGAGGGCTCCTATAAAGAGGGAGAGTCTAAAATGGAGGAGTGAAAGAACAGATTCTGAACTTGGAACCTTGCCAAGTGGGCACTAGAACTTTTAATTTCTTGCTCAGAAACATCCATTTCCTTGTTGCTTCAACTCCAGAAAGTCATTGTCCTTTTCTATCAGTTCTTCGTTTGCTGTGGCACTTAACCCTGCTGTACATTAGAGTCACTTGGGTGACTCTAAAAAATAAATGTCCAGGCCCCACCCCTGGACATGTATTTATATATACACACATACATATGTATACATAAATATACATATATATTTATATATACACACATACATATGTATAACCTATACATACATATGTATAGGTTACACAGATGTGCACACCTATGCATATATAAAGAAACATGCACATGTGTGTATGTATTTATCCCTGGGAGATTTAAATGCACAGTCAGGCTGAGAACACTGACAACTTCAGGGCGTGAGGCAGGGAGTGGAGGCTTGAGCGACCCCTAAAGTCCAAGAGGAACATTACCAGAACAAAGAAGCCTAGGCAGGGAGTTTATGCCTTTATAGCTGCTCTTTGCGGAGTATTTACCCTGGCCACTTTCTTCATGAACTCGTCTGATCCTCACTTGATCTCACGTGAGATTTATTAACTCTTATTTTACAGATGAGAACACTAAGGTTCAAGCTTCCTCAGTTGAACTGGACCTTGAATCTAGGTTAGAATGGGACCATTGCTTCTTAGGTCTGTCTAATAGGGCTATTGTAATAATTTCAGCCTAAGTTATGGGGCATTATAGTAATGAGATTAAGAACTTCGGGTCTGGAGTTGGACTTAAGTTTAAAATCCTGGTTTTGCGATTTAAAGCTAGGTGATCATAAAAAGTTACTTAACTTCTCTGACCCCCCCCCCCCCCACCATTTTCTCACCTGTACGATAGGAATAGAATGGTTTGTGAAGCTTACAGGAGATAATTCTTGTAAAGCTCTTAGGATACTGGCCAGCACAGGTGAAACACCCAGTGAACATGGCCTGTTATTATTAGAACTGGCTCAGGTATTGAGCCCAGAAACCCAGTGACGAGGAGCTAGAGAAGGCATTTCAGAGGATGTGGTGGTGGAGGGGGTGTTGATGCAGTCCTGTATGAATATTCTGTGCCTTCTCAAGTGGTTAGGACACGGGAAAAATGAGGAAATTGCAAATGAAGTGAATCAAGGATGCTTTCAGGTGCCTCCTTTCTCTGTGTCTTCAGTACTGAAACCTTTCCCCCATTGCTCCTCCATCCTCTATCTATAGCATGCTCTCGGCTAGCTGAGATCCAATGCTCGGGCCCAGTCTCAGGTGATAATGGCCTAAGAAGGTACTCATCCCAGGAGTATTTAACCTTTATTAAGAGACTCAATTAACCTTCAAGGTCTGAAGGAATTAATCTTCAATGGTGAAATATTAAGGCCCTGTGAGGGATAACAGGGATATAGAGTTGGGCAGGGGCTGCTCCTTTGGGATTGCTTGAGGGAATGTCACCAGGTGGTCATCCCGATGTCAGGGACCACATCCAGTCTGCCTCAGTATCCCCCCATAGTCTTGGGGACACAGTAAATTCACAAAATCCTTTTGTTGAGCAGAATTTAAAGAACATGTCTAGTTGTCATCTTCCTATTCCTTCTGTCTAGGTATGTATGAATTCTTAATAAACTTTATTGCAAGATTTTGAAACGTGTTACTGGAGGAACTGATTATTTTATGCACAATAAAGTTTATAATTTAATTTATATTAAAAATTAAAAATTTAAAATTTAAAACTTAATTTATAAAATTAAAATACATTTCATTTTCTTTTAACTGTAAATTCATTTGTTCATTCAGCAAACATATATTGAGTGTCTAATCTGTGCCAGCTGCTGGGGAAACTTTTTGTGTTGAGGATATTTTTTCAAGAATCCCTGGGCTGGTCTCCTTTACAGTTTACACGAAGTTGACCCATCTCTCCTTCAGGCACATTTTTAGCCAAGTAAATGCCTGATCTTTTGAATCTAACTGTTCGTTAGCCCCCATTCTTTAGCTCTTGACTCTTTGCCATTCACATTTAGGTGCTTTTTGGGTGGGTGTTTAAATTATGTATTTCAAAAAGGCACCCAATTAAAAAAATAAAATAATCCACCACCTCTCAGTTAGTGGTCAAGACCTATAGAGATTTCACCAGGTGGCTATGGAGTCCATCTCTCACTTTTATTACTCGGAACCTAGTCTTGTTCTGACTCTATTGATGACTTTGAAGCGCTGATGTTAAGATTAACATCAGTTGCTTCTTTGGCTTCCAAGAGCAATTGTTTGCAGAACGTTCCTGCTCATTTTAGTGTGTGTTGAGGCCAGTACCACATTTAGAATTAAGGCAAAAAATTTAGTCATAGAATCCTCAATGATAGCAGACTTGGGAACAGTAATTTTGCATTTCTGACTGTTGTCATATGGGGAGTTTTCACTGTTGGCTTGCATTCTCATTTTGGTTTATTGTTTCAATTTTGTATCTCAGATGATTTTGACAGTTTTTGAGAAGGCAGAGACTCTGGGGACTGACTCTGTAAGTGCTGAAATATGAAAGGGGGAAGGAACAATTTCACGTTAACGGAGAGCAGAATGAGAGTCGTGAAGCCAACTCAGGAGGGTGGAGGATGGGTCAGGAAGGTGGAAGAGAGAACACAGGGGAAAATGTCCAGCATGAAAATAGATGCCACTTCTCCTGGGGTCCGGCGAGCCTTGTATGAATCTCCATGATGCCCTTTCTGCAGCAACAATGTTCGTTCAACATTTACTAACTGTGGTTGGGCTCCAATAGCTCTGTCCACACCGCCCTAAGAAGTAGATCCCATGGGAAGGAGCAGCTCCTCTCTTAGCTGTTTTCCTGATTTTTCCTTTGGACTGCTTTGTGAAGTGAGGTAGCAGGGGTAGCCTTTTTGTGCTAAGACTTAGTAGATGGGATGGCAGGGGCACAGACTTTGGAGCCACCCAGACTCAGGTTTGAGTCCCTCACTAGCTGTGCCGTTCACTAGGTGTGTGGCTTAGGTCAAGTGACTTCACCTCTATGATTCTTCAATTCATAATCTGTTTAAATGTGACAATAATAATACATATCTTATAGGGTTGTTGGTGAGGATTAGCATTGACCTACATAAAAAACACTGTGATGATTAATTCTATGTGTCAACTTGACTAAATCACGGGGTGCACAAGTAGTTGGCACAGGTATTTCTGGGTGTGACTGTGAGGGTGTTTTTGGATGAGGTTCGCATTTGAATCGGTAGAGTGAGTAAGGCAGGTGACCCTCCCCAACGTGGGTGGGTCTCATCCAATCTGTTGAGGGCCTGAATAGAACAAGAAAGTAGAGGAAGGGAGAATTCACTTTCCCTCTTTCTGACAGCTGGAGCTGGACATTGGTCTTCTCCAGCCTTTGGACTTTGACTTACAGCATGGGTGCTCCTAGTTGTCAGACCTTCAGACTTGGACTGGAACCATCAGCTCTCAGTTATCAGGCCTCTGGCTTCAGCCTGGAACTACACCGCTGGCTTTCCTGGGTCTCCAGCTTACAGATGGCAGATTGTGGGGCTTCTCAGCCTCCATAATTGCGTGAGTCAGTTCCTTATGATAAATCTCTTTTTCAGATATATACATACACGTACTCTGTTGGTTCTGTTTCTCTGGAGCACCCTCACTAGCTAATCTATATGGATGGTAATTGATTGGTAAACAGTAGCCATTTTTTGAATGGGAGACCTACAGAATAGGAGCAAGTTTACTTAGTTTTACACGGGCTAGCTCTAATTATGTGTGTGTATGCCTTGGCAAAATTTATGGTCACCTATTTTTACATATCCTGTGCAGGCTCATTTTGAGGGTAAATTCCATTCAATAAGGATTTATTTAGTCCCTATGATGTTATGAGCACAGTGTGTATAAAGATGAGTAAAACCCTGGTTCATAGATTCTAAGGGTCACAAAGATGCAAAGGAAGCAGATCTGCATATAACTGACCAACCAACCAATCCGCCAACCAACCAACATCATGACAAGTGCTAAGTTAGACAAAAGCTGAGGACAGTTTGAAAATGGAGGTGAATAACTTTGTGTGATTAGAAAAGGATAAAAAGTAAAGATTTACTGGGATTGAAGAGGTTGGGTTATCTAGCCAGAGATGATAGCTTGAGAAAAGACTTGGAGGAGTGACTTGATGTGATTTTTTGCTGGGGAGTGGTCAAGTAGACGGATGTGGTGGGATTGCTGAGCACTTGGAAAGGAGAAGTGAAAGGTAAGGCTAAAGAGATAAGTTGGGGCTAGAGTATGAAGGTAAACATGGGTTGCAAAGGTGAATGGATGCCATACTGGATGATATCTCCAAAAGTACAGGACTGATGGAGAGAGTAAAGGGAGATTTAATTGTTCAAGTTCATGACATTACTTGTTCTTCATCTTGTCAGAAAACAGAAGTCCAGACTCAGAATGTGTATAACAAAAACACTTAGAATTGTATTCTGACTGTGAGCCTGGGCATCCCAGTGTTTTCTGAAGGAAGCTGGGTGGAGGATGCCCTGAGGCAAGCCCCTGCAAGCAAGGCGTCCACAAGCACCAGCTACGCTGCCCTCCCCAAAACAGCTTGGGCAGCTGTGACTGCGACCTGTCTCACTGAGACTTCAGCGGCCCCAACCAGGGCAGGAAGGGAGCAGCTAGTGCTGAGTCTGTTTGGGGCTGTAGACATTCCCAGATTATTAGCCAGTCTAGGTTACATGAACTGGGCCATCACGGAGGTGTTAGGAGAAAGATGCAACCCTGTGAATAAGCCCACAGTTCATTCCATGTATGTCAGCCCTGGGTCCCAGGCAGCTTGTCAAATCCCAGACATCTTCGTGGGTGGAGGGCCAGCATTCCTAATGTGGTCCTTCTTTTGGTCTGAATGATTCAGAGTGGGTTAGGATGAGCCTTTCTTTTTGCAGTCATCTCCTTTCCCCTTTTTAAAATGCCTGTAGAATAGGAACACTGTTATGGAAATTAGTTAGCAGCTGCTGTACACGAATGTTTAGAAAATTAATATTACTCACATTATGCAGTACGAAAGCAGAATTTTAATGAAGCACGGAAACTACAGGCACATTGACCCCTTCCCCTTATCACAGAAATCTCAGAATGCATAACTTTCTTTGAGGAAGCTTCTCATTTCCACAAGGCTTCTATAGGCTTATTAGTGACAAAAATAGCACATTCACAACCGAAAGGAGAAATATTTCAGAACATAGTGTATATGACAGTGTCAGCTAAACCATTATCTATACTTGTTTCTCATTATTAATTCTTAACAATTAGCTGTTCTTTGTTGCATGGTAATGGGATTTGCTGTACTATAAAAATGCCTTGAAGTCGTTAATGTTCAGATTTTGTTCATGCTGATTCTGCCAGCAATAATTGTTATTTGCACTACAGAATGCTAGGGATGTGGCCTGCATGGGGCAAGAGTATGGCAGGGGTTGGGATTTTGGGTGAGAGGTGGGATGAGGTAGGGAAAGAGGAAATGATTAAGGGATTCAATTTGGAAAAGCCTGTCTGTAAAGCTGAACTGACCTACCAAAGTCGGTGCAAGGAGCTCAGCCAGGTCTGGAAGACAGGGGGCTTTAGGTGATGGGATCAGGTATGTTATCTTATGTGTGAGGCCCCTGGGGAAAGGCTGCAGAGGGAAAGAAGAAGGTAGAGAGCAGTCAGGGTGAGGAGAAGCAGGGAGATAAAAAGAACTAGGCTTTCAGGTGGCATGATGGCATGATGAAAAGAAACAGGCAGAACCTCGACTGGGGCAGCTCTGGGTAATGCTTTGAAGGTGAGCGAATGTTTCAGCCAAGAAAGGAAGCTCAAGGAGGAGGAGGGAAAGGCAAGCTTCTGAAGGCAGAGTGTCTGTCTTTTATGTGATTTATAACCTCAACCCACGTGAAATATGGTGTTCTCTGATATCAGGCACAGCATGAGTGTTCTTGCCCGAGAAGAGCCTGGCCAGCAGCGCAGGGAGGAGCAGGGATGGTGAAAAGGGGAAAAGCAGGGACAGTGGACCGAGGGCTAGAAATTACATGGAGAAAGGGGTTCAGTTACTTTCTGTGGAGAAGTTTGCTTATACAAGTGTGTTATATATAGTGTCCTGTATTCATTATTCAGATGCACTATCATCCACCCTGGGAAGAAAATGTGTGTGTGCATATGTGTGAGCAGATGTGTGATGCTGGACATGGGCCTGGGTGGAAAGGTGCAGATCTCTATCCTCACCACCACCACTTGTATTTACTGAGCACTGGGTACAGGCACTGGGCTCTGATCCTGAATCTGATACTGGTCATAAGGGCCAGTGGTTCTTGTCATCCACAGTGTAAGACTGAAAAACTGCAGTGCTCTGCTGGAGCCGGCTTGCACCAGCTCACAAGAGCTTGCCACCTGATGTCGGGTTGGTGGCTTAAGATCACCATGGTAGGAGTATTTATATCTCAGGAACTGGCAAATGTTGCAAGCTGGGGTTTCCCCCTTCTCTCCACCCCCATCCAAAGAGCTGATTGGTAAACATTCACCAGCAAATCACTGGATCTCCACCTTTCAGATGCATAGGAAATAGGGAAGGGGAAACAGTTCCCTGCAGAGAAGAGCAGAGCTACTTATCAACTCCTTGTCTGTTCTTCAGCATTAATCTGTTGGCCAAGAGCAGCAAGTATGTTATTAGTGGAAAAGTTGTGAGCGCTGGCCTTGAGCAGACCTGGACTAGAATCACCGAGCCAAGTGCCTGTGTTATTGCCTTAGCTGAGATATTCAACCTCTCGGAGTCTCTGGCTCCTCTTCTGTAACATGGGGATATTAGCATCCACCTTGCAAGGCTGTTGTCGGGTTTAGAAACAATATCTGTATAATGACTGTTAAATGTCTGTAATTTACTTTGAGATGCATTAACAAGATGGCTTGATAGATGGGTCAAAGGCTAGATGTGTGGAAAAGCAAGCATAGCAAAATGGTAGAATTCAGGTGGTGAGTACATGGGTGTTCACTGAAAAATCTTCCAACCTTTCTATAATTTTCATAAGAAAATGTGGAAGCAAAAGAAACCTATTAAGCAGTAGTACTGACAACAAATGGCAACAATAACAAAAATGACTCATCTCCTGTCACCTTCTCCTTCCTAACTCTGCTCCAGCCCCAGAGGCCCTGCTTGCTCTGGAATATTCCAGGCCTGGCCCCCTCTGTACCTGTTTCCTCCTGCCTAGGCTAGCACTCTTCCTTCCTCTCTTGCTCCCCACCTGCTTCTGGTCTTTATTCACATTTCACCCTCCTGTCAGGGCTTCACTGCTCACATTTTCACAATTGGACACGTCAATGGCTGGTACTCCCTATTCCACTCCTTGGCTTTGTTTTCCTCCTTAGCACTTATCATAATCTGCCTTACAATATAGTTTTATTTTGGTTATTATTTTCCCCCACAAGGATGTAAATTCCATGAGGACAGAGATTTTTGTTTATCTGATCTCTGCTGGATCCCCAGTGACAAAAACAATGCCTGGAACAAGGTAAGTACTCAATAAATATTTGCTGAAGAAGGAAGTGATATATTATTATTATTCCCTAGACCTACAGCTAAGCCCCAAATGAAGGATGCTGTATTAGTCTGGGTTCCCCCAGAAGCAGATTCAAATGCAAGTAAATTACTTGGGAGATAGTCCCAGGAAACAGTGGTTAGGGAGTAGAGAAATGAGATAGGAAAAGGAAGGCACAAATAAAGAACATATGGTAAGGCAGGTGACCACTGGAGCTTCACTGGGCTACACTAGGAGCCAGTGTAGGAGAGGCACCCCAGAGTCATCCTATGGATTGAGGGAGCTAGGGTCTTTATATACTAATCCCCAGTAATTGAGAGCTGTTCCCAGGGGTATACACTTCTTGACACTCTGGCCTGTGTGCTTGGACAGAAGAGGGTTAGGAGGCCTAAGAAACTTCTCAAGCAAAAGATATGGATGCTGGCCATTAGAAATCAGGCTGTATGTAGGAAGTGATATGGCTCAGAAGGATATGGGTGGGGCACCCACAGAGTCTGCTTTGTTACCCATGCAGTGAGGTCTCCAAATCAGTGTTGAGAGTGTGGGATTAACTTTAACATCACTGATCCTAGAAGAGTTCTAAAAAAATCAGTGAGGGTGTTTCCTCCTTAAAACATTCCAATTTAATTTTACCACCTAGATTCTAGATATTTTACCAGTTTTTTTTTTAAACCAGAACTCATTTAGTTTATGGGAGAGAAATTATTTACTGACGTATTATACTAAATTTTAAAGAGTCTTTTTTTTAGCAATGTCCTGACTAAATTAATCTCACTCATGAAACAGGAGCATCTAGAACAAAATCATATTTGCAAATCCAAAAGCAAATTTGCTAACATTAAAAATTTTCCAGAATACCAAAGAATATCACATTGGAATGAACTATCTCATAAAAAACCCTCATATTCCACTGATTGCTGTTTATGACTAAAGCTAACAGTTGGGCAAGAGGGAGAGATACAGTCCCTCACAGTAAAAATAAACAAACCAAAACACCACTCCCAGAAGTAAAATGTGATTTGCAACTTAATATTGATAAAGTCACAAAGCTTGAAGGAAACTTAAGGACTCATGACCTCATCCATCATCTTACCCAGGACCACCCTTAATTTTTATATATACAAAGTTAAAGCATGTTCAGTTTAGTGACGTTCATCTAATTAGTAGGTATTATGGAAACCTAAAAACGGATGGAACAAGAAGTTGAGTGGATATGTAGCTTTTTAATTGGTTGGGCTGTGATCGGAGAAGCAATAAGGCAAAGTGGTTAAGATCTCCCATTTAGCAGGTGGACAGACTTGCAAGCAAATCTTCTTCCCCTCCCCTGATTCATTCTGCTGCTTATTAGAGTATAACCTTCGTGGGTTAACCTTCTGGTTTTCCATTTTCTTCAGCTACAGAATGGGAATTATAATACCTTACCCTCTCTTCTGCCCTTTCTGCTTTCCCTCGAATCGATGTAAGGATTAAATGACAATATATATGAAGTGCTTAGTTTAGTGCTTATAAGGAGATCAGTGCTTGGTAAATCATTTTTATTATGAACATAATTTTATTACGTCCATTCATTCATTTGTTCAGCAAATATATGAGCATCTACTATGTGCCAGGTACTGTTCAAGGTACTTGGTGAGCAAAACAGGCAAAGATCCTTGCCCTTTTGGTGTTTACATTCTAGTGGGGAGAGGGGTAGGTAGACAGTACGCAACTGATAAGCAGCAGATAAATAAATTATGTGGTAGATGAGAAGATAAGTGCTATGGTGGAAAGGAAAAGGACAGCAAGGAAAATGGGATTAGAAATGCCAGGGGGATGACCCTTTGCTGTTTTTACACATTGTGGTCAAGGTGGGCCTTATTGAGAAGGTAGTATTTGAACAAAGAGTTGAAGGAGGTGAGGGAGTGAACATGTGGGTGTCTGGGGAAGAGTTTTCCAGAGAGAACAGCCAGTGCAAAGGCCCTGAGGACTCTGCTTGATTGAGGAACAGAGAGAAAGTCAGGCTAAAGCAGGGTGAGTAAGGGTTGGAGGGGGGCAGGTAGAAGAATATGAAGTCATAGAAGTAATTGTTGGGGTGGAGGGAATGAGTTGATCAGGTAGGACCTCACGCCATTGTGAGGACTTTGTCTTTTATGCTGAGTAAAATGGGAAGTCACTATAAGGTTTTGATATAGAGACTTGATCTGAATTACATTTGAAAAGATCACTTTGGCTGCTGTGTTCATAATAGACTTTTTGGAGACAAGGTAGAAGCGGGAGACCTGTTAGGAGGTTACTGCAGTCATTTAAATGAGAGATGGTGATGCCTTGAATCAGGGTGGGAGCATGGGAGGTAGTGAGAAGTGGTTGGATTCTGGTCATAGTTTGAAACGAGTCCAAGAAGATGTCTTGGTAAGTTGGATGTGGAGTTAACGGCACAGCACGAAGAACTTACTAGGTCAGTATGTCTGGTAGCTCATTCTTTTTTAGTGACTGCATTGTACACGACTATGCAGGTATACCAATTTATTTAAGCATTCCTCTTTTATTTATTTTTGAGGATTGGATGGTTTATTTTTATTCACCAGTTTAACCCCACTTAAGCTAGCAATTAGAACATTGTCTTGCACATGGTACAGACCTCAGTAAGTAATTGTTAACTGACTACAAGAATAAATGAATGAATTGTTGGATAAATCATCTGAAAAATTATCTCAACAAACAAAATCAAAAAGTATTTATTGGTTATAATTACTAAACCGGCAAGAGCAAAATTCTAATTAATATGTATTAATTGCCTACCATGAAACAGATACTACAGTGGGATAGGTGCCATGACAGTGTATTCAGAGGTGAAAATGAATACTGTTACTAAAGGCATTCCTCTTTTAAAGTAAATTTAAGTTGTTTACAATTTTGGATATGGTTGATATTACCAACAGTGCTGTAATGAACAGTTTTTTGTGCCCATGTATAAATATTTCTGTAGACTAGGGTTCTAAAAGTAGAATGGTTGAGTAGAAAGAGACGTACATTTGAAATCTTGCTGGATTCAGCCAGTGGACACCCCCAGTGCTGGCACCAACATACTTACCCACCAGAAGGGGAAGGCTGTGAGCGGGTCTCCCTGTGAACACAATGTATATCGTGGTTCTATGGCTTTTTGACTACCCAATCTCTCTCATGTGGTAAAATTGCTTTTGACAAAGTTGCCTGGTATGGGTCTTTTATACTTCTCTAGATTTGTTACCAGATATTAAACATTAGCAAACTTTGGAGACAGTTCTAAAATGAAGCATTTAGGTATCATTTCTTTCAGAGGGAAGGCAGATGACATTCTAATGACAAACCTGTGAAGTGTTACAACATTACTTAAAGGTCACCAGATGTGGGATTAAATTGTCACTGATCTATTTTTATGCCAATGTGAAATTGATAATTCAAGGGAAGTGGGTATCTTTATCAGCTAATGTCACAGTGTTCAATAATTATTGTATTTATTATTTCCCTACCCAAAATTAAAATCCTGATTGGCGAGGAAGCACTTTATGAGTCTAGGGAGCTCTTCTGACATTTAATATAATCTTCCAATAAGTCAGATGGGTAGTTGTTTTGATGAAAGCTGTGGGCAAAGTGCTGTTAAACCAAATGCAAGGAAGACATTATCTTGTAAATAATACGGTGATTAAAGCTTTGTTCCACATCATTAAAAATGTGCTACGTGGTCCAACCTTGCCTCTCCCTAGCACTGTTCAGCAGGAGATGCCTCAGTTTGAAGAAGCACTTACATTTAGAGGAACCCAAATAGAACCCAGAAATCTGGTAAGCACATCAGAGAAGGCTGAGCTACAAATGCCTGCAGGTCCTTTAATAGTGCTATTGTGCCCTTAGCTATCATGGTGCTTCCAGAGCTTTCTCATGGAATCTGCTCTATGGGCTGAGGATTTACGTAAATGGACCAGTCAGGTCTTACTGACCAAGAGAGAAGTTTAAAAACTCAGTGCAGTCTCATTTAAGCAACATTCGACTTCTGCCAAGCCTCCAGCCCCCGCAGTGTCAGCGTTATTGCTCATACAATTAGAGATGGCTGCCTGTGAGCAGCTCCCTGCAGCAGCCACTCTCCCAAGTTCATCCATTTCTCCTTGCCCAGCATGGCAGCTCCTGGCTCATTTCAGCTTTCATTAGCTTCTGCAGCTTCTGGGTGTGAAGGTGCAGCTCACCTAGTCTCCACTGTTCTGGAGTGCAAAATAAAACACCCCTGTCTGTGGGCCCTTGTTCTTGCCACTCAAGTATTTAACTGGAGGGCAAAAAACTTGCTTTCTTAAATGCAGGTCAGTTCCATCAGGAGGGAATTGTCAAAATCCTGATGCTCTCTGCACTACATTTCTCTCTCTGAAAGGGGATGGGATCTATTCCACGCCACCCCCCACATGTTTATGGATAATGAATAAAGATACTTACAGTAGCCTGTTTTGGGGTCAATTTGGACTGATCACTTGGGTGCATGCCTGGCAGATCTGACTGTGAAGACAATGGCAGGACTGGTCTGGGCCAAGTTGTTGCATTATTATGAAGTCACTATCCTCCAGTTGATTTAAATCATTGCTTTAGACTATTATGAATGACTGTCTCATATATCACATATTGGCTTCAGTGAAAACAAATTGGTTTATGTAACTGCAAAGTCCAACTTCTGGCATAGATGGCTCCAGAAGTGCACCTAAGGTGTTCTAGAATCCTTCTGCCCCAGCTCCAGGTCTACTTTCTGCAGGCAGGGTCTTCCTGCATGAAAGCAAAGTGACCATTCAGTAACTCCCAGCTGATGGCCATCCTTTGCAGAGAAGGAATAATTTCTCCAGCTAATGTTCTGTGTCTGTATTCCATCACTCTGGCTTTCACTGCATGTCCACACATGGGCAGTTGCAGGGGCTAAGATGTGCATCATTCAGATTGGCTAAATCTATGACCTATACCCATCTTTGAAACCAAAGGGGTGAGTTCCACCCTGTGCATATGATCTGAGAGAGGAGGAAAGGTGGTTTCTAAAAGAAAATTGGGGCAGTGTTTCCAGAAACAGGGGAATGGATGCTGGGTAGGAAAAAATGATAGATGTCCACTGCAGTGTGTATAACTAAGTCAGGCCCTGGGCTCCTCAGAGCTTCAGCAACCCGAGTAGCACTGCAATGGTGCCTTCAAATTTAAATAAGGTAACTTAAATCAGTTCACATGGCACATTTTATAGAAGAGAAAACTGAGTTAATTAGTAGCATGATAAAGTGAAAGAAGTTTGGGCACATAGTAAATGCACAACAAATGGTTGAGATTTTAGTGGTATGTCATCATCTGGATGCTTTTTCATATACACTTCTTTTTTTTTTTTTTTTTTTTTGCGGTACGCAGGCCTCTCACTGTTGTGGCCTCTCCCGTTGCGGAGCACAGGCTCTGGACACGCAGGCTCAGCGGCCATGGCTTACGGGCTCAGCCGCTCCGTGGCATGTGGGATCTTCCCGGACCGGGGCACGAACCCACGTCCCCTGCCTTGGCAGGCGGACTCTCAACCACTGCGCCACCAGGGAAGCCCTCATATACACACATTTTATCACGTGCATTTTGCTTATGATAAAATTCTGAACATATTTAGTGCGTGGTCTTACTCCATAAACAAATTCCACAGCTGCAGTTTAGTGTCCAGGAGTAGATGAGCTCACTAAAATGAGAAGCGGGAAGGATGGATTAGAGAACTTATGGCTTCAAGGGTAGAAAGATTGTGTAGTTGAAGGCAGAGGCTGGAATTGCATGAGAGGTTACAGTCAAAGGGAAATATTTTTTTTTTCCTATGGAAAGGTGTCGGTTGTGCAAGAAATAGTCCTGGGGGACAGAGAGTAAAATCCCACAGAGGTTGTAGACCTGCCTGACTCTTCCTGGAAATTGTTTGAGGGGGCAGGAGGACGCAGGCTTTGTAAATTAATAAATGGGGATCTAAGGCTCCTGGGACCTGTTTTCTTTCAGTTCCTTGGTTAGCCTTTTCCTAGAGGGCAGCAGGTGTTTCTGGTTGGACTTGAATTTTGTAATTAATTCTGAACCAATAACTCCATGATGTTTAGAGGAAGAACTCTTTGCAGGTAAGATAAACCTGGGACTGCTGTTTAGATTTTTTAAAATGGGTACTTTTGCATTTCTTATTGGTAGAGCAGATTTCTAAAAGCTTTTTGTCTCAAAATCTTCTCTTCCCACGTATATCCAGGCCAGCAAATGAGCACTAGCATCTGGGGGCCCAGGGCTGGGAGTTTGCATTATAGAACAGTTGGGAGATCCTTTTCTTATCATTCATCTGTTCATGTCATCTTGATAAAGCATCTCTTCTAGGCAGAGCCAGGACCCTGGTGACACAAGTGAGGCTTCTAGGGCACAACATTTAAGGAAGTGCTCATTCTCAGTGTAGTGAGAGTGGAAGTGTAGAGCTGGTGCCTGAGAGTAATAACAGCCTTAGGTTTTATGCCCAAGGAACCTCCCTTGCTTCACCCCAGTTCTGGCCCTGCTTTTAAGGGCCAAGGTCTGTGTAAGATATCAAGAGATCCAAAGATAAATTGGACGTGATGTCTGATTCCAGCACGTCCCCTGCCTGGGAAGTCCACAGAAGGTGAGGATAAGTCTTGAGAATGATCACGTCCACCTGAAGCTCACAGGGGAAAGATGTAAAAATGAGAAACTTGAAGTTCAAGGGTTCTGAAAACCTCTAGATTGGAGCTGGGGTTGGTAGAGAGAAGCACAGATGTGCTGAGGCTGCTTTCTGACACTTGTCTTGGAGTTGTCCTGGCCAGTTACTGTTTTTAAAGTAAAAAATTAGATGTCATGCTCCTATTAGTATTAGTAGTATTAGTATTCTTGTCTAATAGGACAAACCATATTATAATAAGGGCAACAATAAACATATAACAATAATAGTACTGAAAAATATATATGATATTAGCTGAATGCCTAATTAATGCATTATCCGTTTCGTCCTCACAGCAACCCTTTGAGGTATGTAGTCTCATGATTTCTATTTTATGATTTCTGTTTCTTCAACTGAAGTGCAGAGATGTCAAGTCATCTGCCCAAGGTCAGATAGTGCAGAGTGTCAAGGTCAGGATTCAAACCCAGGCTTGTCCACCATGCCACCTTGAAGGGTGAGGTAGGCTGGGGTGGTGGGAGATACTACTGGCATTTTCTCCAAACTCCTAATCCTGAATGAACTTTAAAAAATGGCTTATTTAGACTATGGGAAAACCAAATTTCTTTAAAAAGTTTCTCAGCTTTCTGAAGTGACAACTGAGAAGAGAAGTGCAGCCATCTGTACCCTGAAATCCCTCTGCCTGCTTTGCCACATCCTGCCGCTCACCCCTTCCTCTCTCTTCCGCTGCGGCACAGCCGGCCTGGGAGAGAAAATGGAAAGACAGTGGAAATTGCTGTCACTCCCGCCCTGCCCTCAGGGAACAGGAGAGCAGTTATTGCCACGCTGGGTCAGCCAGACAGGCCCTGGATTTCTGTGCTTCTATGGTAATTAGAAAGCAGAATCTTAAGAGCCAATTCTGACTAAGAACTCTGTGTCCAATTTTCTCCTGGCCCTGATTGTGAATGGCCTGATCAATATTAAATCTAATTTACAATGATGGCCCCTGTGAAGCTGGCAAATGTTATGTCAACACACCGTAATGACTTCGGCTTCCTGAGCACACTTGTTAGCGTGGCCCCATCTGCCACGACCACTCTCTTAGCCGCTCCCACCTCTAAAGCCACATCTGTGATAACGTCCCACAGGCTCTCATGCCTTCTTTCCATCAGCAGAGGCCCCAGCCCTGTCAATCCTTGTTGCCTCTTTACTACCTGATGAACTCCAGAAAAGAAGGAGAAAGCAATTAATGTTCTTCCCACAACTGATGAACCAAAGAAAGAAATAATTGGCACTCAGTTCTAATAATGGCAAATTTTATGAAATTTCCATAAATACAATTCAGAAAGGAGCATGGGGATTATTTCTTCACAGGGGGCCCAACTGGTTTGCATTGTTTCATAATGTTTATGTGATTACAATTCCACATTGCCTGCATTTACATCCTGTTGTCTCCAGGGCAGGTTCTTGCAACTGATTTGCGAGGAGCCCAATAAAAGTGCTGTAACAGGAGCAAACTTCCCATTCTGAAGTTTCCTGGCTTTCCTCATCTCAGGGGAGACAGGGGAGCCACTCGGCTGGAGAGAGAGGCACAAAGGAAGGTTCCCAAGGCGTTTCTGAAAGCCAGGAGGCGGATATCAGTCACGCCACCTGCCCTCCTGCCTAAAGCACATCTTGGGCTTGCATTGTTTGTGATAAGAAGTCAAAACTCCTCAGCTCTTTTCTCTTGGGCTCCTTCAGACAGCGCTCACCAGTCCCCCACAGTCTGCTCCAGCCAACAGGCTTCCTTTTAGTCCCTCACATTTACCACACTTCCCCCAACCCAGGGACTCGGCATATACCTTCCATCCGCTCTGCCTGGGAGATTTTTCCCTCTCCTCCTTCCCAAAGAAAGGCTTCCTCACCTTTCACACATCAGACCTCCCAGCAGGTCAGGTTTTCCCTACATTGGCTCCCATTGCCACCTCTCATTTGTCTCACTTGCTTGCAACTTGTTATTTGTTGGTGCGATTATGTGATTAGTGCCTTCCTCTTTATTCAGATGTAAACTTTGTGAGGGGAGGGCCCTGTCTGTCTTAGTCACCAGTGTATCCCCTTTCAGAAGAGCACCCCCTGGAAGTTGAGGATGATGCTGTAGTGGGGCATCATTTCACCTCTGCTGAAGAGAGAATCACTATCCCTGCATTAGTTGAGTATTGGTTTGGCTGCTGTAACAAAGGGAGAACGTAAAAAGGAACTTAAAACAGTGGTTCTCTCTGAGCTTCAGGTGATATGTCTGCTCCATAAGGTCAGGGATCCGAGGTCCTTCTGTCCCTTTCCTTCATTCAACAAAGATCCATTAGGCACCTGCTATGTTCCAGGCATCATTCCAGGCCTTGAAGACATAGCAGTGAACAAAACAGAGGCAATCCCTCTCCTCATGAATCTAATATTCTATTGGGTGTGACCAGGCAGTTGAACATGATGAAAAGTAACATGTTTAACATGCTATATAGTGATACGTGCTATGGGGGAAAAATCAAGCAAGGATGCGGGTAGGAAAAGTTGGGGGGAGTGAGTGCTATTGAAATTCTAGAGAAGGTGTTCAGAGAACATCTCACTGGAAAGGTGGTATTTGAGTAAAGACCTGGAGAGGGTGAGGGAGTGAGCCACGTGGAGATCTGGGGAAAGGGTGTCAGTAAGTACAAAGGTCCTGTGGCAAGAGAGTGTCTGGATTGTCCAGGCACAGCAAAGAGGCCAGTGTGGCTACAGTAGAGCGATGGATGGGAGAGTAGTGGGAGCTGAGGTCAGAGAGCTTATGCGTGGCCAGATCACATAGGACCTTGTAGTCATTTTACGGACGTTGGCTTGTTGTTCTTGTAGGGGAGAAAAATTTGCCACCCCAAAATCTATCTCTTTGGCATGTGGATTATTTCAAGCTAAAAACAATCAAGCCCCAAAAGACTTAGGCAGAACTTTGGACCTTCCTCTTAACTGCATAAAAGAATTTAGGTAGATGAGCTGTTCCATGAAGGGAGCTATTGCCACAAGGCCCTTCTTTGTTTTTGTTTCTTAAACCATTTTAAAAAATTGAAGTCTAGTTAATTGACAATGTTGTGTTAGTTTCAGGTGTATAGCAAAGTGATTCAGCTTTATACCATGGTTTCCCCTCTATAGTGGTTTAAAAAAAGTGCTTTTGACATCTCCAAATCAAACCACGACTTGGAGCCATGCTGTATTCTTTGATAGCTAATGTTGAATGAATCAGTAGACTCTGAGCAGCTGCCTTGTTTCCTAATCTTTAGAATCTCAGGGTCAGGCTGTCAGTTCTTAACCCTTTACAACATCTGTCCTAGCTTGAACATCTTCAGTGGTAGGGGACTCATCATCTTATGCAATGATCTGTTCCATTGTCATATACCACAGATGATTAGAATAATTTTTTCTTGAGCCACTTTTTGTTTCTTCCAATAGATCCAGGTTTTCCTCAGTATAACCAATACAGCATAAGTTTAATTACTCTCCCCCATGATCACTTTTCTCCTGGGAAAGGGAAGAGAGACCCAGAGTTGGCCCCTCCAAAGTCCCTGTTGTGCCATGGTGATCAGAGAGCTCCAGGATGGAGAGATTTTTACTTGGGACACCGATCCTCACCATTAGGTCAGCTCTGAAAGTGAAGCAGGGCAAGTGAGTGGCTTAAACTGATGTCACCCACTTGCTCTCTGTTTTTGGGCATGTCACCTAATAATAATAGTTAATAATTTCTACAGATTAGGGAATACTTAGTATAATAGAAACTGTGATCAGACATTTACATACATTTTCTTATTTAATCCTCATATAACACTAATGGTATTATTATTCTCATTTTACAGATGAAGCTAAAGTTCAGAGAAATTAGATAACCTACTCAAGGTCCCTGTGATATTGTATCTGTGTTTTGAACTCCTACACTGATCCTCCTCCCTTAACCTGCTCATGAAACACTGAATAACCCTTATAACCAAGGCCGCCCAAGGTAAAATGGCCAGTGTGGGTCCTGAAAATCCAACAGACCTCCAAGGACAAAGCAAAGGTTGAGACCATAGTCATCAGCAGGAAACAGGAGAAAACCCAAGCCAAGGTCAGTGAGGGCTGCTGCGACCATGATGTAGGTAATGGTGAGTGCCCCAAGAAACGGGTAGCTTGAGATGCCACAAAGCTCTGGTAATAAGCAAAAGAAAGGGGGTAAGACCTATATTCTTAAAAGGACATAAGTGCTATAGAGATTATAATACCCTCTGCCAAATCAGTTCAAAGTGAAAACAAGAGAAACACCAAAAATAAATGTAAACATTGCAAAGTTCAGTAAGGTCTTTTTTTTTTTTCTGTGCCTGAAAACACATTGTAGAACACTGGTGGATACTCAGCAGAGATGACATGCATTTGTTGACTTATAGGAGCCACAGAACAAGCAGGTTGTGGTGGGAGAACATCGCTAAAGGAAGCGAGACAAGATAAGAGCTCAGTTACCATTACTGGGATGTAAGGATGGCCTGTGTTTGTTAAGATTTGGGGGATAAGGGGAACTGGATTGGCCATAGGGTCCAAAAGTGAGGCTGAATTTACAGAATGTTTGAGTGACTTCATCATTGAAGCATGGGGGGCTTAGGAATCCTGGGAGACAAGTATACCTTTGGGTGTTGATCTAGATTGCTCTGAAGTTACCCAGCAGAAGAACCTGATTTCAGTGATTTTAGGATGACATAGATTATTAGACACTTCTTGATTTAATAATAGCATTTTAGAAAAAAGGAAATACTACAATCATTGTACACGTTGCTTTTTTAGGCATGTCAAGAATTCAAACATGTTAAAATATAAAAACAAAAGTTTAGTAAGTACTATAGTAAATGTAGTAAATAGAAGTCTAGCTCAGCTACATGGTGAAAGATTAAGACCAGAATTTTTTTAAAAAGTGGGTGAGGAGAAGCCTAATTATTGAATACAGTAGGGAAAAGAAGCACATGGCACCAACTCTTCCTTTTTCATTGTTTTATTTATGTTTCCAGTCGGAACATTCTTCTTAGGGCAGATGTGTTTGATGGTGGACAGGATGGTAGAGCCTTCTCTTGAGCATCATGGTTAATGGCCCTGTGTTTTGGGTTGGATGTCAAGACATCGTCTGAACCAGATGGATGTGTCAAGTTTGGAGGTCTAACAGAGCAGGACAGGCCCACGGGATTCTGGGCTTTATTCAGAAGTGGGGTTATATCTTCAGCTCCACTCAGAAAACTGGGGGGCTTAATCACTGCAGGCTCATTGCTTTAGGTTGCTTATGGTGACAAAACTGAGCTAATGCTTGGAGGGCATCTGGGTTTTCTACCCGGTGTAATAAGTCTGAAGCCTTCCAAAAAGCTTGGAGCTTACTGAGTGGAAACCACTGACATGGATTCTCCGTTTCTGAAGATTCCAAAGGGGAGAGGGAGAGAGAGTGACATGAGAACAGGAGATGGAAATGGGAAAGTAAAGCTTTACCAGGAGGGCATGGCAGTTACCACCACTTCCATTTTATCTCAAACCTAAGATAAACACACTCTAATCAAACAGAAAGTGTGTCAGTGGAAGTACCACTCTGACACTATCCCCTTCCTAAGGTTACTTCAGAGATAGAAAAGTTCCAAGCAGATTATTGGTATGTGGCCCTGAGGACCTTAAACTACCAACAGAAAACTTAACTAGTACAATAATACTGTATTATATTTTCATTTCACATGGTTCAGTTTTCTTAATAGCATAAATTTCAATTATCATAAAATTAGTGACTGGGCAGGAAACATATCTCTGCAAGAAAATGTTGCAATAATTGTTAATATAAGGGGGGCGGTGGTCTCAAGCTCTTCTGTGGGACTAAAAGTGGCCTTCCCTTCAGTGATGTACATGCTAAGCAGATTTCCTTTTTTTTTTTTTTTAACATCTTTATTGGGGTATAATTGCTTTACAATGGTGTGTTAGTTTCTGCTTTATAACAAAGTGAATCAGTTATACATATACATATGTTCCCATATCTCTTCCCTCTTGCGTCTCCCTCCCTCCCACCCTCCCTATCCCACCCCTCCAGGGGGTCACAAAGCACCGAGCTGATATCCATGTGCCTCCTTCTTTTCTAATGAGATAAATTTAAACCTAATTAAAATAGGGAAACTTCACTTCATGTCATAGTTGAGACACTGAACATGTGTGAGGAGTGCCGTGGAGGGGGTGGGCTGCTTTTTTACAGTAGAGGAGTCGAGATTTGCTGGATGAAGTTGAGTGTTTTAGTCTATTTTTAGTGTTTTGATGAACATTCTTATCAAATGGGTCTCCGAGAGTCTGTGGCAAAGTTACCTCAAAGCCAAAATGCCGAGGTAAGGCATGGGATTATGGAGAGGGTGCTTTGAGGTCCTGGCATTATAGTCGTCACAGAAAAACAAGCAAGACTTTCAGTAACAAACCAATAACTTTCTGGAACCTTCAACGTTTTAATTAAGAGAGAGAAATAAAGGAGCACAAAGTACTGAAGGAAGAAGAGAGCATGGAAAGAACAGGGAATATATATGTGAGCTGAGCAAAGAACAGATAAAAATGATTCTTAGGTTTTCCTACTTTTAAGTTAGGAGCAAAATCTGTAAAATGACAAAATTTCTTGTTCTTTTTGGAAGTGCAATCAGATGTCTGTTTTTGCTGACTAACATCACAAGTGTCTCATTGTATATTTCACAAGGTCTCTAAAATTCTTCTCTAATTCAAGGTAAGACATAGGAGACCCACAAGCTGTTCTTGATGGGGATTCAAAGAAGCTGTGCACCTATTCAAAATACAACGAGCTTAGGCAGAACCCTGTGCTACAATATCAATTATACTGACTGAAAAGCATTTCTGCCCCCTTTTTGTGTGTCTTTTTGGAATAAGAATGTACGTTGCCCTTATTAATCCTACGGAATTACATTTTCCCTGCTCCTTAGGAAATCAAGCAAATGCAGACAGTTTCCGCAAGTTAACAAAAAAATCTAATTTCCACTTGAGCAGCTTTGAGGTTAGGTCAGCAGAAAAAAAAAAAACTGCAGTAGCTTGTGTTGATGAATATTTTATAAGCTGTACCATCTAATAAAAGATGTATTTAAAAATGGGCAGGATGCTGGTTAAGAAAATGTCCTATTATCTAATTATTATGAAGATAAATTTGGGTATTGGGTGTGATGAAAGAATAAACCAGACCACAGACAAGTTCAATTTTGGGTCTTTAGACACTTTTTGTTCTGCTTCACCACAGATCTTCCATCATGGCTGTAACTGCCGACTTGTACAATCAGTGAGACAACGGGGGTGGTTACAGAGCTTGACCCATGTGGAGATTATTTAGTGGCCTCAATGGACAAGAGAAATCTTTAAGCTTCTAATTAGCACACCCGGTCTATGAAATTGCAAACCTCATTATTTGAGTCAGGGTCAGAAAAGTACAGGCCAATATAATCCCCATATGACATCTTGGCAGTATTTGGAGAGTCTTACCCCCAGAGTTCAGAATTACACTCTTCATGATCTATAATAATAATAATGACAATGATGGTGACAACAACAACAACCCTAAAATAGCAGCAATCATTTATTGAGCACTTACTATGTACCAGGCATGATGCTAAGTGCCTTACCTGCACCATCTCTTCCAATCCTCACAATAACTCCATGAGATAGGTACTATTATCATGCTTATTTGATAGCTAAGGAAAATGAGACTTATAGATGCTTAGTTAGCAAGTGATTGAGTTGACTCCAAAGCCAACAGGCTTTGCTGGAATGGATGCCCACAATCCCACCCCTTGTCTCAAACCATAGTTTTTTGAAGGGTCCAATGGAAAGATAACGAATGCTCATAAAAGAAACTGTTACACTAACTTTGCCATCAGCTGCACACTCCTTAGGTCTTTTAAGAGAAGCCACACCGGATCTTTCTAGCCAGTGGTGTTAGGTGTCCTGAGTTCCAGCACCAGCTCCATCCATAACAAGCTGTGTGACCTTGTCAAATCACTTCACCTCTCTCATTCTTAGTGGCTTATTCTTGAAAGTGATGATTGTAATATTTGCTCTTTCTCTTTTCAGGGTTGTGCTGAGGAACAAATGTGATAATGTACCTGAAAGCTCTTGGAAGAGCTTCAAGTGTTATGTAAATGAAAGGTAGTAATTAAAAATCTCCAGAGAAGGGCAGCCTATCTTAGTCATCAATTATCATGTTTTCTTCCTTGTCAGGAAACCTGAATTTTTCATGCTTCTTGGGGGTATAGATAGCTCTGTGCAAAATTTTTGTTTGGGAAATGTGTGAAGAAAAGGATCATCCTGACAGCTCAAAACTTATTTATGATAAGAAATAACCACATGTAGGGCTTCCCTGGTGGCACAGTGGTTGAGAGTCTGCCTGCCGATGCAGGGGACACAGGTTCGTGCCCCAGTCCGGGAAGATCCCACATGCCGCGGAGTGGCTAAGGCCCGTGAGCCATGGCCATTGAGCCTGCGCGTCCGGAGCCTGTGCTCCGCAATGGGAGAGGCCACAACAGTGAGAGGCCCACATACCGCAAAAAAAAAAAAAAAAAGAAAGAAATAACCACATGTAAATTGATGAAACCAAAGACAGATGCATTCTCATGTGAAATTATGAAAATTCATACCTCAATTTATTGGTTTTTCATTATAAGAATACTGAATATTTAACTGTCATAACACGTAAAACCCAACTCCTTAAATAAGAAAGTGGTATAGGAATTGAATTCTTATTGAGAAAAACAGAAAAAGACTTTGGGGGAAAAACATGAAAAATATGAACAACAGAAAGCTTGGCAAGTTCCTAAGCTCTGGAAACTTGGATGTGAGGATGTACCTGAGAAGTTTGAATCCACTCTTTGCTCATGTTAGATTTTTGATGAAATTCAGTTATATTCCTGAATGGAAACCAAAACTAAACTAAGAAGGAGTATTACTTCCAAGATGGTGGAATGGCATTGTAGAACATCTCAGGCTAAAGCTTCAGGAAGATCTGGGCAGTAATTCCAACTCTGCTGCTTACAAGCTGCTAATTAACCTCTCTGAGCTTCTGTTTCTACACAGCTACTGCATGTAAACCACCTAATGTCCTAGGCATTATGTTACTAGACAGACCAACACTGTAACCTGAGTAATGAAGACTTAGCCAATGTAGTATTCATGTCTAAATGCCATGGAGGTTCTGAATTCTTCCTCACTTAACTTTGCTCAGCACAGAGAAATATGGGCATATACTAGTCTGAGCTTTATCTCATCATGTTTTTCTTGCCAAAAGTACTCAAGGAAAGCAAATTGGACTGATTGGGTTCTTGAGAAGTTGAAATCAGATAAAGGCAAGACAACACCTGGCAAATCAGGATATGACAGGGAAGGAACTCCAGAGTTCATCATTTTAAATGTGTTGAGGCATACTGAATGAGTCTCAAATGACTGGGAAGGTTAGATCTTTCACAGATAGCATGGTATTGAAGTTAAAGCATATGCATGTCCTTAATGGGCTTAGAGGAAACTGTGTGTACCAGGGAGGTGCCAGGGAGGATATAATCTTTGATTTACAGCTGTCCAAAACTTACCAAAAACTTGACTTAAATAATGTTTATGTGATTGGAAAGTCTAAATTCTACAATTTATTCTCAGATTTAAGCTGGACCATCAGAGAGCCTTAACTTAGACCAGTTGACCTCCTCATAAAGTTTGGTTTTAGTTTAGCATCATGCTATAGACATCTAATGGAGAGTGTTAACAGACATAGCCCTTGAAATACACCACTATATTGGTGGTAGGAATCCTGTCCTTCCCAGAGGTCAGCCTGACTGTATTCTTGCAACTCTCAGATCTCTGTTCTGTACTGTGAGCAGAGAGATTTTTCTAATAATTGGGTATAATCTTGTTATTCCCCTACACAATAATCTTAGCTGGTTCTAGACTAACTGCAGAACCAAATTCCAAGTTTCTTTTCAAAGCATTCAAGGTCCTTCTTGAAGTGGCTTCATGTTACCTGCCTAGCCTTACCCCTTCCCTCTAGCGTCTTGAACCTCTGCTCTGGCAATACTGAATGTGCAAACACTGTACCTTCAGCTTGCAGTTTCCTCCCATGTTTGTCTTCTGAATTACTCATTCTTGAAGCCTCAACTCAGCATCCTCTGTAGGTTGTTGACTCCCCCAAGTTGACTTTAGAGCTTCTTGTCTTGCTTCAGTCTCAAAGCAACGCTTTTACTGTTTTGTAATTGCGTTTTTGTTTCGTTTCACTTTGTTGATCTGTCTCCCTTCTAAACAGTAAACCCTTGGAAAGCAGGATTGGTTTCCCATTCATATCCATAACTCCAGTGCCCATTGTTACTGCCTGTTTTCTCCCTGTCACAAGCAAGCTGCCACCTTGCCCTCTTTCTTTTTTCTTCTGGTCCTCGTCTTAAAATGGCTTGTTAATATTCTCAGGCGAGGGGTGGGAACAGTTGAAAGACCAGATTTGACACATTCTGAACTATTTTTTGGAAGAGGGTGCAGTCCTCTGATGGAAGTACTTGTCCAAAATTCACCTCCGTTCTGATATTGTGTGTGACATTTCCTATCATGTAGAACATGATTAGCTGTCTTTTCAAGTGCTTCTTTAGGCCAAGTCTATTAATGAGATTTTGTTTAGTCCAGTGTGAGACAGAGCCAAGCATGTTTGCTCACAGATGCGCATTAAAAGAACAGGGTTTGACTGGTATGTGGCAGCCCAATCTTTAGGGCTGAGGTAATTTTCCAAAGCCGATTTTCTTAGTGTTCAGCAAAGTGGAATGTAATTTTAATTTGCAAGGAGAACTTTGGCTTCCATAAAACATAGCTATCAGCTTTTTCTCAAAGCATTTCTTCACATTGATGCCAGGGAGGTCAGAATGGAATAGTTAGAGATACAAACCAATTTAATAAAAAGGAGGCTTTGAACAAATTAAAAAGTCTGTCCTGAAATTTCATTTTACAAAAGGGGGAGCAAAAATTCACAAGTGTTCTTGTTTAATGATGTCCGAATGCTCATTTACTATGAATGTAAGAGCAAAACATCACAGGCATATATATTTTAAGATATTACCAAGCCAATTTGAATAAAATTTTAGCTCACCAAGAAGCCAAAGGCATCAAAGATGTTTATCTCCTTGCTGAAGATACTTTAAGTGGAGGGTTCAAATGGGTAAAACTTTTTAATTGGTTCACTTCCACAGCAGAACCCATGAAAAGTTTATGGGGGCAACAGTTCAATAAGCACAGCTGCATCAGACTAGAGCATCAACTGTTCATGATTCAGCTTGCCAGCCAGATATGCAGACACGTCAGAATGAGATAGGAAAGTTCACCAATTGGGTAGATTTTCATTAACCATTCATTTCTTTTTGTAAAGGTGAGGGCCATATAAATAATTCTCTCACCTCAGTCTTCCTTCGTAAAAAATAACGTGTAAGTCAGTGTACTATTTAGGTACCCAATGTAATAGGAAGCTGATTGATTCCAATGCAAATGAATGTACTATACAATAAACTCATGGATGATATGATTCTCCATTCCCTGCCCTTTTTTTTCCTTCCTCCAATCCTACGGTTCTTCTGAAATGTCAGTAGAAGGGATCACAGGGATAGAAGAGGGCATAGAGTTCTCATTTCTGATTCTTCCCTGGGACATTTATTTGTAAGGACAGAGTTGGGAGGAATAGTTTAGGGATACTTAGCCATGTAAACAAAAAGGATCAAGGGCCGGGCCTCCTGATGGAATTGAGGGCTTTATTGACTTTACAAATGGTAGTAGAACTCAGATCCAGGGAGACATTGTTTTCCTACAGAATAACTTTGGGAACATGAGTTGTTGATTTTTTTCTACTATTTTTTTTTTTAAACAGAGAGGGAAAACAAAGTAATAGAACTAGAATATGAAAAGCTTGGCATTATAAAAATCAACAGACATTAGGTAGAACTTGGGAGCAGTATTCCTTCTAACAATTAGGACTACCTGAAGACAGCTATTGTTATGTCTCCTTCACCTTGGAGGTCCAGCTGTTTAGGGGTTGGGACAAAGGTGACTTTGACCTGCTGGTACCATTAGCCCAAGAGGATTGGAGCTTTGCTGGAAGGATAGGGGCAAGAGTGGGTCTCAGTGTTGTGGATGAAAAATGTTGCCTACCATGTCAGTTAATAAATGATGCTGCTGCCATCAGACCATCAGCCACTGCAGCCATCCCCGACTGTGCACCCTGAGGAGATCCAGGATGGAGAAAAACAGGATACTAGCCCTAGATTGTTTAGGTGCATATCAAAGGAATGATTTCAGTGAGCCCAGACTCTTGTATCTTTCCATATACAGAAAAGTACTAAATTCGTTAACTTGAGATGTCTGGCTTTTCTTTAATTAACAATAATCTTTTGATGTTCAGACTACCTCATTTTTGTTGCAGACTCCAATGTACCTTCCTTACCTCTTCAGAACAGTCCCTCAGTGGCTGAGAGCCTGTCTCCCGAGCTTAAATCCTCAATATGTTGGCCGAATAAAATGTAATTCTCAACTTGTACGTTGTTCATTTTTTTCAGTCAACAGTTTTAAGGTTAATAGATATCAGAATCAGTATCTCCCTTAGATTACATCAATATCCACAGCCCACAGACTTTATCACATGACTTTTTTCTTTTGAGTGTAATAAGGGATTCTGATGAGTATTATGAGAAGTTTAGATGAGGATTGATTTCTCTGTCTCACACCCTGCTCGGCTGCTGGGGTTTCTCAGAGAATTGCCTACCTGTGTCCAGCACACAATGTCACAAAATGTGTTATGTTTGAGAAATGTGCTAAGAAGTGATGCAGTGGAGATTAAGAGACTCCTGCTGCTTCCTATCCTAGACCACCTGCCGTGGGGGTGAGGTGAGCACGGCAGGACTATCCTACTCTGCAAGGAGAGGCCGAGGTTTGGAGGGTATTTATTGTGCATTATAATTAATAAAGATTATAATCATCACAACCCAAATAATTAGCATTTATTGAACACCTATGGTGTGCTTAGCTCTTTGCTGGGAGTTTACATATAACATCACATAATTATATTGAATCCTTATGATCACCCCGAGAGGTCAGCATCACAAACCTCACTGTATAGAAAAGTGAGGTTCAGAGATCTTAAGTACTGTGTCCAAATCACACCTGAGTAGAGGGGAAGCAAGGATTTGTCAGGGAAGAAGACATTTTCCTCTACTCTTCTAGCTTCTTCTGGCTGGGCCCTGTGGAGACAATGGGATACAGAGAGGACTCTGACCATCTTTTTTTAAAGATGTTCTACTGTTTATTTAATCACTCTCTTTTTCTGCGTTTCTTTTTTTAAATTAAATTTAACTGTTTATTTTATATTGGAGTAAATATAGTTGATTTACAGTGTTTTAGTTTCAGGTGTACGGCACAGTGATTCAGTTATACATATACATATATCCATTCTTTTTCAGATTCTTTTCGCATATAGATTATTACAGAATATTGTGTAGAGTTCCCTGTGCTATACAGTAGTAGGTCCTTGTTGATTATCTGTTTCGTATATAGTAGTGGGTACATGTTAATCCCAAACTCCTAATTTATCCCCCCCATTTCCCCTTTGGTAACCATAAGTTTGTTTTCGAAGTCTGTGAGTCTGTTTTTGTTTTGTAAATAAGTTCATTTATATAATTTTTTTTGATTCCACATATAAGTGATGTCATGATATTTGTCTTTGTCTGACTTACTTCACTTAGTATGATAATCTCTGCGTCTGTCCATGTTGCTGCAAATGGCATTATTTCATTCTTTTTATGGCTGAGTAATATTCCATTGTATATATGTACCACATCTTCTTTATCCATTGAGAGGACTCTGATCTTTAGGCCCTGTTTCCTCCACCACACTAGCCCATATTCTTTGCAGGTATCTCTGGTGATAGCTCTATTCCAGCAATAGGCCTGTTACGGAGCAAGGCTCCCTGCCCAATGAAGCACATAGAAGCCAATACTACGGCACAGGCTTTTGAGAAAAGAAAGAGCTTTATTAAGAGGTTGATGGGCCTTAGGAGGCACGGCTCAAATCTGTCTCCCCAATTCAGGGTTTGGAGCAGAAATTTAAGGGGTAAGGGATTTTCAAACTTGGAAGCTGATTCGCTAGTCTAGAATCAGTCCATATAATCTACTCGTGCTGCTAGAAGCCACATTTTCCTTATTGAAGGACTTGTCTCTTTGTAAAAGGCCCAGGTGGCAACGTTTCTATTCTTTGAGTTCTGTATACTGGAGATTCTTGATTCCGGCTTTATCTGGGAGACATGGGTTCCCATCTTGCACATGTGCAGTGCTGTCTTTGTAAAATAACTCTAGGTTTGGTTAATCAACAACCTATTTAAGGAGGCAAAACCAGTTTTAGCTGGTCAGTGTTTTATGTGAAGTTTCAGGCCCTGTATCTAAATTTTTTTTGGCAGTTTTGGGGAAGGTCAGAGTTTCTTCCTGAGTCATTTGGGCCTTGATTGTTTTCAGCTAAAATAATTTGCATGCTAAAGAGATGCGTTTTAGGGTGGTAAGTTCTGCTTCCCTACAGATTCAAGCTGAGCCTTTCAGCATTCTGCCTCACAGTGCTGCAGGGAGCCCATGCTCCCTTGGCTCTCTTGGAGGCACCAGCACGGAAGTTACTTGACCTGCTGGTGGCTTCCTGCAGCGCTCTGTCCTCGGGTGTTCTCTGGCTGCTGAAATGTGTTTGGTTAGGACACTGGGTAGGCCAGAAGTGCTAAGGGGTTCATGCCTCAGGAGCAACCCTTAACCACTGAGGTTTAGAAACGGACAGATTAATACCCTGTTTCCTTGCCCTTCAGCAATTTTCAGGTCTTTTCTACACAACTGCTCAGAGAGTTCCCCGTAGGATAGAGTCTGGGTTGCCCACAGAGTAATCCCTCAATAACCCACCTTTCACAGTCTTCCTAGCTTCCCCTTCTTGCTCATGGTGTTTCCTGAGATCACCTCCCCAATATTCCCTTCACCCAAGATCCAAATTAAGACAACTAGGTACCCCTCAGGGGGTCTTCTGTCTGCTGGTTAATGACAGAATCATGCATTATTTAGAATGAAAAATTAAGACGGATGAGAAAGACTCATTGTATATGTCTAAAGACACTGGGAACTCTGAAACATAGCTGTCACTTTTGTGCACAGACAGGACAGAGTTTTAGAACAGCTCAGACGTTTCCCCGCTTTCAGTGCAGTGGCTGCGTGAAAAAAATATATTTTCCCAAGTGTTTACGCATGTCTCTAAGCCAACAGATTTCAGAATTAGGCTTTCAAGTTGGCTAATAATGTGGGAGTAGCTTAGTAATAAAGTTTAAACATAACCATGTGCCACAGAAATTCTGCCCCAAACCAAAGAAACTGAATTAGAAATATGAAGAAAAATGAGCTTGCTACGTCTCATTAGGGATGTATACTGCTAGACTTGCATTTTTGTTTAATACTCAAATGCTGCCACATTATAGCTGAGTCATGACTTTAACTTCCTTTAACAAATTAAAATGAGACTGGGTAAACAGACATCTAGAATACCAGGCAAGCATTAACGAGAGTCTGAAAATGGTGCCGGCGATCAGTTAAACCTTGCCTATGGAGCACTGTGCTGTGAACATCCAGTTTCCTTCTGATTCTTTGAATTTGTCATTTTTATCAAGTAGCGTAAATTTTAGTGATTTTTCATTAGTTGGGATAGATGGGTATATATGTAGGGAAGAAAAATTGGTTAAAAAAGATCACAGGTATATAGAAATGACACCAGTGTCCTGCTGATAATGAAAAAAGAAATAACTTCTTCCATGATTCCTAGTTTCCTATCATTATCAGAGAAGGAATATTGCCAGCATTCAGCATCATATTCCAAATAGGACTTAATCCTCTACTGATGAGATAATAGTTCATTTACATCCAAGATTATAATGCAGTTTAGAATCATCCTTTTCCTTTCAATTTGCTTTCCCCTTCCAATATCATCAGATTCACAGTTAGTTATAAAGGAGATTTATGATTTTAAAACATCATCTTATTTTCTTTCTTTCTGCTAACGAGTTGTATAAAATAAGTATGATTTTCCTAATATTCGTTTTGAGTGTCAGAACTATACAATTTAGCAAGGAGCATCAAAGCACTATTAATGCTGCAATTTAGTGACAAAACACCTCTCAATTTTCAAGTGCCTCTTGCTATATTTCTTCATTTCAAAGGATTTATTGTGTTATTTCCTTGGCTGTAATGGTTGGGTCCTAGTGTAATAGGCTTATTTTGATATTTTCTCCACAGTTTATTTCAATAACGGCTAACTCTACCTTTGAATGATGGTCAGGAAACAGGAAAAAAGTGGGTATCCTATCTCGCCTTTTCCTTCTCAGCACCTTCAAGGGATCATTTCATCATTGATGAGAACGTGCAGTATCTGAATACTGACTTGGAAGAGAGTCCTTCCTTCCTCCATTTGAGGAAAACTGTGACTCCCTGGCTGTCCACTCTAGTTTTTAAAAATGTTCAAACAACCCCAAAGCAAACTACAAAAGCCTGAACTTCTAAGATGTAAATTTCAGTAATGACATGGATCAGAAACAAGTGGTGGACACACAAGCCTACCTCTCACACTAGGCAATTAAGCAAATCCAGTGCGTGGGGTGCTGTGATTGCTCTCTAATTACTGGCTAAATTGGAATTTGGATATAAGTGAAGGATAAACACCACGTGCTAGAATTCCTACTTCTTCATAGTTTTCCAAGTAACACTATTCCCGGCCCTGTGAATCTCTTAGGATTTTACTAGAATGTGATCACACCGTAGGCAGAGATACAATAAATAATGCAGGCCTTTGTAACTGGAAAACAGATGCAGTGTGTCCATGGAGGAACATATGTTCTAGACTTACTTGAGGGTAGGACAGAGAGATGTTAAACTGAAGCATTGAAGGTGGTGTTTCCTACTACCTGGCTTTATGAGCTTTATGCTTATGCCCTGGGGAGTTTCAGTGAACTGTATATGTCTATCTCAGGAAGACCAAGTATAAATCTCTCAGCCCTGTTGCAGTTGGCAGACCCCTAAATATTACTTCTATTTTCATACACCCAAATTTTAGAGAAGTCATGATTCTACAAGCAACAAAATTAGGTATTTAAGGATTCTTTAAATAAACTGGACATCTGTATCCAATTATTTAATTGAACATCCATTTCTTTTTAAAATAAATAAGATCATAAAGAAAATCAAGACCATCTGAAAGAATGTGTTAACAAAGAAAAAACTGAATGCTCAGATGCAAGTCATTTCTCCACATTCAATTTGTTTTTGAAATGTCATTGATCAGAAATAATAGTGTTCTCAGAACCAATGGTAGTAACTTCACCTGGCCTGGTGGCTCAGAAACAGTCTTTAGGAGAACCAAGCATCATCGGGATGCAGGAGGAGAGTCTTCATCCTACGAATTCACTCTTTGTGGTCAGTGGAAGTAGCCTCCTAACTGGTTGTCCATCTTCTACCCTTGACCCCCAGCCTAGTCTCAACAAAGCAGCCAGCGGTGATCCATTTAATAACATCAGACCATGTCATCCTGCTACTCAAAACATCCAAATGGCAGTCCATTTCATTTGGAGTGAAAGCCAGTAGGCATGTGAGCTCCTTTCCAAGTTACTGCAGGGAAAATTTTACCAAATGTTTTGTGGATACATGTCACATGATCTCCAGCTTTCCAACCTGAGTTAGTTGTTTATTTCTCTTCTATTCAAAATCCAGCTGTTAATCAATGACATATATTTTAAGTTTTTGATGACGACATTCAACTTTTATCCTATATTATCAGTAGTTAATGTAACAGTAGTTGCTATAAGAGATAAATTTGAAATCGCTGTGACTCAGCACAGTACAAGCTTACTTTTTTTTTTTTGGTCATGCTTCACGGCTTGCAGGATCTCAGTTCCCTGACCTGGGCTTGAACCCAGGACACGGCAGTGAAAGCCCAGAATCCTGACCACTAGGCCACCAGGGAAATCCCCAGGCTTACTTCTTATTGCCATAATCCTTTGGGCCTGTTCCTCGTTGGTCAGCCTTCCACATGGTCAGTCAGGAACGCAGGCTCCTCCACTCTTGTGGCTCCTCCCTGCTCTAGGTTCTTGGAGCCTCTCCATTTAGTCAGGCTATGAGGAAAGAAAGTTGGAGGATTTTGCTGCAATATTTTGGCCAAAACTCACTGGCTAAAACTCAGGCACTTGGTTACGCTTGGCTACAAAGGATGTTGGAAAATGCACTGTGTGCCCAAGAGGAAGAGGAAATAGGTTTGTTGATTAGCTAGTAGGCTCCGCCATACCTATCTGCCACTCTTTCCCTTAGTTAGTAAACCATATAGACTATATGTTATTTTTTATTTCCTGGTTGTTTAGGTCTTGCTCATAAATGCTCATCATGATTGGATATTGTGATATATTCTTCTTGGGTAGGCAGCAGAGGGGAAGGAGCAAGTCTCTGGGTTTATGTTAATCTGGGCACTTACTAGCTGTGTGCCTTTGGCTAAGTTATTTAACCTCTGTGATCATTAGCTTCACCTGTCCAAGAAGATATAAAATGCCAGCTTCATGACATGACTGAAAAAGAAATATATCAGAGAGCAGAACAGCAGAGGTTAAGAGCACAGATCCTGGAGCCAGCCTGCTTGGGTTTGAATCCTAGCTGTGTCAGCTTCAGTTTCCTCATCTGTAAAATGGGGATCATAATATCACCTGCCTTACAGAAGTTTTGGAGGAAATCAAATGAGTTAATATATGTAAGGCACTTAGAATGGTGCATGAAACATAGAGTGTTAGCTCTCATTTGAGAGTATTTGGTGTGTCTTATAGGCTCTTGTTAAATGGTATCCTCTCCAGATTTTTGCTTGATACAGCTTGCTCTCTCCAGAAATGATTGAAGACTGAAACCCCCCCAAAGATCTCCCAAAAGGGCTCTTCAAGAGTAGGATTTCAAGCATATCAGGGAGATGTCAAGGAGCTGTTTGTGTAGAGAGCCCTTCCAAATGACCACCTGCTTTGATTACTGCAGTGTTGGTTCTGGGTCCTGGAGGTAATTGCACAGAGAGTACATTGACTCAGGGCTCTTTGGAATGATTTTTAAAAAATTGTGTGATGTGAGGTTAAATAGCACAGGACTCATTACCAACTTGGGTGGACAATGGCGAGGGGAGGTTATTCAGGGTATTAGGCTCATCTAAGTAGGAGATTGCAGTCTGAAAAATTGTTTAAAGAGAAACATAATTAGAATAATGGGACAACATAATGGGAAATCAACAGTATTAATGTAATTGCTAATTACTACATTAGAACATTTATCCAAATCTCTTCTCCTTAAAACTAAAAACATGAAATTAAGTCACCACAGTAGACAATTTGTGTAGAGGGACTCAGGGACTTTGGATTACTTTGGAAAATCTGCCTAGAACAATTTGTCATTGTACCAAACATCAAGCTGGACCGCCTCAGTTTCAAGAAGAGAATGTGCATGAGAGGACTCATGTTTTCACTCTATTCATCTTGGTCATTTTAGGTCTCATGGGTTCTGGGTATTAAGAGTTTTCTGTTTGAAATGGACTTTTTCCCTCCTGTGTTTGTTGGCTATCTGTATGTCATCTTTGGAGAAATGTCTGTTTAGGTCTTCTAAACAGACATTTTTGTTTGGGTTTTTGATTGGGTTGTTTGTTTTTTTGATACTGAGCTGCATGAGCTACTTATATATTTTGGAGATTAATCCTTTGCAGTTGCTTTGTTTGCAAATATTTTCTCCCATTCTGAGGGTTATCTTTTTGTCTTGTTTATGGGTTCATTTGCTGTGCAAAATCTTTTAAGCTTAAATAGGTCCCATTTGTTTATTTTTGTTTTTATTTTCATTACTGTAGGAGGTGGGTCAAAAAAGATCTTGTTGTGATTTATATCAAAGAGTGTCCTGCCTATGTTCTCCTCTAACAGTTTTATAGTGTCTGGCCTTACATTTAGGTCTTTAATCAATTTTGAGTTTATTTTTGTGTATGGTGTTAGGGAGTGTTCTAATTTTATTCTTTTACATGTAGCTGTCCAGTTTTCCTAGCACCACTTATTGAAGAGTCTGTCCCTTCTCCATTGTATATTTTTGCCTCCTTTGTCATAGAGTAGGTGACCATAGGTGTGTGGGTTTCTCTCTGGGCTTTCTATCCTGTTCCATTGATCTTATATTTCTGTTTTTGTGCCAGTACCGTACTATCTTGATTGCTGTAACTTTGTAGTAGTCTGAAGTCAGGGAGCCTGATTCCTCCAGCTCCATTTTTCTTTCTCAAGATTGCTTTGGCTATTCGGGGTCTTTTTTGTTTCCATACAAATTGTAAAGTTTTTTGTTCTAGTTCTGTGAAAAGTGCCATTGGTAGTTTGATAGGGATTGCATTGAATCTGTAGATTACTTTGGGTAGTATAGTCATTTTCACAATATTGATTCTTCCCATCCAAGAACATGCTATATCTCTCCATCTGTTTGTATCATCTTTAATTTCTTTCATCAGTGTCTTATAGCTTTCTGCATACAGGTCTTTCGTCTCCTTAGGTAGGTTTATTCCTAGGTATTTTATTCTTTTTGTTGCAGTGGTAAATGGGATTTTTCCCTTAATTTCTGTTTCTGATCTTTTGTTGTTAGTGTACAGGAATGCAAGAGATTTCTGTGTATTAATTTTTTATTCTATGACTTTACTAAATTCCTTGATTAGCTCTAGTAGTTTTCTGGTGCCCTGTTTAGGATTTGCTATGTATGGTATCATGTCATGTGCAAACAGTGACAGTTTTACTTCTTTTCCAATTTAGATTCTTTGTATTTCTTTTTCTTCTCTAATTGCTGTGGCTAAACCTTCTAAAACTATGTTGAATAATAGTGATGAGAGTGGACAACCTTGTCTTGTTCCTGATCTTAGTGGAAATGCTTTCAGTTTTTCACCACTGAGGATAATGTTTGCTGTGAGTTTGTCATATATGGCCTTTATTATGTTGAGGTAGGTTCCCTCTGTGCCCACTTTCTGGAGGGTTCTTATCATAAACTGGTGTTGAATTCTGTAAAAAGCTTTTTCTGCATCTATTGAGATGATCATATGGTTTTTATTCTTCTGTTTGTTAATATGGTGTATCACATTGATTGATTTGCGTATATTGAAGAATCCTTGCATCCCCGGGACAAATCCCACTTGATCGTGGTGCGTGATCCTTTTGATGTGTTGTTTGATTTGGTTTGCTCATATTTTGTTGAAGATTTTTGCATCTATGTTCATCGGTGATATTGGCCTGTAATTTTCTGTTTTGGTGATGTCTTTGGTATCAGTGTGTTGGTGGCCTTGTAGAATGAATTTGGGTGTTCCACCCTCTACAGCTTTTTGGAAGAGCTTGAGAAGCATAGGTGTTAGCTCTCCTCTAAATATTTGATAGAATTCACCTATGAAGCCATCTGGTCCTGGACTTCTGTTTGTTGGAAGACTTATTTAATGAAGTTTCAATTTCATTACTTGTGATTGGTCTGTTCATATTTTCTGTTTCTTCCTGGTTCAGTCTTGGAAGGTTGTACTTTTCTAAGAATTGTCCATTTCTTCCAGGTTGTCCATTTTATTGGCATATAGTTGCTTGTAGTAGTCTCCTATGAACCTTTGTATTTCTGTGGTGTCAGTTGTAACTTCTCCTTTTTCATTTCTAATTTTATTGATTTGAGACTTCTCCCTTTTTTTCTTGATGAGTCTGCCTAAAGGTTTATCAGTTTTGTTTATCTTCTCAAAGAACCAGCTTTTAGTTTTATTGATCTTTGCTATTGTTTTCTTCATTTATTTTTCATTTATTTCTGCTCTGATTTTTATGATTTCTTTCCTTCTACTAACTTTGGGTTTTGTTTGTTCTTCTTTCTCTGTTTGCTTTAGGTGTAAGGTTAGGTCATTTATTTGAGATTTTTCTTGTTTCTTGAGATAGGATTGTATTGCTATAAACTGCCGTCTTAGAACTGCTTTTGCTGCATCCCTTAGGTTTTGCGTCATCGTGTTTTTGTTGTCATTTGTTTCTAGGTATTTTTTGATTTCCTCTTTGATTTCTCCAGTGGTCTCTTGGTTATTTAGTAGCGTATTTTTTAACCTTCATGTGTTTGTATTTTTTACAGTTGTTTTTTTTTCCCGTAATTGATTTCTAATCTCATAGTGTTGTGGTTGGAAAAGATGCTTGATATGATTTCAGTTTTCTTAAATTTACTGAGGCTTGATTTGTGACCTCTGCTTTCAATTCTTTTGGGTATATACCTAGGAGTGGAATTGCTGGGTCATATAGTAATTCATGTGTAGCTTCTTGAGGAACAGCCAAACTGTTTTCCTGGAGTTGTTCTTGACACCTGTGAACATGGTGACAGGTTGCAGAGATGGGGATGAGGTCTGACACTAGAACACAGAGTGAAAGGGAAGAAACTGGACCTCAGGAAAACAGCAGAAGCCCCAGTGAGTGGTCTGGCCATGTGCAGTGTTGGCATTTCTAACACATTCTCAAGTGTGGTTTGTGGACCTGTGTTGGCTTCACCTGGGCACTGATTAGACCTGAATCATCTCAGGGCCTGTCCCAGAAGCATCTGTTTGTACTTCTCTAACTTAAATGTTCATGGGCATATTTCCTGGTCATCTTGTTAATGTGCATATTCTGAGAGGAGTGGTCTGAGAATTTGTATTTCCAACATGCTCTCAGGTGATGCTGGGCCTGCTGGCCCCTGGACTATACCTTGAAGAATGGACGAGGATCAGTACTGTCTGTGTATTGGAATCACCTGGTGAACTTTTCAAACATCCCAATGCCTGGGCCCAACCACAGAGGTTCTGATGTTATTGGTTTGGGGTGGGCCTTAGCATTCAGTATTTCGATAATGTTACCCATGAGAGTCTACCATGCAGCCAGGGTTGAGAACTTCTATTCTGGGTTGGGACATTGTCCTGTCTCTTGCACATGTGTCCTCCTTCCCTCCTTCCTGCTTTCTTTCCAAACTCTCCTGCTTAAAACTGAGTCAGATGCCCAACAGATTGATATCTCTGACTCCTGTTTGTCATTCACATTGCCTCCAGATGAATCGTCCTTAAGCTAGTGCTGAACAGACTGCTCCCTTTCAAAAACTTTCAATGACTCTCATTGCCCTCCATGAATAAAAAAGACCATGTACCTATCCTGTAAGCCTCTCCTTGGGGTAGCTGCAAACCTATTTTTCCAGCCGTGTCTCCCTCTTTAGGAAGCCCTGTATCTCAGAAAAGCTAATTTCTGTCCTCTGAATATACCATGGATTTTCCTATCTTTGTGATTTTACTTGGGTTGACTGTCCATCTGGTTAATCTTTTCTGCATATCTGTCAGTCAAGGACCACCCCTATTTTTAGTTCCTCTGGGAAAGCCTTTCTTGATCTTTGCAACTGAAGTAATCCTTTTTCCTCCAGCACTTTGTTTCTTTCTTTCTTATAGCATTTTCCCCTTTGTATTTCTGGGGTTTGCCTTCTGCTCTCATTCTTCTTACTGGATTGCAAACTCTCTGGCGGCCTTAGCCTCTTCTTTCTTAGTTTTGATCCCCTGCTGGGCCTACTAAAGTGTCAGGCACATGGTGGGTGTCCACAAAGATTGGTTAAATTGTATCCAGTTGAGTAATTTGCCTCCATGCTATTAATTCAGTTTTGACCTTGCTGCAGTATACTGACATTTTAATTTCTCTGCCTGACATTTAGTAAATCTTTAGGGATTTTACTTAAATAAATGATTTCCTGAAAGCTCCAAATGTTCTTCATAAACATGTGTCTTCAAAAGTTTACAGTGTTTTAATTTTTCACTCTGTACTAGTTTGTTAGCATTATTGGCTTCCTGGTGTCCTGAGACAGTGTGGGATCTGGTAGAAAGTCAGAGGCCACGTTCATTCCACTTGCAAAGACTTATTATGTTCCTAAAAACTTTGGAGTGCGGTGGTGATGAGCCACGATTCTACGAAAACCCATCCAGCTCTGACTCCTCCTCACTGTTCGGGTGGGAACCTCTTCAGTAGTTAAGTGGGTTAAGTAGTTAAGTGGATGACGTTTCCTGCAATTATCTCGTGTCCCCAGCAGTTGCGTGCAATCCTATAGGAACAATTGTAAGGAATCCCCTCTCATTTGGCACAATGAGATATGCACATTTTCTAATGGGCTAATTAGTGTAGTTATCATTTTTTAGCCAAAAATGTCAATGTGTAGGATTTAATTAGTCTGCCCTAGGATTATAAGATAACTTCTTAGTTTAGTCTGTCTGTCAGCACTTTCAGGATTTGGAAGGATGCTGGGAACTATCACCTACATATTTGCATAAACTTCTAAGACTTCTAGAAAAATTACTGTGACAAGCAGGTAAAGTCTCCAGAAATAAAATATTCTAAGTTAGATGGGTGGAAGAGTTGTGATCAAACGACTATTTAGTTAGTGGAAAGTGTAAAAAACAGGCCTTGACATCAATTATTCTTATTTCTACATTTCAGGACTGAGGTGGTTCAGACATTGTAGTCTCTGCTTTAGACTCCTTTGGTTTCTCGTAGCAGAACCTTATTCCACCTGGTTAAGCTACATGGGAATTTATTGCCAGGATATTGGGTAATGCACAGAATGAAGGAGACCCTGAATAACTCAGCCATGCAACGTAGGAGACCAGAGAAGCTTCTGGGACATAAGTAACAGGAACTAGTGCGCAGTCTCTTCAGGATTCTGCTGGTAAAACAAACGTGTTGCAAATAATTTTAGTTCTTTTGGTCTTCCAGGGAAAGAGAGTTGGATTGGCCTGTCTTGGGTCATGGAATGGGTCGAATAGCATCCACTCAAAATTCATGTCCACCCAGAACTTCAAAACATGGGACCTTATTTAGAATAAGGCTTTTTACAGATGTAACTAAGGTAAGGGTAGAAATGAGTCCATACTTGATAAGGGTGGGTCCTGCATCTGATGAGAATGTCCTAATGAGAGGCAGAAAAGAAGGAGGCCCAGAGACACGGAGAAGGAGGTGAGATAGGGGTGATGTGTCTACAAGCTGAGGAACACCAAGGATTGACAACATCCACTGTAGGTTGGAAGGGAGACAGGGGACAGTTTATCCCTCAGAGCCTCCAGAAATAACCAACCCTGATGGCAGCTTGATTTTGGACTGGGGTCCTCCTAAACTGTGAGAGAGTAAGTTTTTGTTGTTTTGAGCCAGGAAGTTTGTTTTAATTTGTTTTGGTACCCTTAGGAAACAAATACAGGTCATATGTCCATTCTTTGTCCAGGAGAAGTAGGTACCTTAACTGACAACCCCTCTGTAACTGTGCAGTGGGCTAAAGGGACTTCCCCAAAGCAAATCCAGTAGCGTCATCAAAAAAAAGAACATGGATGGGTGCAAAAACTACAGGTATGTCCATTACATATCATACAGTCCTATTTTCCCTGGAGGGCTGGGGGACGAGGATGGGAAATGCGCTGTCTGGTACCTGCCTCAAGTATAATGTGAAGCATATCCTCAGATTTTGCAAAGTTACAGCTAGTAATGCTACAAGTCTTTTGGAGGAGAATTGGTGGCATGGCGGGGGCTGGGGGTGAAAGATACAGAAAGGCAATGTATAGGACAAAGGCTTTGTTTATATGGTCAGGATATGATATATGATCAAATATGATAGATATGGGTCAGGAAGGAAAACTCTGAAATGAATGAAAATTTACTGCTGTATTAATTAAAAGCATCTCGGAATAATGATCCCACTTCATTCTTTGACTGGGACATTGTGACAAATGTGGGTTGATAATCAAAAGAATAAATTCTAGCCTATGTGCAGAGAAGTCACAATGGGCTAAGTGGAAATGGTCAATCTCGTATTCCATTCCCCTTAAGTTATTAGGTATCTGGTGGCCAGAGAGGTATCTTTGTGTTTATTTCCTTTGCAACTCTAAAAACAACAACAACAGCAACAAGAGCTAGTATTTATTGAGGGCTTTCTATGAGCCAAGAACCATGCCAAATGTGTCACACATGCATCATTTTATTTAATCCTCAAACAACTCAATATTGTTGATACTGCTAGTGGCTCTGATTTTGCGGTGTGGAAACGAAGGTCTAGACAGGTTCAGTAACTTGCCTAGAGTCACATACTGGTAAGTGGTGATGCTAAGATTCAGACCCCAGAGTCTTGACCCCAGAGACTAAATTCTTAAGTAACTGTTTAACTGTTATGTGTACCCTCACTGTATCTACGTCATTTCATTAAAGAATTAACTACTTTTTTTGGTTGTTGCTATAATCTGTCCTTCAAAAGCCCAGAAGCCTTGCTCATGTGGCATGTCCCTTGAAAACTTTCAAATGTCAGTGGAATGAGCTAGAACTTTCTTTGTGCCATGAAGTGTACTATCTGCTAAGATAATCTCTTTCCTACTGGGAAATATGTATAATACGAACTCATTTAGCTAGATTGAAAATCAATCATCAAGGCCACTGACGCTGCTAAAAAAAATAATCAAAAGCAGTTAGCATACAAATGAAAGTGATTCCCTATAACACTATGTGGGATAAATTTCCTGAACTACACCAATAAATCAAGGTTGTGGAAGCTCAGTTACAAAGGAAGATAGATTGAACAGTTTTCCTGTTACAAACAAGCTGTTTGTACTATGTATCTATCAGCTACTTATTCAGGTCTAATTTAGGAATGTGCAAGTAAACATGGCCAAATATATTTAAATATACTTGCACTCAAAGTTGCCAAGTAATGCTCTGCATTGACATAACTAAATTATTTCTGGAATCTTTGAAGTTCCTTTTGCGTAACTGTAATAAGAAATTCTTTGCTATAAGAAAAGTAGTTTGTAAATTCCCCCCCTCCTTTTTTCCCCCATTCTTTTTTTTTTTTTTTTTTATGCGTTACGCGGGCCTCTCACTGTCGTGGCCTCCCCCGTTGCGGAGGACAGGCTCCGGACGCGCAGGCTCAGCGGCCATGGCTCACGGGCCCAGCCGCTCCGCGGCATGTGGGATCCTTCCAGACCGGGGCACGAACCCGCGTCCCCTGCATCGGCAGGCGGACTCTCAACCACTGCGCCACCAGGGAAGCCCCCCCATTCTTTTTTGAGGTTAAATTTTTGTTGTTGTTTATTAATGGAGGGCTCTTTGAATTCATAGGACCCACTGTTGGAGCATACTCTCTCAGTTGTGTTGAGAGACTTCCCTGCTGGTATTTTAGAGATACAGCTGAAGCCAGACAGATCAAGCTGCTTCTCATTCTTATCCCAAAAAGCTGGCTGACTGCAGGGCCTCCGGACTCTGTCAGGTACTGCAGTAATTTGTATCAGGACTTTGGGGCTTTAAATCAACAGACAGGATGCTTTTATTGACTGGCCTTAGGCTCTTTCTTCTAATCCACTCCAAACCTCTCTCGTGTTGTTCCAAGAGATCTAACCGAATGTGCTTGCCACAGCCTGCATGGGATGTTTCCCTAGGTAAGAGCTAAGAGCATGTGTTCTGGAATCTGACTGCCTGGCTTCCAGTCTTGAATTTTTCATGCCCTGGCTTGTGAATGGGGAAGTGACTTAATTTTCTATGTACCTGAGCTACCTCATCTATAATATGCATATAATAAAGTATCTAGCTTGTATAATTGTTTTGAAGTTTAAATGGGGAAATCCAGATAGAGTCATTAACATGGATCCTGGCACATAAAGATCTTACCAAAAAAATGTTTATTAGCTAAACACAAGTCCTGGAGTTAGTGAACACTATTGATCTTACCTGGCCAGCATAATTCCCCTTCTTGCAAATTTATGTCTTGCTTTTCCATTGGGGAATCATACCTTGATTAAGCTTGGTCCATGTGGTTTGGGTGGTTGACTCGTCCTCTCTCTTATCCTCAAGTCCAGAAGTGGCCTTATGATACAGATTTGACAGATGAGCCTATTCCATTCCCTCATGGCCACAGTGACTGGGTCAAAGATGGGCTTGAGACCCAAGTGGACCAATGAAACTTTTCTTGGACTTTGGTAGAATGTTGGGAAACAGAAGCTGATGTTGCTAAGATGCAGGATGTAAGCCTGGAGGTGCCAGGGGCCACTATGGGGACTGGGCATGCCTGAGAAGGGAAAACAGAACAGACAGATGGAGTGAGAGAGACTGAGTCTTGGAAACTGGCATCCTTGACGCTAGACTTACCACTGGACTTTTAAAACACTGAGCCAAATAAATGTCATTTTGCTGAAGCCAGTTCGATTAGATTTCCAACACTTAAAACTAAGGTGACCATGTGTCCTCATTTTGGGACAGTCCTACTTTATACCTGTTCTCCCAGCATAGTTATTAATAGTGTTTTATTTCACTCTTGGAAGTGTCCTAATTGAGAGGATAAATTTAAAACTCAAAAGTCCAGACCAATACAGCCACACTGAAGAAATACCCCTGTGAAGTCCCAATTCCCAACAGCTTCTTAAATCATTCAGCACATACTGCGTTCTGACTGGAGAGAGTTCTGGTGAACACATTTGTCTCCATCTCTAATGAGGGTCTAGGGCTCCTTCTAGGTTGGCAACTGCCACTATGACTCCTTTATTCCAGCTCTGACATTTAGGCTATGGCTACTTAACAGTACCTAGGAGCCTTGCCCTGGTAGAACAAGGTGTACTTTTCTGGTTAAGCAGTTAGCCTCACTAGTCAATCTCTCTCTCACCCTCTGTGTCTCCCTCCCCGCTCCTCCTTGAGTACTCACATGCATCGCCCACCCCCCGACATGTACACATGCAACATTGGCCTAGATAAACACCACCAGCTCCCTTCGCTTATTCCATCACCATGTTTGCTCACTTTCCAGTTGTGTTAAAGGGCACAGATGTGTGTTGGGAGTTGGATGGGCAGACAAATAAGGTCACTAGGATCATTTTACAGGCCGTTGAAGACACATTGGATATTATTTGCCCTGTAGTAAGTTATGTTGTCTTCTTTGAATCTCTTGTTTTTCCCTGTTGATGAAGCAATACACTGAACTTGAGTCCAAGTTTCATCCTCACCAACTGTGTATATATATAACTTTATATATATATATAACTATATGTATAGTTTGTGTTTTTTTTGGAGTAGAGTGGGAGACAAAGGTTACTTATATGAACAAAAATTGTTGTCTAGGCAACATGAGTTAATACCCATTGTTAATATTTATTATTTACTCTTTGCCAGGCCTATGATTAAGTACTTTCTGTGTATCATATCACTTAATCCTCACAATAGCATGCCTAGTATGTATCATTAGCTTATACCTTTTTCAGATGAAGAAATTAAAGCAAAGAATTGGCAGAATCAGAATTCAAACCCAGGTCTGTGTGATCCTAGGTCTGTGCTTCTCCAGCTGATGTTATTCTGCTCATTTTTGTGTATGCGGACGAACACTCAACCTGAAGTCAGGAGCTCTGGTTTCCATTTCCCTCTCTGCCTTTAACCAGCTGGGTGACCTTCGGCAACTCCTGAGGTCCCATGGGCCCGATGATTTTGTGATTCTAGGTGTTTGGGTTTGGGGTCAGGAGTTCAGTTTTTCTTTAATGTTGTAAGGTCTAAATCTTCCCTTTGGTGGGGGATGCTTTTTATCAGTCACCAAGGCTTCCAGCTGCAAATCCAGAATAAAGGAGCAGGGGTGGTTGGTGACTGTGATGAAGGAGAAGAATTTCCTGCTGCCAGATATTTAGAAAATGGTGAAATTTGCATTGAAAGTATATTATTATTAGTAGAAAATAATGATTAATGCCATTTCATGTTCTTTTCACAAGTCATATTAGGTAGTGAACAATGATAACACTATGCATGATCGCTGATCCTTGTGACATTCAAAATAGATTCAAAATTCCCATTCCGCATACAGGACTCAGTTAGGCCACAATGTTAAATTCAAACTTAGGGGTCAGATTTAAAATTTAAATGCATATCTTCTTTGCATATCTTTTTTTTTTTTTTTTTTTTTTTTTGCGGTACACGGGCCTCTCACTGTTGTGGCCTCTCCCATTGCGGAGCACAGGCTCTGGACGCGCAGGCTCAGCGACCATGGCTCACGGGCCCAGCCGCTCCGTGACATGTGGGATCTTCCCGGACCGGGGCATGAACCCGTGTCCCCTGCATCGGCAGGCGGACTCTCAACCACTGCGCCACCAGGGGAGCCCTGCATATTTATTTTGACATAGCATTACAAATTACTCACTGTAATATGAATTAAAGATGGACTTTAGTACGATGGGGGAAACATTAAAAGAAATTCTGTTTAAATTTAAATCCCCTTTTTCCCTTTTCAGATTTTCTCCCCCATATTTATCCCTCAATGTATCTGCTGATTATCAAAAGTATTGCTGTTTAAACAGTAATTTGTTCATTTACATTTTATTGTCTTTAGCTGGTAGCAACTGCCAAGAAGTAGTGTTGATATCTTGAATCACAATTAGTTCATTGTGATGTTCCTAAATGAGAGAATTTTAAAAGTACTCTGTCCTATCTACATTTTAGTATTTACCTAATGTACGTAGTGTAGGGAGAACTGATGTCAAAAAAGAACAGAGTGGCAAATGTGCTTCTAAGTCTGTTACAATAGAGCCAGTAAAATGTGCAAAATGACAAATTAAATTTAATGTTCAGGTGCATTGCCAATTTGTTTGGGGGGTAAAAAGCACCATCCTTTGCTAACCCGATGAGAATTAATCAGATTTTAATTACATGATGTGCAACCTGGACTGTTTAGCACATTTATGCCGAGTAATCCCTGGGGCATCTCAAACCAAATAAAACTTCTGTCTTCTAAACCATGGGTTTGGTTTTGTGTTAATCATTTTTGGACCTTCTAATTTGTTTTTTTGTTTTGACAATCTCATTTCTTCTATGACACTAATAATTTCCTTTGGGTTTTTCTTTCTTACGGAAGGGAACAATTTGCTATTTTGTGTAAAGTGAAGGCAATGCCAGTCTCTGTGTCAGGGCCTGAAATTGTTTTCCCTGTATTTGCAAATATCCTCCCTGTTTTCATCTACCAGGGAAGCTCCCTGAGGTTAGGGGCGCAGTTTGTCACTACAGAGATGGAGCCTGACATTTTGGCCTCATTAACATGGTGTTATAACAAAGCGAGTGAACCTCAAACTTAATTTAGCAAAACAACCAAGCCCATAAAAAAGGGCAGGAAAAGAAAATCAGAGGTGCTTCCAGTAAACTGTTATTATTGAACCTAAACATTTTTCTTAAAATTGCCATAAGCTTCCTAGCTCTGTGCTGGTACTTAGGAAGTTCCACTCACGGATGCTAGCAAAAAGTTTCCACACGAGACTCAGCAGATAGAAATTCCCAGTTGCATTCATTTTTGAGCTTCTTCAGTTCCTGGAGGTCCTTGTTTAGCTTTTGATAAAATCAATCCTGAACTAATCAATGAGAAATTGCTGGGACTATGAATCCTGCAAAATCAATAAATTTGTATAATAATTACACAAGCATATTAGAGAAGCATAATAATACATAAGCAAGCAAACCCCAGGAAACATGCTCTTGAAATCTTTAAAACTCAGCCAGATGTGATGAAGTTTTACATACTTTGCTCTAGTTTAGGATAATCCTGGCACTTAAGACAAAGAATATTTTAAGACTCTCCTCTAATTTATGCAAGTTAAAAAAGTAACATATGTAACTCCTTTAAAAGCCCAAGTTATTAGTGAGTAGAAAAGTTTAAATTTTGAAAGAAAGGAGACCGGTTCATCCTGGATGCAGGGTCCTATCATCTGTCTGAAATGCCAAGTCCGTTCTCTTCCCCAACACCGTTCATATAGGCAGATCCAGTAACTGCTCACGGCTGCATTCTCATGATCTGCCCCAAGATGATGACTCCTTCTACCAGCCCAGGTCACTAATCTTGTTGTTCCTCTCAACCCAAAATTGTGGTGTCATGAAGAGAAAGCTGAATTGGAAATACACTTGAGTTCTAGTTACGACTATACCAGAAGCCCTTTAAATCTCTCAGCCTCAGTTTCCTTATCTCTAAAATGATTACAATAATGCTGAGTATATAAGGCGAAGTGTTGGAAAAAGCGCTGTCTAAATTGTTTACATTCTGTAGTTCCTGGATAACTTCCTGATCTGGAATAACTTCATCTCTGAGTAGAGGAGTCACAGTATGTGACTGTGATGGTTAGTTTTTTGTTTTTAAACATCTTTATTGGAGTATAATTGCCTTACAATGGTGTGTTAGTTTCTGCTGCATAACAAAGTGAATCAGCTATACATATACATATATCCCCATATCTCCTCCTTCTTGCATCTGCCTCCCACCCTCCCTATCCCACCCCTCTAGGTGATGACAAAGCACCGAGCTGATCTCTCTGTGCTATGTGGCTGTTTCCCACTAGCTATTTTACATTTGGTAGTGTATATATGTCCATGCCACTCTCTCACTTCGTTCCAGCTTACCCTTCCCCCTCCCCGTGTCCTCAAGTCCATTCTCTACGTCTGTCTTTATTCTTGTCCTGCCCCTAGGTTCTTCAGAAACCTTTTTTTTTTTTTTTTAAGATTCCATATATATGTGTTAGCATACGATATTTGTTTTTCTCTTTCTGACTTACTTCACTCTGTATGACAGTCTCTAGGTCCATCCACCTCACTACAAATAACTCAGTTTTGTTTCTTTTTATGGCTGAGTAGTATTCCATTATATACATGTGCCACATCTTCTTTATGCATTCAGCTGTTGATGGACACTTAGGTTTCTTCCAAGTCCTGCCTATTGTAAATAGAGCTGCAGTGAACATTGTGGTACATGACTCTTTTTGAATTATGCTTTTCTCAGGGTATATACCCAGTAGTAGGATTGCTGGGTCGTATGGAAGTTCTATTATTAGTTTTTTAAGGAACCTCCATACTGTTCTCCATAGTGGCTGTATCGATTTACATTCCCACCAAGAGTGCAAGAGGGTTCCCTTTTCTCCACACCCTCTCCAGCATTTATTGATTGTAGATATTTTGACGATGGCAATTCGGACCGGTGTGAGGTGATACCCCATTGTAGTTTTGATTTGCATTTCTCAAATGATTAGTGATGTTGAACATCCTTTCATGTGTTTGTTGGCAATCTGTGTAGCTTCTTTGGAGAAATGTCTCTTTAGATCTTCTGCCCATTTTTGGATTGGTTTGTTTGTTTTTTTGATATTGAGCTGCCAGAGCTGCTTGTATATCTTGGAGATTAATCCTTTGTCAGTTGCTTCGTTTGCAAATATTTTCATCCATTCTGAGGGTTGTCTTTTCATCTTGGCTATGGTTTCCTTTGCTGTGCAAAAGCTTTTAAGTTTCATTAGGTCTCATTTTTCAGAAAGGATCTTGCTGTGATTTATGTCATAGAGTGTTCTGCCTATGTTTTCCTCTAAGAATTTTATAGTGTCTGGTCTTACATTTAGATCTTTAAACCATTTTGAGTTTATTTTTGTGTATGGTGTTAGGGAGTGTTCTAATTTCATTCTTTTCCATGTAGCTGTCCAGTTTTCCCAGCACCACTCATTGAAGAGGCTGTCTTTTCTCCATTGTATATTCTTGCCTCCTTTATCAAAGTTAAGGTGACCATATATGCGTGGGTCTGTCTCTGGGCTTTCTATCCTGTTCCATTGATCTGTATTTCTGTTTTTGTTCCAGTACCATACTGTCTTGATTACTGTAGCTTTGTAGTATAGTCTGAAGTCCAGGAGCCTGATTCCTCCAGCTCCATTTTTCTTTCTCAAGATTGCGTTGGCTATTCAGGGTCTTTTGTGTTTCCATACAAATTGTGAAATTTTTTGTTCTAGTTTGTGAAAAATGCCTGTGGTAGTTTGATAGGGATTGCATTGAATCTGTAGATTGCTTTGGGTAGTATAGTCATTTTCACAATGTTGATTCTTCCAATCCAAGAGCATGCTTTATCTCTCCATCTGTTTGAATCATCTTTAACTTCTATCATCAGTGTCATAGTCTTCTGCATACAGGTCTATTGTCTCCTTAGGTAGGTTTATTCCTAGGTATTTTATTCTTTTTGTTGCAATGGTAAGTGGGAGTGTTTCCTTAATTTCTCTTTCATATTTCTCATCATTAGTGTATAGGAATGCAAGGGATTTCTGTGCATTAATTTTGTATCCTGCTACTTTACCAAATTCATTGATTAGCTCTTGTAGTTTTCTGATAGCCTCTTTAGGATTCTCTATGTATAGTATCATGTCATCTGCAAACAGTGACAGCTTTACTTCTTCTTTTCCTATTTGTATTCCTTTTATTTCTTTTTCTTCTCTGATTGCTGTGACTAAAACTTCCAAAACTATGTTGAATAATAGTGGTTACAGTGGACAACCTTGTCCTGTTCCTGATCTTAGAGGAAATGGTTTCAGTTTTTCACCATTGAGAATGATGTTGGTTGTAGGTTTGACATATATGACCTTTATTATGTTGAAGTAAGTTCCTTCGATGTCTACTTTCTGGAGGGTTTTTATCATAAATCGGTGTTGAATTTTGTCGAAAGCTTTTTCTGCATCTATTGTGATGATCATATGATTTTTATCCTTCAATTTTTTAATATGGTGTATCACTCTGATTGATTTGCGTATATTGAAGCATCCTTGCTTTCCGGGGATAAACCCCACTTGGTCATGGTGTATGATCCTTTTAATGTTCTGTTGGATTCTGTTTGCTAATATTTTTTTGAGGATTTTTGTATCTATGTTCATCAGTGCTATTGGCCTGTAGTTTTCTCTCTTTGTGACATCTTTGTTTGGATTTGGTATCAGGGTGATGGTGGCCTTGTACAATGAGTTTGGGAGTGTTCCTCCCTCTGCTGTATTTTGGAAGAGTTTGAGAAGGATAGGTGTTAGCTCTTCTCTAAATGTTTGATAGAATTCACCTGTGAAGCCATCTGGTCCAGGACGTTTGTTTGTTGGAAGATTTATTTATTTATTTATTTTTTGTGGTACGTGGGCCTTTCACTGTTGTGGCCTCTCCTGTTGTGGAGCACAGGCTCCGGACACGCAGGTTCAGCAGCCATGGCTCACGGGCCCAGCTGATCCGCGGCATGTGGGATCTTCCCAGACCGGGGCACAAACCCGTGTCCCCTGCATCGGCAGGCGGACTCTCAAACGCTGCGCCACCAGGGAAGCCCTTGTTGGAAGATTTTAAATCACAGTTTCAATTTCAGTGCTTGTGATTGGTCTGTTTATATTTTCTGTTTCTTCCTGGTTCAGTCTCGGAAGGTTGTGCTTTTCCAAGAATTTGTCCATTACTTCCAGGTTGTCCATTTTATTGGCATATAGTTGCTCGTAGTAATCTCTCATTATCCTTTGTACTTCTGCATTGCCAGTTGTTACTTTTCCTTTTTCCTTTCTAATTATATTGATTTGAGTCTTCTCCCTTTTTTTCTTTTTTTTTTTTTTTTTTTTTTTTTTTTCTCCCTTTTTTTCTTGATGAGTCTGGCTAATGGTTTATCTTCTCAAAGAACAAGCTTTTAGTTTTATTGATCTTTGCTATTGTTTTCTTCATTTATTTTTCATTTATTTCTGATCTGATCTTTAAGATTTCTTTCCTTCTGATAACTTAGGGGTTGTTTTGTTCTTCTTTCTCTAATTTCTTTAGGTGTAAGGTTAGGTTGTTTGAGATGTTTCTTGTTTCTTGAGGTAGGATTGTATTGCTCTAAACTTCCCTCTTAGAACTGCTTTTGCTGCATCCCATAGGTTTTGGGTCATCGTGTTTTCATTGTCATTTGTTTCTAGGTATCTTTTTATTTCCTCTTTGATTTCTGAAGTCATCTCTTGGTTATTTAGTAGTATATTGTTTAGCCTCCATGTGTTTGTGTTTTTTACAGTTTTTTCCTGTAATTGATATCTAGTCTCACAGTGTTGTGGTTGGGAAAGATACTTGATATGATTTCAATTTTATTAAATTCACCAAGGTTTGATTTGTGACCCATGATATGATCTATCCTGGAGAATATTCCATGAGCACTTGAGAAGAAAGTGTATTCTGTTGTTTTTAGATGGAATGTCCTATAAATATCAATTAAGTCCATCTTGTTTAATGTATCATTTAAAGCTTGTGTTTCCTTATTTATTTTCATTTTGGATGATCTGTCCATTGGTGAAAGCAGGGTGTTACAGTCCCCTAATATGATTGTGTTACAGTCAATTTCCCCTTTTATGGCTGTTAGCATTTGCCTTATGTATTGAGGTGCTCCTATGTTGGGTGCATAGAGATTTACAATTGTTATATCTTCTTCTTGGATTGATCCCTTGATCATTATGTAGTGTCCTTTTTTGTCTCTTGTAAAAGTCTTTATTTTAAAGTCTATTTTGTCTGATATGAGAATTGCTACTCCAGCTTTCTTTTGATTTCCATTTGCATGGAATATCTTTTTCTAAAAGATACACTTTCAGTCTGTATGTGTCCCTAGGTCTGAAGTGGGTCTCTTTTAGACAGTATATGTGCAGGTCTTGTCTTTGTATCCATTCAGCCAGTCTGTGTCTTTTGGCTGAAGTATTTAATCCATTTACATTTAAGGAAGTTATCAATATGTATATTCCTATTATCATTTTTTTTGGTGGTACGTGGGCCTCTCACTGCTGTGGCCTCTCCCACTGCGGAGCACAGGCTCCGGATGCACAGGCTCAGTGGCCATGGCTCACAGGCCCAGGCGCTCCATGGCACGTGGGATCCTCCCAGACTGGGGCACAAACCCGCGTCCCCTGCATCAGCAGGCTGACTCTCAACCACTGCACCACCAGGGAAGCCCCCTATTACCATTTTCTTAATTTTTTGGGGTTTGTTATTGTAAGTTTTTTCCTTCTCTTGTGTTTCCTGCCTAGAGAAGTTCCTTTCGTATTTGTTGTAAAGCTGGTTTGGTGGTGCTGAATTCTCTTAGCCTTTGCTTGACTGTAAAGGTTTTAATTTCTCCGTCAAATCTGAATGTGATCCTTGCCAGGTAGAGAAATCTTGGTTGTAGGTTATTCTGTTTCATCACTTTAAATATGTCCTGCCACTCCCTTCTGGCTTGCAAAGTTTCTGCTGAAAGATCAGCTGTTAACCTTATGGGGATTCCCTTGTATATTATTTGTTGCTTTTCCGTTGCTGCTTTTAATATTTTTTCTTTGTATTTAATTTTTGATAGTTTGATCAATATGTGTCTTGGCGTGTTTCTCCTTGGATTTATCCTGTATGGGACTCTCTGCACTTCCTGGACTTGACTATTTCCTTTCCCTTGTTAGGGAAGTTTTCAATTATAATCTCTTCAAATATTTTCTCAGTCCCTTTCTTTTTCTCTTCTTCTTCTGGGACCCATATAATTCAAATGTTGATGCTTTAATGTTGTCCCAGAGGTCTCTGAAACTGTCCTCAATTCTTTTCATTCTTTTTTCTTTACTCTGCTCTGAGGTAGTTATTTCCACTCTTTTATCTTCCAGGTCCCTTATCCATTCTTCTGACTCAGTTATGCTGCTATTGATTCCTTCTAGAGATTTTAAATTTCATTTATTGTGTTGTTCATCATTTGTTTGCTCTTTAGTTCTTCTAGGTCCTTGTTTAACATTTCTTATATTTTCTCCCTTCTATTTCCAAGATTTTGGATCATCTTTACTATTATTACTCTGAATTCTTTTCCCGGTAGACTGCCTATTTCCTCTTCATTTGTTTGGTCTGGTGGGTTTTTACCTTGCTTCTTCATCTGCTGTGTGTTTTTCTGTCTTCTCATTTTGCTTAACTTAACTGTGTTTGGGGTCTCCTTTTTGCAGGCCGCAGGTTCGTATTTCCCATTGTTTTTGGTGTCTGCCAACAGTGGCTAAAGTTATTTCAGTGGGTTGTGCAGGCTTCCTGCTTGAGGGGAATGGTACCTGTGTTCTGGTGGATGAGGCTGGATCTTGTCTTTCTGGTGGGCAGGACCGTGTCCAGTGGTTTGTTTTGGGGTGTCTGTGACCTTATTATGATTTTAGGCAGCCTCACTGCTAATGGGTGGGGTTGTGTTCCTGTCTTGTTAGTTGTTTGGCATGCGGTGGCCAGCACTGGAGCTTGCTGTTCGTTGAGTGGAGCTGGGTCTTAGCATTGAGATGGAGATCTCTGGGAGAACTTTCGCCGTTGGATATTACGTGGAGCCGGGAGGTCTCTGGTAGACCAATGTCCTGAACTCGGCTCTCACACCTCAGAGGCACTGGCGTGCCTGTGCCAGCTGGAGTACCAAGACCCTGTCAGCCACATGGCTTTTCTCTTTTCCAGTCTGTTTTGGACTCAGCCAGTGAGGGATGGATGATTCTCAGTGCACAGATGAAGGACACACACTTTGCCCTTAGGGTCTAAGGCCCCTGTCTTCTGTCCCCATAAGTTCTAGATCACCAGCTCATTATGCAAGGTAAAACTCAGGAACAGCCAGGTGGGAGAGATGCAGAGGGCAAAGTATGGGGAGAGGGCTCGGAGCTCCCATGCCCTTTCCAGCCTGCCATTCTCCCCAAATCTCTGCGTGTTTGCCAACCCAGAAATTCACTGAACTCCCTCCTTTTTTGGGTTTTTCTGGATGCTTTGCCTTCTTTATTTTGACTTAGGAAAAGGCACAGAGAGCATCATAGCCCCTTCGGAGGCTTTGCTTCCACAGCTGTGGAGATGGCTTCATTCTTAGGCAGTCAGGACCAAGCACCATGTAAACAGACATCCTTTGTGCAGCTCTGGAGGAAAGGACTGCCATAGGTGTTTGTAATGGCGGGGAATGCCAGCATGGGCAGATCTTCAAAGAGAATTGGAAGGTACCAATACATATTGCAAACAAAAATAGAAGAATAAAACAGTTTGGTACTAGAACCATGTAAGTTCTAAACTGTACTTTATTATAGTTAAAAATTTTTCCCTTCAAAGTTTAATTTTATTTTTAAAGTAATAGAGCAATTCTGCATAAATTGCTTTATGGAATGATTTTGTCAAATTCTTGAATGTGAGAAGGTAGACTGTAGATCTAGTGCTGTTATAATGGGTAATATTGCTGCCTGTGGTCTGTAAGCAAGCTACAGATTCCTAGGGCTTAGTAAAGGAAAGAGGAGACAGCACAGACCCAAAGTACCTAAACCTACACAAAATGGTAATAAAAGACAAAGGTTGGAATTAGTTATTGTATTAACTTTGATCTTTAGAAGGTTTCTTCCACTTAAAACAGTCCTCTCAGTGCTGGATATTAGCTTTATTTCTTCTGTTTTTGAATTCCAAATGATATTTTTGGAGTGAATAGTTATTTTCCATGGAATTTTAAAGACTTTTCTTATGTACCAAGTAAGGCTTAAATTTTAGAAATCTGCTTTTGAAGCCAGAATTCTTTAGAAAAGCCAAAAGCTTTTGAATAGAGTTTTTGATAGGCAATTCTTATTCTTTGAGCAACTAACAGCTACTTTATTCAGGCTATATATGAAAATTAAATTTCAAAATCCGAACCTTCCTCCCCCACACAATAATTGTTTTCTTTGGTGCTCTAGTTGGGCTCATTCCTCAAGCCCCCCTCCAATGATTTGATAACACCTAATTATCTGAACTAAAATAAAATCTACTTGAAATACCTAGAGTGGTTTCCATTTTCCTGCACAAACCCTGACGAATAGTGAGTATATGAGCATAATATAGCAGGGTATAGAAAGAGGAGGCTAGATATTTAAGACAGACTTGTCTTGATTTTCAGTTTTGCCTAGGGCCACTGTGTTTACCTTCCATCAAATGGGGACAATTTAAAACTATGTGTGCAAAACATTTGAGATAGGCATGCATGCATACAGCTCACCCAGAACAACATTCTTAAGTGAACCATTGCAAGTGTACATCTACAGACCCAGATGACATTAGTCTTTAGTTTCTGCCCTGCAGAATAATTGAAATTAAGTTTTGCCCTGGAGGATTCTCCAGCCTGTGAGAGAAACTAGCAGCATGCAGACAACTTCAGGCTATTTTAGCAGTCGCTTTGCTGGAACTGGGGTGGTGTAGGGCATCTGTTTATTAAAGAACAGATTGTAAGGCTGGTCAAGGTGGATAACCAGGCCTCAGTAGACAAAACTGGCTGATGGGGTGCCCACTTATATCATACCATATTTATTCTTCCAGAAGCTGTTCAGTCAGTTAAAGAGGATGACCTTCAATGGTATAAATGAGGACTATTTGGGGGGGCGGGTGTCAAGAGTATGCTAGCAGCTATGATCTCTTGCTAAAACAAATTATTTTATTTACTTGTTTGCTTTTATTCCATCCTTCATCACGTAAATGTAGGCTTCTTGATAGGGACCTTATATGTCGTGTTCACTGCTCTATCCTTAATAAATAATATGTTTTTATCTATTCAAATCATTCAAGAACCAAATATTGAATATGCACTATGACCCAGGTCCTGGGCTGGGCCCTGGGGATATAGCAGTAAAAAGGCTTGGCTTCATAGGTTTATTGGTAGTAATAGGAAAGTAAAATCATTAGCGAGGCATCTTTTCTGAAGTTGGGCTTTGAAAATTAAAAAAAAAGTCACCATCTTTTTATTGCATACAATATGTAGTAACACTGTTGGAGACTGATAGGGTGCCAGATATGGCTTTTATTTTACCTGTTAAAGGAGATTTATAGACAGCTCAGAGAGGCTCTACAGCTAAACATTTTGATTTTAGTCTAATTGGAAAAGAGAATTTAATTTTACTGACAATTATAGGGGAATAAAGAATGCACTTAAATTGAAATTAAAAAGTAAAATAGTAAGCTAGTTTAGTTTATTGTGATATTGTAGTTTTTCCCTGATAATTTGTATTACATGGTCATATTCACAATTTCATAGAATACATTAAATTCTGTGGTTTATTATAATAAGGATATTATACTATGTAAATTGATAGCTTTAAAAGAAAAACACTTTTTTTTTTTGGTAAGTGAAAAGATTGAGCTCTTTACCTTGAAAGGGATTTAAAAATTAGGTCACCTTGTTCATTTTCTTCACATTATGGAATACAGGTCATTGAAGTCTAGCTTTGTTTAGCTTTCCTTGCTCCCATTTTTGACAAAGTGATAAAGAACCTAATTACTAACCTACTCAGCTAACAAAGATGGGGGGAATCACCTTCTCAAAAATGGAAAAGTACCTTTTCAAATGTATTAAGGGCCCATCAAATTCTGGACTTGAAATATATCCCACTTAGCGCCTGGGTGAGGAAGTGTGTGTTGAGGAGAGCGTAGCTCCCGATTAGCTCCCTCGCTTGGGTATTGGGAGTTAAAGACCTCTGTGCTGTGCTTGGCTTCCCATTTCTTGGAAAATTGCTCGTTGAGAGCAGGGACAATGTCTCTGAAGCACTCATTATATATTTTCTGAATAAATGAAGAAAGCTTGGCAGCATCAACTGGTGTGGGGATCCTGATCTTTCTGAGCCTGTATTTCTACCTGTCTGTACCTAAATTTCACATGTGTGTGATCAGGGGCAACTTACTTAACTTTTCGCAGCATCAGTTTCCCCATTTGTAAAGTGGATATTCTCAAATTATCTCCTTCATAGGACTGGAATAAATAGGATTGAATAAATGAGATAATCTGTGAGAAGGAGTTAGCACAGGGTCTGATACATCATGAACACTCATTATTGTGAATACTGAATGTCACCCATTATTGCTGTTATTAAAGGTGCATTTCCACATTCAGAGACAGGTACTGACATTCAGAGAGACTGACTTCATCATGGCCACACAGAGCCAGAACTAGGACTCACTTCATATGTCTACTAGCCCAGTTTACCTTCTATTATATAGATGCCAACAGTTCTGAAAGTGTTTTCTCAAAATCCTAATATTGTTTATGTTAATACGATGGAGAGGTCCTAGAAATTTCATTGATCCAGCATCCAAACCACAAATCCCAGCAGTTCTCTATTACCCAGAAGGAATAAAAATTCTTCATTAGAATGAGCTAATGTTTTGACTCTGTAAACATGGCCCCTTCACTCTTAATCAGCTTCACCTCAGTGAATGCTGAATACATCTCTTAATTATTAGAAGAAAATTCTTTATGCTGCTTTCTGTGTTCCCCACCTGGTCCCTGGTGAATTTCTACTTCGGCCATCTTTCTCCATGTCTCTTTCTTCTCTGGTTCTTTAAAACTTGGTGTTTCTCAGATTTCCCTTCTTTTCTTGTGATCTATGCTCCCCTTGATTGATCTGATAGATTTTTCTAGGTTTAAGTAGTTGGTTACATCCAAATCTACATCTCTAGCTCTGACTCTTGCCCCTCTCGCCCTAGGCTGGATTATTCAGCTATCTACCCTATTATTACTTGGATGTCTGTGGCAGAAATGGCTAGATGCTTACCCTACCCTGTTCTTTCTGGGCACACAGGAAGACTATAATTGCTAGCCTCTCCTGCATTTAGTTTGGGAATGAGCCCTAGCTTATGGATTGATATGAACGGAAATGATATGCACCAATCCCTCACTTTCCTATCCTCATGCCTGGAAGCAAAGTTCTCCAAGATGGCAGAGTCACAATATGGGAGGAGCCTGGATTCCTGAGTCACTCCTTGAAGGGGAGCTTCCTAGGAGAACTGCCCAAATTGCAATAGGCTGTAATATGAGCAAGGAATAAAAGTTTGTTAAGCCACTGAGATTTTTGGGCTATTTGTTGCCACAGTAGAGCTTGATCTTTATTAATACAGTGTCCCTTAGGCACCTTGAGTTCTGCAGGTAGTCAGTTTTCCACCTCAGTTGATGGCACCGTCCTCTATTCAGTCACCCAACTCATAGCCCATAGTTCTCAACTGAATCCAGTTAATAACCAACTCCTGCGGATTTTAACTCCCATATTTTTTCTTGGAATTATCTTTTTTAAAAAACCATTACCCTAATTGAGGCTCTTGCTATTTCTTACCTGCCTGTTGATTTTAAATTTGAATGAATTTAAAACAAGCCAGGAATCCTCCTATTAGAATAGTTGGTCATTATTAAAAGGCATTCTCAGCAGGGAACATAAGAGAATGTGGTGACAATAAAACAGTGCAGTACAGTTGATGTCTGGAAATAAGTAAATCTCTACATAACTGATGAAGGAAGTGCGGACCTCCCTGCCCTTTGCTCTGTGCTGATGATGCTCGTATACAAAGAAAAAAAGACCCCATGTGATGCACAGATGCACAAGTGAGGCTTAATGCAATTAACCATGGACACCTGGATACTTCCTACTTACCGTCTTCTACTTTATCTTTTCATCCACTCACACATGCTTTTGATAAAGGGTCATGATGCCAGCTGCTTACTGGGCGCAGATCAAAACTGGAGCAATAGTCTGGCAGGGGTCTTCTTGCTAAGCTTAACCCTACCTGGGAGAGTCAGTTAGCTCAAAACACTTCTAATCACCTGTGATCCCTCCTTATGTCTCCTACAGAGCGTGGGACTGTAGTTGACAGCTCCCAGGCTCCCCTGTCCATTTAGTGATGCTCTCTTTATAAAAGCACCTCTTGATTTATCAGCCTATAGTCCCTCTCCCATGAAAAGGGAGCCCCTCTTCAATCATGCCACTCCTGTTTAGAAGCCCTTCCTATACTGGCATTAAGCAGTGGTCCTGCATGTTCTTAATTTCTGTGGCAGCTCTCCCTCTTCCAAACCTCAGGTGCATTACCTCTGAATATTGAAAAAAATTAAGTCTGTGTTTAAAAATAGGGTTCTCCTTTAAATAATTGTTCAGCTGTCCATAGTTCTGGTCTTCCTTGTAGAATAAAAAGATCTTATTGACTCTATTTACAATAGCCAGGACATGGAAGCAACCTAAGTGTCCATCGACAGATGAATGGATAAAGAAGATGTGGCACATATATACAATGGAATATTACTCATCCATAAAAAGAAATGAAACAGTTATTTGTAGTGAGGTGGATGGACCTAGAGACTGTCATACAGAGTGAAGTAAGTCAGAAAGAGAAAAACAAATACCGTATGCTAACACATATATATGGAATCTAAAAAAAAAAAAAAAAAAAAGGTTTCTGAAGAACCTAGGGGCAGGACAGGAATAAAGACACAGACATAGAGAATGGACTTGAGGACCCGGGGAGGGGGAAGGGTAAGCTGGGACGAAGTGAGAGAGTGGCATGGACATATATACACTACCAAATGTAAAATAGCTAGCTAGTGGGAAGCAGCCGCATTGCACAGGGAGATCAGCTCCGTGCTTTGTGACCACCTAGAGGGGTGGGATAGGGAGGGTGGGAGGGAGGGAGACGCAAGAGGGAGTAGATATGGGGATATATGTATATGTATAGCTGATTCACTTTGTTATACAGCAGAAACTAACATGCCTTGTAAAGCAATTATGCTCCAATAAAGATGTTAAAAAAAAAAAAAGATCTTACTGAAATCTGGAATGGCAGCAAGGAACATAGCAATTTTGACGTCTTTGGACATATTTGTGCTGGGTTTTATAGGAAAGTTTGTGACTATTAGAGAGATGTACCAAAATGCAGTGACTAAATTTGCCCTGCCCTGCTCAAGAAGGCATTTGGGAACTATCTCTGCACCTACAACTATTTCCCATATAAGTATGAAATCGGCCACACTAGTCATTCTTACTACCGACCTTCTTCTTCTGGACCTTAACCTGGTCCCTGTTTCAGGCTTACAGTTTCATTTTGTCCCCTTCTCCTTTCCAGAATCCTGGCCACACCCAACAGACAGTGACGCCATCTACACTTCCATGGGAATGACAGCTACTCTGTTGTCTTTTCTAAGAGTATTTCCCTTTAACACACCATTACCAATTGTAAAATGAAAGATTTTGCTTCTATTAGAGGAATTTAAAGTGAACTTGAGTATAAGGATGCGAGGACATTTTTAAGAAGAATTGTTTTCTCTGAAATCCTTCCCTAACTCATAACTGTGCTGGCGGACATTCTCCATCTGGTTTGAGGCGGGCCCCATTAGCATCTCATTATCTGTCATAGGGAAATAGGTACTGTGCTATCTTTCATCTCCTATAAAAGTATTCCCTCTATGTAAAAAGAACAAAGACTTAAAAAGTGAGAACATAAATGGAGAAGCATTTCTCTGTTTTCTTCTTCTCTACAGTGCATACAGCCAGGTAATTTCCTAACTCTGTAGCTTTGCACACACCATTCCCATGTCAGAAATGCCTCTCTTCCTACCTTCCCATCCATCCTTTAAGAGGTGCTCCCCCCATGAGGTTCTCCGTGGTCCCTCCAACTGAATTTACTTATTTTCTCTGTTTATATCTTGGCTACAGCATTTTGCAACATTTTGCATTTTTGTAATCTATAGCACACTCAGGCACAGAAAAATCTTGACCCTTTGCAAATACAATGCAGTGTGTTACTTGTGAGATTTTATAAGCTCTGAGCATTAAAATCTTGATCATTGCAGTCAGGTGGGATCCACCCAGTTTAGAATTACATGTATATGACAAAATCTAAAAAGCGCTCTTTATCTTAGGAATTTATCGAGATAATAAAATGTTAGCTGCCTTGAAGCAACGTGGGGTATAAATAAGTAAAAAATAACTGAACCCATACTATGCAATGAGAACTACATGCAGTTACTAGACAAAATTATTTATAAAGAAGGAATTATACATTATACATGGGGGGATTCTGATGTTGGTCAGTTTTCTCCTCATTAAAGAATTGATAACCTACTCAGCAGTGTGGCCAACAGAAAGTTTTCTGTTCTGTGCTGGATATTTTTTTTCCCCTCTTTGTATCCTCCAAGTTCTACCAGCTCCTGGATTCTTTCTGTGTGTCCCTTGTTGTTTTGATCCCACATTTGCAGTAAAATGTTGCTTTCTTCTATCAGAGCCCTTAATGTTATTTGCAGAAAACCCATAGTCCTTGATTTTTCATTTGTTCTTATGTCCTACAAAATCACCTTACTTTTCCCTTTCTGTACTTTGTGTTTCTGCAGAGGTGGGACGTCTTCCTGCCATGTCCTTGTATTGCAAGAGTAACTTCTTAAATCAACTATACTTCAGTTTAAAAAAGAGTAACTTCTTGAATGGGATCTGAGCTAAAGCTAGATTCTCTGTTGGGGCACTGACATGGTAGAGACACCCCCGCTTCTCATCATTCGTCAGGAGACATGGAGGTGCAGCCTCTAGGAGTGTTACTCCTTAGTCACTCCGTACCCAGCCAACCTCTTGCGGAGCCTATCTCATGATAGTATTTGTGTCTGTGCTTTATCTGCTCTACTAGACTGTAACCTCTTGATGTCTAGACTGTAACCTCTTGATGTCAACAAGACTGTAACCTCTCGTGCCTTATCTGCTCTACTAGGCTGTAACCTCTTGATGTCAAATTGTATCTCATTCAATTTGTACCCCCCAGGGCTCCAAACAGTCTTGCATAGGGTGGGTGCTCATGAAATGTTTAATGAATTGAATTGCATTAGCTGTTACTCTAAGTACACAAAAAGGGGTGCTAGATCTCTGAAGAGCCTTAATTCACCTCATGGGGTTACATGGAGATACTGTCAGACTTAGTTTATACACACAAGCTCTCCATGGGTAAAGTTAATGCCAATTAATGACGAGCTTCTGCAATGGAGAGAAAACACATTTTTACCTAAAGGCTGATCAGTTTCTTTTCTGCTGTATATCTCAGTGATCATAAAGCAAGAAGACCCCTGGGACTCTGTTCCATTTAGGCAAAGGCAGGTGTGCTGGGAAGCTTTGTATTTGCACACAAACACAGAAAGCAGGGCTTATTTTTGCAATTACTTGTGAAAGCTGCCCATGTTTTCCAGCATGTAAATTAGGACTTGAAGGAAGACATCTAATTGCATTTCGCTCCAACTAATTGCCAACTCAAAAGTTTAGATCAGTGTGTATACCATACTTAACTTTTGTGTTGTTTTCATTACTAACACACTTAGCTCAGTAGAATGAAAAATAATGAGCCAGAATTAAAAAGGCTTGAGGGTTGCCCCATTAAGAAAATGCTTTGGGTGGTAAGGAAACTTGCAGGAATGCAGCAAAGCCATGGCTAAAATTACAGGCCAAGATTGCCTGGGGATTGTGCTTCTCTGTTGGTTTGCTGATAAAGGTTAGATAGAGAGAAAAAAAATAGAGATGGCATTTGGAGTCATTGCATGTATTCTGCCACAAGGAGGGGCCGTGGTTACAACCACCGATGTGTCCTTGACTTGTATTAAACTAGTAGCCTTTCCTGCATGAAAAACAAAACCTACTTACAAGAGCTTTTTAAAAATGTGCTACACATCCGGAAAGAATGGTATGGTCTTTTGTGAGTAATATAAACATGCTGTGATATCCTTATGTTATTAAATGAACATTACAAAGCATGACAGAATCACAACCACACAAAAAAAATAAGGACAAGTTACAATGTTGATGGGAAAATAAAAAGGGAGAAGCTTTTTCACATGTTGTCACAAAAGCATAACTGGCCGCCTCAGAATTCTCCTGTTTTCTCAGCAAGAGTTATTCTCCAAAGGACACAATAAACTTTTTGTCCTTCTAAACACAGAAGTCAAAAAAATGTATCCTTGAAGCTCAATTTAGCAGCAACGAGTTTGCACCCGTTGGGGAGACTTTATTCAGAAATGGTTAGTTCCTGGGTTTCTAAATGAAGGATCAGAAAGGAGACTGGATGCATCTTGGAAAAACATATGAATTAAATAATATGCTCCCACCACAGCATCCCTCTGTACACATCCTCTGCCATTCTTTAGTGAGTAGTTTAATGCCAGGCACGGTGCTAGATGCAGCAGCTACCCCAGAGGTGATGCTCAGTGAAATACCTATTGTTGTTGAGTTTCTAGGCAGGTGGGGAGCAGATATTTAAAAAATAGAGATGTAAGTAGATATATACTTATAAACTATGTGAAGTGCCACGAAGGAAAAAGAACAGGAATTGATGAAGACCCCGAATGTTGCACCTCATTGAATCAGGAAAGCTTAGCAAAGTCTCTCCTAAGAAGTGACATTTAAGCTGAAACCTAGAGGGTGAGTAAGATTTAGCCAAAGCAGGGGGAATAGATATTTCCAGACAGATGGAAGGACTGGTGTGAAGGCCCTGCAGTTTGACACATTAGAGGGACTTGGAAGGCAGCACTTAGGATTGGGTCTTGGTGACTGAGGAGGAGAATGGCTTGAAATGCAACTGGGAAGATTGTAGAGGCAGGACCACACAGGGCCCTGTAGACCATGCTAAGGGATTTAGTTGTTATCCTGGAAGCAATAGGAAGTTATTGAAGGTTAGAGGTGATGAAGATCAATTTATAAAGATCTCTTTGTAGAGAAAGGATGGGAGAGAGGCCAAAGTAAAAGCCAGGAGACCAGTTGGGAGGAAATTACCATGGGGTTAGTGATTTACCTGTTCATCATTTACCTGTTCATTCTCAAATCCATTCCCCACTCTTCCCTTGCAAAACAAAGTCTATTTCCCAAACTCTCTGGCCAACTACCTTTTGGGTGGGCTGAACCAATGGAAGACAGTGGAAGGAGATGGCAGAACTAGAGGAAGGGAGAACCCAGGATATTTCCTCTTGTCTCTTTCTTCTTTGTGGTGCATCCCTAGCAATGTTAGTCATTTTGGTGTCAGCTGTTCTGTCCCCTGGACAGTCCCATTGTTTGTGGGCCCAGATCCTGCAGGACACTGTTCTTCATGGTTCGTGTTTCTGAAACCTGGCTTCTCTAGTTCTTAAACTTGAGCAGTGCCATCTCTTCCCTCGGTTCCTCCAGTCCTGGAGGGAATAGTGGCTACCTGATGTCACTAATCTCCGGGTTGCATCATCATATCCCGTTTGGCTTTTCAGCTCTTCTAACACCTTTCTAACTAGCACCCTATATTAAATTCCCTCTAATCAGAGCTTGGACTTCATTTTCCTCGCGTTATCCTGGTTGATGTAATGAGCAACAATGGTAACTTGGACCCAGGTGACAGCAGTGAAGGGTGAGCAAATATATGGACTTGAGGAAGTTTTTGGAATCCTATGTGACTTGAGGGAAGACATTGGAGAAATGAGATAGATCTGTGAGCTTTATGTAAAGTTTCCCAGCACCCTGAGCAGGATTAATTAATCTGTGGCTAAATTTAGCTGGCATTGACTTGACTGTGGAAAACAAATGACCATTGGATCATCTCCTATGCAGTATGGACATTTCCTGAAGCCCTCATTTATGGTCGTGAAGTGATCAACAGTTGGATCCAAGCTAATCACTCCACCCACAAGCTCCCACCTTTACATTCTAATTTCTAAGACCTGAGGTCTGGATAATGTTCTTGGGACTACAGAACAATGTCTGACTATAGCCTTTGAAAGACTGTCACTTAAAATAAGGAGGGGATGGTTTCCTTTTGTTAAGAAATAATTTCCCCCCAATTATTTCCTAGCTTTTTTTCCTTTTTCTTAAAAGATTGATAGCCTTTCTTGTTTCTTCTGCTTTTTGAAAGCAGCCTGTTCTAACATTTACTGTCTGTTCCCCTGACCCCATCTCCCCCTTGTAGCTCTGCTCTAGCACCCTCTGACTGGAGAAGCTGTTGTCTGTGTTGACACAGTCCTCCATCTCCCTTTTTCCTCTGGTCCACTTGAACCCTTTGAGCAGGACTCAGGACTCTGTGAAGTCACAGGGGGTGTGGGTAACAAAGTGGGACAGAGCAAAGCATCAGCGACATTCCTGCTGTGGCTTACGGCGGGCTGTGCACATCAGGACGGTGACAAGCCATGCTGCTTCTGTGGGCCTTCCTTTGGATATCTCAGGCTGCAGAATAAACTATTCAGGAATATTTGGGAGTTTTTCTTAGAACAGATTTCTGTGGCCCTGGGAGTCTAAAAATAACTACTAGGAGATTAATGTGTGTGAAATGGTATGGGTATAGGTGTTGTTGGAAGACAGCAGTGGTTTCAAGGTCTGTGGGTCTGCAAAAAGCATCCTCCTTCCCTCCCTCCTTCCCTCCCTTCCTGCCTCCCTCCCTCCCTCCTTCCCTTCCTTCCTTCCTTCCTTCCTTCCTGTATCCATTAATCCAACAGGAATTTTCAGTACCTATCATGATTATTAGGTGTGTGTGTCAGCTGCTCTAAAGTTTATGAAAGAAGTATAAAACAGAGACTTGATCTCAAAGGTTGGATACATCCTAGACACACATCTGAAAAACAAAGTAGCAACAGTAGGGTAGACATAGGATTAGGAATCAGGAGGTCAGCATTTTAATCTTAGTGGTGCTTTTTATTGACTGTGGTCTTGGGCAAGTCACACAGCCTTCCAAAGTCTCTATTCATGTATAGCATGAAAAGATTGAACTGAAAGATCTCTAAGTCACATCATTGTTCTATGATTAATGGGCACAATTATGAGTGATCCAGAGCAATGGTTCTTGAACATTTTGGTTTCAGGACCCCTTTATGCTCTTAAAAATTATTGAGGACCTCAAAGAGCTTTTGTTTATGTGGGTTATATCTATCAACATTAACCATACATAACTGGCATTTAATATAAAAATGAGACACTTAAAATATTTATTTACTAATTAATTTCAAAATAAATAACCTATTACATGTAAACATAAAATTATTTTCATGAAAAATAACCATATTTTTTAACCAAGAGCTCACAATCACCTTTTACTTATCCACTGAACTTTGGCTTGACCAAATTTTAATCAGGCTTCTCTGTTCCCCACAGGCCCCTAAATATTAGCTTGCCTCCAAGTTTGAGCACACACCAAAGCACAAAGTTGCAGACCATCCCCTCCTTAACAGGTCATTCTGAGAGCTGGCTAACTACAAAAAGAAACATTTCTTGTTGAAGTGTCCTTCTCACCCCATTAGCTGGTCCTCCTCCCCCACAAAGTCCCTGCTACCCTTGCTAACCCCTCCCTATATGAGGAGCCTTTGTCTGTCGGAGTTTGAGACACATGCTGGTCCTGAAGTCAAAGTGTTTCCCTCATTGCAATAGTCTCTCTAAATAAAGTGTTCCCTTATCTAAGTGTGGTTTTGCTTTTATTTGGCATTTTCAAAACAAAAAAAATTTAATGAGAAGTGTGAAATTGTTTTACATTTTTACAAATTTCATTAATATCTGGTTTACTGTCTGCTTCTTCAGTCTATCTGTTGTGATATGTTGCTTTGGTGAAGTACATGGAGAAAATCTGGCCTCACCTGGCTATAGTTGGGAAAGGAGGATCTCACAGACCCCCTAATGGCATGTCAGGACCCCCAGGAGCACACTTCGAAAACTACTCTTCTAAAGACTGAGAGAGAAGAAAGAGCTGGATGTCGAGCTGGATTCTAAGGAATAGATTTTAGACTTGTAAAGATGGGGCATCCAAGCAAAGAAACAGTGTGAGAAAAGTCAAGACAGAGAAAGTGAGCAAGCTGTGTTTGGGAGAGAGAAGAAAAAGGAGTATGGAGAGGGAAGGTCTGAATTCACATCAAGTTCAAGTTATGTCGGGGCTTAGGGACTTGAATCCCCCTCCCCTATCAAGGATTTGGTCTTGATCCTTTAAGTCCTAGATATCGACTGGAAGGTTGTAAACAGGGGAGTAACATTATGAATATGATGATTTAAGACAATAATCATGTTAATCATGTCTGATGGATTGATACAAGGAGAAATGAAAGTCAGAGGGCCAGTTAGGATGCTACTGCAATAGTCTAGGCATGAGGTGGGGAAAGTCTGCGGCAGAGTGGTCATGTGGGACTGTAAAAGGATGAGGAGTAAAAGGAGGAGGGGGGAATTGACATAGCTGATAGATTATTAAGAACCAAGGGACATAAGAAGACAAGTTAAATCCTAAATTTTGAGCCAAGTGAAGCAGAATGGAGGTAAAATCTGTTTTGGTAGAGATGGGAAATTTAACAAGAATAGTTTGAGGGAAGATGATGCAGGAGGTAATTTTGACATAATTTAGGATCTAAAGTTCAAAAATCTTCCTAAAGCCTATAAAAGATCCTTTGTGATCTGGCCTCTGCCCAGCTCTGTGACTTCCTCACTCCACTCTTTGCCTCATTCACTGTACTGCAGCCATGGTGACTGCTTTCTTTTCCTCCACCATCAAGTTCACTGCAACCCTTTCTTACCTCTGCCGGGAACATTCTCCTATGCCCTGTCTTTCTCCTCTCCACCAGCTCTTCCCAAGCTGGATACTCCTCAGCATTCAGGTTTTACTTCAGATGTCATCTCCTCCAAAAGACCTTCTCTTTCCCATTCCTGTCTATCTTTTCACCCTGTTTTAGTTTCCTTCTAGCACTTACTATGATCTAAATTGATCTTGCTTTTGTTGTTTATTTATCTGTTTATTTTCTGTTACAGTGGAGGCTGTACGCTGTACTCCCTGCTACTGTGTAGGCTCCATAAGAGTGGACATTTTATATATTGTTCACTTTTCTATTTCCAGGTAGTACATAGTAGGTGCTCAATAAATAATTGTAGAATATGGAAATGTACAGCAGGCTGTAGAAATTTCAGGATTTATTCTCAGGAGTGACTCCCAGATACATGATTTTGGCAGTCACGTCAGAGAGATGGAACTTGTGGTATGGCTGGAAGTAGAGGAGTAGAGGACATCTGCTCTCTCTGACAAAGGGGGCAGGACAAGGTAACAGCCAGGATGCCCAGGGACTGTGGAGTCGGTGTTGTTAGGATACTGAGAGGTAGGAAGAGAGCTGTCATCAAACATTGTCCACTGCGATGAAGTCACATAGATAAGGTAGACAGTATGTCCATCCCATAGTCTCCTTTCATTCTGCAGAATCTCAGTTTCAATTTCTATATTTTTGATGGCAAGGCTGCGAAAAAGTTGGTTAGCCCAGCTGAGCACATCTGGCTCCTTATCTCACACATCCTATTCCAGGTCACCCTCCATAAATATTTTTCCAGACCCTCTAGTTCATCTTTTGTCACCTTTCCTTATCTCAGGGTTCCTTCTTAGATTTTCTAAAGTGTTCCTTGGTGAGCTGATGGTTGTCTACATGTTTGCTGCTCAGATTAGCCAGTCTAGCCTAGACCAGTTAGGGAGAAGGACTGTCCCTTTTTATAGGAAGATGTGTTCCTGCTGCTTTCTTGAAGGGCAAATAGAAGTTAGAGAGCAGTACTCTCTAGAAAAGAACCCAAGTTAGAAGAAGATGGCCTCCAAAGATACCTTCTGACAAAAACCAATATGGAAGACATTGCGATGGACTGAAAGAGCCCTTATGCACCAGCCAAGAAGCTGGCCCTTGACAAACATGACCATTTTAAACAGATTCATTTTGCAAGCCAATATATTGACTTTTTTTCTATTTCAACCTCTGATTTTCAACAGAGTATATTGTGAGGAATTTCACGGCAAGAGATTGTGATGTGGGAAGTCTTTACACAAGGTTCAAGGATTTGGTGATATTCTGTGGTCAGCAGGGTAAGATGCCACCTAATAACATTTGCCCTTGTACAATTCCCTCCCTTTTGAGTATGGGTGGAGGCTGTGACTATGATGAGATATTGCTCCTGTGATTATGTTGTGTTATGTGACAAAAAGAGCTTTGCAGATGTAATCAAGGTCACTAATCAGTTAAATTAATCAAGGGGGAGATTATTGGGTGGGCCTGATCTAATTTGGGGAGCTTTTAAATGAAGAGCCACGGGTAGCTTATAGGAGATGAAAGTGGCCCCAGCTGGCAATCAGCAAATAAACAGGAGCCTCGGTCATACAACCACAAGGAACTGAATTCTTCCAACAGCCATGTGAGTTTGAGTGAGAACTCTGAGGTCCAGACAGGAACCCACCCCAGGTGACACCTTGATTTTAGCCTTATGAGACCCTGAGCAGAGTACCCAGCTGAGCTACGCCAGGGCTTCTGAGCCACAGAAATGGGTGAGATAACAAATGGGTATTGTTTTAAGCTGCTAATTTTGTGGAAATTTGTTACATAGAAATATGAACCTAATAAGTATTCTAATAAACATTTGTATGTTTAATTGCCTATCTTAACTGAACCTTGCAACCTTCTTGAATTTTTCCATAACTATGAATCACAATGATAATGCAAGAAGGCAGGCTAATGATCAAAACAATTCTGCAGCATTACCATGTGGGGACCATGCAGGTTGTCTCTCTCCTTAAATGATATTGTTTTAAAAAGTCATTTAAAAGTGGGTAATTTGTTACTTCCTGCTCTAATTTTCCTTCATAATATACCAGCTCGTATTCATTTTCTCCAAATATTAGGAAATTAAAAAAAAAAAAAATCTGATTACCCAATCCTCTCCTACATTTTTTTCTTTGCAACACCACTGCCACCTTGGTCTAAGTCATTGTTTTCTTTTTTCAGGTCCCTCTGCTTCTTCTCTTTTTCCTCATGAGCCACACTCCACACAGTAGTCAAAGTGACCTTTAAAAAATGAAATTAGATGGTCAGATTATGTTATTTCCCTGTTTTAAACCCATTACAGACTGAATGTCTATGTCTCCTCCAAATTCATATGCTGAAGCCCTAACCCCCCAAAGTGACTGTATTTGGAGGTGGGGTCTTTGTGGAAATAATTAAGGTTAAATGGGGTCATAAGGGTGGGTTTCTGATCTGGTTATAAGGCTTAGTGTCCTTATAAGAAGAGGGATCAGAGAGCTTATTCTCTCTCTGCACACATACCACAGAAAGGCCATGTGAGCACACAGCGAGAAGGCAGTGGTCTACGAGTCAGAGAGAGGGCCCTCGGCAGGAACCAAGCTGACTTGATCTTGGACTCCCAGCCTCCAGAACTGTGAGGAATAAATTTCTGTTGTTTATGCCACTCAGGCTATGGTATTTTGTTATGGTAGCCCAAGCTGACTAATACAAAGCCCTATAGTGGCTTCCCATGACCCCTAGAGTGAAATCGGGGCTCTTCGCCATGGGCCCCGTCTCTGGCCACATCACCTCCCTTTCTTATCTGCTTTGCTCACTGCAAACGGAACACTTCAGACATCCCACTCTTTCTCAGTGCAGTGTCTCTGCCTTCACTGTGGCCTCTTCTCAGAAAGTTTGGTCCTTTAGATCTTAGCTCAAATGTTAGTTCCTCAGAGTGGCTGTCCCTGTAACCCTCTCTTGGTAGAATTCTGCCTCCCCCATTGTCCTCCAACACTTAGAATTATATATTTATTTGATTGTGCACTTTCTGTCCTACTTGACTATAAACTCCATGATGGTAGAGATACATGTCTTTTATACACTGTTGTATCCCCAGTGCCTACCCCAGTACCTGGTGCCTAGTAGGTACTCAGTGACTATTTACTGAATGAACAACAGGCTGATATCTGAGGGGCGTTGGTTTTGGTGTATTTCACATAGGCTAGGAAGCCAGAGTTCCACCTCCTGGACCCAACTCTTCCCTTCACTTGCTGAGTGCCTTGGGGGTATCCTTTGCTGGTGACATATGTGTGCGTTTGCTGTAAGAGGGAAAGCAACATTAATCCAGCTTCCAGGAAGTTGACGATGAATGAAACGTGTGTTTCTTTCAGAATGAATGCTAGCTATCCATTTTAAAGACAACGATGCCATGGTTGGTTTCAAATAAATAGTGATGTTTATGGTATAAAACCAGCTAGGTAACATTTACGGTGAGTAGTTTCTTGCTCCATAATGATCACCTTGGAAATAATTCTAATAATGTGGTACAAAAAGATGTATTTTTTGTGGTACAGAAAAAATGAATGTTTTTCATTCATTCTAATTTCTCTTCAATTTCCCAAAGCCAGTTTTATGAACCTGAATAATGCTGCTACCTTAAAAAAAAAAAAAAACCCAAAAAACCCCTTCATTTTTATGTTCCCTAATTAATGGTCTTTAGGGCTTTTAAAAGTCCTCCTGAAAATGGATTTCTCTTTGAAAGCACTAAAAAAATAGATTGTATTAGGTTTTTCAGTATAAGTAAGTGGGGGGGTGGGAAGTGAGGGGAGAAAAGAAATCCCAATTTTATAGGATAAGATTTCCAAATTTGGGTGCATGGGGAATTGTGTTTTAAGTATTTCACTTAAGCCACTTAAAAGTTGAGTCTGGGTGCAGAAAAGATTGCTTTATTCATGATAGCCCCACTAGAACAATGAGATGCAATAGCTATAATATAGCATGTGTTTTCTCTCTCTCTCCCATAAATGAGGAGGGATATGTTGGCTTCCTCTTCTGTACCCTCTTTCCTTTAGGAAAGATACATTCTCTCCCCTAAATCACAGTTGAGACCTGCCTCATATATTCTGTTCTCATTAGAAATTTCTCCCTGCAGAGAGGCAGAAGCCTGTTTCCAGAGTGCTCAGCGAGGCTGAATCAGGGATTCCCCTTGAACCATATCATGCCCACTAACATAGGTAACTCACATATTCTCTTAGGGGTCCCGGAGAAATACTGCTGAGGATGTCCCACTCAGCTTTCAAAGCTCAGTTCAAATCCCACCTTTTCCACAGTCTTCTCTCCGGCACGTGTCCACCTGCGTAAGTCATATTCAAATGCCTACAGGTGCCAAAGAGAAACATAATTTTGTGATTTGGGCAGATAAGAGACAATAGAGAGTGGTGTGGCCTGTCTACAGAAAGTATTTGACTCACGTAACAATATTCAATTATTTTCAAAACCTCGGATTGCTGGCTGGATTTGCCCCTCAATGATGGATCATGATTTCTGTTCTACCGCAATTATTAGTCTTAACTCGTTTCTCACTTTGTATAAATTTTGGCATCTTAAATTCTGGAGGCCTAGGCCTAAACAGTAGTTTTCTCAACTATACTGCAGTCTCTCCAGGGAAAGGGATTTTGCCTTACGTTTGTTGCGCTGATGGGGATTATTAGCCTATGGAGCTGCCCCAGTGCCCACCATAGTGCCCGCAGCAGATGCTCTTTGATTTTATGTTTATCGGTTGCTTGATTGATACATTGATGCCTGTGTGTGTGCTGCATTATGACTGCCCCCAGCTTGCTGCAGTGCATTTCCCCAAGCGTGTTCTGCTTAATGAAGGGCTGCTGCATGAGGAGTTCCATGGTCAAATACTTTGGGGAAAAGCTGAGTTTAGCAAGGTTAAAGTTTAATAGTTTCCTTTACTGCAGGATATTTTTTATAGCCTAAAAATGCTAATAAGCACCATGCTTTTTTTTGGCAGTACGCGGGCCTCTCACTGTTGTGGCCTCTCCTGTTGTGGAGCACAGGCTCTGGACGCCCGGGTTCAGTGGCCATGGCTCACGGGCCCAGCCACTCCACGGCATGTGGGGTCTTTCTAGACCAGGGCACGAACCCGCGTCCTCTGCATCGACAGGTGGACTCTCAACCACTGCGCCACCAGGGAAGCCCAGCATCATGAATTTTTAAAAGGGGTATGATTGAGATTGTGATTGGTGTTATCAACCCCATTCTAAAAACTACATTTCCCAGACCCCCTTGCAACTAAAATCTGGTTGAGAATTCAGTTCTGCCAATCACATGCATTCCTATGAAATTTGGGAAGTAAAAGTGAGATGCCGGCAATATTCCTGCTGTTGTTGAAGCTGGCAAGCAAGGTCATAGGGACATTATTATTTATAGGCAGTTTTGGCTTTGTCATGTGACAGTAGCAGCTTCCAGACTTCAGTATTGTGGAGACAGTGATGGGCTCTTGGACTGAATAGCCTGGGGCAACTCATGACTTCTGCTTCTCCAGCCCTTCCAAAAATTTTGTAATCACTGAATTTCTCATATTAAATTCCTTTTCTGCTTGAAACGCTTAGTGGTTTCTGTCTCCTGTACTGAACCTCAGCTGACACAAGGGATATAATGTGTGTGTGTGTGTGTGTGTGTGTGTGTGTATGTGTGTGTGTGTGTGTCTTATTAGTTCAGAAATGCTTTTGTTTTCACGGCATAGCTCTCAAAACTATGGTCCTTCAGGAAAAAATTTGGGAAATTGTCTATGGAAGAAACACTGAAATTAATATCAGAAGGCCTATGTTAGAGTCATGACTTCATTATTTACTTGGTTGGGGAGGGGATATCCCCTCTGAGCCTTGAGTTCTTCTTCATTTGAAATATAAGAGCAATAATTCCTGCCTTGAAGACCTCACAGGATTGTCATGAGAATCAAATGAGATGATGAATGTGAAAGTGGTCTGGAAACTGTAAATTGTTATAGAAATTCAAAGCCTCCTCATTAGTCATGCTGCCATCTACGGAAATGAATGTTAGATTCATGATGCAGGAACATCATCCTGATAAGGGTTGCCTGCATAGTCTATGGTTCCTTGAAAACACTGGGGGTTTGATAGATTAATCAGTTGGGAGCGAAAATACTACCAGCCTTGCTGAATAGACAATAAACCAAAGGGAACATTCCCCAGCTCCCAAGGTGGCCTCTTTAACAATGGTTGAACACAGACTTCTGTCTGTCCTCCCCATCTCTTCCAAATTAAAGCCTTTGAGGGGGAAACATTCTTAACAGAATCCTTTACATCTTCAAAATAAACCAGAGGAAGTACAGCAAAATATTTTCTTCACTTGGCTTTCTTTTGGTGAGATGGGTCCTTTCATTAGCAGACTGAGTACGAACAGCCCTCACTGTCTACTCCAGGAATTTCCATAACATGGTTTTACAGAAATTTAACTTTGTAATTGTGTGGTTATATTACTGTAATAAAATGACGAATAATGTGACACATGAAGCAGTTTCCTATGTTGAGATGGGAGTCATATTCTTAAATTCTTAGTCAAATTCTTAAAAGAATGGCTCATGTTCTCTATATGTGCTTTCCTACCTATTTACTTCTTTTTTTTTAAAGTGAGATATTTACTTGGTTTATTTTTGTGGTTATACTTGTTTCTAAATTTTATTTTAAATCAGAATAAAGATTCTGATTTACATGCACATAAAGAAAAAAATATGGATGGTGCTTCTAGCTATGAGTTTAGAGGGATAGTCTTAAGTCCTTATGTCACTTGATCTTGCATACAATATTTTTGTGCCTCTTTTTCTTTTGAAAAAACCTCTCGTTTTGGCTACTAGGACATCACTCACTCCTGTTTTTTTGCCTCTGAGCCCTCAGTGTTCTTCCTCCATACATCTGTTAGGTATTGCTCTTCCCAAGGTATCTTTTCCTGGTCCTCATTATTTTTTTTATAGTTTGTGCAAGCATGGGACAGTCCAGTGGATAGATGTCCAGGGGCAGTTTTATATAGATAGAGGTCTGGGCTTGAGATAAAAGATTTTGGGTCTGTCAGCATATTAGGGGAAAGTGAAGACATAGGATTAGGGGAGATTATGTAAGAGTAAGAACCAACCCAGGAAAATCATATTTAAAAGACACATGGAGGAAAGGGTGCTGTGAGGGAGACTGAAAGGGAGCACCCAAAGAAGTAGACAGAAAGTTAGAAGAGGTTGGTGAAATGGAAATCGAGGAAGGAGAGTTTCCAGAAGAGAGAATGTTATAGACACATTAAATAAAGTAAGGATGGGAAAGGATCTGTTGGACTTGGAAAAAGCTCATTAGTGAGGGCACTTTCTATGTGTTAGAGGCAGAAACCAGGTTTTCATGAGCTTTGTGTGAGTGGGGGCAGGGCTGAGAAAGTAGAAACAGCTAGTGTTTCTCATCTAAAATTGTGGCTGTGAAGAAAGGGAGAAATTGGGTGGTAGAAAGAGAAACATACTGTATTTGAGATGTGAAAGGCCTCCTTTATCAAGTTCTTTAGGCAAAGTGAAAGGTAAAAAGCTGTTAATTTTATATATCACCCAGTTTGCAGCTAGTCAATAGAAACAGACAAGAAAGCACAGAGAGCCATTAAGGAAAGCAGAGTATGTGAGATTCCAAATTTTCTCATGTTGTGGGTTCATTTCTATTCTTTAAGTTTGATATACGTCCGGTGTTTCATTTCATTTCTTCACAGCATATCATAATTTAATTTTTTCCTTGATGTAGGTATAAATGGAGATGCTAAGGCGTATTTATGTATACAGGGTCATTTCTAGGTACATGCACTAAATATTAATATTTCAATATTCTCTTCCCAGCTCATGAGCCAAGCAAGAAATGCATTTTTCATAGCAATGAATGTTTTTTCTGAAGCACAAGACTATTTGAGTGGGCTCTCTGTGCTCAGAGAAAACAGCATTATTTTTATTATTACATTTTCTTGTAGAAGAAACATTATTTAGAAAACATGATTAGCACAGGGCTGGGTTCTGTATTCTATTTTTGTTCTACCCAAATGCAACTGATCCAGAAGCAACAAATACTAATTGAACCTCTATATTGGTGGATTTAATTTGTTTTGGTCATATTGTATTCCCCATTCTCACAACAGCATTCTCGGTTCCTCTGGGACATCATCCTTCTCTCCTTCAGTGTTTGTAAGTCAGTTGGGGCTGACTTTATCTCTGGCTGCAAAGCAAGGCATATGACCCAAGCCAGGCAAATCAGAGCAGTGAATTGTCTTGTCCCTAATGATTGGTTTAGAAGTAGCCCCATGGCCCAATCCAGGCCAACGAGGGCACTGTTAAGGGTTTGGGTAGAATTATGGTGAAAAAGCTCTGTAACTGGGAAGAATTGAGTCTAGAGCTGCCAGCTGCCATTTTGTTCCCTCAAGGAAAGCACCAACCTGAGGATAAAGTTAGCACAAATGAGAGCATAGCCAAGAGATAGAGAGAGCTGGGTTCCTGGTGACAACAGTTGAGTTCTTGCCTCTAGACACACCTAAAGCCCCAGCAAGCCAATAAATAACCTTTGGAGTCACATTTCTGTCCCTGCAGTTGCAAGAGCTCAGACAAATATTCTCACTTGGTGCCACGTTTATATGTGTGACCTTATGCAGTCCCAACCCTGCTGGGTAAGGGTTATTAACTTCATTTTATAGATAAAGGTCACAAAACTGCTAAATGACAGAGTCAGGAGTGAAAAGTCTTAAGTCTTGTGCTTGGTCTGTTATACCATAGCTCTTTCCCACAACGTCTCTCTTTAAGGTTTTTCAAAAGGAATTTACGGTGATTAATGCTATAGCCTGACTTCACCCTACTGAACATAGATTAAGGTAATAGGAGCACTCTCTGATTTAACACTTAGTTCTGCCCTCAGGTCTAAATTTAGTTTATTTGCACTTCCTGTGTCCTTTATTTCTTCTTCTTCTTGTCCATATATTAGTAACTTTTTTCTAGACCCCCATTAGAGTTAATAGACCCATGAGACATTTATTAATATTTAAATTATCATTTAAAACATTTATGCCTCAGCCTGACACTGCATATTGATTTAAATCAAACATATATGCAGATGATGACTCTTAACACCTAGCACATAATAGGTGCTCAATAAACATTTGTTGAATGATTGCTTGAGCATCCATAGTATCCACCAAGACCATTTACCTATTGCCTTTATGAATGATTCTTTTGCCATTTTACCTGAGGCAGTCTCTCCTCCACTTGTGCTGTTTTTCATACCTTGTTTTTCTTTTGGGAGTCAAACAATGAGAGTGACCGTGTATACAAAATCCATGCAACTTGGTTTCAGAGAACCTGGGTTCAAGATTCCTATTTGTTATTTAGTAGCTTTTTGACCTTAACCAAGTTATTCACTTTTCTGAGGCTTGTTTTCTTCAAATAGATTGTTTAGAGGATTAAAAGAAATATGATTATGAAGGCTCCATTCAAATATTAATTTTTATTGGCACATTGTACATCCTAGTGGGAAACAAGAGAGAAAGGAAAAGAACTTGCTTTCTCCCAGCAGGAAATCAAGCAGAATCAGTGTATTAGGACAGCTGAGAAGTATAAGGAAAACAGAAGGAACACAGGAAAGTTTTGGTTCGACCCTCTGGCACTTTCACATCCCCTTCACCTTGTTTATTTTTCTCCATAGCACTCAGCACCTTCTAACGTACTTAATTTGCATACACATTATGTTAATTATCTATTTTGCCCCTCTTGAATTTAAGCTCCATGGGGCCAAGGAATAATTGGGCACTAACACCGTTTGTCACGTGAATAAAAAATTTGAGAAGTTTATAGGGAAAAAATCAGGTTTAGGAGACTGAAGTAGGGAGAGGAGCAAGAACCGAGGGTATTACTGAGAAGGAAGATAAGGACCACATAAAGAGACTATCTTTGAAAATATCCAGGGTCTGGAGTGGGGAACAACCTTCCCATATTTATTTTCCAAATATATTTTTTGCCCTCAACAAACCTTATTATAAAAGCCACATTAAATAACCTTTACAGTTCAACATTCCTCCCAAGTAACAATGCATTCCCAGCACAAAATGATGGAAATCTAATCACTATAATATTCCAAGCATTGGGACACCTCAGATCTTGTGCCTCTTCTATTGTGCTCTGCACTCCCTTCACATTGAGCACACCGTGACACCCCTCTCGTGACATCTTATCATGTTTTTCTTTCTTTCTTTTTAAAACCGTAAGACACAATAGAGTACAAGGTTAGCAATTTAAGTAGGTTTTTGCTGGCAAGTAAACAGATATTTCAAGTTCATAACAGATGCACAAGTCCACTTTGGGAGAGGTGCGTTATGGGCTCAGGCACATCCTGAGAGCTCTTATGATCACATTTCTTCATCTGTTCCTGTGGTGTACACCTGTACAAATTTGGCATGGGCCTGGGTACGGTGTGGGAGAGTCTCAGTGCAAACTTCTGATCTTTGTTCAGTTTTCTGAGTGTTGCAGCTTGTTTTCCTCTCAACCCATGAAAAGATAGGATTCTTAGTGTATCTGGAAGCTGCCTTTGCCCTTTGGTGAAAAGTATTAAATACAGACACTAAGAAATCAACATGGATCAAAGAGCATAGATTTAATTTGCAAGTACTTTAAAGTAGGCAGCAAAAAGATAGACAAAGGTCTTCAGAGTTTTGTGTTAAAACAGAACAAGAGAGAGATTTCACAGGCGGGATAATCTGAGGGAGAGGATTGTCTTGTATATATTATATAAGTCTCTCTTTAGGAGGAGTGTATTAAGATGTTTTGACTTGCAGGTCTCTCAGAACTTCAATACTGGATTTTTCTATAAATACATATTTAAAAAATATCTGATACCAAGTATATGGAAGAGGGAAAAAAAAATACTGAAAACCAAAGACTATTTCAAGGCTAATGTTTAGCAGAAGGTTAATTAGCATAGAAAATGTTGAAAGACTTGAGTTTTCGTTCTTGTTTTTTAGCGTATACATTGTGCTCTTCTGTTATGTGTGAGATTGCAGAGTATTGTGCTTTATAGACCTAAAATCGAGACTTCAAAGATATGTATGATCAGACTTCAGTTTCGGCCTTTGCTGTAAGAATAAGGAATGTGGGGTCCCAGAGCAGTGCTTCCTTCCCTTCCTGGAAAGACAAGCAGGATTTTCCAGTGGACAGCCCTGAGAGTACAACCCGAGTAGCTCCCCTTCGGTGCTGCAAAGGTTTGACTCAGCAGGCCTGGAATGTTCAAACCCTGCACATTCCAAAGAAAAGTCAAGGCCCTTGTCTGGGTCCTGAGAGACAACCTCTGAGACCTTGGAATAGGATACCTGACAAGAGTGTCATTGTTTACCTGTGGCCCTGAACCATACCAGATGGTTTATACTCGTGTTGTGATTCATGGTGGGGGTCTGGGACCACATGGTATCAGTTTGACCTCTGGAACTCCTGGAGGCTAAGAAACAAAGGTCAGCCACGGGGGTGATCCATGCCTGCGTGGCTGACCCCCAATAACACCTTGAACAGTAAGGCTTCCCTGGTTGGCAATACTCTATATGTGTTGTCACACATTGTTTCTGGGAGAATTAAGTGCTCTCCATATAACTCCACTGGAAAAGGATAGCTGGAGGTTTGTGCCTTGTCCCTCTGCTGATTTAAATCTGTATCCTTTCTCTGTAGTTAACCATGACTGTGAATATAACAGCTTTTCTGAGTTTTGTGAGTCCTTCTAGGCATCAGTGAACCTGAGGGTGGAGTGGGGGACCTTCAAGAGCACCCTTCGTCCAGTGGGAGGAGCTGTCCTTGCACTCACCTTTGCAGCCTGTGTTCCTAACAACTCCTATAAACACCTCGCACCTACATGCAGACTATTTGGCAACCAAACTTGGGCTGTTTTGCCCTGCTTACAAGACCTTCCCATACTAGACCTTTTAAAAGGAGGAAAACAGAAGCCTAAAGCCCCTTTTGTGAATGTAACTGACTTATAGACCAAGCTGGCCTATCTGCAGAATGCTGAAAGATTGGGAGAGAATTGCTGACTTTTATTCTTCAGTGGTCTCTTGCTGTGATACTTCACGCAGCCTCTTGAAGATGGCAGCTTTCAAAAAGTCATTCATCTACCACCAGGAGGACAAATGTGTATATCTCTTTGTGACCTAGGTATCATGTTTCTGTAGGGAGGTGTCAATCAATATCATACTCATTAAAATCACCCTCAAAACAAATGTCGACTTTCTTCACCATTGTCTCCACAAACTTGCATTAGACCTAGACTCTGATGCCACGGAATTTAATATATCTGCCCTTCTTCTTTTGGAGAGGAAGGATAGATACAATAAAAACAAAGAGCAAGGCTGACAAAATTTCACAGGTGACACTAATGGATAGCCAGCACTGAGAACCATATTTTCAATCTAGGCTGATAGTTCTGAAGTATGGTGGCCTGGTAGGATATTGAGGTGGACCCATCTAACTGGAGTAGAGAAGCTTGGAGAGGAGTGGGGCAGGCCTAGGAAGGCCGTAAAGGCCAAGCAAATGTGTCTGATCTTCATACGTAGTTCAGGGGGCTTTCAGTGGTCTCAGGATTCTGCCTTCAACTCAAGTCTTTATTCCAGGTGCAAATGCATAATGGACTATCTTCCTTGCCAGTTCTGCATTGTCTTCTCCCTCTCATTCAACCTACAACTCTCTGTTCCTTCAAACTGAGCTTAAATTCAGCCCCATCCAGGAGCATGATTGGCCCGGCTATAGACTTGGTTATTTCAAAGACTTCTTAGTCATTCTGCGCTCTCTTCACTCCAGAGTTGACTTGAATTTTTGTAGTGGATACAGTCCTGAAGCTGATCTGCGCAGTCGGTTTTGGTATAATGACCCTTTACTTTTCCATACGCTTTCAACATAAAACTGCACATATGTTTCACTGGAAAACTTTTTAGCAACCAAATCCAATCAAATCACATTTATAAACTCAGTAACCTTTTGGAAATCATACCTAAAATTTATTTGAGTCAAGTTTTTCCTGTTGAAATAATAATAATGCAAAAATAAGTCAATATAAATGCAAAACAGCTGTTATTTTTTAAATTACAGTAACTTAAAGTTTTAAAGAAAAAATTTACAGCAGTAGCTTATCTGAACAGAACTCATTGATATTTAAAAAAAAGTCCCAAATGGTTTACAAAAACTGTAGGTGAAATGCATGTCCCTCTGGATGCACAGATTTTTTTTTCTTGTGAAGAATTTTGTAGGCATGGCTCGTTTTTAAAAATGAACAGGGGATGTAGGCTGAGGGAAGAGGCAGCACTAGAGTGAAAGCAAGACAAAGATTTAAAACATATCAGTAAATGAACAATTGGTAACCCCCGTGTTTCCACATTTTCTTCTCTGCTTTATCCTCATATTTTTACACAATTAATAAGGGGAAGAACTGGGATTCCAGCAGTTCTAGCTCCACATTTGTGGCTCTTTCCAATTTATCACAACTGTCCTCAGCAGTGCTCATTAATCTTTGAAAATTCTCTTCTTTATATGGTAGACTACTAGATCTCAGTACTATTGCAGGTACTTCTAAATCAACATGACAAAAACAGAACTCATCCTTGTCCCCAAACTTGCTTCTCTTTTATGACCTGTTACTAGCACTGTCATCAGCTCATATCCATCGTACATACTTCAGTGCACATTTGAGTCTTCTCTCTTGCCCAGCTCCTATATCCATTCATTCTCGTAGATTCTCCTCTCACGATGCCTCTCAATCTCTACCCTTCTTGTCTTCTCTGCTGCTGCCACCTTGGCTCAAGTACTTATTTTATTGATATTTATTTTTTGTTTGTGCACCTGCAGCAGCTCCTAATTGGTTCCCTAGCTTCCAGTTCCTCTCTTTCTTCCAGTCTCTTCTTTGCAGGGGAGAAACTGTACGTCTGTTCCTCTTATACCTGGAATACGCTTTCCCTGTCAAACTGACACTAGGCTTGTTCATGTGACTTGCTCTGGCTAATGAAACAGTAAAAACTTGACTCAAGCAGAGGCTTAAAAAAGCTTTTTTTCTCCCCTTTGATCCTCTTCATTTTTTTCTCTGAGGACATGTACAGGGAGTTCCATTGGAAATGAGACACGTGAAACAGAGCCAAGTCATGACCCATGCAGATGCATAATTGAGCCAAGCTGAGATCAACAGAATCATTCAACTGACCCTTAGACATGTGAGAAATTATTAATGGTTGCCGTTTGTAGTCCGAGTTTGGGGTGCTTTGTTATGCAGCAATAGCTACCTGATAAATCCACTATGCCTCTTTCTGAAATACTCCCATAGCACTTTGTACATACTGTTATAGCATTCATTATGTCTGATTCTTCTACTGGACTGGGTCCTTTTAAGTCAAGGGCTGTATTTTTTATATCCCTAGTATCTAGCACATAACCTAGCACACAGTAGGTTCTCAAGAAATATTTATTAACCTAAGGAATGTAAATGTACATCAACTCACCTGTCCCTAATCTATACAAAACAATTGAGTCAAATGTGTTTTTATGGCCATTCAGATTTAGCAAGAGCTTCTGTTTCAGTCTAGTCTGGCTTAATTGTGAAAGAAAAGTATTTTTAGTCTTTAAAATTTTTTCCTTTCAAGCCTTATATTTGGAGATTAAGTACCTTTTCTCCAAGAGATGGAGCAGTCAGTCACCTCAGCTCCAGTTTATGGTTTGAGACTTCCCAAGGGGAGGACATGTGCTGGATCTTGGATATGGCGAAGATGCCTCCCAGGGTAGGGAAAGTATTGGGATTTAGAGAAAAGGAGGGAGATGAGAGCATGTGAGTGATTTCTACAAAGCCTTCCTTTTCCCTTTACTGTAGACAATGGTAAAATACGTATGGCCTTTTAATTGAACCATCTTTTCCCTCTTGAAAAACCCAAGTCAACTTTCACAGAGAAAACTCAACAGGCAACACTAGTTCCCACGCAGAGAGGTAATAAACGACTATGTATATTTTTGAATCTTTTTCAGCATGTCTGCGCATATATTTGACAGTCTATCAATCTTCTATGATGAGACTTTAGATAACACAGTGAATTTGTTTTTCTGATTTATAAAATATTTAGGCTGTAAAATATTTAAGTTATACTTGTACCTTAAATACCAGTCATTAATTTACAGGTGTATTTTATGGTTATTTTGATTTCCTAACCAGTGGCAAGTATGTTTTTGTGTGTGTGTGTGTGTGTGTGTGTGTGTATGTGTGCGTGTGTGTGTGTATATATATATATATGTATATGTGCTATATGTGTATATCCATATTCACATATATAATATGCACATTATATATTCACTATTCATATATATAATATACTATGTAATTTTAAGGTCCATTGTCTCAGCCTCTACCCCCTCCTCCCAAGCCCACAGCCTGCCTAGTAGAGTGTTGTATTCACACAGACATTTAGTAGATTCACCTACCATTTCTCAGCCAACCCCACCTTCTGCCCCTTTGAAGTTTCTGAAACAATAGACATTCCTATCTTCAATCTTCTTGGTACCAGAATTGGCACAATATTTGCTACACACTTGCACACTGACTAATGGCATCATCTAGGGAAGAACAAGTAGCAGATTCATGCACTTCATTTCTTTTCAGGCTTTATTGCCAAGGCTAATTGCTTATTTAAGTAAATGCATCTGACTTGAATAGCAATTCAGGATGTTTTGGGATAGTTTGAGTATTGAATTTCACAGGCAGTACCAAGACTAAGAAAATCCAGGTTAATGTCCTGAAAACTTTTAATCAATACAGAGGCCTTGCCTTGCAGAAAGAAATTCGCCTTGGCAATAGACAGACATAATCAAGTGCCCACAGAGGTCAGACAGGTAACAGAAATCAGATAAGAAGGTGGGCATTGTGGTGACTTGGGGCTGGCCCAGTGGCCCCTCCTTACTCTGCTGTGATGTGGGAACAGGTCCAGGGTGGCCAGATCATCCAATTTTTAAAGCCAAACTGGAAATTCAAATTTTATTTAAATGTGAAATTTGAGCTTCAATTGTTGACAACTAGTTCAAGAATATGAATTATCCTCATGGCTATCAGTTTGCTTCCTTTAAGATTAAGAGAAACAGTTAATGGATTTTCCAATTCTTTTTTTTACTGTAGGAATTAGCCATTATTCTGTTTTGACCTGTGACAGCTGTGTCACAGGGTAAAATGGGAAATTACTTGGAGGGCATCTGAAGCTATGTTTTAAGCAAGTGTCATTTATTTTTGAGCAGAAAATCTGTTTGTATGAATATCTTTGAATATATTTGTTTCCTGTAAATGTAGTGCTTCCTGTAAAATTGCTGCAACTTGTGTTGGACATGCCTGGGAAAATATCACCTTTTGCGAGTGGGGGCTAACCAGCTAGTGACATAGGGACTCCTCTGACTCAGCAAGACCCCCCTCACATGGACGGTTAAGGCCCAGGTAAAACAAGGCCACAGCTCAGTGGCTTAAGGGGACCTTGGGGAGCTGTAGCAAGGGACAGCTGGGAGAACTCACAATGTACCCCAAAGAAAATACCTACCAATATCCTTTATGGTAGTGTGTCTACAGATAGTTACAGTCAAGGCTAGTTTTGCGGTATAAATTTGCACAGAGTTGGTCTTTACCTGGTTCACACTGATACAATTGATCAGTTGGTAAATATGATCCTGTGTCCCTGGAGTGTCCCTTGTTACCCTGGCCACCCTGATCCTTCTTCTGGACCCCTCAGACCTCCTCCAGCATCTAGGCACTAACAGGTTAATGCCTGTCCCTGTATTGCAAAGGGCAGAGTCTGTTCTCTTTGCCAGTTTGTCCAAGCCATACCAATTTTTAAATATCTAATTATTATTTTGGAACACGTGAACCAGAAATGCCAGGACTCCATGAACAGCAGTGTGGTTCAGATATTACAGTGTTTTTCCCTTACTGCTTTCCTTTGGTAGCCATGGGCTATAGGGAAGCCTGAGACGAGTGTGAACAAACAGCTCAAGAAACACAACATATATTTTCCTAAAAGCCAGAGGTCTTTGTTCCAGTCCCAGTATAACCAATATATGGTAGATGCCCTAAGGCATATTTCAAAGGTTTCATCTCACATTTTTCTGTTATTGGAAAATTTTGACTGGGTAATTTTAAAACACAGATTTTTCCCCCTTGCAAATATGCAGGCTCTGCACACACACCCAGAGGTAGCTGTGAAACAGTTGGAGAATTCCCTGTATTCAGTGACCTCAAAGTCACACTTCAAGCTGTGCCGTGGTCTCTTGCTTGTACAATAAAACATATATGAGTCGTGACTGGCTGCAGAATTAGGAGCAGGTATTTAGTGTTTTGATAATCTGGCATCATTAATTTTGGTGGTTGCTGTACATGTTTCTATTTTTGTCTCCAGTTAGAACCGTCAAGAAAGGAGCCAACCAGATTTCTGCAGACGCTTTTGTAAAACTCTCATTTGCAAAATCAAATGTCCAAGACAGTGATCACACTTTCACAGTGATGCATGCCTATCACGTGCTTTCCCATAAATGACCACCCAAGAGCCTGAGCAGAGAGCAAGAAGGAAGCAGGAAGTGGGAGAGAAAGTAATGAGGCAACAGAGCTTGGCTTTCACAAACAAGCCTTTTCTCTGATTGCTCCCTCCTGTTGCAGCCACCATGGCAGCAGCAGCAGCCCCTGACCTTAGCCGCTGTGGTCTACCTGGGTAACAAGGAGCCACACACATCAGCAGAGAGAGGAGCAGGACCTGCATGGACATAAACATCAAAATCACATATTGTTGTCTGAAGATTGTTAGGGGTGGAATTGCGGCTTCCAAATTCATATGTTGAAGTCCTAACCTTCAGTAACTGAGAATGAAACCTTATTTGGAAATAGGGTGATTGCAGATGTCATTAGCTAAGTAATGATGAGATCATACTGTAGTGGGGTGGGCCTTAGATCCAGTATGACTGGTGTCCTTATAAAAAGGGGAAATTTGGACACAGACACACAAGGGGAGCACACCGTGTGAAGACAGAGGCAGAGATTGGAGTGATGCATCCACAGCCCCAGGAACACCAGGGACTGCAGCAAGCCACCAGAATCTAAGAGGAGGCAAGGAAAGATTCTCTCCTACAGGTTTCAGAGGGAGCATGGCCCTGCCAATACCTTGATTTCAGACTTCTAGCCTCCAGAACCATGAGATAATAATTTCTGTTGTTTTAAGCCTCTCACTTTGTTTTGGCAGCCCTGACACTGATACAGAGACCACATCTCAACTGCTGTGGCATGAAGTTTTGAATGTAAGGGTGTGTTACATCTTAGATAGCCCCAAATATCTGAATTTAGGAGCATAAAATCTGTTGGCTCGCTCTGATGTTATATTTTCCTACCTATAGAACTTAACATCAGAGGGGTATAAAAGTTCAGAGATTGAGAGCACTAACTTTGGGGTCATGCTTGGGCTCAATCACTTAGGGGCTGTGTGATCTTGGGACCATTACTCAATCTCTTTACTTTATAGGTTCCTCATCTATAAAATGGGGATAATAATAGTACTCATGGAAATGGGAATAATAATACTTCATCATGGAAGTAGACACGATTCATAAAGATCAAGTGAGGTAAAGCATTAACCCATGTTCATTCAACAACTATTTATTGAATCATGGTATGTGCAGTATTTACAGTCAAGTAGGGAAAAAAAACAAGAAAAAAGACAAAGAAAATAATGACAAACTCTGACAAAGATTGGGAAAGAGACCAATAGGGTCTTCAAAGAGAGTAGAAATGGGGGGGGGGACCTACTTTAGATAAGAATTTCAAAGACTGCTTCTATGAAGAAGTGAAATTTGACCTGACACAAAATATGAACAAAAGGTGTTAGCTGGGTGAGGAGTTGGGGAAAGAGATCATAGAGGAATCAGCCTGTGCAAAGGCCCTGAGGTAGAAAGATCACGGCATGTTCAAAAACTGTTTGTTATGGTATGGGGTGGACAGCTGTAGTAGTTTTCTGTCATTGCCATAACAAATGACCACAAACTTAGGGGCCTAAAACAACATCCATTTATTATGTAACAGCTTCTGTGGGTCAGAAGTCTGGGTACAGCTGAGTTCTCTGCTTGGGGTCTCCCAAGGCTGAAATCAAGCTGTCAGTCAGGTTGCAGTTCTCATCTGGGGCTCGGGGGGCTTCACTGGTGGTTGGCAGAATTCATTTCTTTTTCACACTATCCATGTGGCTCCTTCCATCCTCAAGCCAACAACAGCAGGTTAAGTCCTTCTCAGATTTCACTTCTGTACCTTGCCTGTCTTTGCTTTTAAGGGTGCATGCGATTTTATTGGACCCACCTGGATAATCTATGATACTCTATTTTAAAGTCAATTGATGAGTCGCTTAAACATATTTACTGTAACATATTCATGGGAGTGATGTCTCATCAGATTCATAGTCTCGGATTGGGGATTGGGGCATGGAATCTTCCTGATAGCTGTAATTCTGCCTACCACAAGGTATGATGACTATGGAGAGGAATCTAATGATGTAGGGACTTATGGTCATAATGAAGATTTTGGAATTTAATTTAATGGCAATAATTATAGTGATAACTATTATCATGTAACTACTATATATAGTATCTATTTATTAGCACTGAGTACTCTGCCAAACATTGTAAACATAATCTCATTTGATCCTCCTAGTGGCCCTTTGAGAGAAGTACCACTATACTCAATTTACAGATGAGGAAACTGAGGCTCAAGTGACTTACCCAAGACCAAAAATCTCCTGATGAGTCCATATTTAAACCCAGATCTGTCTTGTTCCAAATTCATTAGCATTTTGATTTAAACCCCACCCCCCCACACTTAGACTAGCTTTTAAGGTATATATCTTTAGAGGTTTCAACCGGATATTTTCTGTTCTTATGGGCAAAAGCATAATTGCATCTAACTAGTCATTTTTCTGTTTGAGTCTCTTAACCATGCATAGGAGGAGCTTGGTAATTCCAATCATTAGGTCATAGCCCAGGACTAGAGTAGATATGGCACCTTACGTGTGAAAGAGAGTTTTAAAGAATCACTGGAGCTCAAAGGAAACGAGGAAAGCTTGCTCAATTTTTTATATGCTTTTCTCAATATTTAGTTGGTGGAATTTTAATTTTCATGGGACCAATTTGTTCCTGAATACGATCTCCTGGTTTGCCTTTGGATATACATACCTTGATTTTGGTTGAGGGGTTTGAGCTTCGGAAATTTTCAAAGTAGATAGCAAGCACACACGAGTAAGGCAGTGTTTAATAACAGCGCCGTAGCATCTGCATCCTAATGTTCTTCAAGGATCTCATTAATTATCTGTATTTTATTGACAGAATCGTGGCCATTTCTATGAATTGTTTCATAACAGCTAGACAGAACCTTCTAGTCCAGGGGATTGTAAAGGGGCACATTATTACTTGACGCTAGAGAATATGCCCTGCTCTTATCCCATTGGCCTTCCTGTTCTCCTCTTGGTCCACCCTTCCCAGGACAAAGTTCTAGGATCTGTCTCCATGTTGGGGACAAGAGGTGACCATTCACATATTTGTCCCTACTTCCCATCAGCTGCCTATACACAGTGATCTCTGTGCTTTAGGATCTTGGCAGGAAATATAGAGGACTATAGTTGTGGAGCACACCTGCAGAGGGTAGACAAACCTTTTCCAAGTGCCTGGGGAGAAGATGGACTCTGCTTCTCTCTGGGAAAGCAGGTGGAGATGTTGTAGAGGAAGAGGGAATAGGGGAACGGCATGTCCCACTGACTGGAGCCGCCTCTGTCCTGGGAGATTGCCCGGTGGGTGTACTTTGCAGAGATGATCTGGACCCAGTCCCCAGGCACCTGCTGATTCAGGGCGACTCATCATTAGTTAATATTTCAGTGCCCATTGGGTGCTGCTTTCCTGTGCTCACTGTAGCTCCAGAAATGCTTGCTTGGGGATATGCTGCTAGAACCCAGAGCTCCAGGAGAGAATAAGAAACAAGCATGCATTCACATTGTTCAAAACCATTTCTTTGCAGCTGCAGTACAGAAACAGGTATCTGTACATTTGAGCCATGTGGGAGGGGAAAGAATTCCACCCAGAATGAAACTTTTTTTGCCAAATTTCTTGCTAGTCTTTCCTATACAGGGGGTAGGAAACATTCCCAGAAAGAGAATGCCAAAGGAAGTAACAACAAACTAAAAAAGGGCAATTCATGAGGGAGCAAGATCTTCAACAAATGAAAAAGTGTAAATGCTAATATTCCAGCAAATTAGCTCCTAGAGAAGCCCTTAGACAGAACTGTAAGCCGTTACAATTAAGGATTTGGAAAATATCAGTATTTAATTAGAGCCTCTTTTCTTGGTGAAATACTGTTGTTTTGCTGTAACTTCAGGTGTAAACAGCTAAACATACCCATTTCAAAAACGTGTTTTGTTGCAAGCCTAGAATCTGTGCTAATGTTAATTTGCTTATCATGGCTTCCTCGCCTGGTGTTTTTGTTTGTTTCTGATCAGAGCTGAATTTTAAGAGCAGTTTTATCGTTAGTTCCCAAATACAGCAATCTCTAGTTCCCAGGCTGTTATAAATACTTCTTCACAAACACTCAGGAACATCCTAATCATTCAATCCAACATCATAAACCTATCAACTTCCCCATTATCTAATAAACACAGTTTCTCTAATATCTAATGCATATTTGCGGCAGTTGTTTTAGACAAGGAGTTTTCAAATCCATTTCCAACATAATCAAATAACGACAATAGCAAAATGTTTCAGTTTTATCACTTAACAGCAAACATTTTAGAAATTGGTTTGTGCCACCTGAAACGCAGACTTAAAAAAAGAATACAGCATTCACACAGGGAATGCCTAGCGCCTAACTCAGGATCAGTCTTAAGCCCCACTTTTCGCACCTGTAATTCCTGACAACAGATAAACGTTTATTCCTTTCCCTGTATGGGGCCGCGTGTAACTCAAAATGTTTTCCTGCCGTGATGGAGAAGATGAGGCATTATCAAGACTAACACTACAATTTAACGCTTCAGAGGAGCAGTGTATATCATTACTCCCTCTATAGCCAAGCACACTAATTAATATTTATTGCACCTGTCAAGCCAGAAGCCACGGCCAATCCATTCCTGTGGCAGTTCAATGGGAGACTGGACACCGTATTTCTCCTTGGCAGACATGTTTGGGTCATCAGCAAAGACAGAAGCCCCTTTCCCCAGTGAGACATCGTAAACTCTCTTTCTCTTGCAAAATTAAACCATTAATTCTATTCGTGTTAATTTTTATTCTTGTTGGGGATTGCTGTAAAAAGTAAGAGAGGGAAGGGTGGAGGAAGGGTGAGAAACAGCTACATATTCAGGATCAGCTGTCTAACATATTTATTAGAACAACGGCTTTTGGAGCCCACGACCTTTGCTTTTTATCAGACATCCCTTAAAGGTTACAGACATGTAAGGGGAATGATGGTTATAAATCCTCATGAAGTTTAATCAAAAGTGGCAGACCACCCAGCAGTAAACACGTTATTAAAACTCTTTGGATTAAAACTTTGTTCAGCATTGTCAACAGAACTCCATCATCAACAGGTAGCTGGCAGCAGAATTAATTAAGCGAGGGTGAAATAATAAATGGATTCTGATATCGCACCTACAGAAGGAATTTGGCACTCAGAGCGGAGAAGTTTATATCGAGGCTGTGAATCATTCTGCAGTGCATCTGAGCAAACCCAGCATGGCTGTGGAACAGAATTTACTCAAAAATTTAATTAGGAGAACATGTAAACGGTACTAGAGAAAAGTAGGGCACCAAATGCTGCTTTATTTTACTTTTTTGCTAATTCTATCAGGAGCACCTGTGTCATTAGAAACTGCACGACCCAAACTGCCAAGCTTTTGACTAACAAGAGGAATACCCATGAACTTTTCACTGAAGATTATTTAGTCCATTATATTTTGCCTTTAAAAATAATTGTTCTTCCCTCGAGGATGATGATATTAATGATGATAATAATCAAGCAACAATAGCAATAATAATAAAAGAGCCAGAATCTTCTGAACTAGTATGATGCCCCAGGCACTAAGTGCCTAATGTTACATATGTTATCTCATTTAATTCTTACAACCCTTTGAGGTAGGAATTATTAGTTCCATTAAACAGATGAGTAATTGAGGTACAGAGGGGTATTGTAACCAATGTCACTCATGCACCCTCTGTTACACTCCAAAGCCGTCCTCCTGACTGCTCCCTTTTCTCTAGGATATAGGTTTCTTTGGAGGGCAATGGGGGTAACTGTGGGTGGGAATTCATTTATATGACATAGAAGCCCCTCTACAATCACCCTGCTGCTTGTCCCCTGGCTCCTGTGTAGGTCATTGTTTCACCTTGGCGGTGTTCTTCATGTCCCGATCTCTGATTTCTAACTCGTTTCTATTTTGACTGTCCCCATTGTCTCTCCAGGATTCTTGATGGCTCCCTGGCGGTCTTCTCTATTACTCACTCGTGGTAAGATCCACACTTCTCAGTTCCTAATGCAATTCTGTTGGAGCCTTCCATTCTCTTATTCCATTTCTCTCTCCCTTAGGGCCTGGCACATCCATTCAGATGCTGTCTGCAGAATTGTTAATTATCCTTTCACAGTGCATTATTGCAGCACCAATAACGTTTAACCATAAACACCTTTCGGTGTGTCTGGGGGCTTACTGCTGCTATAGACTTTGAAAGTCAGTATAGTGATTTTTTTTTTGCTGTACGTGGGCCTATCACTGTTGTGGCCTCTCCCGTTGTGGAGCAACAGGCTCCGGACGCACAGGCCCAGCGGCCATGGCTCATGGGCCCAGCCGCTCCGCGGCATTTGGGATCTTCCCGGACCGCGGCACAAACCTGCATCCCCTGCATCGGCAGGCGGACTCTAACCACTGCGCCACCAGGGAAGCCCAGTATAGTGATTTTTTTTTTAATTTTGGGGGGTGGGCAGGGGAAGGTCAGTGATGACTTATTTGGAATTGATAGTGCCCTAGTTTGAAGAGAGGTTCTTAAATTTGGGTCCAATGCTGAGAAGACTGTACAGAGTAGCAGTTAAGATGACTAGGCTTTAGAATTAGACTGAATTTTCCACTCATTGAGCTGGCCAGTCACCTAATGCCCCAGCCTCAGTTTCGTCATTGTAAAATGGAGATATTTATTCTCCCTTCACAGTGTCTACTGACACCGGGTTGTGGTGAAGGAAAGTACAGCGTATATTGCAGGGTGCCAAGCAAAGAGAACAGACAGCTCATGCTCAAAAGACCTGAAATTCCTGATGGCTTTCAGGGACGGGGTTTTAAAGGCAGTGTGAGGGAGGGGGGCTGCAGGGCGCGTGATCAGCTCATGCACAGTTCTCGACTGGTTGGCGTCAGGTGAAGTCTCAAGCATCGTCAGCCTTCTGGTTTCAACCAGCCTAGGGTCTGTGTGCTTGCGGTCAGCAGCTTCCATCTGGTGGGGGTCTGTTTCCTGTAATAACTTAAGAACGTGCGTCAGGCCTTTGTATCTTCCCAGGAACTGGAAGCTTGGTGATTCTGCCATGTGGTGGATTTATAGTCTAAATTGTTTCCAGTTTCCAGATCTAACACCTATTCTTTGTTTCTTCATCTTCGTATTGCCTAATCATTAACTCTTTTTAAAAATATATATCAAAAAAATTTATTTCGCAGTGTTTACAACAAGAGAAAAACAGTTGTACTAATCATTAACTCTTGAGTCAGCCGTTTGAGGCCCAAGGGAGGCCTGGAAGACTAAGGCAAAAACCTTGTACTTCAAAAGACAGGGAAACAGGGGCATGTGTATGGTTTCATTCCCCCCTTTTCTTTGATACCCCTCAACCTTGAGAGGAACAGTTTCAGGAAAAGAAATGGAGTAAAGTTTTGGATCATAAACTTGGCAGAAGAACTCAGTTTTAGGGGGACTCAGTTTCAACCCTAGACCTACCCAACAGGAAATTCTGGGGGTGGGTCCCAGTCATTGTATTTTAACAGGCCCTCATGTGATTGTGATGCTGTAATCTTTGGGGACCACTGGTCTGTGTACCAGTGTTTCTTGTTGACCAAAGTTACATTTTGTTGGCTGTACATCTGTTTTTGCCTTCCCCTCCCTGTCTTCTGGATAATGATTATGCCGGCTTGTCCACCATCTTTCTCCTTTTCATGCTTGGTGTCTAGGGTAGAGAATTCAGCTGGTTTCCCTATCCAAAGTACAATTTCAAGTGGGAAACTTTGCTCCATTACTGGCTCACCTAATAAATGTCTCCTGCTTCTCCACGCTGTTCTAGTGAAAATTGTAGGATCCTCTGGGTAGGAGCTAATTCTATGCTCTGTGGATTGTCTATCTCACTTTTTACTCCTAATGATGACTCCTAATAATAATAATTACTGAAAGCTTTTCTTTGACTTGATTACTGCTTCATGCTGGAGAAAAAATATCCCTTCCATTTTTCTTTCCTTTTCTGAGTCCTGACAAATGACTATTACCACGTTAAATCATTCACCTGTGTAAGCAAAGCTTTTTATTTATGTCTCTGATGTTTGTTCTTTAATATCTTTAGAAAAACATAAAAATTGTATTAAGTTCTAAACAGGAACATTCACTTTAAACAAGTGTCAGTGGCTTTTTCCTTTTACTTGTTTTGCCATATTTAATTCAACCCTGGAAGACCAGTGTACACATCCTTTCCTCCTCATCTCTGTTTCACTGTTGAGTGAAGTGTTTTGAATTAATTTTGTTAAATTATTAATAGCTCATGACTGGAAAACATTCCAGCATTGGAGTTTATGTTGCACCACGTGCTGTGCACTAATATGGCAAATTCCATGCACACGGATGAATATGCGGCTACCGGTTAGGTGAAGTGTTGGCCCCTGCCTAACCTGTAATGAATTCTCTGAAGACAAAATTTAATAATGAAGTAAATATTTTATTTTCATTAAATCAGGGCAGTTTCCTGGAAGTCAAATGACTAGAGTTAGAGCATGCATTGGGTCATTCATTTATTCAACAGAAATGTGCTAGGCACTCTATTAGGCAATGGGAATACAATGGGGGTACAAGGAGGTACTGGCTTTGCCCTTATAGAGCTTACAGTCCTGTGGGGAAGACAGGCATTAATCAAAGAATCACCAGAATAAATGTAAAATGATAACCCTGATTAACAACAAAAAAAAGAAAAACGGTATGTAAGTGTGATCATATGACAGGGAGATTGACCTAGTCTTCCCTGGGAAGTGGTTGCCCTGAGGTGAGGCAGGAATGTGATTTATTTCTGGTAAGGGGGTGGGATGGTCATGCGAAAGGGCACTTCAGGCAAAAGAAATGACATGTGCAAATGTCTTGTCACAGGAGGGAGTGTGGCATTTAAGGGGGGTTGAGAAAAGATGGCTAGGGGTCAGGGAAAAATGGGGAACCATTGGAGAGTTTAAAGCAGAGGAAGCTGTAAGTAGATTTAAGTTTGGGTGAGGTCACTCCGGTTGCAGCGTGGAGCATGGATTGTCAGGATGGCTGCTGGCAGGCCAGCCAGCAAGCTATTTCAGGAGACATAGCATAGAAGGGCTGGATTGGGGTGGAAGTGGCAGGGACAGAGAGAATGAATGAATGTAAAGATAATTACGAGACGGGGCTTCCCTGGTAGTACGGTGGTTAGGAATCCGCCTGCCAATGCAGGGGACGTGGGTTCGAGCCCTGGTCCAGGAAGATCCCACATGCCTCGGAGCAACTAAGCCCGTGTGCCACAACTACTGGGCCTGCACTCTAGAGCCCGTGAGCCACAACTACTGAAGCCCACACGCCTAGAGCCTGTGCTCCACAACAAGAGAAGCCACTGCAATGAGAAGCCAGCACAGCACAATGAAGAGTAGCCCCCGATCGCCGTGACTAGAAAACATCCGTGAGCAACAACGAAGACCCAATGCAGCCAAAAATAAATAAATAAAATAAATAAATTTATATATAAAAAAAGATAATTATAAGGCAAAAATGACAGGATGGTAATGGGCAGAGAGGTGATTCTCAGATTCTGGTGCACATAGGGGTACTGTTCAGTGAGCTAAAAGACCCCTGGAAGAAAACCAGGTTCACCAGGAAAGCTAATGTCTCTTTTTGGACTGTTGAGTGTGGTGCATCAAAGAAGTAGCTGGATATTTGGGTCTGGAGCGCAGAGGAAAGTCTAAAATGGCATATGCACATTTGGACGTATCTGCATTTATGTGGTGACATAACCACAGGCATAGAAGAGAAGTTGGGGGCCTGGATTCCAACTTTAAGGACCAACAACATTCATGCTAAGTAGAGGAGAAGTAAAAAAAGAAGGAATGGCTAGAGGGAGAGAAGGAGATCGGGAGAGTGAGGTATCACTGAAGCTGAGAAAAGAGGGTATTTCAAAGAGCAGGAGTGGCCAAAAGAGTCAAAGTATACCAGAGAAAAGGCCAGCAATGAGATCTACTGGATATGGAGAATTCCATGGTTTGGTTATTTGACATTTGATCTTGGGAAAATAATAAGCGATAATGAACATAACAATGGTTCCTAGAGGATAATGGTGACATGTGCTGTTGAAGTTATCCTCCCTTCCTGATCCCATGCCCATAGAGCCCCGAGAGGGAGGAGAGCAGAGAAGAGGTAGTGAAGTGCATGTCAAAGGACACTTTGGAGGAAGACATCAGGGTTTAAATTCTGACTCCAAACTCTGTGGCTTGAGTGGATTTCTTTACCTCACTAAATTTAAGTTCCTTTATCTGTAAGGTGAACATAACTACTTTATAGGTAGTTGTGAGTATTAAAGATAAATGTGTCAAAATCTTAGCAAGGTGCTTGGCCTACAGTAAAGGTTAATAGATAATTGTCCATTCAATAAATGAATGACAGACTTCAAACAAGGGAATAATGTAGAGATGTGCATTTTTGCAGGATGACTATATATATGGCTTCATCACTGGAAGGATGATAAATACAAAGGATGCTCATTTCTGTTACCTTCCAAGGGGGTGCCAATACTGTGCCATAGTGCTCCGCCCTCTGCCCCAAATAGTTTAACTGTTCAATTAATGTCTTTGATGAGGATATAACAGCAATTTTATGAAGTGTACAGATGATAAGATGATATGAGCATGGAAGTGATAGTAAATAAAACCTGTGAAAATAAAGATTATAAACTATACAGAACAAATGGTCTGAATTGAATCAGACAAAAATTTAACAAACATATCTACTCTTGAGTTTAATAAACCAACTATACAAATTCAGGACAGTACAATTCATGTGGCTTTTTGTAAGAGATTTAGGGTTTAAATGGGCAGTGAATTTGCTATAAGGCCATGGTGAGTGACAGCTGCCAAAAAGGCTGTGTGGACACTACTGTAATCAATGTAATTCAGCTTCTCTCTTTTTCCTGGGCACCCATCTAGACTACATTTCCCATCCTCCCTAGTGATGGGTTTTTGCCAATAGAACATGAGGAAAAGATGTGCTTCCCCTGTGGGCCAAGATAGTTAAGAGCACTAAGCCTTCTCCACAATTTCTCTTTTCCCTTTTCATCCATTGGGGCCTTCTGAGGCCCTAGTGTTACTGAGTCCAAGCTCATAATGCTCACCACAAGACAGGCCAAGAAATTGAGAGACAAAGTGTTGGGGCAAGGAATAGCGACTTTATTCCGAAAGCCAGCAGACCGAGAAGATGGTGGACTAGTGTCCAAAGAACCATCTCACCTGAGTTAGAATTCAGGCTTCTTTTCTACTAAAAGGGGAGGGGGTGTTGCTGGTTGTTTCAGACTTCTTGGTGTAGGAATCCTTTGCTCTTGCAGCTGTCCACACATCTGGTCACAATGTTCCTGTAAACTTCCAACAAGAGAACAAGTGTTATTGTCTGTTTCTGCAACTTTTTATCTCTATATACCTTGAAAGGTCAGAGCCTTGAGAGTGGGCTTGAGAGTAGGCTGTATATTTCAGACTCTAGGCAACATTCTTTTACAAAGGTGCAGAGCCAACATGACTAAGCACAGACAACAGAGCCCAAGGATTAGAGCTAAAGGAAGAAATCCATGTATATGTATGGCTGAGTTGATTTGCTGTGCACCTGAAGCTATTACAACATTGTTAATCAGCTATACTCCAATATAAAAAAAAAAGTAAAAAAAAAAAAAAAAAAAGATGAATAGATCCAATATGGAGTCAGGTTTGTTCTTCTCTGTTACACTAGGAGATGCCAAATTCTGGGTCCATGAAAGACTCTGTGGAACAGAGCCCCTCCCCTGCCCTTGCCTTCTGACCTGTGACCTCATATCACCTGAAAAGTGAGCAAAAGAAAACCATTAAAGGGTTAAGCCATGGAGATTTTGGAATTGTTGCCACAATGACCGCCATTATTGCCGACTAAAACCAACAACAACCAAAAATAGAAACAAGATAAAACTGCTTCAGTCTTCAGTTATAACAATAGAAGTATAGCTTCTAGTCTAATGGGAAATGATATTCTGGAAGAAAGTCATCCAGAAAGATAATAAATGACCAAGTTTTTGTAGTCTGTCTGCAGAGCTGTAAATCACATTTGTAGCGTGATTTTTAGTTCTTGGCTTCACATGAGAGGATATGAATATATTGCGAGAGTTCTTGGCATACTGTAGGCACTCAATAAATATCTGTCAAATGAATAAATACTGAAATGTATACAGTCTGTGACATGACCACAAGGAAAGACGGTGACCTGAATTCATGTCCTATTAAGGGTGGTTATGAGACAGGCTGGGACCTGGGACCTGGGACCCTTTGCTCCAGTGCTTGCCCCTGGACAAACATCTCCTCAAGCAACAGAATACAAAGAAACTATAAGGGACTAAAAATAACAGCATACTTGCACTGTTGGGGCAAATTATGAACAGCAAGATACCAAAAGACCAAACACAACTGCCACCTCTGAGGAGCTGAGAACAAAAACAGGTTACCGGTAGCAAAACAGGGTCTGTTACCGACCTAGGTTCTTGGCCTCCTTAATCAATACAAATTAATGAGGCCAGACCAGAAATTCAGGCAAGGTTTTACTGGGGCTCCTGCTGCAGCAGGAGGGAACGAAAACAAGTAACAGTCTCCTTTGCTCGCGCTCACTGGCGGGGGTGGGGGTTGGGGGTGGGAGCTGGTTCCTTATATGGAGCGAAGGGTAGGGTTGGGTTCAGGGGTCAGGCTGGAGGGTTCGCTTAGGTGGTTTGTCTACCGCCTTGGTGGTGCTGTGTACAGGGGGCATGTGCAGTACCCTGTTGCTCAAGGAGATGTTTGTCCAGGTGCAAGCACTGCAGCAAAGCAGCCCAGGTCCCAGTTCCCAACCTGTCTCAGTTAGAGGAGCTGGGATTGTTTAGCTGGAAGAAAAGGAGACAGGATGGGTATCACAAACTATTAAAAGTACTATTTTGTAGAAGAAGAATTAGATCAGCTGTCTGGGAACCCACCAGGTGGAACAGGAATTATTATGTCGAAGTTAGACATTTCTGTTCATTGTATGGCAGTGAAACATGGAAGGCCCTCATCTTTCAGACATGTTCAGAGGAGAAATGCCCCTTACAGCATTGGAAATGCTTCAGCAAAGAGTTAGTGGCAATCATTTGGGGGATATTATGGAAGAAATTCAAGCATTGGATGGAATGCTGGATAAGATGCCCCTTAAGACCCCTTACAACCCTAAGATTCTATGCTTATGTGGTTCTAACTTAAACTTCATCTAGAGCTACAGTCAACAATGGTGTTAAGACAGAGTCCTGTGGTGGGAGGGAAAAGTCCCTTCTGTCTTTTCAATAATAGTCACAGTTCTGTTCCTTACAGAGCAAGGATTATTATTATTTTTTAATTTTTTTGTGGTACGCGGGCCTCTCACTGTTGTGGCCTCTCCCGTTGAGGAGCACAGGCTCCAGACGCGCAGGCTCAGCGGCCATGGCTCACGGGCCCAGCCGCTCTGTGGCATGTGGGATCTTCCCGGACCAGGGCACGAACCCGTGTCCCCTGCATCAGCAGGCAGACTCTCAACCACTGCGCCACCAGGGAAGCCCCAGAGCGAGGATTATTAACACCTCCCAGTTGTCATCTCCTGGTTGCTAAAAGTGGCTCTGCTGATAATTTTCCATCAAGAAAACAATATTTACAAGGGGGCTTTGTTTTATAAGTGGTCCTGAACCACTGTAGAGATTTTTAGCTGAAGCTCAGTTGATTTGATATCTATTGCTACATCAAGTTGAGTTGAAATGAGTGCCCACAAAATGCCAGGAGCTTTACAGATAACAGGCACCTTCAAGAAGGGTCATTCCAAGCTGTTAAGGTCAGGTCTACCACTGAAATCAGCGAAGCCCAGGAGCCCAGCTCTCTGCACACTGAGGCTTGTAGGAAAACACTTACCTCGTCTTGTGTGAGTTTCCATTCACCAAACAGAGGTATCAAGGCTGGTTTTCTGGAGAGGGATATTGTAAAGATAAAAAAGAACACTTGTGAAATTGCTTTGAGTACTTAGAAGAATAAAGAAAATCTTGGACAGTCAAGCCAAGATTTACACCAGCTATTCTTTTTTTTTTTTAACATCTTTATTGGAATATAATTGCTTTACAGTGGTATGTTAGTTTCTGCTTTATAACAAAGTGAATCAGTTATACATATATATATGTTCCGATATCTCTTCCAGCTATTCTTTTAAGAAAACACTTGGAGGCTGAAGGATGGGCTTAATTCTTTCATGGGCTCTGCATCATGCTTCCCAGCTAAGTCTTCAACTGAAAAGTTAATATATTAGACCTAAAACATTTACAAGTCCCCTTATTGCCATGCTAATGAGTGAAAACCAGAGTTCGTTGATAAAAAACAATGATTTGTCTGAGAGTGAGTTGGCTGAATGGCTGGTATTTAATAAAACCAATAAGGGGTAAAATTAGGAACTTAGTAGAAATTTCCATCTAGCACTATAGAAGAAGAGATATAGGAGTGGGAGAAGAAAGCACATGTCATATATTTCTGTAAGAAAATATGTAAAGGTAAATGATGTAGTGTGCTGAAATTTGATGAGAGTTTTCAGGAAATATTTAGATCATTTCCATGGGGCCCCTGACATTCCAAGGGGGCTGTTAATCCGTCTGAAACTTTGAATGCTTTAATATGCTCTGCAAGTACTTTCTGAGTAAACACTGGGAACGAATAAAATGAATTTTAAAGCGAATTCTTCATTTTATTCACAGTTGTTGTGCATTCTATTTCAGATACCACTCTGGCAGAAAAAGCTCTAATTTGAGAGAAACACCAGATAGTTCCACCTAATGTAATGAAATCAGCAGGACTTGAGGCTCTCCACAGTCTCTTCATTTGCTCTGCTGACAAAGGCTTTGCTTCCGTTTAGGAAACACATCTCCCCAGAATGTGTCAGGTTTTTCTCTGGGCGTGAGAGATACAAGAGATGTATGACACAGAGTCCCTGCCTCGGAGGAGCACACAGTCTAGAGCCGCTGGGAGAAGTTTTATCCGGTACCCTAATACTGGGCTTAGAATGAATCTGAGGCTAGATTAACCAGGAACATCCTATGAACAGTTACTTAGCTTTAATTATCTATTTCTTGAATCTTTTTCTATCTCCAAGATATTGTCTTGGGCTGTGAATCCTATAGATTTTCATATAGCCCTTTCAGGCACAGAAGGAAATTAAAGTCCAAAGGATGGGCCTTTCTTTATTCATGTTGCCCAGTGGGGTGCTCTGCATCTTGGGCATATTTAATTAATTTTATGCCCACTGGCTGCTCTCTCCACACTTAAGAGCATTTGCAGCTGGTATGGATTGAATTCTGTTCCCTCAAAATTCATATGTTGAAGTCCTAACCCCTAGCACCTTAGAATATGACTGTATTTGGAGGTGCGGTGTTTAAAGAGCTAATTAAGGTTAAAAAGGTCATATAAGTGGGCCCTAATCCAGTATGATTTGTGTCCTTATACGAAGAGGGAGAGATATCAGGGATGTACTCACTCAGTAAAGACCATGTGAGGACACAGTGTGAAGATACCATCTGCAAGCCAAGGAGAGATCTCAGGAGAAACCAACCCTGCCAACACCTTGCTCTTGGCCTCCTAGCCTCCAGAACTGTAAGGAAATAAATTTTTGTTGTGTAAGCCACCCAGTCTGTGATATTTTGCTATGGCAGCCTGAGCTAAGACAGCATCTGTTTTTGATACTGTTTCATTTTTGGTAAAGTTGCCAAATTGAGCAGTTATTCCAAAATTCTCCTCCAGGTTCTACAGTGACCCCTCTGAGTCCCAACCATTCTTTCGTGCCTCTATGATCAAAATTCTTTAATATCTTTCCAGACTTGCCATAAGATTTGAAAAATTTCAAGGCTAAAGAAGAAAAAACTCCATTTTTCTATTTGAACCCTATAAATGTCAACTATAAGAAAAGGTTTGATTGTCACATTGTTCTCTTCCCAGGAGACAGGGATGGAGAACTTGGCTAAGATGTAATGCTGAGCCCTCTCAGTGATGTTCAAGTCTCAAAATGTACCACAGAAAGTACACAAGTAGGGGTAGTGGTCTGGCCCTGCCCATCTGCAGTGGGGCAGTAGTGGGTTAATTTCTTAAAATCCTAGGCATTGGAAATGTACCTGCAGGAACTTCGTAAAGACAGCTATATTCCAAAGCAGAAACACTAATAGGAGTTCAAATTAAAGAAATGACATGAAATTGCATTTCTTAAGGAGGGAAATAACACTCCAGGAACACTAAATGATTTAATTATGCCTGAAAGAGCTTTTTGAGCTAAAAATGCAGTAAAAGTGAAATGTGTCGGGATACAAGTTTGAGATAGCAGCCTTAAGAAAAATCTTGAGACCAAAGTATGCAAGACTGTAATCGCCCACAGCTGTGCTGAGGGCAAAGAGGATCCTCCATTAATATCCATTTTGCTTTTTCTAGGACAAAGACCTGGAAGAACAGAATAGTAATTTTGTGTATTGTTGAGGCCTAACCATCCCTAGTGGAAAGGAATACTGTGAGCCTTAAGATTGTTCAACTTAATAGTTCTCAAATATATTAATACATATTTTAACATATAGCATTAGAATTAATCCCTATTCTAGTTTTCTTAAAGACACATATAAAAGGTGACCACCATCAGAACCATCACATTGATGATATGGTAGCAAACACTTTCTGTCAATAACATGTGAAAGAAATATATATATATATATATATATATATATATATATATATATATATATATATGAATATGAAAATGAAAGAGTATATAGTATACCTGAAAGATTATAATATATGTGAAAGACTATATATATATATATATATATATATGTAAAATTGGTACATTCTGTATATGCCAGTTACTTACTATATTCTGAAAAAGTTACTTTTACTCTATTTACTTTTACTCTTACTATATTCTGAAAAAGTCCATGGGCATATTTACCGCCAAATGTTTTCCTAATAATGAATGAGCATTATGAATGGAATGTATGATTTAAGTAGATGCTTTAGCCACGTCTGCATCTTCAGGTTTCAGTTCGAAACTTTAAACAGAATACAAAATGGTCCACGTGGAATGGGCTACAAAGTCTCTCTGACTGAACAGTTCCTGGTATTGTGCACATTTTGTTTTACGGTGCCAGTTAGTGTCTAACTTGTCTTTTTGCCATGTGATGAATTAAAAATGCATGATTTGGATGCTGGAAAGCTAACCAGCTTCTGGATAGAATCCCCTGGACACTGCCATTCTTCCAGCTGATCTTTTTGCCCTCCCTGTGTTGGCAAATACCAACTCTCTTGCCCACTGCTTACATCTTTCCCTAACAGATGGCTCTTTTTACTAGTCAAGATCCAATCTGGTGATTTACTTTAATATGCTTTGGCCTAAAGAATACCCATGACAGACAGCTAGCACAGCCTCCTCCTGCAGCAAAATTTTTGCAAAGAAAAAGTTAAGTAGACACATGCTATCTAGACGGCGTTCCATTTTATGCACCCCATAAATCAGAATATTTGTCAACAACAATTAAAATGTAGTTTCCCTGGTAATAAACATTACAGGGAGGAACAAATCAAGTTTCATTTATTCTGTCAGAAAGTGAAGGCAAGCGCTTCATATTATTTTGTGGATAATCTCTGAGGAGTAAACTAAGCACAATTACATTCTTGATTTTAATTAAAACTCTGGGCACCTTTCAAGATCCGTTAGGGAGATGTCCTGGGTCTGCTTAGCTGAGGTCTGCACTGTGAAGTTAATTTGACACGTAACATATTTTTCATGAGGTAACTGTCGCAGGAAGCTGTTTGTCAGAGCAGCCTCTCCAGTGCCTGTGGGCCCCACGAAAAGTAATGACTTCTCCTGAAGCAGCAACTTCGCCAGGAAGTACATCTGCATAACAGTCCCTGAAGCCCTCACAATAATGTCATTAAGCTGGAAAAATCAAAGGAACAGGTGCCCAAAAGATGCTGTTAAAAATGTTTCGTTACTCATTGTACACAGAACAACAATAGAATTGAGTCATGGAATAATTTCAAATCACAATAAAAGTGAAACCATCCCCAAATCCCTGAAGCGTGGCAGAGATTATGAGCTGTGAGCTGCAGCCACAACTCCCGGAGGGCCCACGTTCCTGGTTCCTGCTTCAGGAGTGGGCCAGAGTCTCCACTATTAGCCATTTGTTTTTACGTTGCTTGACCAGGGTTTGGCTTCTAGTCTGCCGATTTCTATTTGGCCTGTGTTTTCTCTACATCCTAACTACAAACCAGACCAGAATTTGGCCACACTATTCAATTTACAGAGTGATATATATTGTCTTGCTTTTCTATGAGGTCATGGAACACCACATTTTGGCTTATTTCTGCGAAGTAATGAGCAGAAGTGCAATGAGGGTGCTGACTGGTGTGAGCCAGGTTTCGGGGGGAGGTGGATTGGACTGTAAAGGGGAGAGGTTATGCCTGTGGCTTCTCGTCCTGACCCCTCTACCATAACCCTCCTCCCCACCCATCCTCACCAGGATTTTCCCCACACTTGAGTCTGAAGACTAGATGCTCCTCTGGGGCATTTCTTAAAATCACAGCCAACCTGAGCTACTATTGGCCTTTGGAGACCATCTTGTCCAGCTGGTCTGTTAATTCACAGATGGTGAGGCTAAAGCAAAAAGAGGAATTACAGCCCTTCTGGGTCTCTCCAGCCACACATATTTATTGCCACCTTTGCCTCTGAAGGGCACTTGATTTATATTTCCATGCTGGAGCTTTTCACGTCCAAGCCTGTATTATTCCATTCCACACAAGTCTGTAAAATTTTGAAGTGGTTGACATTGATCAAGCATGTCCTCTGTGCTGGGTGCTGGGTGATAAGAACTTGACATGATGGTGTCACTTTATTCTCACGGCACTCCTGTGAGACAAGGTTTGTTATGAACCTTATCTCACAGTCAAGGAAACTGAGGCGGAGAGATGTTCTGCAACATGCTTAAGACCCTCCTGCCGCCACCCCAGCATATGAGTAGAAGAGCAGGGATTCAAATTTCGTTAGTCTGACTCTGGATTATTCAGCGCTTGTACCCAACCTGTTTAGTGAAGAAAGCACTGAGCTTGGGGCTGACAGGGGCCCAGAAATGGATACAGCTGTATCCTTCAAATAAACCCCCATTTCTTTAAAGTGGACTGTTTTTTGCAATAAATAGTAATGGTATTTATCGTTAATTTTTTATTGAATAAATTTGACATGTAACATTGTGTAAGTTTGAGGTGTACAGTATGTTACTTTGATATATTTGTGTATTGTAATATGATTGCTGATGTAGCAATGTTTATCACATTACATCATTTATATAGTGTAAACATTGTTGACTGTATCCATTACACTGTGCATTAGATCTCTATGGCTTATTTACTACTCGTTACAAAGTTGTAGCCTTAAACACCCTTGATCTTGTCCCCTTATGGTAACCACCACTTTCTGTCTGTTTTTATAGGTTTGGCTCTTTTAGATTTCATGTATAAGTGAAATTGTACAGTACTTGTCTCTCTCTGTCTGACATATTTTGCTTAGCATGATGTGCTCAAGGTCCATCCACATTGTTGCAAATGGCTGGATATCCTCCTTTCTCATGGCTGAATAATATTTCAAGTAATGGTATTTGTTATTGTTAATAACTCAAAGTCTGACTACAATGAACATGTTAATAAGTGTACCAAGTATTGACCATTTAGTATATACCTGATTCTAAGTTCTTGATGTAAACCATCTCTAACATTCATAATAGTTTTCTGATGAAGTGAGGGTTATAAACTCTACTTTCAGATGAGGAAATGGAAATTCAATTAGTTTAAGCAGGTTGCCCAAAGTAACACAACTACTAAATGGCAAAACCAGTACTGCCCATGCCATGCTGAAGTCAGTGTTACATGCTGAACCGTTTGTATGGTTAAAGCTTAGAGAGGATTTGAGGGATAGTGGGCTAGTACTAGGATATGAACTGGAAGGGTAGGACCCTGTGTTATCACAGTTATGATGGTAAGAGGTCCCTCCTCTCAAGAAGAATGAGGCAGCATCTCACTCATCCCTGTACTGCCAGTACCCTCCTCACACAGGTTCCAGAGAGGAGAAGCTCAGTAATCATCTGTTGAGTAAAGAAAAGGAACTGGACCACACACTGGCAGCCCAGTGCTTGTTCCATCACCCCAAACATTAGAATTGGCCTCTCACTACTAACCTTACCTCTCACTTTTCTGCCAACATTCCAACAAGGACTTTTCCCCTAACATTCCCTAGTTTCTACAGTTTAGTTATATCACTATTTATCCAAGACTTATTTTAAAGTTGTGGTCTTCTTTTGTAAATGTAGAAAGCCCCAGTAAAGCCGGCACTTATTTTCTGAGTTGGTATTGAGCAGGGAAAAGAAAATAAACACACAAAAACAAAGCCCAGTTAGACAAGTCCAATTCAGGCTACAAGTACTAATCACTGCCATACATTTTAGGTGTTTCCCTGAGTAACTTCTCTCTGGAGATATTAATCATCAGAGAACATGGGGCAGGATATCACTGTTATCACTGCATACACACAGACACACACACACAATGGTAGTTATGTGAGAGGAGAGGAGAGGAGAGGAGAGAATGGAGGTGTTAACCTCACTGTGCTAAACATTTTGCAGTATATATGTGTATCCAATCACCATGTGTATACCTTAATCTTACATATGTTATATGACAAATATGACAAATATCTCAGTAAAGCTGGAAAAATGTACCATAATGAACGTATATTCTACCTTTTGAAAAACATTTAGGCTATTTATCAGTGTCTATGTGTTTGTTTTATTATGATTAAAAAGCAGCAAGGAACATCCTGTACACATGACTTTGCAAATTTATGTGAGTTTATCTATGAAATAAATTTATACAAGAAAAAAAAGAGGGTGGGTACGTGAAACCCCAGGTATTAATACACAAGAATTTCCTTTAACTTTGCATATTCCTCAAATTACCCAATCCTTAGTGAGTAGCAAATGGAAGGAAATACACGTGGCCAGTGGAAGGAAAGTTGTACAGGACATTATCTAAGCTGGGATTCTGGATTATTCAGCAACTTCTGGCACTGTTGCAAAGTCCTTTCTTCCTTTTGTGGAGGGGTCTTTCTTTTTTCCTTTGGTCTTACTCCAGGATATCAAATGGCTTGAAAGAGTTAATGCAATTCCCCATCAGTCTTGCTCCCTAGGCTCAGTTTTCTCATTTGTAAAATGGGTTGCTATGGTCTGACTGTTTGTGTCTTCCCCAAATTCATAATGTTGAAATCTTAATGGCCAGTGTGATGGTATTAGGAGGTGAAGCCTCTGGGAGGTGCTTAGACCATGAGGGTAGAACCCTCGTGAATGGGATTAGTGCCCTTATTACAGAGGCCCCACGGAGTTCCCTAGCCACTTGCACCATGTGAGGGCACAGTGAAAAGATAACCCTCTAGGAAGCAGGCTTTCACCAAACACTAAATCTGCCTGTGCCTTGATCTTGAACTTCCAACCTCCAGAACTCTGAGAAACAAATTTCTGTTGTTTATAAGCCACCTAGTCTCTGTAGTTTTTCTTTATAGCAGTCTGAACAGACTAAGACATGAGCACAACAAATTCTACCTTCCCTGTAAGAATTAAATACAACATTCATAATAATAGTAGCTCACTTTACTATTCTAAGATATATTTACATCTATCTGTGTTGATGTCTTTCTATACCTCTCTCTCTCTCTCTTTCTCTCTAATCATTTAATCCTTGTAACAACCCCTGTGAGATAGAAATCATTTTCTCTCTAACAGATAAGGAAACCCAGTTCAGTAACTTCCCAAGATCATGCACAGGGGCAGATCTGCGAACCCCACTGGGGCTGACCATCTCTGGAACTCGTAAGGCTTTTTGAGGTCTGGCACAGTGCTAGGCACAGAGTGGCACCTGCAAACGTACCTTGACTCTGAATTTGGATGCCAGTGTTTTTCTCTGCAAAGTCAGATTTCAAAAATCAAGAGGTATATAAGAAGAGCATGTAATTAGTAGTGTAAGTTGTGGATTTTTATTCTCCTGCTTGGTGTATGGCTACCAGTCATGGTGTTTAAAAATAGCGGTGGGCAGCATGTCTACCCCTGCTCAATCTCTGCTGACATTCCATGACTTCTTATCTGATGAAATAATGTCCCATACTGGCACGTGAATAAGCCCAGTGTGGTTTTTTTTAGGGCAGAGTGTATAAAATGGAGAAAAACCGTCTGGACTGACATGGTGCGCCAGACGGCCATTATGGATGATCCCATTGTCTTCAATACAGCACTTGGTTAGACTTGAAAAATTCCCTAGTTTCCTGCTACATGCAATTCAGGTTTGCCCTTTAGCCTCTGCAATGTTAATCCATATAGCCACAGGATATCTTCAGTCACAGAGTACAGACCTCTGGGCTAGAAGGTCAAAAACCACATCACCATCACTCTAGATCCCTCCTCCAGCATCCCTCCCCACCACTGCTAGCTCCTTGGCCCTCATCACTTCAAATCCCCTGAAGAAATGGAACATGCAGTCGTTCAAAAAAATATGTATCATTGCAAAGGTCAAAGCAGTAAACTCCAATTCAACAGAATCTAAGAAGGATTACAATACTGATCCTCCTGCTCGGTGACGAATGTCATCTTTGGAGGAGAAAAAAAGCAGTGAGCCATCAATCCGGTCTAGTAGAGAGGGCAGGAGGACTTGTGAACTTAACTATTCTGGTCCCAGGAGGACTCAGGGAAATCTCCCAAGGACATGCTGTGAACAGATATGGCAGTGGCTCTGGCAGAGTTTTTTGTCTCAGTCCATTGTTAACAGAGCCTGGAAGTAGTTAAAGAGCCCCTTTGAAATGACTTCTTTGCATTGTGGAAAGAAGTTCACTGTGGATGGAATGCCATCTCCATTTCTGAACAGAGATGAAAAAGTACTGCTGCATAATCGTGAGTTGTAAAGGATGGAAGAACTGAAAGTTAAGCAGAGATTCTATTGCCCTCAGTGGATGTGGGTTGAAATTTAAAAATAATCAAGCTAACCATCATGGCTTTTCTTAAGGGGCAGGTTGATTATTCTTCCTTTTTTTTTTGGTAAGTAGACGAGGCGATACTTTAAATAATACCTTGTGTATATCTGAGAGTGCCCCCTTTATCCTTGTAAGAAGCGAAGTTTATTAGAAAAGAAGTCATGAAAAGAATGAAGTATGACTATACTTTCATGAAGAATTGCAAATTCATATTAAGTTTGAGGTGTGAGGCAAGCCTAATATAATGTTAGGTTCAGAGCTCATGCAAAATGAGGGTGGCACGTGAAACTCAGAAACAAGAAAATGTGGGGATGATAGATTGAAGGGGAAATTCTTTGTATCTGCTAATTTTCACAGTCTGAAGCTCGAAAGAAGATTGGAGTGTGCAAGGAAGATGTGTCAGAAGTTTTAGCCAAGAGGAGAATGTTCTAAGCAGACCAATTTATAATGCTTTGGGTGGATCAGAACTCATTATTCAGGTTCTTGCCACTAGCAGCAGTTCTGTGTGGGAACTTGTTAGATATACAGACTCTCAGGCCTACTCATTGAATCAGAGTGTGAATGTTTAACAAAACCTCCAGTGACCTGAATGCATGTGAAAGTCTGAGAAGTACTGATACAGTCTCGTACTTTACACCGGTACTTTGAGTTATTAAGTTTCTCACCTTTTCCTCCCACCACTTATTTACCAAATCGACCACACAGTAAAATTGCAGAGATCTAAGACCCATATTATCTGGCAAATATTTTCCTTCAAAAGAAGGAAGTTCAGAGGCTGAAGCTATCTAATGAAACTTTCCCTTGACCTTCGCCCTAAGATTTTACCCCACGTGTCAGCAAGTCTAGTCATAAATAGAAGTCGCATTGTCAAAACACAGAGGCCATGCCAAGTGGCAGCAGTGGCAACCACTGAACTCTGTTAATTGTACAAAAGGCTAGTTAGGTTCACTGTGACTGGCTAATAGCTATGCAGAGAGAATGCTCCTTGGGAGTGTGTATCCTTCCAATTAACAAAATATAATTAAAATTTGAACTATTAAATGAATTGTCAAGAACACTATTATCCCCCCCCCTCCATTTCTTCTTAAAGAAAAGTTCGGCTACATTAAAGGTGAAATTTAGATATCAGATCTATATGGTTTTTCTGCCTTGGAATTTTTCCAATAAAAGGGGTTTTCAAGTTACTGTCTCCTATAATAAGCAGCGTTTCTGAATCCTGAGATTGTTATAAGCATATGGAGAATGTGGTCTGCCTGTGGTTAATTGCTGAGGGCAAATTTTTAAGAGTCTCCAATTTGCTTACAAGTTGATTTTTAAAAAATGTATTATTCCAGATTCTCTTGCTCAGATGATAGGAAATATGATAGAGTAAACCATACTGCCATCAACATGACGTCAGGTAAAGCTCTTTGTTCTGGTGGATTTTTTTGTTCCTAATGTTTAGACACTTAAGAGTGTTTTGTCTCTGATAAAAAAAAAAATCTGGCTCAGGCTAAAGTTAAGGAAAGTGAAAGATGAATAAATGAAGAATAGAGAAAGGTGAAAAAAGTTGCTAAGAGGAAAGTGAACTTATCTAAATACTTGGGATAGTTTTAAAAATTCATTTATTTTTCAAATATTTATTGAGGGTCCTTTATTCTAGATATTCTGCTAGGCATTGAGGATACATAAAAGTAATATATAACATTGTGGTACATGACTCTCCTTGAATTAAGGTTTTCTCAGGGTATATGCCCAGTAGTGGGATTGCTGGGTCTTATGGTAGTTCTATTTTTAGTTTTTTGAGGAACCTCCATACTGTTCTCCATAGTGGCTGTATCAATTTACATTGCCACCAACAGTGCAAGAGGGTTCCCTTTTCTTCACACCCTCTCCAGCATTTATTGTTTGTAGATGTTTTGATGATGGCTATTCTGACCAGTGTGAGGTGATACCTCATTTGATTTGCATTTCTCTAATGATTAGTGATGTTGAGCATCCTTTCATGTGTTTGTTGGCAATCTGTATATCATCTTTGTAAAGCAATTGTACTCCAATAAAGATGTTAAAAAAAAAAGTAGGGCTTCCCTGGTGGCGCAGTGGTTGGGAGTCCGTCTGCCAATGCAGGGGACATGGGTTCATTCCCCGGTCCGGGAAGATCCCACATGTGGCAGAGCGGCTAGGCCCGTGAGCCATGGCTGCTGAGCCTGTGCGTCTGGAGCCTGTGCTTCGCAACGGGAGAGGCCACAACCGGGAGAGGCCCGCGTACCACAAAAAAAAAAAAAAAAAAAAGTAATACATAAAAGATAATGTCCCTGCCCTCATGGAGGTAATAGTCTCGTGAGTGGTGATGGGAACCAATCAGTAAAATATATATTGAGTTCTTGCTCTGTGTTCTGCACTTACTTTTTGGCTGGGTACTCTGGGGAATACCAGAGAAATATAATACAGTAAAGCCTCTTAAGAGAAATTTAGATCACCTGGAACATGTGTCATTTCCCTTTTTCCCCTTTTTGCTCCTCAGCATCTGTTACCCTTTTTTCTAGTAACAGTACCCTTTTTTTTAAAAGCTACAATTTACCCATTGGGTACCATATGGACAGATTGTAAATTGAGGCTCCCTAATTTCCCTTCTAAAGAGTGGGCACAGGCTCAAGCACAACCAATTGAATGTTTTCTCATTGGAATTTCAATCCTGAGCAAAATTGCAAAGAACTGAATTACTGACTCATCCTCAATGATGGTAGCTTGAAGAGCTAGTTCTCAGGTTGTTGGACCTACACTATCAGAGCTTCCCTGGTTTCTGGCCTTTCTAAGCTAAGTCCTTTATCTCTGGGCTCCTCCATATATTTAAAATAAAATCCTTTTTGCTTAAATTAGCAGAGTTGGTTTCTGTTTCTTGCAATCAAAGAACCTTATCTGATGAAGTTAGTACCAGAAATGGGAAATGGATTATGAGTAGCAAGGAAAAGTGTGCTACAAATATAGTCACAGCCCTCAAGGAGAATACAGTTCATCTAGAGCTTCCATGGTGTGTTCTGGAGCTTTTGGTTTGCCAGAATTAGCTCTACAAGTACTGTTATTAAAACCCTGATCTTACCTTCTTACTTCCACAGGCAATTTCTATAGGATTTCAGATTTCAGTGAACTTGAAGGGAAAGAGAAGAAGAAAAAAGCAAGAGAGGGGAGATGGGTGGGTGGGGTGGTGAGGAGAGAGAGGAGAGAATTTTGTTATGTGTCTTAATTTTTATTTTCGGTTCTGAAATTATTTTGTGAAGATTTGTAGAAAAAGGCTCCCTCTGGCACAATACCACAATACATCTTGTCAACTGTGAAGAGTATTTTCAGAAGAATGAAAAAGATGCCTCCCCCCCACCCCCCAATTCATAGCCTGTAGCTTCTGGATGATGGCTCACCTGTGAGACACTTGAAAAATAGAATCAGTTTCAAGACTCTTTAGCCAGTAAATAACATTTCATACAGAGGGATTTCAGTCACCCAGAGGCATCTGTCTTGATGACTCTATTTGTAGATAGTAAAATTATCAATGTTTATGAGGGGGTGAAATATTGGCAGGTCCATTCTGTATCTTACTATCTGAAAAAACTTCTATTTTTCAAGCAAAAATGTCTGACAAGCAAATCACATATAAGGACATATATCAGGATCTCACTGTACAATCTTTGCTTCTAGACAATTTAAATCAGATTTGAGCAGGGAAAACTAGATGCTGATAAACATATTAGCCAGTGTTTTTAAACAATGAGCTTGACCTCTTTCTAAAGATGCATAGCCCTTAAAGCACAATTAGACAGGAACATTGCCCAAAGTCACTATGTTGCTTCATGTGTGTATACCTTTGTATTCTGCACTGTTGAAAATACTCTTCTTAGCCTGGTTACCTTCTCTTGATATGCTTCTTTCTGTTTCTCTTGTCTTCCATGGAAATAAAGGACAGTTGCCTCAAAGGCCTGATGTTCCTTTTAATGTAGCTGAGTGTCTTATCTGGGGAATGTCATGCTTGAGGCCCCCTGATCCTCACTTCTTTACCTACAGAAGTTACCTGTTAGGGCTCAGACCATGCAAGGGTTAACTCAGCATGGTAACCATTAATTTTAGCTTTTCTCAAAAAGGTAGCTTTTGGCACTGTCTTCATCTGTTCAGGCTGCTATACCACGATACTATAGATGAGTTGGCTTATAAACAATAAAAATTTATTTCTCACAGTTCTGGAGGCTGGGAAGTCCAAGATCAAGGCACTGGCAGATCTGGTGTCTGGTGAGAGCCAGCTTCCTCATAGAGGGCAGTCTTTTCTCTGTGTCCTCAGGTGGCATAAGGTGTGAGGGAGCTCTCTGAGGGTCTCTTTATAATGGCACTAATCACATTGACGAGGGATCCATCCTCATAACTTAATCACTTCTCAAAGGCCCCACCTCTTAATGCCATCAAATGGGGGTTAGGATTTCAACAGATGAATTTGGAGAGGCAGGGAGACACATTCAGTCCATAATGCACACTATAGAAACACTAATAGCTTCTCTTGGTAGAGTTATATAGGAAAAGTGACATGAATGATCAGGAAAAAAAGGTAACAAGAGACTTTTTATATTTGGGGTGGCAGGGAAGAGGACTCATCCTTTGGGAGATGTAAGAATGGTTTTAGGTATAGGGATAATTTAGACGTCATATCCTTGTGGGGAGGGGATGGATTTAGGTGCCCTTATGCCGACTTATGCCCTAACAGTTGGGAATTATGTGAACCGAAAAGATGTCCACTAGAATTACAATCTTGGAGCACTGAGGAAATGAGACCACAGAACCTGGACATGGCATAACCAGAGTGAACATGAGCTCAGGGACTGTGGGACTGTGTAGGGATGAGCTTTAATTTTGACACCATATGATGGTGAGGAGCAGTGATGGTGGTGATCTGCAGAATTCTCTGTGCACCTGGAAAAGGGGGAGAAGGGATTTACCTTTGGAAGCTCTCAGGAGTTCTTGGATAATTGGCAGGGACACAGGATAATATTGGACTTCCTGCTTCTATGGCAGGTGGGAACTTAACTGATTATTGGCAACAATGAAAGAGATGTGACTTTACTTGTACTGGTATTTTTTGGAGCATATCTTATCAGTAACATTTAATAGTTAGCAATTATATTTCAATGGGTAACTTACATATTCTCACAAGTAGCTAAAAACGTTTTATATCTTGATAACAATTATAGTATAATTCATATATAGTCTTCCCTTGGTATATGCAGGAGATTGGTTCCAAAAGCCTGCAGGGATACCAAAACCTGAGACTGCTCAAGTTCCATAGTCAGCTCTCCATATCTGTGGTTCTACATCCACAGATTCGACTGAATGCAAATTGTATAGTACTGTGTGTATTTATTGAAAAAAACCCTCATATAAGTGTACCCTCATAGTTCAAGCCCATGTTGTTCAAGGGTCAACTGTATTTGATAAAACAATATGTAGTACCTAATATGTAATGATAAAGCTATGACTATGTAGTCAGTTTAGAATTGGATTCTTTCCTTTCACTAGTCTTCTTGGTGATTAACACAGTTTTGCTAAGAGAAGAAATTCAACCTTGGCTAAATTGAAGCCTTTGCAAGCACCATATTCCTACCAACTATATATCATTGACTGGTTGAGTCATTTATTCATTCATTGATTAAATATTTATTCAGCGTCTAGCATATATCAAGCACAATATAGGATGCTGGAGTTTCAAATGTAGAGATGACATGATGTCTTTTCATAAAGAATTTACAGATTATTAGGATGGAGAGCCACATGAATAGAAATTACATTCCCTTGTAGTCAGTGCTTCAGTAGAGGTGTATTCAACATGCTAAGGAAGGGAACAGGCTCTAGAAGCTCTGGATATTGTGGAAAAGACTTCACAGGGGAGGTGAAATTTCATCTCAGTGTCTTCCAGGATGAGGAGTCATTTACCAGGTGAATGAAGAAAAGGGCAGGTCATACCAAAGGAGAAAGATAGTGGGTATAAAATAACTGAAAAGCAAAAGCTATAACCAGTGGAGTGTGTTGATGATGCAGCTCAGATATTGTGTCTATGGGGGTAATGGCAGAAAAACACGCCGAGGCAGCGCTCAGCACAGAAGGGTCTCTTGCCACGGAGTCTGAGTCAGCAACAAAACTTCTAACTCAGGAGAGACTAGAAGGTGTTGCTCTGCATTTGTAGCAGGCATAGTTTTCAGAGTGAGCAGTAAAGGAAAGGTGTATTTCCTGAAGTTCCCAAATGTGCAATGATCTGTAGAGTTACTAACAGCAGTAGACCTAGCTATGGTTAATTCAATAAACAGTACTTATACGTGTTACCTAAGAGAGGCATCTGAAGCAGAAGAATACAACTAATGGTTGCGGTTAAGATTCTGGTGCCATAATGGACAGAACTGGTAAGCGACATACATATTATATATATTGTATACATATTATATACATCACATAAATTCATAGCAAGAGATATTTGGGACTATTAAGAATTTTAACACCGTCGAAGGGTTAGCAGTGAGGGAGAGGTATGGAAAATAATGGGTTGTATGCAATGCTTGGAAATCTAAACTTTATTTTGTATTTTGTTACTTGCCAAACAGTGCTCAGTGTCTGTGAGTTGTTTGTATTGATTAGGATTGCATTCAGATACAAGTAACAGAACATCCAAAACAGAGTAGCTTAAATGATAAAGGAGTTTAATTTTCTTATGGGAAGTCCAGGGTTGGTTCATGGGTTAATGATGTCATTAGGGAAACACGCTCCTCCCATGTTCGTGCTCTTCCCTAGATAGTGCCATTCCTCAGGAAGAGAAGACGGGAAACAGGTAATAGGGAGAGCTCTCCATGGCTTCTGTCTATATCCCACTGATCAGAACTGTCACTCAGGTACCCTGGCAGCCAGGAAGTTTGGGAAATGAGTTTTTTTTTGTTTATTATTCTAACTTCTGTAATAGAAGAATATAGAGAATTAAGATGTTGGCATGGTTAAGGAGTGAGCCAACCTACAATATCAGACTCAGTTTCACATGAAAAAAGTCTCAAATCAAATATGTTGGGAAATGCTTACTTCCTCTTGGAGACTCATCATACAGGGTAGGGTATCACAAACTCTAAGAAGTCCTGCAACAAAGAAACCTGTTTAAATGCGTTTAAGCCAATATTGCCCCAAATTATTTAACCATAGGACACTTTCTCAATGAAACATCTTCTAACAATGTAATTTGAGAGTCATTAAAGATTTTTATGAGAGTGACCTAAAATGTGTGCAAGATGAAATTGAAGATGGTAAAGAATGTTGACAGGGAGACTATTGGAAGCAACTTCAGTGGTTCAAGCAAGGGATAATTAGACTTGCTATTGCCATGGCAATTGAGACCAAGGGGAAGAGAAAAATTTAGGTGGATTCAATGTATTAATATTCATGAGGGAAAATAAAAAGAAATTGGTGAGGATTGGAGAGTGAATAAACAAAAAAAGAGCTTGGTGAATCAAGAGAGACCAGAGTTTTTAACTTGAGCAACCAAGAGGATTTCAGTGTCATTATATGATATAAGGAAAACAACAGGAGAAGTAGGTTTTAGAGACAAAGTAAAAAGTTTAATTTTGACTCTGTTGAATTTGAGAAAACTCGTCAAATATAACTGACATTAATATTACTGTATAGCAAACTAACTGAATCTTCTATCAAAATAATTTTATTTATGGACTGGAGGAGTATTAATCTAATTCAGCTTTCTTCTAGGAAAGGAATATGATTAACCATTTTAATATTCATTTATCCTTTTATTTATATGTGCTTATTTGGAGGAGAATTTATTAAGGTTGTGCCATATACTAGGTGCTGTTAGGAGATGGACAAGAGGTTTCTCATCTATAATGGGTATAAAACATGAACACAACACAAGGCATAAAGAGCTCTGAGTCAGCAAGATATAAAAGGGATATAGAGGAGGAAAAATAGCCAGCTTGGTATTTGAGCCTTGTACTCATGTAAAGGCAATATTTCAGTAGGCTAGAATGGAGGAAGGATGGGTACTCAGAGACCTATTTTCCTAATTTTTTTTTCTCTTGGTAAATGTTAATGTTTAATCTTCCTAAATGTAAGTAGTTAATATTCTTCCTTAGAATATTAAGCTCCAGTAGAATGGGCATGTTATATGTTTTGTTTACTGTTATATAACTACCACCTAGAAAAGTACCTGGAACATAGTAGATGCCCCCCAAATTTTTGTTGAAAGAGTGAATGAATTAATGAATGGACAAAATGCCTGCCCTTGGTCTCTTTTTACTGTACTTTGTCACATATCCATAATGTCCTTTTGGGAGACATGTGTAGGTCTCCTTTTCTCTCTAATAAAGGTGAAAGAATATGCAGAATCAAAGAATATGGAGTGGGAATTTTTACTAGTCCTTGTCAGTGGATTTCTAGGGAAATTTTAGTTTTGATTCTTCCTTTTCATTTTTACATGAAGAGTAAGACACTACCATGTCTGTCTTGTCCATTGCTGCATTGCCAGCACTTAGCACCATGTTTGGACCTCAAATAACTGTTAAATGAATAAATGGCTGAGTGAATGAATGAGTGAGTGAATAAAATAATAAATCAATAAATAGAAAAGGAACACTCTACCTTTCAGTTCAGAATGCAGTATTTAAAATCTTCCTGCTGACCAATTCAATACCCTAGTCCGTTCCCCCTAGCAATATTAAACTAGCCGTGGAAAGTGATTTTTTAATTTCCAAAAGTTGGAAGAACTCATCAGAAACCTGTCAGAAGCATTATCTAGTGTCAAATTTGAAATGTGGGAAGCAGCTGTAGAATGCACATATCCTCATAATACATGCTAATGAATTTGGTTTACTCAAAAGAGGCGAGTTGACTCCAACAATTGGACCAAATGTCTAACTCCTTTTTATTGCTCTGTTTCTTCACTGTTACAGTGTAACCCATGGACTCTTTGTACCACTCAAGAAAGAACCACATTACTAAGTTTTACAACAATCTTATTCTGTGTGGGAAAAATGCAATAGAGATTATTACTTCTCCATACGTATTTACAGCCTCGAGCTCTCAGAGTTTTGTTCTTTTGTTGTTGTTGTGCTCCTTGGAAATTCTAAGTACTAATCCTTGGTCTGGGTTGAGGACAAGAGCATTGAATATGCCATGGTCATGTATTCTCTGCCACAAATATACTCCAGAGAAGACTGAGAGACAATTTCTAAACTTTAGTCAGTGAGGCTAACTTGTTTTTTTTTTTGTTCAAAATAAAAACAGCTTTTAAATTTTGTAGGTTAAATATAATTTATACTTATTATACAAATTTTGAGCAACACAGAAAAGCAAACGTAAGATAGGTCAGCTGGCTTACATCTAACTCAGGCCAAATTACAAATTACTTACAAATGAGTGTGAGAGGGCCCATTTCTCCGTATCTTTGCCCACACTGAGCAGTGTCAGACTTAAAGTCTATGCTCAGGTGATGGATTAAATCATTCTTGACAGCATGAGAAAGCCATCAACTGCAAAACTACTGAAAAGTATAGAATTTGGTGGTAACATGGCTTAATGACGTAGGGTCTATGCTTCTTCAGTTTTCTAAAACAGGCTTGACATCAATAATCTCTCCTATTGGATGCATTAATAATAATAGTAGCTAATATTTATTGAGTATTTGTTATCTACTTCTAAGTGTCTGGGGAACAGTGAACTATTATTATAATATACATTTTACAAGTGAAGAACCTGAGGCATAGAAAGGTAGAGTACCTTGCCCAAAGTCACATAGCCGGGAAACTTACCTACATTTTTCATTTCAGTGTCCTATTTTTGATTCAAAAATATGTTTATCATGCATGTTTAATAGCTAACATATAGACAGGAGATGGAGAATATGCCTTTTGTGTGTTGGGAAAGAGGGAAGTATAACTATATAATTATACTGACAGAAGAATAGCCCCAAATCACTAAGAGAGTAATAGGGAAAATTAGGAGAGGTGGTATAGCCTAGACCATGTGTATAGGTGTATTGGTTTTCCATCGTTGCTGTGACAGACTATCACAGGATTGAAACAACACAAATTATCATCTTTCCAGTTCTGTTGGTTAGAAGTCTGACGTGGGTTTTACTGGCTAAAATCAAAGCTTTGGCAGCATTGGGTTTCCTTCTGGAGGCTTGAGGGGAGAATCTGTTTCCTTACTTTTTGCAGCTTCTAGAGGCTGCCTGCCTTCCTTGGCTCATGTCCCCCTTTCTTCATTGTCAAAGCCAGCAATGCTGCATCCAGTCCTTCTACATCAATCACATCACTCTCACCTCCTTTTCTGCCTCCTTCTTCTGTGTTGAAGGAACTTTGTGATTGCATTGGGCCCACCTGCATTATCTAGGATGCGATGCCTACTTTAAAATCATCATACTAGCAACTGTAACTTCATCTGTAACATAATCACAGGAACAGGACGTGGATATCTTTGAGGGGCAGTAATTCTGCTTACCACAATAGGCTCCAGATTCCCTTTTCCTTCCTTCCTTCCTTCCTTCCTTCCTTCCTTCCTTCCTTCCTTCCTTCCTTCCTTCCTCCCTCCCCCTCTCCCTCCCTCCCTCCCTTCCTTCCCTCCCTCCCTTCCTGCCCTTCCTCCCTTCCTTCCTTCCTTCTCTCCTCTTTCATTAATTAAACCAATACTCACGCATTCCTCTAAGGTTGAATCATGATTCTAGGTTCTGGGTATACAGCAGAGAGCTTGACTAATCAAGTCCTTGCTCTCATGGAGCTTACATTTGAAGGAAATGAAAGATAAAGGCATGAATACCCCTGCGACAAAATGTCGGGTAGTAGAAAGCATCCCAAAAAGAAGGAGAATAAGAAGAGACAATAAAGAGTAATGGGGGGCAGGGAATATGGGGTGATTTTTGAGAGTGGTAGGGAAAGCTGACTGTTGAGCAAAAGCCTGCATGAAACGAGAGATCTAAGAGAGGAGCATTCCAGGCAGAAAGAATGGCAAGTGCAAAGGTCATGATGTGAGGAGAACTGGCATTTTTGAGAAAGAGCAATATGGTCAGTGTGTCTAGGATGAAGCGAATGGCGCAGAACTTTGTAAGAGATAAGGACAGCAAGGGGACAGCAGTCAGGCCCTCTAGTACCTTGCAGGCCGTAGAGCTGATTGTGGGAGGTACAGAGGTTTTGATCAAAGGAATGGCTGTGATCTGATTTGCATTTTGAAAAGATCATTCTGCCTAGTGTATGGTTAAATGCCTTTAAGAAGGTAAAAATGGAAGCAGGGAGACCAGTCAAAACACTCCTGCAATCACCTAACAAAAGGTTATGATGCCTTGGACTCTGGTGGTGAGTAATGGAGCTGGTACGGTATCAGACTCAGGACAGGGCTTGCTGTGGGTTGTAGGGGGGGACAGAGGAAAGAGGGGTCAAGAGTGGCCTTATGTTTTCAGCTTGAGCAATGAGATAAATGTGCCTACATTCTGACATAGAGATGGGAAAAGCTAGGCAGGAGCAGATTCTGGGGAGTGATGAAATTTTAAGAAATTTTGGACATGTTGGAGTTGTCTATTAGAGATATAAGTGGAGATGTTCTGAAGACAGCTGGATACCTGAGACTGGAATTTTAGGAAGAGGTTAGGCCTAGAGATATAAATTTGGAAGTAATCAGCTTATGGATGGTTTATGCATGGAGACTGGGTGTGAGTACTGGACAGTGGGAGAGTGAATTTCTTGCTAGGTGATGCTGAGGTACCTCTGAGCTTTGGGATCGTTTAAGGTAATACATGTTAGCACAGTTGTGTGTTTTCCTCTAGCCACATGCACTTGGGTAGTGAAAGAGGAGGTTGGAAGATGAGTGCAACAAAGACTTAGGAGCTCTGATTGGAATTCCAGTTCTTCACTTCCATGTTATAGCCTGCAGCTTTTCTCAGCTCCGTTTTTTTCTGACAATGGGGAGAATAGCAACACCCATTTTTAGGGACTGCTGTGAGGATGAAGGATGCAAAGGGCTTAGCCCAGCGTCTTGAGCAGAATGAGCTAAATGGTTGGGAGCTGGGATCACAATGATGATATTTATCATCATCACCGTCATTGGGATGATTAACACTGCGTCAGAATGTCCCAAAGAATTGAACTTATTTTTTAAACTTATTTTTAAAATAAATTTTATTTATTTAGGCTATGTTGAGTCTTCATTGCTGCATGCAGGCTTTTTCTAGTTGCAGTGAGCGGGGGCTACTCTTCATTGCAGTGTGCAGGCTTCTCATTGTGGTGGCTTCTCTTTGTTGTGGAGCACAGGCTCTAGGCACGTGGGCTTCAGTAGTTGTGGCACGCAGGCTCAGTAGCTGTGGCTCGCAGTCTCTAGAGCACAGGCTCAGTAGTTGTGGAGCACAGGCTTCGTTGCTCTGCAGCATGTGAGATCTTCCTGGACCAGGGCTCGAACCCGTGTCCCCTTCATTGGCAGGAGGATTCTTAACCACTGGCGCCACCAGGGAAGTCCCTGAATTTTTTTTTAAAGAATAACGTGTTGGAAATATGTCTCTAAAAGTGACAAACAGTAATGTGAAGTGAGTAATTTGGCTTCATATTGATAGTAAATTACTCACGAAATAATATTTTTTAGACGTTGAGATGACCTCACTCTACTTTCCCTGTGCTTTAACCAATTCTTTGTATTTTGTAGCTAGTTCCAGTGAATCCTAGTGATTTCTACCCTCTCCCCATCTTCTCTGTTTATTTCTAGGTGCTTTTAGTTACACTCAGTGTCCCTTTCTCTAGATCACTTTTAGATCTCCCATATGACTCCTCATTCTGAAGCAGTTTATATATGTATATATAAACTGGATATATATGTATATCCAGAGCAGGATATATATGTATATCCAGCTCTCATAGAAGACACCCTGAAGAAATGAGATAATCAAGGGTCAAGAGTTGCCATAGACTAAATGTTTGTTTCCTCCCAAATTCATGTGTTAAAACCTAATCCCCAATGTGATGGTACTAGGAAGTGAAGGCCTTTAGGAAGTTATTAGGTCTTAAGGGTGGAACCCTCCTGAATGGGATTAGTGTCCTTATAAAAGAGATCCCATGGCCATTATAAAAAAAAAAGAGAAGTGCCTGGGAGGATGTGGATAAAAGGGAACTCTTGTGCACTGTTGGTAGGAATGTAAACTGGTATTGTCACTGTGGAAAACAGAATGGAAGTTTCTCAGGAAATTAAAAATAAGACTGTCATATGATCCAGCAATTCCACTTATGGGTATATCTCCAAAGGAAATGAAACCATTATCTCAAAGATATATCTATACTCCCATGTTCATTGCAGCATTATTCACAAAAGCCAAAGTAAGGAAACAACCTAAGTGTCAGTCAGTGGATGAAGGATCAAGAAAATGTGATATATACATACAGTGGAATATTATTCAATCTTAAAAAAGAAGGAAATCCTGTCATTTGCGACAACGTGGATGAACCTGGAGGACATTATCCTGAGTGAAATGAGCCAGACAGAGAAGGACAAGTACTGCATGGTATCACTTACATGTGGAATCTAAAAAAATAAGTCAAACTCATAGAAATGGAGAATAGAAAAGTAGTTGCTGGGGGCTGAATGATGAAGGAAACAGGGAGAAGTTGATAAAAGGTACAAAGTTTTAGTTATAAGATGAATAAGGTCTGGGGATCTAATGTAAAACATGGTGACTATAGTTGATAATGCTGTATTGTATAATTTAAATTTGCTAGGAGAGTAGAACTTAAAGGTACCCCCTACCCCCCACCAAAGGGGGTAAATATAGGAGGGATGGAGGTGTTAATTAACTCAATGGCAGGACTCCTTTCACAATATATATCAAATTATCATAAATAGCTTATAATTTTGTTTATCAATAAACTGGGGGCAAGAATGTTCCCAGAGAAATCCCTCACTCCTTCTGCCATGTGAGGACACAGCAAAATGATGTCCCTCTATGAAATAGGAAACAGACTCTCACTAGACTGCCAGTGCCTTGATCTTGGACTTCTCAACCCCAAGAACTGTGAGAAATAAACAATGGTTATGTATATGCCACTCAGTCTATGGCATTCTGTTACAGCAGCCTGAATGGACTAAGACAAGTGTTCATTTACTAAAGATTCTGAAATTAGAGTACCAACAATAGATGACACGAATTAGCAAATTATATTAATTTGAGGAGGGTTTTTTTTTTAAACAAAAAGTTGGATAGGGTGTGTGAACCACAAAAAACAGTGCAGTAACCCAGGGCTACTAGCAGAGACTCTGTTATGACCTCCAGGTTTGAAGAGATCAGTGGAAAGATCAATGATTGGATTCACCTCATGAAGACTGTACAGTCAAGGAACCAAGGAAATAAATATCCTGACCTCACTCTCCTCCCACCCCTACTCCCCACATGTCTTGTCAGGACTCTCCATTGACTGACCCAGCTGGAAGCCAGAGAGTATAGGAGCCACTGATGGGGTGTGCCCCCCAGGGCTAACACTCTCTGGGCAGGGAGTAGGGAGCTGGGAGGAGGATTTAGAGTGCATCTGGAGGGATCAGTAACTCAGAAAAGATTTCTGGCACAATGCCTAGTGAAAACACCTGCCCTCAATACAAATATCTCCTGCAGGAAGAAGCCCTTTGCATCTCCCGAACCCCCCACTTGGAACACCTGGGCTACCATCACTGTGTAACATTGGCCTTCAGCCCTCATGCATCTTTTCTCCTCTCACCTCCATCTCTCTGTGAAGTGGATTTCTTTAATTAGGCCTTGAAATGAGAACCCTTCACTGAATGTCTCCATTCAAGTAGCTCAATAAATAAAACTGTAGGAATTTAAATGCATTCAATTCACAGCATCTGCTTCCAACCTGATGTACTCTACATTTGAATTACACTGTCTATGCATATTACTTTGAGAATTCCTGGACCAGGTCCGGTACTATCCCTGAGACTATATTCAGGAGTTAGTATTCCATAGAAGGTAATGAGAAGCAAATGAATCTTAAAGGTGTGCCATAAAAAGTCACTTAAAAATGTTGGCTCCAAGTACCCTTCTAAAGCCAGTTACTTAAGAAGACAGTGTTTTTAAAGGAACACTGTCATGTTAGTTTGGTCCAGCATAATTTATAGACTTTTAAGTTGCTTTGGCCATAGAGTTGTTAACAATGTCCCTGATATCAAGATGCATTTCAGAAATTGCCAACATATGCAATGGCCATGGGCTTTTAAAAATCATTTCCAGTCTTCTCTCTCCAGGGCTATCAACTCTAAATAAAATGATGGTGTTCCCCTGAGTCCCCAAACTGACAAGAAACAAGCATTGCTGTTCTAGCTCCAAAAGGAAACCAGAAATATTTCTAGGGCTTTTCTAGATGGAGACCCAGTGAAAAGAACTTGGTTCGGAGATTGAATTTTTATTTGAGAGAGTCCTTTTGAACAACTGAGGGAGAAGAGGGAGGGAATGGTGTCTGAGGAAGACACTGTGGCAGAAATAACAAAATGGCAGCCTTGGAGGCTAGAGTCGGCTCTGTGGTCAGAGAGGGGGTGACGCTGAGTGTGGTGCTCAAGCAGGGAAGATACAGGTACCTCTTTTGACTTATGGCTTCAAAGATTTGGGGGGACAATGGCCTTGGAAGCAGGTGGGGCTGCCATTCTTGACTCTCGTTTCCAATTATATAAAGTGTGGGGAAAAAGGATATTAGAAACAGAGACCCAGATGTGCAGAGTGACAGTTCAAATGTAATGAGGACAAAGAACAGCAAGTGCAAGAGGAAAGATGTTTTAATCTCAGGTGTCTGCAGTTTTCCAGTGTCGTATAAAAGGAGCAAGCAGTAATAATGGAAGAGAAATAATAACATGAATTGGTCCCCCTCTTGTAGTGCCTTCTGGTACCGAACCGAACCTTGATTCAGTCACTCAAGAGAAAGCCCACTAGACAAAGTGAGGAAGACGGAGTAGGTAGCTTGCTGTAGAATTTAGAGGGTGTAGACGAATCACATTTGAGTAACACCTCTTCCTTATGTTATGCCACATGGTAATGAGTTTAAAGGGACTGTTTGAGAAAAGGGAGAGGTTATCTCATGGGGAGAAATGAAGCAGGTAAGTACTTACCTCTTTCCATTCCCTTCTCTCCCTCCTGCCCCTTCTCCCCTGTCTCTCTCTGCCTCTGTGCTTCACACAGTGTTAGAAATAATTCCAGAGCGTGAACAGCTTGGGAGCTGCCCACAGAAGTGTTTGTGGAGCTGGAATCTCGGGCATCAAAAATAATTCAGACTATTCTCTTCATGTGTCATAGACACAGCTTGAACGACAGAACAAACTTCCTACAGAAATGCAGATCCATTTTGTCTAGTTACTTTAGCAGCTAAGTTTTACTGATTACATCATATGCTATTTTTAGCAAGACTTCAGTGTAACCATGGAAACTGCTTTTGCGAAAACTCTCACATTACTTCCTTCGAAATTAGCCATAGAAAAGAAAACCTTTGCAGAAAACTAATAAGGAATAAATGAGTTAGATTCAAGGGGGGAAAAAGAACAAACTTAGTAGCTCACAATAACATTTATATGTATGTAGACACCTATACATATGTTCGGGACAGAGTTGCCACCCATGTCTATTTGTATGTAAAATCACTTGAATTTTTACGTTCTTTTTGACTGGCAACAGCCTGAGCACATGACACAATGTAGTTTATTACAGTGGTACAGCACTGCATGTAAATCTAAAGGGAAGCCTGCTCCTCGGGGAATGGGGACCATGGTTTCCTAGCAACAAAAGATGTTGGAAAGTTTCACAAGATAATCCCTTTGACCAATTGGGAACTTGCTGGGGTGTGTGCAGTAGGTGCAAAGAGAGCATCTCTCCATAAATGCTTGAAAAGACTGAACTAGTCCCCCAAACATTGCCGTGGGGGGGAAGATGTCTAGTCAGGTGACTGTAGATGGTAAAGTTATTTAGTGCAGCTTTGTGATACTACCCTCTGGTAGGCAGGATAGCCGCCACCCCCAAAAGTTTCCACACTGTAATCCCTGAAAGCTATAATATGTTCCATTACATGCCTAAAGGGACTTTGCAGAGGTAATTAAGGGATGGACCTTAAAATAGGGAGGTTATTCTGGATTATTGGGTGAGCCCATTCTAATCACATGAGCCCTTAAAAGCAGAGAACTTTCTTGGCTGGAGTCAGAGAGATGTAGCAGAAGAAGTCAGAGACATTCCAGGCATGAGAAGGACCCCAGTAGCCGGTTTCAAGATGGAAGGAGTCATGTGGCAACTGTGAGAAGGAAATGAATCCTGCCAATAACTGAATGAGCCTGGAACAAGTGTGGAAACAAGAGGTACCCCCAGAGCCTCCAGATAAGGACCCAGGCTAACTGACACCTAAACAGAGCAGCCAGCCAAGCCCTCTGGACTTCTGACCTAGAGAATGGTGAGACAATGAATGGATGCCATAACTGTGAAGTTTGTAGCAATATGTTACCACAGCATGTAGTAACATGCTGCAGCAATATGTTACTACTATATGTTAACACATATCCCAAAACGTTTGAGTTAGGAATGTAGCTTGTTAGTGAATCTTCTTTTCCACTGGTGCAAAAAGGGTCAAGGAAGAAGTTCTTTCAGTGTTTTAAAAATCCCATTGTCATTTATCAAAAGCTTTGAAGACTTAATACCTGTTATCAAGTGATTAACTTCTAGGAGCATATCTCAAGGATGAAGATATATGTAAACGTTTATAATGTGTATAATGTTATGCATACCAGCACAATATTGGAAGTAACCTAAAATTCTGGTTAAATAAATTATGGAACATGTGTTTGATAGCATATTATTCTTCATTAAAATTATGCTGCATGAAAATATTGATTGGGCTCTTCTCCCTCCAGCCACTTCCACGCTATGCCCTGGGGTAGCCATGTGGCTGACAGGGTCTTGGGGCTCTGGCCGGGTGTCAGGCCTAAGCCTCTGAGGTGGGAGAGCCGAGTTCAGGACATTGGTCCACCAGAGACCTCCTGGCCCCACGTAATATCAAACGGCGAGAGCTCTCCCAGAGATCTCCATCTCAACACTAAAACCCAGCTCCACTCAATGACCAGCAAGCTAGAGTGCTGGACACCCTATGCCAAACAACTAGCAAGAAAAGAACACAACCCCACCCATTAGCAGAGAGGCTACCTAAAATCATAAGTTCACAGACACCCCAAAACACACCACAAGACGCAACCCTGCCCACCAGAAAGACAAGGTCCAGCCTCCTCCCCCAGAACACAGGCACCAGTCCCCTCCACCAGGAAGCCTACACAACCCACTGAACCAAAATTACCCACTGGGAACAGACACCAAAAACAACGGGAACTATGAACCTGCAAGCTGTGAAACGGAGACCCCAAGCACAGTAAGTTAAGCAAAGTGAGAACACAGAGAAATACACAGTGGATGAAGGAGCAAGGTAAAAACCCACCAGACCAAACAAATGAAGAGGAAATAGGCAGTCTACCTGAAAAAGAATTCACAGTAATGATAGTAAAGATGATTGAAAATCTTGCAAATAGAATGGAGAACATATAAGAAACGTTTAACAAGGACCTAGAAGAACTAAAGGGCAAACAGACAATGATGAACAACACAATAAATGAAATTAAAAATTCTCTAGAAGGAATCAATAGCAGAATAACTGAGGCAGAAGAACGGATAAGTGACCTGGAAGATAAAATAGTGGAAATAACTACCATAGACCAGAATAAAGAAGAAAGAATGAAAAGAATTGAGGACAATCTCAGAGACCTCTGGGACAACATTAAATGCATCAATATTCGAATTATAGGGGTCCCAGAAGAAGAAGAGAAAAAGAAAGGGACTGAGAAAATATTTGAAGAGATTATAGTTGAAAACTTCCCTAATACGGGTAAGGAAATAGTCAATCAAGTCCAGGAAGTGCAGAGAGTCCCATACAGGATAAATCCAAGGAGAAACATGCCAAGACACATATCAAGCTATCAAAAATTAAAAACAAAGAAAAAATATTAAAAGCAGCAAAGGAAAAGCAACAATTAACATACAGGGGAATCCCCATAAGGTTAACTGCTGATCTTTCAGCAGAAACTCTGCAAGCCAGAAGGCAGTGGCAGGATATATTTAAAGCGATGAAAAGGAAAAACCTACAGGCAACATTACTCTACCCAGCAAGGATCTCATTCATATTCAATAGAGAAATTAAAACCTTTACAGACAAGCAAAAGCTGAGAGAATTCAGCACCACCAAACCAGCTCTACAACAAATGCTAAAGGAACTTCTTGAGGAAGAGAACACAAGAGAAGGAAAAGGCTTACAAAAACAAACTCAGAACAATTAAGAAAATGGTAATAGGAGCATACATATTGATAACTACCTTAAATGTAAATGGATTAAGTGCTCAAACCAAAAGACATAGGCTGGCTGAATGGATACAAAAACAAGACCTATATATATGCTGTCTACAAGAGACCCGCTTCAGACCTAGGGACACGTACAGACTGAAAGTGAGGGGATGGAAAAAGATATTTCATGCAAATGGAAATCAAAAGAAAGCTGGAGTAGCAATTATCATATCAGACAAAATAAATTTTAAAGTAAAGACTATTACAAGACACAAAGAAGAGACACTACATAATGATCAAGGGATCAAACCAAAAAGAAGATATAACAATTGTAAATATTTATGCACCCAACATAGGAGCACCTCAATACATAAGGCAAATGCTAACAGCCATGAAAGGGGAAATTGATGGTAACACAATCATAGTAGGGGATTTTAACACCCCACTTTCACCAATGGACAGATCAACCAAAATGAAAATAAATAAGGAAACACAAGCTTTAAAGGACACATTAAACAAGATGGACTTAATTGATGTTTATAGGACATTCTATCCAAAAACAGCAGATTACACTTTCTTCTCAAGTGCTCATGGAACATTCTCCAGGATAGATCATATCCTGGGTCACATATCAAGCCTTGGTAAATTTAAGAAAATTGAAATTATATCAAGTATCTTTTCCGCCCACAACGCTATGAGGCTAGATATCAATGACAGGAAACATCTGTAAAAAATACAAACACATGGAGGCTAAATAATAAACTGCTAAATAACCAAGAGATCACTGAAGAAACCAAAGAGGAAATCAAAAAACACCTATAAACAAATGACAATGAAAACATGACGACCCAAAACCTATGGGATGCAACAAAAGCAGTTCTAAGAGGGAAGTTTACAGCAATACAATCCTACCTCAAGAAAGAAGAAACATCTCAAATAGACAACCTAACCTTACACCTAAAGCAATTACAGAAGGAAGAACAAAAACCCCGCAAAGTTAGCCAAAGGAAAGAAATCATAAAGATCAGGTGAGAAATAAATGAGATAAAAACAAAACAATAGCAAAGATCAATAAAACCAAAAGCTGGTTCTTTGAGAAGATAAACAAAATTGATAAACCATTAGCCACTCATCAGGAAAAAAAGGGAGAAGACTCAAATCAATAGAATTAGAAACAAAAAAGGAGAAGTAACAACTAACACTGCAGAAATACAAAGGATCATGAGAGATTACTACAAGCAACTATATGCCAATAAAATGGACAACCTGGAAGAAATGGACAAATTCTTAGAAATGCACAACCTTCTGAGACTGAACCAGGAAGAAATAGAAAATATGAACAGACCAATCACAAGCACTGAAATTGAAACTGTGATTAAAAAGCTTCAAACAAACAAAAGCCCAGGACCAGATGGCTTCACAGGCGAAACCTATCAAACATCTAGAGAAGAGCTAAGACCTATCTTTCTCAAACTCTTCCAAAATATAGCAGAGGGAGGAACACTCCCAAACTCATTCTACAAGGCCGCCATCACTCTGATACCAAAACCAAAGATGTCACAAACAAAGAAACTACAGGCAAATATCACTGATGAACATAGATGCAAAAATCCTCAACAAAATATTAGCAAACAGAATCCAACAGCACATTAAAAGGATCATACACCACGATCAAGTGGGATTTATCCCAGGAATGCAAGGATTGTTCAATATATGCAAATCAATCAATGTGATAAACCATATTAACAAATCGAAGGAGAAAAACCATATGATCATCTCTAGATGCAGATAAAGGATTTGACAAAGTTCAACACGTACTTATGATAAAAACCCTCCAGAAAGTAGGCAAAGAGGTAACTTACCTCAACATAATAAAGCCATATAGGACAAACCCACAGCCAGTTTCATTCTCAATGGAGACAAACTGAAACCATTTCCACTAAGATCAGGAACAAGATAAGGTTGCCCACTCTCACCACTATTATTCAACAGAGTTTTGCAAGGTTTAGCGACAGTGATCAGAGAAGAAAAAGAAATGAAAGGAATCCAAATCAGAAAAGAAGAAGTAAAACTGTCACTGTTTGCCGATGACATGATACTATACAGAGAATCTTAAAGATGCTACCAGAAAACTACTAGAGCTAATCAATGAATTTGGTAAAGTAGCAGGATACAAAATTGATGCACAGAAATCTCTTGCAGTCCTATACACTAATGATGAAAAATCTGACAGAGAAATTAAGGACACACTCCCACTTATCACTGCAACAGAAAGAATAAAATACCTAGGAGTAAACCTACATAAGGAGACAAAAGATCTGTATGCAGAAAAGTATAAGACACTGATGAAAGAAATTAAAGATGATACAAACAGATGGAGAGATATACCATGATCTTGGATTGGAAGAATCAACATTTTGAAAATTACTATTTTACCCAAAGCAATCTGCAGATTCAATGCAATCCCTGTCAAACTACCAGTGACATTTTTCACAGAGCTAAAACAAAAATTTTCACAATTTGTATGGACACACAAAAGACCCCAAATAGCCAAAGCAATCTTGAGAAAGAAAAACAGAGCCAGAGAAATGAGGCTCCCTGACTTCAGACTATACTACAAAGCTATGGTAATCAAGCCAGTATGGTACTGGCACAAGAAGAGAAATATAGATCAATGGAACAGGATAGAAAGCCCAGAAATAAACCCACGCACATATGGTCACCTTACCTTTGATAAAGGAGGCAAGAATATACAATGGAGAAAAGACAGTCGCTTCAATAAGTGGTGCTGGGAAAACTGCACAGCTACATGTAAAAGAATGAAATTAGAACACTTCCTAACACCATACACAAAAATAAACTGAAAATGGATTAAAGACCTAAATGTAAGGCCAGACACTATAAAACTCTTAGAGGAAAACATAGGAAGAACACTCTCTGACATAAATCACAGCAAGATCCATCTTGACCCACCTCCTAGAGAAATGGAAAGAAAAACAAAAATAAACAAATGGGACCTAATGAAACTTAAAAGCTTGTGCATAGCAAAGGAAACCATGAACAAGACGAAAAGACAACCCTCAGAATGGAGGAAAATATTTGCAAGTGAAGCAACTGACAAAGGATTAATCTCCAAAATATACAAGCAGCTCCTGCAGCTCAATATGAAAAAACCCCCAATCCAATCCAATAATGGGCAGAAGACCTAAGCAGACATTTCTCCAAAGAAGATATACAGATTGCCAACGAACATATGAAAGGATGCTCAACATCACTAATCATTTTTGAGAAATGCAAATCAAAACTACAATGAGGTATCCCCTGACACCAGTCAGAATGACCATCATTAAAAAATCTACAAACAATAAATGCTGGAGAGGGTGTGGAGAAAAGGGAACCCTCTTGCACTGTTGGTGGGAATGTAAATTGATACAGCCACTATGGAGAACAGTATGGAGGTTCCTCAAAAAACTAAAAATAGAACTACCATATGACCCAGCAATCCCACTACCGGGCATATATCCTGAGAAAACCGTAATTCAAAAAGAGTCATGTACCACAATGTTCGTTGCAGCTCTGTTTACAATAGCCAGGACATGGAAGCAACCTAAGCGCCCATCATCGGATGAATGGATAAAGAAGATGTGGCACATATATACAATGGAATATTACTCAACCATATAAAGAAATGAGATTGAGTTATTTGTAGTGAGGTGGATGGACCTTGAGACTGTCATACAGAGTGAAGTACGTCAGAAAGAGAAAAACAGATACCATATGGTAACACATATATATGGAATCTAAAAAAAAAATTGGTTCTGATGTACCTAGGGGCAGGACAAGAATAAAGACGCAGACATAGAGGATGGACTTGAGGACTCGGGGAGTGGAAAGGGTAAGCTGGGACGAAGTGAGAGAGTGGCATGGACATATATACACTACCAAATGTAAAATAGATAGCTAGTGAAAAGCAGCCGCATAGCACAGGGAAATCAGCTCAGTGCTTTGTGTCCACCTAGATTGGTGGGTTAGAGAGGGTGGAAGGGAGATTCAAGAGGGAGGAGATATGGGGATGTATGTAAATGTATAGCTGATTCACTTTGTTATAAAGCAGAAACTAACACACCATTGTAAAGCAATTATACTGCAATAAAGACGTTAAGAAAATAATGATTCATGTGGAAAATGTTTATGTAGTACTAAGTTAAAGTTAAAAGGGGGAAGGATAATTTTAAAAGTAGTATATGCATTTATAAGTTGTATATGCATTTAAAAGTTGTATATGCATTTTAAAGTCTGCATGTTAAAGTGTTTAATACTATTTTCCTCCAGGTGGTGGGAGTACGTTTTCTGTTTTTAAGTGATTTCTATGATAAAAAATTTGTAACTAAAAAACATAATAAATGTCATTACAATCTTAAAAATAAATAGAATAGCTTGATTTTGAGCAGGGTGGTTGGTAAGGGGGCAGTTTGAGGCTATGCATCAAACAGAGCTTCTTTCAAAAGACTCACCATTTTGCTGGCTTGGAAAGGGAACTCTGTGACTTAAGTTTCCTCCCACTTCTTTGTTTTTCTGTTTTTTTAAAATATGCACTACGGTTTATTGATTACATTACAATTGATTCTTTTTTTAACATCTGTATTAGAGTATAATTGCTTTACAATGATGTGTCAGTTTCTGCTTTATAACAAAGTGAATCAGTTATACATATACATATGTCCCTATATCTCTTCCCTGTTGCATCTCCCTCCACCCCACCCTCCCTATCCCACCCCTCTAGGTGGTCACAAAGCACCAAGCTGATGTCCCTATGCTATGTGGCTGTTTTGCACTAGCTACCTGTTTTACATTTGGTAGTGTATACATGCCCATGCCACTCTTTCAGTTTTTCCCAGCTTACCCTTCACCCTCCCCATATCTTCAAGTCTATTCTCTAGTAGGTCTGCATATTTATTCCCATCTTGCCGCTAGGTTCTTCTGACCATTTTCTTTCTTTCTTTTTTAGATTCCATATATATGTGTTAGCATACGGTATTTGTTTTTCTCTTTCTGACTTCACTCTGTATGACAGTCTCTAGGTCCATCCACCTCACTACAAATAACTCAGTTTCATTCCTTTTTATGGCTGAGTAATATTCCATTATATATATATGCCACATCTTCATTATCCATTCATCTGTTGATGGACACTTAGGTTGCTTTCGTGTCCTGGCTATTGTAAATAGAGCTGCAATGAACATTTTGATACATGACTCTTTTTGAATTATGGTTTTCTCAGGGTATATGCCCAGTAGTGGGATTTCTGGGTCATATGGTAGTTCTATTTTTAGTTTTTTAAGGAACCTCCATATTGTTCTCCATAATGGCTGTATCAATTTACATTCTCACCTACAGTGCAAGAGGTTTCCCTTTTCTCCACGCCCTTTCCAGCATTTATTGTTTGTAGATTTTTTGATGGTGGCCATTCTGACTGGTGTGAGATGATATCTCATTGTAGTTTTGGTTTACATTTCTCTAATGATTTGGATGTTGAGCATTCTTTCATGTGTTTGTTGACAATCTGTATATCTTCTTTGGAGAAATGTCTATTTACGTCTTCTGCCCATTTTTGGATTGGGTGGTTTGTTTTTTTGATATTGAGCTTCATGAGTTGCTTGTGTGTTTTGGAGATTAATCCTTTGTCAGCTGCTTCGTTTGCAAATATTTTCTCCCATTCTGAGGGTTGTGTTTTCGTCTTATTTATGGTTTCCTTTGCTTTGCAAAAGCTTTTAAGTTTCATTAGGTCCCATTTGTTTTTCTATCCAGTTCTCTAGGAGGTGGGTCAAAAAGGATCTTACTGTGATTTATGTCATAGAATGTTCTGCCTATGTTTTCCTCTAAGAGTTTGATGGTGTCTGGCCTTACCTTTAGGTCTTTAATCCATTTTGAGTTTACTTTTGTGTATATAGTGTTAGGGAGTGTTCTAATTTCATTCTTTTACATGTAGCTGTCCAGTTTTCCCAGCACCACATATTGAAGCAACTGTGTTTTCTCCATTGTATATTCTCGTCTCCTTTATCAAAGATAAGGTGACCATATATGTGTGGGTTTATCTCTGGGCTTTCTGTCCTTTTTCATTGATCTATATTTCTGTTTTTGTGCCAGTACCATAGTGTCTTGATTACTGTAGCTTTGTAGTATAGTCTGAAGTCAGGGAGCCTGATTCCTCCAGCTCCATTTTTCTTTCTCAAGATTGCTTTGGCTACTCGGGGTCTTTTGTGTTTCCATACAAATTGTGAGATTTTTTTGTTCTAGTTCTGTGAAAAATGCCGTTGGTAGTTTGATAGGGATTGCATTGAATCTGTAGATTGCTTTGCGTAGTATAAGTGATTTTCACAGTGTTGATTCTTCCAATCCAAGAACATGGTATATCTCTCCATCTGTTTGTAATTTCTTTCATCACTGTCCTATATTTTTATGCATACAGGTCTTTTGTCTCCTTATGTAGGTTTATTCCTAGGGATTTTATTCTTTTTGTTGCAGTGGTAAATGGGAGTGTTTCCATAATTTCTCTGTCAGATTTTTCATCATTAGTGTATAGGACTGCAAGAGATTTCTGTACACATTAATTCTGTATCCTGCTACTTTACCAATTCATTGATTAGGTCTTGTAGTTTTCTGGTAGCCTCTTTAGGATTCTCTATGTATAGTATCATATCATCTACATCAGTGACCATTTTACTTCTTCTTTTCTGATTTGGATTGCTTTTATTTCTTTTTCTTCTCTGATCACTGTCACTAAAACTTTCAAAACTCTGTTGAATAATAGCGGTGAGAGTGGGCAACCTTATCTTGTTCCTGATCTTAGTGGAAATGGTTTCAGTTTTTCACCATTGAGAACGAAATTGGCTCTGGGTTTGTCCTATATGGCCTTTATTATGTTGAGGTAAGTTACCTCTATGCCTACTTTCTGGAGGGTTTTTATCATAAATACGTGTTGAACTTTGTCGAATCCTTTATCTGCATCTAGAGATGATCATATGGTTTTTCTCCTTCGATTTGTTAATATGGTTTATCACATTGATTGATTTGCATATATTGAACAATCCTTGCATTCCTGGAATAAATCCCACTTGATCATGGTGTATGATGTTTTCAATGTGCTGTTGGATTCTGTTTGCTAATATTTTGTTGAGGATTTTTGCATCTATGTTCATCAGTGATATTTGCCTGTAGTTTCTTTGTTTGTGACATCTTTGGTTTTGGTATCAGAGTGATGGTGGCCTTGTAGAATGAGTTTGGGAGTGTTCCTCCCTCTGCTATATTTTGGAAGAGTTTGAGAAAGATAGGTCTTAGCTCTTCTCTAGATGTTTGATAGGTTTCGCCTGTGAAGCCATCTGGTCCTGGGCTTTTGTTTGTTTGAAGCTTTTTAATCACAGTTTCAATTTCAGTGCTTGTGATTGGTCTGTTCATATTTTCTATTTCTTCCTGGTTCCGTCTCAGAAGGTTGTGCATTTCTAAGAATTTGTCCATTTCTTCCAGGTTGTCCATTTTATTGGCATATAGTTGCTTGTAGTAATCTCTCATGATCCTTTGTATTTCTGCAGTGTTAGTTGTTACTTCTCCTTTTTTGTTTCTAATTCTATTGATTTGAGTCTTCTCCCTTTTTTTCCTGATGAGTGGCTAATGGTTTATCAATTTTGTTTATCTTCTCAAAGAACCAGCTTTTACTTTTATTGTTCTTTGCTATCATTTCCTTCATTTCTTTTTCATCTATTTCTGATCTGATCTTCATGATTTCTTTCCTTCTGCTAACCTTGGGGTTTTTTTGTTCTTCTTTCTCTAATTGCTTTAGATATAAGGTTAGGTGTTTTATTTGAGATCTTTCTTGTTTCTTAAGGTAGGCTTGTATAGCTATATACTTCCCTCTTAGAACTGCTTTTGTTGCATCCCATAGGTTTTGGGTCGTCATGTTTTCATTGTCACTTGTTTCTAGGTATTTTTTGATTTCCCCTTTAATTTCTTCAGTGATCTCTTGATTATTAAGCAGTGTGTTGTTTAGCCTCTGTGTGTTTGTATTTCTCACAGGTTTTTTCCTATAATTGATATCTAGTCTCAAAGTATAGTCCTCCCACTTTTTAATTGTTCTTCACCAAGCCTGGTTTAGGAGTGGTTTGGAGCATGCTTTCTTTTGTATTAGTTAGGCGTTTTGCAGGTTTTTGTTTTTAACAGAAATCTGATTCAAAGCAGCTTAAGTCTCAAGTAATGAAAAGTCCAGGGGTAGATTCTGGCTTCCAGTGCCCCAGCCATGTCTTTATGGTTCTGCATTTCTCTTCACCTCTTGGACAAGCTCTTTCTCAAGTGCAGCAGAAAGAGAGGTCTGACAATAAAAGTCTAGGACTCTGGTAGTCTCGTCATAGGAACAAGGGAGATGAGTATTGTGAAAGGTCAGACTTAAAGCAGGTTTAGTCTCACCTGAGTCATGTAGAATGGATTTTCTAGGGCTAATTGGGGTTCTGTTAGTAGAAACAGGGAGAAGAGATACTGTGCAGGGGCAAGAAGAGTCATCCATCAGATTTGTACAAGACTCTGGCTTAGGACAGCCGAACTACTGGAGTCTTCCCTTGACGATGACTCAGAGTCTATTTGTTGCTCTCCCATTGGAGGCACATACTTCCAAGGGATGCTAGAATCCTCCTCATCTCCAGTCACTCTGTGGGCTATTGCCACCATCTGTCCCGTAGCCTCTGTCTTACCCGCATGCGTTACCACTTCTGAAACTTGCGGAAGTCTCTTTCCACATTTGAGGACCACCATGCGATGTTACATTATAAATGATTCATACTATAATAAAGGCCGAATCTTTTGGCTTCTTCCTGATTCATAACGAGTTCCTTGCCTTTCTAGCCCTGTCTGGCTCATGGCAGGATGTCAGTAAATATTTGCTGAGTGAGTGGAAGTCTGTGTCTTCTGAGCTTGGGGTAAATATGTATTGCTATTCTTTGTTCAGGTCTTAACCTCATTGTCACTGGATCTTTACTGCCAACCTTAACGTGTTCACTGAGGTTCCCAGGAGATTGAGGCGCTTCCTATGTTCCATGAACCGCTGAGTTTGTAGGTGCTCATTCAGACTGTGCTCTCCATTCAAACCTTACAATAACCAAGTCAGCTGTTATTATGAATTGTCTAATCTTCCACAAAATGGAAGTCTTCTATTTTTCCATATTTCCTCCCTCTGCGTAATCCCCAGCTGCTAAACATGGCTGTGGAATTTTGAGTAAAACATTTAAAAACCACAGTAAATTCTTACCAGTTTTGAGGGCATAGGCAGAGTTGCTGGGATAGGAAAACGAGAGGCTAAGGGAGCTTTCAAATGACCATTGAATATCTTGATTTTCTGACCTTATTCATGTTTCTTTATAAATGTCGTTAAATTTCTGGATATTCTCTGCTAGGAAGAAACTTGTGCATGATGGGCCCCAATATTTAAGGTGGTAAACAAACAGGAAGAAATGAGTTGCTGAGGGCTTGTTCCATGATATACGTATTGGATAATGACCTGCGTTGCTGCAGAGAGCAGGGCTGGCTGACCATTGTCTTTTCCACTTAGAAATTCTCTGTTTCTGATACTCTGAGGGGATCTTTGGACAAACTCTTCCTGGACTGGCAGCAATTGCCTTGCACTTTCTTGAAAACTCTTGAAAAATACTCCTGAGTGTATGAAAAGGCCCAGAAATCAGAGGCAGTGTGTACTTTCAGGTTACTACCCATTTCTTGAATTCTCTTTGGAGGATACTTGCTAGATAATTACCAGACAAATCACTGAGTGACTAGAGGACCTGCGAGGCAAAGGCTGTCCCTAGACAGAATGGCAAAGTAGGCAGTTGTCATTTGGTGCATCTGGTTTTCCCTACCCCATCCCCACTTCCCTCCACTTGTTTTCCCAAGGCTTCATGCTACCTCCCTGCTGCCCAGGACCATCAGCTGTACATGCCATTAAAACATAAGCTGTTCTGCTCTGATCTCTTTCCTAGTAAATGCAGGTTCATGCTATATTCCAGTCCCTCAGGCATCCTTGAAGGAGAGCTCTTTCTGAGTGACAGTTAGCTTATCTGGCAAAGGTATTCATGCTATGAATTAGTGTTTCCCATATAATTTGCAGGTTAGCAGGGGCTCTCTGGAGATAGCATGCTAACATACTAAAGCTTAATCAAAGTCTAAAAAACCTTTTCTTCACACTGTTTACTTCACGCTACATCCTATATTATTCTCTTTTACCAAAATAATCTTAAGGGAGTACATTATACTTGATAGGTCCATTTCCTTTCTTACTCTCTTATAATTTGTATGCCCTTCTTGCTATTCCATAGCTACTGGGCTCTCAAAAATTTCCACCAACCACCTAATCACCAAACTCTCTTTGTTAAGCCTGTTGACCTGTCCATAACATTAGACAGTGCCTGCTCCTCCAAATTCCAGCCTCCTTTGGAACTCCACCAGTTCTTTTTCTCCTCCTCTGGTGGAATCCAGATCTCATTTACCGGCTTCTCTTCCCTTATTTAAACCCTTAAAACTGGAGCTTCCACAAGCTTCGCTTGGCCTTCTCTCTCATGCTCCCTAACCCATCCAGCTAATCACAGAATCCTCAGCCCAACATCTGCTAGATCTCAACTCTGTTACCATTGCTTCCATTTAACCCCATGTTACGTTTCCTTTAGCTTTTGTAATAGTTTCCCATCTCTAGCTTATTCCCGTGCAAGTCTGTCTCACACATAACACCAATTATCCAGTCTTGATAATTGCCTACTTTTCCTACTTTGCCTACTTCTACTATGTCTCAAATGTTTGTGGGTTTCTCCATTCCTATTCAGAGAGCTTGCCACATCATTTGTGGCTTTCTTTGAAGTCTTATCCTTTCATTATTCTCTTTCCTTTCTCCCCTCAGTCTCTACCTTGACAACAAACACCGTTCAAGAAAGAGCCAGGTGCACCACTCATATTCCATTCCTGAGAACATCCCCTGTATTAGTTCCCCAGGGCTCCCATAACAAATTACCACAAACTAGGTAGCAAAAAAAAAAAAAAAAAAAAGCAAAGCAACCCAGAACTTTATTCTCTCAAAGTTCTCTGAGCCACAAGTCCAAAATCAAGCTGTTGGCAGGGCTTAACTCCCTGTGAAGGCCACAGGGAAGAATTCTTCCTTGCCTCCTCCAGCTTCTGATGGCTCCTGGTGTTCCTTGGTTTGTGACAGCATAACTCTAATCCCTGCCTCCATCATGACATAGTTTTTCCCCTTTGTCTCTGTGTGTCTTCTCCTTTTATGTCTCTTATAAGGACACCTGTCATCAGATTTAGGGCCCACTCTAAACCCAGGATGATCTCATCTTCAGATCCTTTACATAGATCCACATCTATAAAGAATCTCTTTCTGAAGGTCACATTCACAGGTGTTGGAGGTTAGAACTTGGACATTATCTTTTGGGGGAACGCTATTCAACTCACTACACTTCTGTCCTCTGAATTGTTCCTTTACAACAATCTTTGCTTCTGAAATGCCCTCCCTACCATTTTGGCTTGTCTAACTCCAACTCAGTTTTGAAACGTAACCCAAATTCCAACTTCTCCATGAGAATTCCCCAGAGTCCCCTAGCATTAACGGTCTTTTAAAAACTGTCAGAGTACCTTCTACCTCTTACCTCAGAACTTACCATAATATGCCTTAAGGCAGAAGTTTTATGAACTTATCTTTCTTCTTCAAAAGACTTAGTTTTTTGGGGCTTCATAACCCCCACCAGAAATTTCCAAGTTGGAGCCATTTATGCATTAGCTGATTTGAATGGACTGCACAGGCATGGCTCTAGTGTAGGGTACTTCACGTCCATGGGTGGACAGAGGGTACCGCTATGGGCTGACTGGGGCTGTGGTTTCTTCTGCCCTATCCAGATAGAAGCTTTTGGGAGAGGGGTGCAATTTAAACAAGGTAAGGCAGTTAAGTAATCCCCATTAATCTTGAAGAAAAGGCAGAATTTCAAAAGAAGAATCCAGAAAAACATCCTTTTGAAATGCCTTTTTAAAAACATTTTTAATTTAATTTTTTTTCAACATCTTTATTGGAGTATAATTGCGCTACAATGGTGCATTAGCTTCTGCTGTGTAACAAAGTGAATCAGCTATACATATATGTACATCCCCATATCCCCTCCCTCTTGTGTCTCCCTCCCACCCTCCACATCCCACCCCTCTAGGTGGTCACAAAGCACCGAGCTGATTTCCCTGTGCTATGTGGCTGCTTCCCACTAGCTAGCTATTTTACGTTAGGTAGTGTACATATGTCCATGCCACTCTCTCACTTCGTCCCAGCTTACCCTTCCCCCTCCCTGTGTCCTCAAGTCCATTCTCTACGTCTGTGTCTTTGTTCCTGTCCTGCCCCTAGGTTCTTCAGAACCATTTTTTTTTGAAGATTCCATACATATGTGTTAGCATACTGTATTGGTTTTTCTCTTTCTGACTTACTTCATTCTGTGTGACAGACTCTAGGTCCATCCACCTCACTACAAGTAACTCAATTTCATTTCTTTTTATGGCTGAGTAATATTCCATTGTATATATGTGCCACATCTTTATCCATTCATCTGTTGATGGACACTTAGGTTGCTTCCATGTCCTGGCTATTGTAAACAGAGCTGCAATGAACATTGTGGTACATGACTCTTTTTTTTTTTTTATTTTGCGGTACGCGGGCCTCTCACTGTTGTGGCCCCTCCCGCTGTGGAGCACAGGCTCCGGACGCACAGGCCCAATGGCCATGGTTCACGGGCCCAGCCACTCTGCGGCATGTGGGATCCTCCCGGACCGGGGCACGAACCTGTGTCCCCTGCATCGGCAGGCGGACTCTCAACCACTGCGCCACCAGGGAAGCCCCCATGACTCTTTTTGAATTACAGTTTTCTCAGGGTATATGCCCAGTAGTGGGATTGCTGGGCTGTATGGTAGTTCTATTTTTAGTTTTTTAAGGAACCTCCGTACTGTTCTCCATAGTGGCTGTATCAATTTACATTCCCACCAACAGTGCAAGAGGGGGTTCCCTTTTCTCCGCACCCTCTCCAGCATTTATTGTTTGTAGACTTCTTGATGATGACCATTCTGACCAGTGTGAGGTGATGCCTCATTGTAGTTTTGATTTGCATTTCCTTATTTTTTTATTTGTAATTCTTTTTATTTTACAAAATTGATGAGTCTTATAATTCATGGGTTGCTAAGCACTAAAGGACCTCAGTGGTCTTGTAGTCCAGTCATAAAAATGAGTGTATGATTTGCCTAAAGCCACATAGCTGCTCCATGACAGAGTCAGGAGTGGAGAGTCCAGGTCTTCTCACTCAAAACCTAAAGAATAGTTTCTTCTAGTATTTTCCTGTTGAGATACAGCCAATTTAATCTCCTTCTGTGAACCTGCCACACTATAATTAATAGCGAGGATGACAAAAATCACTTAGTTCTTTAAAAGTGCTTTGGATTCTCAGATGCCTTCGACATGAATATCCTAAATTGGAAAATAACTAAGCACAAATAACACTAAGAGGTATTTCTCATATTTTTAGTGTATAAAGCAGCCTGTTTGTTTTTCATCTCATCTTTTTACATTCTCACTAATAAGCAAAAGTCAGTAGATCATGTGTTCATTGGGTCTTGTGGTCATTAGTGTGAATCACAAAGGTTGTACTCTAATTGCTTACATCCTGCATAAAGCACTCTGTTGACTGAGGTACAAACAAGCTTCCTTAGAGGCAAAATGAATCTCTAGGTCAAAAGCCCTCACCACATTTTTTTGTAATTCTTAGATGTGTTGTTACCAACATGGGAATCATTAGAACCTATTCTTTTAAAATTACATACATTCATTATAACCATTTTCAGAAGGAAGTCAGGACCAAAAGATTTCTACTTGATTTTTTAAATTATGTATTTAGAAATCTTGCCATGATATAAAAATTAAATCCCATTTATGTATGTATTCAGCAAATCAAAGCCTTTTATGAAAAAAGAATAAAATTAGGTTATCCAAGAAAATCTGGGACATGTGGTCACTGTGTTATGCTTTGTCAGCATTATTAAAAGCTGTAGATAAATAGCATATATACACATACTCAAGAGTATTCTAAAATTGAGGGTTAATCATAGAATTAAGTGAGATCATAGAATGATAAGAAGTAGTGTTGAAAATAATACTCAAAATGCAGGGATTGGATGGTCTTTTATGATCCCTCACAATCTTGTGATATTAAATTGCTGTTAATATTAGCAATAATGATAACTAATATTTACTAAACTCTAACTATATGCCTGATCTGCTATTGCATTAGTAGAATCTACTGTCCTAATAGCTTTATGTCTATTTACTTAGTCCTCAGAATAAACCCATAACACAGGTTGTAATAATAAAGTAGGTACTAATATATCCACATTTTACAATTTTACAGATGAGGAAACTGAGGCACAGAGAAACTAAGTAGCAAGGCCAAAGTCACTCAACTTAATAAACGGCAAAGCAGGGATGGACTGTGGTGCTTAGGCTCTATAACCTGTTCTCTTAATCTTTATGTCATCATACGTTTGGCTATATATACTGTAAAGAAACGTAAAATAGGCTGAGACGGTTGGTTAAAATGTCCCTGAAATAGTGCGTGTGGGTGACTAGGATGTGTGTATTCACTTTCTGACTAGGAGTCATTGGGAAAGGTACAGGAGGAGGAGATCCTTTTCTTCCCACCATTTTTTATTTATTTCCAACTCTATAGCATGACTAGGTCTTTTGACAGCCACACATGCAAACACAATATGAAAAGTTTGGGCAGTTACTCAAGCATCTGGCACCATGTGGATGGAACATACTGATGGCTGAGCTGTTCCACTGTGAGGCCAGGTGCTCTGGCACCACGCAGGCAGAGTGAGACAGCAAGCGGGATCCGGGTTCTTGGCTCCACTCTAATTGCTGCTCTTTCCCCTCCTCTTGTCTTCCTAATTCCTTCTACTTCCAGTACATACTGGACTGGCCTCATCACAAAGAGCAGGAGGAGAAGCCTAGTGAGTTAGGGATCTAAAGTGAGATGGGGATGCCTTGGGACTGTCTTCTTCCAGGAAAGAACTCTTCTACTTTTCTTTCCTCTTCCTCTTCTCATACCTAGGATTCCAAGAAAAAGATCTATGACTCTGCTTAGTTAGGTATTCCTTTCTTAATGTCAGGTTGATTTTTTTTTTCCTTTGGTGATGTGCAAGATCCAGGTGAGCATAGACCTACCTCGTCAATAATTAGTTATCAGCATAGTGATCATTTAGAGTTGTCTGGAATTCTGTGGTGAAACAAATCCATTGTAGGTCAGGCATGTCTCTTCACTCCTAGCTTTCAGGAATTGTTTCCTTTTGTTCCCTCAGAGAGGGGACAGGGGAATAAGGCACTGCTGTTGATTCTAGGGCTCTTATGTGCCATGTTGTCTACATACATTGTTTTTTTTATTTCTTATAGAACTCTGCCAGATAGACATTATCACCCCATCTTACAGATGTGGAAATAGAGACCTTGAGAAGTAAGCTCAGACAGCTAAAGCAGTAAAAGTGGGGTTTGATTTCTAGCTGGGCTGATTCCAAAGCCAGCATGCTTTCCAAGGTGCCATTGCCATGGGGGTTACATGCATTTTAACTGAGAGTTTTAACAAGAAGGAACTGATTCTTTCAATAGAGTTTTGGGCATCAGTCTGACATTTCTTTTGAGGAATCCTTGTCCTGAAATTATGGCACAGAAGTAGTGGTTTGGTGTTCTTCTGTGGATAATCTGCCCTGGTGGTCCAGTAAAACTAATCTTATACTTCATGAAGGGAAAACACCTTCCCAGGAAACACAAGACTGATGCATTTCATACAAGCCATAACTCTTACAGGCAGGGATGACCTAGCAATCAAGGACATCTCTGTCCAGGCAACAGGACTCTTGTTAATGAATTTGCTAATAGCTGCTTCCTATTGACTTACATTGGTCAAAGTTCAGTCATTGTCATTACTGTCTGAATCCCGAATGCTTGACCTTTTGAGTGATGTGACAGAGGTACTGCAAGACAAGCACCATCCCTGTATATTTCCCTAGCTGGGATGACTGTTGACTAGATACCTGCCCCTTACTCTTCTCTCCTCATACTCTCCCCAGTGGAGAGCTGGTTCAGATTCCATTGTTTCATTATCCTTTCTGAGCAAATAACTTCCAAATTGGCATCACCCCTGTTCCATTTCCACAAATATCCCCCTGTCTACCAGTTATTTCCAGCAGGACATCTCACAGTCACTTCAAGCCCAGGATTTCCAAAATCACAAATTGTCTCCCCTTGGGGCAAGGTTTTTCTCCAAAACAGTTCATCTGCTGGTAACTCAACAATGCTAGTCATCCTTACTTTGGAATCCTTTATGAACCACCTCTTTTATTTATCCCTTACTTTTCTTCCTAAGTAAATTTTCTGGGACCCATTTCTTCATCCTGAATTCCACGGACATCACTCTGCTCCCTAAAGGCCTGGCTCTTGCCCTGGTAGATCTCGATTTTCTTGCAGTTGCAGATTGGGTTCTATCTTCAAATTCTGGGACTCATCCCATTTCTAGACAAAAGAAAATTAAAGAATACTGGACTAATTGTTTTCCTCTCCCTCAGGCGCAAGCATCATAGTTTTAATCATGCATTGGAACATTTTAAAATTAATTTTTATTAACCAAGTAATAAGTGAATATTCTCCTAATAATTAAAACCTTACCATTAAAGCTAAGGTCCCCATTGACCTTCCCTACTTTGCCCCCAGTGAATTCCCAGTTTGTTTGTATATTTCCAGATCTTTTCCTAAGTTTTAATACACATATATGCATCCATAGAAAATACTGTTGTTTTCCTTTTTTCTAATACAAATGATCACATATAAATGTAGTATACTGTACATATTCTGTGATATGTTTTTTTTAACTCAACTTCCATTTATTCAATGAATATTTTTCAGGTAAATGCTCAGTGCCAGTCACTGTTCTGAATTGCTAAGAATACACTGGACAACCAGCTGAGAAAATCAAACCCCCTGAGTTCATAGAGTTCACATGGATGATCTGTTTACGTAGTACAAATAGATACAGCTCATGCTTTTCAATGACTATGTAGTATTCCATCGCATAGACATGCTGGAGTTCATCTAGCCATTCCTGTATTGATGGACATTTAGATAGTTTCCAATGTTTGGCTATGACAGTACTACCATGAGCACCCTCATCAATGCCTCCTTGGGCACATGTGCATGTCTCTCTGGGGTAAATGCCAAGACATGGCACTGCTGAGCCAAGTGCCGTCCAAAGAGGTTCTAGCACTTCCAGCAGTGTGTACAAGAGGACTCACTTTGCAAATCCTCGCCAATGCTTGATATCATCTGAATTTTATGCATTTTACTCATCTCATGAATGCAAAATGGAATCTTGCTGTTATTTAATATCAGTCAAGTTTTCATAAAGTTCCCATTTACATACTGGGATGAAATGGATGAAATGTACAGGTTGAGTTAAATCACTACAAGACCTTGCTTTTTACAAATTTACATTGATGGGGACAGATATGAAGGACAACATAGGAAAAAATGGCCATCAAGTGACCACATAAAATAAAGTAGCTATCTTTGGTTTCCCTCCCTTCTTTGTGCATAAGTTTCATGATCCTGAAGCTCCCTGGTGGCCATTTCTGATCTTCCTCTGGTGTGGTCTTCAATGTCTGAATTTCAGCTCTTATAATCTGCCTGTGAAAGAACACTTGGCAAAGCTAGAGGGAGGATGTTGGTGAGGGGAAGAAACAGCACATGCAAAGGTCCCTGTGCAGGGAACGACTGTGCCAGGCACAGAGGAGGTCCCACTTAACTGGGTGAGTGAATGGATTAGTCATGAGTGGCTCAATGTATCAAAGTTTAAAATAGGAGTCAGAGAGTAGTGAGAGTGAGGGTGAAGGGGTGGGTAGGAGCCTGATCACAAAAAGCATAGTATGACATACTAAGGATTTGGCCTTGGTCTTGTGGACAATGGAAAGCCCTTCCATGTTTACTAGAACTCATCTATAAAACTGTTGTCTGTTATCTTGACCTCATTGTTAAAGTGAAAAAAAGAAGATAAAAAGTACTCTTCAGAGAAGTCTCCTGGTGTTAAGATTACTGAATTAAGATCAGTGATACTAATTAGGTGGTTTGATGAACACAGAATTGGAGTGAAAGTATGAGGATGACTTTGAGGGAGAGTATAACTGTAGGACCAATGCATGCCTTTGTTCAACAAGGGTTTTTTGGTGCTCACTCTGTGCAAGGTACCATTTAAATGCTGAAGATATCAACTGCACAGAAAAGATAAAGCTTATACTCTCATGGAACTTTTGTTCCAGTGGGGGTGGGCAGTGTGAGGGGACAGACAGTAAACAGCCATGTGCTATGTCAGGCGGTTGGTGCAATAAGAAAAGCACAAGTAAGGAGAAGGCACTGAGAGTGATTAAAAGGAAGAACAAGAGTGAGCAATGCAGATGGGAGAATGGGGACATCAAGGTAGAGGGAGTAACAAGTGCAAATGTCCTGAGGCCAGGTGTGCTTGGCACATGCAGGGAACAGATATTTATGGGGCGCCTGTGATACACCATTCTTGAGTTGCTAGAATAGAAAGGTGAGCAAGGGGGGCAAGATTGCTGCTCTTATAAGAAACACCTTCGTCATGTACTATCTTTTATTAGTTTTTTTCTTAGAGAGTGTATTAGTTTGCTAGGGCTGACATGACAAAGTACACAGACTGGGTGGCTTAAGCATGAGAAATTTGTTTCCTCACAGTCCTGAAGACTAGAAGCCCAGGATCAAGATGTCACCAGGGTTGATTTCTTCTGAGGCCTCTCTCCTTGGCCTGTAGATAGACATCTCCTGGTGTCCTCACATGGTTTCTTCTCTGTGTGTCTCTGTGTCCTAATCTCCTCTTCTTATAAGGACATTAGTCATATTGAATTAGGCCCATCTATATGATCTCATTTTACCTTAATTACTTTTTAAAGGCCTTATCTCCAAGTGTAGTCACATTCTGAGGTACTGGGTTTAGAACTTCAACATATGAATTTTGGGGAGATACAACTTAGCCCATAACATAACTATGTTATTTTTATTTTTTTATTGAAGTATAGTTGCTTTACAATATTATCTAAGTTCCAGATGTACAATATAGTGATTTACAACTTTTAAAGTTTATAGTCCCTTTATAATATTATAAAATATTGGCTATATTCCCCATTTTGTATAATATATCCCTTTAGCTTATTTTATACCTAATAGTTTGTACCTCTTAAGGCCCTACCCCTATTTTTCCCCTCCCCCATTCCCTCTCCCCACTGTTAACCACTGGTTTGTTCTCTATATCTGTGAGTCTGCTTCTTTTTTGTTATATTCACTTGTTTGTGTAGTTTTTAGATTCCACATATAAGTGATATCATACAGTATTTGTCTTTCTCTGACTTATTTCACTTAGCATAATGACCTCCAAGTCCATCCATGTTGTTGCAAATGACAAAATTTCATTCCATTTTATGGCTGAGTAATATTCCATTGTATATATATACCACATCTTCATTATCCATTCATCTGCTGATGGACATTTAGGTTGCTTCTATATCTTGGCAATTATAAATAATGATGCTATGAACATTGGGATGCATATATCTTTTCAAATTAGTGGGGTTTTTTTTTTCATATATATATCCAGGAGTGGAATTGCTGGGTCATACGGTAGCTCTATTTTTAGTTTTTTGAGGAACCTTCATACTGTTTTCCATTGTGGCTGCACCAATTTACATTCCCATTAACAGTGTAGAAGGGTTCCCTTTTCTCCATATTCTCACCAACATTTGTTATTTGTGTTCTTTTTGATGATAGCCCTTCTGACGGGTGTGAGGTGATATCTCATTGAGGTTTTTTTTTTTTTTGGCGGTACGCGGGCCTCTCACTGTTGTGGCCTCTCCCGTTGAGGAGCACAGGCTCCGGACGCGCAGGCCCAGCGGCCATGGCTCACGGGCCTAGCCGCTATGCGGCATGTGGGATCTTCCTGGACCGGGGCACGAACCCGTGTCCCCTGCATCGGCAGGCGGACTCTCAACCACTGCGCCACCAGGGAAGCCCTCTCATTGAGGTTTTGATTTGCATTTCTCTGATGATTAGCAATGTTGAACATCCTTACATGTGTTTGTTGGCCATCTGTATGTCTTCTTTGGAAAAATGTCTATTCAGGTTTTCTGCCCATTTAAAAAATTGTATTGTTTGTTTTTTTGATATTGAGTTGTAATGAGCTGTTTATATATGTTGGATAGTAATCCCTTATCAGTCATATCATTTGCAAATATTTTCTCCCATTCAGTAGGTTGTCTTGGTTTTTGGCAGTGGTTTCCTTTGCTGTGTTATTATTATTATTTTTTTTTTTTTGCGGTACGCGGGCCTCTCACTGTTGTGGCCTCTCCCATTGCGGAGTACAGGCTCCGGACACGCAGGCTCAGCGGCCGTGGCTCACGGGCCCAGCCGCTCCACGGCATGTGGGATCTTCCCAGACCAGGGCATGAACCCGTGTCCCCTGCATCGGCAGGCGGACTCTCAACCACTGTGCCACCAGGGAAGCCCCTTGCTGTGTTATTTTTAAGATAGCAATAATTATCGTTGAATCCTTCTCCCTCTATCTTGTCACATTTCCCTCCCTCCTCTGTTTGAATGGCCACTGCATACTGGATCTTTGCTTTCACAGGAGTCGTTTTCAGAATGCATCTTTCCCAGGAGAAAAGGCCACTGAGAATCTTACCATAGGTTAAACAATAGTAAGCACCCTGGGTTATCTTTCACATTTATCAAAAATAGTTAGCTTGATCCTTGATAAAATCCCCATGAGGATGCTACCTTGTACCTGACCAGGTAGGAGCCTTCAACAGAGCTGGCTCTGAATGGCTCTGCAGCAGCAGTTAATGTAACTGAGGCATGGAATATGGCAACTCTCTCACAACAGTGGATGTCCATTTCATCCTCTGCCCCATCTCCTTTCCAAGGAGCCGAATGACATCATAAAGAGCTATTAACTGTCTCAGGGCCAGACCCACTAGGAAGAAGGTTGGCTACCCAGGACTGAGCCCAAAGCACATCCACACATTGGAAAGCATTTCTTACTACAGAAGACTGGGTACCTTCTGAGCTCAAAGGAAGATCCAGAATTCATGGGTGGGGGTGGGGACTGTTTCTTCTCTTCGAACCATTTTTCCAATCTCTCATACCTAAGCCCATTTCCTTCCTCCCCCTGTCCTCTTTGTTCCCCAAAGAAACAGGCTAACAATGTCTATAGAATTATTGAGCTTTGTTGTTTAAATTCATTTTCAGGAATTATTGACCCCATAGAACTTAATGACACCTTGGAGTTGAGGCTCTTTGTGTAAACCCTTCTTCATCCTTTACAGATTAACAGTCAGGTGGGATTTGAAAGGGCTCCAACGTCCAAATGCTAAAATCTATACCAGACTTTCAGCTGAAAGAAAGTTACTATTCCTGCATACTAGCTTGATTTTTTAAAAACTAGACCACCAACACAACAAAATTCAATTGATGTCCCTTTCCTAAAAAAAAAAAAATAATAATTTTTTTTAAGCCAAGAGACTGATCAACTGGTTGAAAATCAGGAACATGAACAGCTTTCTCTCAAATGTACTATGTTCATGGCCTGTAAAATCTGATTGCTAACAACGTCAAATTAATTAAGTGTATATAAAGCAGCCACAGCCACTAAAAGCAGATTTTTTTCTGCAGTGAGAGGCGGTACGCGGGCCTCTCACTGTTGTGGCCTCTCCCGTTGTGGAGCACAGGCTCCGGACGCGCAGGCTCAGCGGCCATGGCTCACGGGCCCAGCTGTTCCACGGCACGCGGGATCCTCCCGGACCGGGGCACGAACCCACGTCCCCTGCATCGGCAGGCGGACTCCCAACCACTGCGCCACCAGGGAAGCCCTAAAAGCAGATTTTATTTTAACTTAACCCATGGAAAATAGGGAACAGTGTACTCCTAGGTTCTGCATAAAAAGCCACCCCTCTATTGCTAGATTCAGAAGTGTAATTTTTATTTTAGTGGAGATCTTCTCCACCCTCCCCAAAAGGGAGCTGAATTTGTTTGCCTTTAGCCAGGTTGTAGTGAAAGCATGAGACTACTAACTCCGTGTCGGGTTTCTCTGGGATTAGAAGGTATAGAGGAAGGGGTGCAGTCCTACTGTGTGAGCCCATTCCTCTTTAAAATGAGCCCAGATGCACAGCCGGGCCCTGTCTGACACGCACAGCTTGGGCTAGCGCCGTTATTACCCAATCAAGGCATCTGCCCATTTCTAATCCTTCAATACAGAGAGACAGTTCTACAATCCCACATAATATGTACCAGCTGAATGGATCCCAATTTATCAGTAAAACTATAAGTTGCAGAACACCAGGCTAAAACTAAAGTAATAAACCCTGTGATCCCTGTACCATACATTTGAGGCCGTTATTTAAGGTCTCCAAGGCGATCGGTACCATAAAAACCATTTCTCAGGAATTCTGCCAGCTATAGGAGCTCACTGCAACTGTTCGTGCTAATATGTTACAACTTGTTTATTGCACTCCCAAGCATCTGCAGCATCCGCAGTGTTACCAGGGGAGGGGAAATGATGCACGTACCCTCTCGATAGGCAGCCAGAGTTTTGTTTCCTATGTATACAAAAAAAAAGGATGCTTTTCCTTTTCTCATACCCTTACTACTCTGTACCCCTCTCCCCAGAAACAGCTCGAATGCTCAAAGGAGATGGAATAGGGCCTCTATTAATCTTTATACCTCTTTAGGAACTCTCACCACTTTCAGTGCAAAGATATCATGCAGCTGTGTGGCAGAGTTTGTGCAAAATCTGGGGTAAACAGGAAATTGAGAGACACAGATTGAGATGTTAATTTCACAAAGCATCCACGTGGCCTTGGGCAGGTTATTTAACTTCTTTGAGCCTTCATTTCCTCATGTGTATTTTTGTTTGTTTGTTTTTAAGAAACAACAGTGCCTCTTTAAGGATTAAATGAGATAACATGTAAAGAGCTTATTACAGTGACTGGTTTATAGCAGGAATTTGAAAAATGTTAGTTCCTTTTGCCTGATTATTTACTGCACCGACAGAATATAAGATACCAATTTGCTACTTTTATAAAAGAGTTGAATATATTGGAAACAAGATCTTAGTACATTAATTCCAGCTATTTGCCTAGTAAATCTTCAGTGCAATTTCTAGGGTGCTGATAAAGAAAAACCCCTGTATTAGTTTTCTAGGGCTGCCATGACAAAAGACCATAGACTGGGTGGCTTAAACAACAGAAATTAATTTACTCACAGTTTTGGAGACTAGAAGTCCAACATTGAGGTGTCAGCAGGTTTGGTTTCTTCTAAGGCCTCTCTCCTTGGCACGTAGGTGACCATCTTCTGCCTGTGTCTTCACATGGTTTTCCTTCTGGGCGTGTCTGTGTCCTAATTTCCTCTTATTTTAAGGATACCAGTCATATTGGATTAAAGCCCACCCTAATGACATCATTTTAACTTAATTATCTCTTTGAAGACACTATCTCCAAATACAGTCACATTCTGAGGTACTGAGGTTAGGACTTCAACATATGAATTTCAGGGCATAAAATTCAGCCTGTAACCCTCTCCTACCTTGCCAACCCTGTTTTAGCCATGGTAGGGGGATAGAGAGGGCCTGATTCCACCTGAGCAGGTTTTATGTGGGTCTAGGTGCCATTATGTGCTCATTATCATCTTTTAAAATATGAAGTGAATTTGGAAACTCACCCATTATATTGTTTAACACATGAAACAAATCTAGCAGATGTAGAAGTTTCAATAAAAATATTATCTTATGACACCCGCTGACTAATTGACTACCTCGTGAAGAACTTGAGAAAAAGTGTAAAGCCTTCCCAGTAATGGATTAGTAATCTGCTGACTGAAGTCCTTTAGGTTGCCGAGAAGTCACTTCCCAGTTAATAGAGCTGGTAGTCATCTAGTGTGCCATCATGGTTGGTTTGGCTCGTGATGGATAATGGCTGGATTACATAGTTGGACAGCTGTGCTGTGAAGAGGCTCTGCCCATCGGCATAGGGCCTTGCTTCTCTGCTCTAGGGACTAAGCTTTGAGAACCCGGTGGCCTCTTATCTCTGTGTGGAGAGTGTAGCAAGCCAAGGCAGGGAGGAGCCCAGCAGCAGGGCCATGGGGACTGGTTCTGGGGAGGTGTATTAGTTCCCTTCTGCTGCTGTAACAAATCTCCACATATTTCTTATCTTCCATTTCTGGAAGTCAGAAGTCCCAACTCCATTTCACAGGGCTAAAGTCAGGCTGTTTGTTGGTAGGCTGGTTCCTTCTGGAGGCTCCAGAGGAGAATCTGTTTCCTCACCTTTTCCAGCTTCTGGAAGCCACTTGTACTCCTTCCTGCCTCTTCAAAGCCTGCAGCATTGTGTCTTCAAATCTCTGATTCTCTGACCTTGTTACCCTTGTCACATTTTCTCTCTCACTCGGACCTTCTCTTTCACTTATAAGGACCTTTGTGATGACATTGGGCCCACCTGGATAATCCAGGATAATCTCATTTCAAGATCCTTAGCTTAATCAATCCACAAGATCCCTTTTGCCAGGTGAGGTGACACGTTCACAGGTTCTGGCAATTGGGATATGGACATCTTTCAAGGGGTCATTATTCTGTCTGTCACAGGCCTGGCAGATGGGCTCTAGGGTGAGGAGGTAGGAGGTTGTCAGCAGCTCCAAATTCCAAGCCAAAGAATTTAACCTGGCTTGGGGGTGGGAAGATGGATAAGCATGTGTGTGCATCAGTTGGGGCTGGCGGGAAGTGTGTGTGTGTGTTTTGTACAAAGATAGGGTTCAGGAGGCCCATGAACTATCATTAATTCATTCATTCCTGTGAAAGTGTCCCTCTCTTTAGATTCTCAAAAGTATCTTCACTTCTACTAGGTTAAGACCTTGCTTCAGGCCCTAAACAAAAGAAAGAGCTGCCAGACCCCACAGATCTCAGAGCTCCCTAGAACCATCCTCTTTGCTCACTGTCGCAAGTTCTATTTTTCTTTTTTCTTCTTCTTCTAACTTTTTTTTTCTGGCTACCGTTTATTGAGTACTTACCATGAGTAGACAGAGTGCTACATGCTTTATCTCTTATTTATCCTGTAATCCTTGCTGCATCTGTTAGCATGAGGTGTCCTGCCATCACAAATAAACCACAGAATTGCAGTGTTTCGACACCAAAGAGGCTATTTCTTGTCCACAGGGCCCTCTGTTGCTGGAGCTCTGGTCCCAGGGCAGCTTTCCTCCACACGATGGTTTGCTATGAAGGCCTTGTCCATGGGGCTGCTGCACATCCTCCAGGACCTGGGATCCTCTGCCTCTAGCACTTAGCTGGGGAAAAGTGAGTAGAAAAGGTTTACCTGCTCCTTAAAAAGTCCTGGCCAGAGGAGGCATGTGTCTTTTCTGCTCACATTCTTTTGTCTAACACATGGAGTACTTGGCCACAAGGGGGACTGGGTTATGCAGCTGTCTGGCTGGGTGGTTTCTTCCTAGCAGTGACTCAGACTGTGCAAGTTTCAGAGAGTGAGCATTTTTGGTGGACAGCTGCTATCTCTTCCATCCCCTGAATAACCCTATTTGGTATGATTATCTCTATCAATGAACAAATCAAGACCTGGATATTTCTAATAACGTGACCTGGTTAAGTAAGTGGTATAATCAGGATTCCTGCACAGGCCTGTCAGAATTTTTAGTGCAAATCCTGTATTTGTAACCAGTGCCTCATGCCAGCACTTGTCCTGCTGCAATGCTTATCAACCTCCTTTTTGCCTGACAGTCCTCGGAGGGGTCAGCCACCCCCTGAACCCATGGGGTATCAAGTCTGCACCCCCTGTTCTGAGAGGCAGCCTAGAATCAGCCCCTTGCTGTTCTTTCCTGCTTTCTGTCTTTCTCCTGTCAAAATCCCAGGTCCCTTGTGCTGTCTCCAAACCCCATGATCCAGGTATTTTATGATCTCTTATTTCCCTCAGTCAACAACACGGATCCATCATGGTTCATTTTCCCAAACCTATTCCAAAGGTGGTGCCAGACATCTAGCCCCAAGCATCGCCATCTTTAATTCCTCCCTCTCCCTCATCCATCCATTTACCTACCTCTGACATTTATCCCGTGCCTACTCAGTGCCAGGCACTATGTGGTATGCTCGGTAGAAATATGACCCAAGACTTGGGCTTAAGGAGCTGATGATGGCTATTTCAGAACCCAGTAATGCCAGCATTTATCCTCCTCTCTGTTTCCACTGTCAAATGTTCAGCTCATGCCCTTATTCCCTCTTTGAGCGCTCAGTAATTTCCTCACTGGTCTCCTACCTTATTTATCTTTAGTTTAATTGCTTCCATATGTTGTTGCCAGGTTACTCTGTAGAAAGCAGTGTCTTGATTATGTCAATTTCCAGCCCTAAAATTTCTATAGCCCCACAATTTCTATTGACCACAGAATAAGGTTAGAACTCTCTAGTGTGACATACAAAATCTTCCATGATCTGTCACCTCTTGATTTTTCTAATTTTATATCCCATTTCCCCCCTTTCCCATCATCCTACCCCAAACTGACAGTCTTATGAGTCTCTCCATATTTTCCTTCTTTACCCCTCACTTGCATACGCACCCCACACATACCCTGGTTTTTTTCTGACATTAAAGTGTTTGGTCCTGCAAGTCTCTCATATGAGTGAGTCCATTTGTGCTCTATAAATAGGTGTTGAATGAATGTCTAGGTCCTAGCTTGGTCTCTAGCGCAACTACATCCCAAACATAATACTGTGTACCTTTGTCATGGCAATAAATTCACTGTATAATATTTATTTATGTATGTGTCTTATCACTCCTACTAGACGGTGCTCAGGGCCATATGTGATTTACCTTTAGTTATGACATGCCAAACCATCTTCCACCTGAGCACAAATGCCCTGCACATAGTAGGTCCTCAAAAAATTGTGTGTGTGTGTGTGTGTGTGTGTGTGTGTGTGTGTGTGTTGAATGGTTAGAATGGTTAGACCCTGCTGGAGTACTTTGAGGATTAGAGAGTCTATTTAAGGCACACAGTAGGCTCTCCTCTGGGAACATATCATGCTAAGGTGTTAATGGCTGATAACTGTGCAGAACCATTTCTATAGGGGCATTTAATAAGGAATCTAAAGGGATAAGTGTCTAACTTTAGGTTCCTGGACCAAGGGGAGAGGTGTTTGGAGGCAGGGCTCCACTAATCATTCCTCATGGACAATGGGATCCTCAGCACAGAGGCAGCCTTTCTGTCCACACTGGAAACAATTTATGCCTAGGAATTAACACTGTAGAGTGAGGTGCCCCAGATACTGATGGAGCCTGGGTACTGGAGTGGGAGACACTGGGTCATCTATCATCTAGCACAGGATTGGGCAGAATATAGGTTGAACAAGTTAGTAAACGTATCAGAGCTGGGGTGTGAATGAGAGCTCTAGTGTAGGGCTCTTTGCAATAGTCACCTCTCTGGGTGCTTCTCACCGAGGTGGAGACGGACTTAGAGTACTGAAGTGTTATGAAGCTTCACTGTTGCTTTGTTTAGTGAGTAGGTAGCTTTCTAACCGTGCCCTTTTGATAACCACAAGTGTTGCTGTCCTCTTCATTTGGTGCCAGTCCTGGGGAGCACAGACAGGCTGGGGGTTGTGTCTTTATTAGAGACATTAGCCACCAAGGGAGCCGGCTCAGAGTTTCACATGATTTTCTGCTGAGTAGGTGGCCAGCAGAGTCACCAGGCACCACATGATTTAATTAGAGACAAGATTTCAAGCTTTGTTTGTGTTCCCAGGATTTGGCATGATGGTACAGCTGGGACCCTGGTATTTGGCATCCTCTGTTTAGGTAATTGGTACGGCAGGGAGGGCTTCATTGGACCAACAGTAAGTTTTCTCCACTGAAGGTTTACAATATCCAAAATACATTTCACTGACTTTATTTTATTTTATTTTTTTCATTTCACTGACTTTAAATGAGTCACTGGATACAATCCAGCCAAAGAAGGCACACGTCTTAGAAACTCTGTTGCTTAAATTCTTCTCTGAGACTTCGGAAAGGCAGGGTTTGAAGCCCAACACACCTAATTCTTATATTAGTGATGTAAAGCTAACTCTTTTCTGTCAGTCTTCTCTATAGTTTATGTCCCTTGTACATTTCAGAATGTTGTCAATCAAAATGAAAAGTATGACATAAGAATCCATCGTATCACGAATCCCCTTATCATCCTATTTCTCTTTCTCTAATCTGGTGTAACCTATTCTTACTGCCGCTATTGCTCTCACCTTGCCCTGGGCCATCCCGTATCCAAATGACTCGGCGTTGCTCCAAATGGAGATGACAGTTCTTGGACTATGGGCTGTCATCGATACTTTCTGCCCCCATGACAGACGGCACTAATTAATTGATTACAGTCCACTTTCTTAAAGAGCTGGTCTTGTGTATGGAGTTCTACTCAGGAGACCCCCAGGCAGCCACCACTGATCAGTGAAAGTTAGCAAGTGAGATAACACCTATTTTCTCAATTAAGCAGTTTCTATTGACTTCTAGAAATGAAAAATGAGGATTTAGCTCTCTTAAAATATCCCTTTTCCTATCCTTTCTTCTCCAGGATTTTTTAGTTTTTCTACTGATCATCTTTGTAACTTTAAGTAATATGGTTAATTTTCTCTTTTTTGTTCAATCCAGTTTAGCAGTATTTCTTGATGTCCTACTTTATAAGGAGAGGGTAATAGCTTTCTTGCAGTTTTCTTCACTTTCCTCTCCCATTGTACTTTTCCATGAATTTTATATTGTCATATTGTTAACATTTACGTCCTTTTCTTTGCATGGTGTGTCCTGCTCACTCTTAATGAGACAGTCTACCCCCACCAATCTCTTTTTGTTAGCCTGCTTTATTTTTCTTTAGAGCAGTTTTCACCATTTGAAATATTACATATTTATTTTTAAATTACCTCTCCTCAACTGGAGTTTAAATTTCATGAAGGGAGAGAATTTGTTTTGTTTAGTGCTATATTCCTAGCATCTAGAATACTGTTGGCATAGTAAGTGAGGTGCTTAATAAGTACCTGCTTAAGGAATAAACGGATTCTAATCATGCTCCATACCCCTCAGTTAACTCTTATTGGCTGAATCAGCCCTTTGTGTCCACTAGGGCATTGAAAACTTCCATTGAAGGCACTCTCCAAACTAGGATCCCATTAAAGAAATTTACTTATTATCTAGCTTTAACTTTTTAGGCATATTGGCTTCCTGAGGAAGTGGAACCCAGAACAGGGACATTTTGATAAGAAGGAGGACAAAGAAGGGGAAATTTCACAACGTCAGTTTGCTTAAGGAGGTGAAACTTTGGGAGATTTAGAATTATGCAGAATAGAAACTGAAAGAGGTAGAAAAGGAAAGGGAACTTTACCTACTTAAAATATTTCTTCTTGGACTGGCTAAGAGCTACATGTATGTAGTAGCAGCGTTCTGAAAAGACTGGCCTTTGAGTCAGATAGACTTGAGTTCCAATTCTTCTCTGCTGTTGGCTGTGTGACATTGGATGAGTTACCCAACCTCTCTGGAAAATTCATTAGCATTATTCATAAAGATAAACTCCTGTTTAATAACTTCTGCATACTCCTGCTCAAATGCTCAAACATAAAATGGAAAGAGCCTCTTGATGCCCTGGAGGAAGAAAAGGAAATAAGGGCTGTATTGTTCAGTTATAAATAATGAGAGGGGCTATATTTTAAATGAGGAAAGTACTTCATTATCTCACATGACAAGGAGTGTGGTGCTAGGTCATTTGTGGGTTAGTTCAATGGCTCTGTGATATTAATGAGTAAGGTCAGAGTCTGTTTCGGCTGTTTCCTCAAGATTTAAGGTGGCTGCAGCAGCTTGAAGGATATCCTTATGTGACAGAAAGATTGGAGAATGGGAAAGGGTTTTCTCCTCACCTTCTTCTTTCTTTTATCAGGGAAGACACTCCTTCCCAGAAGTTCCCAGCAACTCTTATTTATGCGTAGCCACAGGCATGATGGGAAATGAGTATGTGGCATTTTGAGCCTCCATCATGGAAACAGGCTCCACCCAGAGGAAGCAGCAGGTAGATCTGGCTATTGGGTAAGCAGCTAAACAGTATCTACTCCAGAGATAAGTGACTAAGGGAATATGTTTGTAGCAGATATTTTTACTCAGCTTCAACACACGGTGCTACAGGCAACAGTAAACACCTCCAGAATATCTCTACATAAATCCGAAGAGTAGACACTTAATCCAGATTACTGAATAAGAGTTGCCATTTCCTACTATGTACTAGACACTCTACAAATTTCAACTTATTTATGTTTTCCGATAACATCTCATAAAGTAGGTAGTATTATTCCTCTATTACACAGATCTAGAAATGTATGTCAAGTTGCCTAAGGTCCCCTAGCTGGTAAGTGGCTGAGTTACAATTGGAAGTTAGAGTTTTCTGATGCCTGTGTTTGTTGTACTTCTTTGTCTCCATCACACTCTTCCCCAAATGCTTACCTGCCCCAGCCAGGAAACATGATCTTCCTCTGGGACACAACAAGATGGCCAGATGACTGCCTCTGAGGCCCTTTCTAACACACTCACCTACGAAGTGAGCATTCTTTGATGGTTTGAAGAGATCTTTTAGTTATTTTAACTTTTTTCCTATTGACCTGAAGGCATTAAAAAAAAAAAGTACACTTAGGTATGATTCAGTGATTCTGAGTACTTTTTTTCCCTCCGTTTTAAATTTTTCTCTCTGATTGCTCCATTCTTGTTTGCAACTCTCGTGGCTGGATAAAGCCTGGGCAAGTCTTTGGATGTCAATCATTTTGAAGGGCGACTTTCTTGCATGACTTGGTGAGATCTGAAAGGAGGATAGCCGCGATGGGGAGGCTGTGGTGAGGCGTCCCCAGGCAGCTGGCAGTCTTGAGCATCCAAATGTAATTGCTCTGTTTTATTCACCCCAGCCTGCCCGCTGTGTTCATCAGGCTGGCCAGTGAACAGAAGGGAATCAGGGCTGAGATGGCCTCAGAAAGTCAGGCACGTACAACCAAAGTTTAAAAATATGTAAAAAAAAAAAATTACTTGGATGTGATTTGCTCTCATAGAACTCAATTTCTGGATAAGAACAAGAAGAAACAGTGCAAAACTGGAGCACTAAAATTCATCTTTGCCGAAGAAAATGCAGGGAGAGCTGTGAACATTTAATAATTTGGGTATCTAACCACCCATAGTAAGTGCTTGCTTAATGCATAGACAAGACAGGGAGATTTAGAAAGCAGGCATCTCAAGGCATTTCCAATTTATTTAAGGAACTCTTTGATCTGTTTTGAAATTTAGGATTCTGCTTTTGACTTTGCTAGATAAAGTTGGAGTAGAAATGAATTATTCATATGAAATATTGCCTCAATAACACTGCATCAAATAAACATAATGAAAAGCTGCCCATGTTATATAAGGGTAGCTAAGTCACAACTCTTCTGAATTGCAAAGTTAAGCACTCGGGGCTAGATTCCTCTCCAACATTACTCTATGGAAGAATCTGCTTAGGAGGATGTAACACTCAGTTCCTTTTTATTTCCAGTCAGATATGCGTTTGTGGTTTATGGGTTTAAACTGCAGTCATAACCATAAATCTCACAGTCCTCATCCTGAATCCATCCAAGTCATTGGAGGCCTGAGAGCAATTTCCAGGACAATGTATCCCACACCACTTCAGCATTTTAAGTTCACCATAAAAATATGGTAAAACCAGTATGTTCCCCCTCCCTCCATGAAGTATGATATTTTCAGCAGCCTCTGAAAGCATACCCACATCCATGCCTTGAAGGGAAAATTTTAAGGCAAATAGAACCATCACTTATCAGCATCATCTTTTCTGATGATGCTTTGGATAACAGGTTAAAAGAGAGAGAAGGATAAACCAAACCTAAACAGTGCACATCTGGGGAATTGAGCTCTGCTACAATTCAATAGATAACACTCGAATTCTTGCTGACAATCCGATTTTAAAGAATGGTAGTTCAATAAAGGTATAGGAAGTCGCCAGAGTCAGACTTGGGCAAAATGGTGAGGAAGGCAGAGTGTCTTCAGAGCTGCCCTTGTCCCCTGTCCCTCCTTTCTTCCTCTTCCTTCAAAAACGTGTATAGCCATGTGCTGTGTACCAGGCACTGTGCAATGGTAAACAAGACGGCATGGGCTTTGCCGTCAGAGAGCTGATGTTTTAGAGAGGAAGAGAGGCAATAGAATAAGTAATGAACAAACGTGTGATGAGCATGAGGCCTGGGGAATTGAAAGGTTCCGTGGGAACGCATGGCTGGGTGTCCTAAGTGTCCGAGAAGATGTCCTTGAGGAAGGGCAATGTAAGACTGGAAGCCTGCATTAGCTGGGAGAAGGGGTTGTTGGTGAAGATTTAGGAGAGAATGTTTCATGTACAGGAAACAACATGGGCAAAGGCCTGGAGGCCAGATAGATTGTAGCATGTTGAAACCGAAAGGAGTTTTCTTTGCCTGGGGCTAAGATTTCCTAGGGGGAGACTGGAGAGAGATAAGCGATAAGAGAAATTAAGAAGAGATCAGATTATAAAGAGTTTATGTTAGAGAAGATAAAGGGTTTGGACTTCAGAGCAATTGGGAGCTACTGAGGGTTTTCAGCAGGGGTGTGGCATGGTGAGATTAATATTTTGGAAAGATCACTGATGATGGTCTAAAGCAGTAATTGGAAGGGAGCAAGGATGGAGGCACAGAGATGCATGGGAAGCTGTTGCAGTCACCTGCTGAGGGATGGCAGTGGCCTGCAGCAGGGTGGGAGTTTGGGATGAAGAGCTTTAAAAGAGGTACTATTAGCAGGACTTGGTGACTGATTGGGTGTGAGAGGTGACCGGGATACCCTCAGGAAAACTCTCTCTTAGAGGACAGAGAATAAATTCATTAAGAGAATTGAGCATTAGTCAGGAGAGGTAGAGTGAAGAGGATACATGAGAGAGATTTTCAAATATTTAGTATAGCATTGCTTACAAAATGTTTTGATTAAATTTATTGTCTCCAAGTGACCAGTCAAGAGTGCATCTATTAAAATATTATATGTCCAAAGAAAGTGAGTGTAGGTATTCTCTGAGCTCACGCATTGCATCGTAGAATTGGGGAGTGTGTCCCAGTCCAAGTATTCTCCATCACAAACCCACGGGTGAGGAAGAGGAGTTAGGGCTGCTGAAGAAAAGGGCAGCTGAGCTCCTGCGATCTGCTGTGTCTGTTGGGAATACGTGGGTACAGAGTAAGTACTTCTTGACCTGAACTGCACTGCGGGGCTTCAGAGGGTAGGCTTAAAGTTACAAAGGGGAAGATAGCAGCAAGGCACGAGGAAGAACTTTCTGACAATTGCCTGGCAATTGTTTCAGTGAGGTGAATGCCTCATTCCTGGATATGTTCAGGTGGATCTGGCCATACATCTGTCAGGCACGGGTTTTCCTGTTGAGGTCCACATCACATGATCTCTAGTGTCCCTTAATGGCTGTCTGTAAATAAATGATTCTAAGGAATTACACTCCCTGCCAGCCAGGGGAAGCTGTCCATCTCACTCGTCACTGTACAATCACAGGTCAGTTTGAGGAGCACAAGATTATTATTATAGGAGCTTTGAGTCTCTCCAAAGAGTATCATTGTTCTGTCATTCCAGATGTTTGTCATCTTACAGCTGTATTACACTATGGTCTCTAGATATTGTCTTCACTTCTCTGAACAAAATTGGAAAGAGAATTTTCATTTTATCAAGTGAAAGTAGCCTCACTAAGTTCTTTTACAGAGACGTCTGTTTTATAATTCAATGCATGATATCAATTTAGGAAAAATAATTAAGAAAGATCCAGAGGAAAATATTGTATCAATTCTGCCTTTAGCTTGACTACCTTACAATAAAGAGGCAGAGAATCAATCTGATATTAGGGCTTAAAGTGAGCATGAGTTGTATGTGTTGTTTACAATTCTTTTTGAAAGCACTTAGGTGCTCTTTATAATATGAACAGATGGCTGCTGAGGACCCTCCTAAAACTGTCAAATTCACTTTACCTATGTCCAAGTTTTTACCTAGGTTTGCTAAGTAAATAGAAGCCTATCATCTCTTGTGTCACCTCTCTTCCTCAGGGTTATGCTTTTAAAAGCATTCTCAGCAAGAAATAAGTTTCATTAGTGCTTGGAAAATAAATTGGTGAGGTGACAGATTCTGTGGTTTGATGGAAGCTCAATTATAATTGTATAACATAATATAGCAAGTGCAGATGAAATCCTATTAGGGTCTGGAAATCCAATATCTCAGCTCTATGACTTTTAATTGATCTTTACACATATTGTCATTACAGTCAAATATCTGAGCTGATTCCAGTACACGTAAACAAATGTAAGCACATTAACTCTGTTAATAATTTTAACAAGTAATCTGTATTTCCCATTAGATTGTCTCCAGTTTTGCCTTGGCATAATTAAAGATATCAGCAGTGATAAGCCTAATGTGTTATTTAAAGTATGCATGTATTGAAGTCTTGCTTTTGTCATTAACTACATCGTGATGTAATCTATGTAGCCATCATTCAGAAATTAGACTTTGTCTCTCTCTGAAGCAAACATGGATGGTGGGGGTGTGGGAGAAGGAGGCCTTGTGGGGTGGTGCAGAAGCTGCTGATGAACAGTAGAGTCTGAGTTCAAGTTTTGACTTTACCACTCAAATACCCATGTGAAACCTTTAAGCTTTCTGATCCTGTTTCATCACCTCTCCTAACAAAGAGATGGTCCGCATTTTTCTCTTGGTGCTAACATTCTGGTTTCTATAAGGCAGACACTGACTCCCTTCTTTGCTAATAATTGACAGTTGAATACAAATACTGTTGACTTTATGTTCATTTTTGCTCAGATTTCATACAACTGGACAATGTAAGCTCAGTTGTGTGTGTCTGGAAAGGTGGTAAGGGAAAGTGTTTCTCTTGCTGATTGTCATATCTGCAACATCAGGCTCAGTACCTGGAACTTGCTTAATCAATATTTGCTGGATGAACGAATGCATGCGTTCTAGTCATTCTACCTTCCCATGGAGATGGATTAGAGAGATTGGCTGGGCATCCCCTCTCAATATCCCTTGTGTTATTATCCTTCGGCTAGATGAAAACATCATGAAGTTACTCTGAAAGTACACCTTTAATGACATGACAGTTCATGACAGGACATGACATGACATGACACTGAATGCCTTCTCCTATCCTTAATGAAATGGAAGTGAATCAGAACAAACCACTGTCCTCCGGACTGTTCCCCACACTTGCCTATTAGAGCACAGCCTGGAGATGCTTCTGTTAGTCAAGGGCAAGCGGAGACTTATTTGTCAGTTTCCAGCTTGCACAAAGTGGGAACTAGTGTGTGCTACAAACATGACATTTGAGAATGTTCTTTGAGTACTCCAAGAACATTAGAGTCTAAATCATGCTGTAAACAAAAACAACTTTTAATACCAGCTATGACTAATCCAGTGCTTTTGTTCATTAGGTAGAACAAACATTCTGATTTGCAATCAAATATCTACAATTATCATGAAAGCCTGAGAAAAATCCTCCCTGGCAGGAGATCTTATCTCGGCACACAGAGCAGATAAGGTTCATTCCTTGATAGACAATCTCCATGCCTAGGTGATCCCAGTAAACAGTCTTTTCGGAGTGATTTTTAGCAAATGGGTGGCTTATTCAGGGTTTTATCTGTTTAAGTTCATCACTTTCTGAAATCGTCTTTGCATATATTAGCATATATTCATTTCACTGATTCTTTGTTTCTTTCAATGGGGATACTCTGCTCCTTATTTCATCTGATTTGCTTTTGAAATGAAGAACCCTTTTCTTCTTTAGGTGTCCTTTGAAAATAAATAGAATTTCCTGTACATTAAAAAAAATAAAAATAGCAGAGTTCTAATAGCAAGCCTTCATTAAGGGCAAAAGCCCCACGAGAAAAATCATTAGTGCCTTTCCTCCTGCATTAAAAACTTCTAGGAAGAAGATGGAGAGAGTATTAGGAATTCCTGAAGTGAATGAGATCAACTCCAAGGTGACACCAGCCTCTCTTGGATTAGTGACCTTTTGCTAGGTTTTTCTTGTTTGCACAAGCAGAGGCTTTTGACATATTCCCCAAGACCCTTAATTCCTCTCTCTGTTTGGCATATTACCAGCAACATAAAAAAGAGAGAAAGAAGGAAGCTCTCATTTTATCTCTGAGCTGCTTAAATATTTATGTTCTAATTTGTTATTGACTTCATGTGGAGTTTTATCAAAATATAGATGGAAAAGTTTAAAGATCGCTCCTGGGAGAGCACTTAATCCATTTAAAAATAAATTTCTAATGGCCAGATTTTCTGGGCTTAAAACATGAAGCTATGAAAGAAAGCAAAACCAAAGAAGCCCAGTCTATATGCTGACATTTGTAGACAAGGATAAAGGGAAATTGGTAATGAAAATGCTAATCAAATATCATTGTGAATGCTCATTTTTTCATTTTTAAAATATTTGATGGAAGCCTTTACTAGATTTCTATTTTAATTACTTTTCATTTGCAAAAAAATGAAACCTAATTAAAAACACCCTAGGGTAAACCTTTGGGAATGAGTCTGTTGCATTTCCCCTCCTGTTCCTATTTCACTTTTAGTATGCTCATGCTTTCTTAGACACTTAATATGTTAATTCCTTCAGAAATAGCTACATGTTAAGTGCAGGGACTGGGCAATATTTATAGCAAAGGATTGAATCTCTAATGGTGGAATTTCAGAGAACAAAAGGAGAGATCAGTTTAAACAGATCATATACACACATTCTTTCAAATCCAGCCATATGGATCTATGCTTGAAAATGTATCCTCTATCACTGCTGCCTTTATGACATAACTAACATTATTTATTCTTCTATCCTAAGACCTTGCTGACTCTGTTTTTGACCAAAGTTCTTACAGCAACAAGTTACATATTGCAAAGAAGTGCCTTATTTAACTGAGAAGGCTGTTGAATACCTACTTCAAAATTCTAACCTAACAAGACTTAGTTTATTGGCAAAAGTAGTATATATTTTAATTATTTTATAAAGACTAGGTACTGCTTTGTATATTTTGATTTCTAGAAGATTTTCTTATTTGCTTGGATCAGAGTTTCCCATATTTTAGGCCTCAGATCAGGTCCAGCTCAGAAAAAATTTTTATGGGTACTCAAAACAAACATAAATTTGAATGGAGAAAAAAGGAAGGAGGGAAGGATGGAAGAAAGGAAGGAAGGAAGGAGAAGGGAAGGGAGGGGAAGAGAGAGAGAGGGAGAGAGAGAGAACCTTGTGTATCCCCCGATTCTTGTCTGGACTCAGAGAAGTGGGACACAGCTTCTCAGGGAATGGGCAAGGTCCATGCTAACGAGGCAGAAGCAGAACACAAACTTTGATGACTTCTCACAGAAGTAGTGCTCATTCCCTTCAGATCTACCCGTCTTGGCTCAGAGCTACATCTTCAGTCAAAAAGAGGCATGACCCCTGTCCTGAAATAGGCTCACATGCTGACACAAACCTGCTACAAGTTACATCTTCCTGAACTGAGAACAAATGGCAGAGTTTTCAACACAGTACATGAGGTGGCTTCCAGCTTGGAGGCTGTAGGGTGAGTAGAGCTTCTAGCTCCCTCATTAGGGATTTCATGGTGTGATTGTCTCCTGTCGAAAATGGAGAGGACCAGGTATTGGAAAGCCCTGAAAGGTGCCTTCTCAAGCCTCTTGTACAAACTGCATGTTACCCAGATCTAATATCAAAATTCTGGCCTAATTTCTTACTATTGTACCAGGGCCAGCCATGTTTGCTATTTATCTCAGGCATCAGACTTGTGCAACGTATTAGTCAGGGTTCTCCAGAGAAATAGAACCAATAGGAGATTATCTATGTATGTATGTATGTATGTATGTATGTATCTATCTATTTATCTATTATCTACCTATTCTTACTGTAATACATAGGATTTATTATAAGGATTGGGTCATGCAATTATGGAGGCCCCTAATTTGCCATCTGCAAGCTGGAAGCCCAGGAAAGCTTGTGGTGTAGTTTGAAGACCTGAGAACCGGAGAGCTGGTGGCGTAGATTCCAGTCCAGACCTGAAACCCTGAAAACCAGGACAGTGAGGGCAGAAGACTGATGGGCCAGCTCACACATTCAGGCAGAGAGAGAGGGACTCCAACTTTCTGCCTTCCTGTTCTATTCAAGCCCTCAATGTGGGATGATACCTACCCACAATGGGGAGGGACACAAGCTTTACTCAGTCCATCACCAGTTCAAATGCTGATCTCTTCTGGAAACACTCTCAAAGACACCTCCAGAAATAACACTTAATCAGATATCTGGCCCAGTCATGTTGACACATAAAATTAGCCATCACATTCAGTCACCCTGAAACTGGCTACCTGGTTGTGGCCCAGGAGAAACTGGTGGGGTAGGTCTGGCCCAGGACCCTCATAGCTCTCAGAGACCCTGCAATCTAGGGGGAAGACAGGGCTGCCACGTTGCCCATCTCCAGGAAGTACAAAGGGAAGTGTGCTTCTGGGTGACCGGCAGTGCACAGCTTGCACAGCCATATATGGTGACAGAGAGCCATGATAAGATTTGTGCCTTAGGAAGATCACAACAGAAATAGGTGATACTGAAATGATACATCCAGCAAGAGCATCAGAAGCATGTTGCTTAGCAATATAGAGGCAACTACCTACCGAATCAGCTAAAGGTCTGAAATGATTGCTTCTAGCATGTGGTCCTGGGAATGGGAGGTGTGTGGAGGGAAGGGAGATACTTGTTTGTCATTTTAAACCTTTGAATCATATTTAATTTTTAATAATCAGGTATAATAGAAGAACAATACTATAAACGTATGTGTGTATGCATAAATGTATGCATGTACATATGTATGTATACATGTATGTGTATGCATGTGTGCATATTATGTATGTGTGTGTGCATGCCTGCATGCATGTATGAATGCACACACGCGCATAAATACTCTGAAGGATAAGGGAAAAATAACCCTGAGGACATTGTGGATCAAGCACTAGGGCAGGGAGAGCCACTAACAGGCAACCACTGTAGTGGCTCTGGCCAGAGTAGACTCAGATTGAACCCAGGCCGTGCGTGGGGAATGGAATTGGTTGATCTGAGAGATACTAAAGAGGTGGAAGCAACAGGACTCAGTGCTCATAAACACAGGCTTTCTGCCCCACATCCTTATTTCCTTCCCTGTTGGTGGGGTGGGTAGGTGGGAGCAGGGAAGGCAGGGAGGGGGAGGGGAGTAGGCGTTAGAAGCCATGGGGAAGGAAAGAAGGCCTCACAGCCTTGCTGCTGCGAAAGGTGTTTCTCTTCTTTCTGTGGATGCAAAGTATCTCCCACATTCTGGAGCAGAGACTATAAATAGATGCAATTCATGATCATCTTCCCCCCAACTATTTTGTACCCCTTCCCCAAATATACACATGTGCCCATGTATATGTTGGCTCTCTTTAACATTCCTTCATTTTTGTTTCCTTTATACTTTCAGTGTGATGTATATTTGGTGTGTATGTGTGTGTTTGGGGGTGTGGGGTAGGTCACACACACCGGGTGAGGATGAGTGGTTTAGGGAGCCTGAGCTGCATAGCCGAAAAGGTTTTATTCTACTTAATAAAGAAGATATCTGTTTTTTATTATATATATATACACACATCACCTATCTACATATCTGTGTCTCTATGTCTCTATCCATGTTCTATGTATGTATCTATGTGTCTATGTATGTATGTATGTATCTCTATATCTATCCATCCATCCATCCATCCATCCATCTAAATTTTCTGTCGGGATATTATCTGTATTACTGACCCCCCCATTATAGTTTCATTTGGGGAACCCTAATTTGGATCTGACAAAGGTACTTCTAGGGTCACAGAATTCTCTCTACCAGTTACTAGTGAGGCAAGAATCAGTTCCGATGACCTCATTCATCTGTCAAATATAATTTAGAGCTTGCAAGCCAGTTACTGTGTTAGCTTTCTCAGTATCCATTCCAAACTCTTTCCCTTGCCTTTACCATAGAAGTTGCAAAGCTAAAACTCACATTTAAAAATTTTAAATGTTTTTTTAGCATCCTTATTGGAGTATAATTGCTTTACGATGTTGTGTTAGTCTCTGCTGTACAACAAAGTGAATCAGTTGTATGTATACATATATCCCCATATCCCCTCCCTCTTGCATCTCCCTCCCACCTTCCCTATCCCACCCCTCTAGGTGGTCACAGAGCACCGGGCTAATCTCCCTGTGCGATGCAGCTGCTTCCCACTAGCTATCTATTTTACATTTGGTAGTGTATATATGTCAATGCCACTCTCTTACTTCGTCCCAACTTACCCTTCCCTCTCCCTGTGTCCTCAGGTCCATTCTCTAAGCCTGCATCTTTATTCATGTCCTGCCCCTAGGTTCGTCAGAACCTTTTTTTTTTTTAGATTCCATATATGCACTCACATTTTTAGATTGCCTTGAAACCATGGGTGGCCATGTAACACTGTTCTGGCCAATGAAACGTAAGTAGGAAGTCTTACTTGTGATTTCTGATAAGGCCTTTGCTTTCTTGATACAATGGACAGCACCATCCACCTTTATTTTATACTCTATCTTCCTTTTCTGCCTGTAATAAATGTGATTGCTGGAGCTCTAGCAGCCATAGTAAGACAAAGAAAATGAGAGACCATGGCCCTAATATCCTACACTTGATAAATCAACACTATCAATTACCTCTCAGATTTCTTGTAGAAACCCTGACAGTTGGGTTTTCTAAGACTCAGAACCAAATGCAATCCTTGACTGATATAGGTAGGCATTGGAAAAACAGGGGAAACAGGACAGGATAGAGTCTCGGGCTCATGATTTTGTGAGTAGGGCATCTCTACTGGAGTTGAGGCTTTAAGCAGCGTCCTCCACAGACATGCCTTGGAAGATCAGGTCTCATTTCCTGCCTGAGAAACCTGGAGCACACAGACTGATGCAACACATTTCTGGCTATTAATGCAGAATCAGTGGCAACGCCTGTGTTAATCCTGCAGGCTGGAAATAAATTATGCTCTGTCTCCACCAGACCGAATCATTACTAAAACAGCATTAATACCTATTTATATTTTTCTATCAATATTTCATAAATTTGAAGAGAAACAGCTGGAAAGAATTCAGATGATTTCTTCTCTGTGTGTGCTTTCAGAGCATCAGTTATTGCTGTGGGGCACCTTCAGCATCTGTAAAGCTGCAGTAAATCTCCTAGTTCTAACTTTGAAGATTTTAGAAATGCTAATAGTGGAATGTGTATGAATTATTACTTTTGCTCTACTGCAGTGATACTTTCCTGAAGAGTAAACAAAATCTACATTCAATTCAAGAATGAATGATCATTTTTTTGGGGGGGGTGCTTGGGTTGAGGGGGTGTGAGCGAAGAGTAGGAGAGGTGTGTGAATTTCTTAATTGTTTTGAACTCAGTTTCTCACTGAGTGAAGCATATAGATAGGTGAAAGAAGAGTGTGAGTATAATATCTTTATGGGTGTTTTTAAATAAACATTTCACATTTTCTAACTCATCTGATTCTTATAAAAATATTACTTGGCAGGCAGGTTAATTATAACTATTCCCATTTTGTAGATAGGGAAACCAAGCCATAAAGTATTTTTTTTTCTTGGAGGGCTTCTCAGTGTTCTCACCACTCAGAATTGCTATTACAATGGAGAGCTACTGGTCATGTCTGTTACCTCACTGTCCTTCAAACTTGGTATTAAAAACAACAACAACAACAAAAAAAACCAACCAAAAACTTGACTAACTTCCCTCATTCAACTCTTGAATACAACAACAACCAAAGAATGAAAATGTTTGTGAATCTCTTTATATCTGCATCCAAATTGAACCAGAAGAGGTAAGGAGGGAATGAAAAAGGGAAAAAGGAGGATCAGAAGTAACAACTATTGAATACTTGTTATAGGCTGGGAAGGTGTGGGATCATCATGTCAGGGACTAGGGCAAGAACTATGTCCAAGGTACATTATTCCCATCTTACAGGCAGAGAGATAGGCTCAGAGAGGTTAGTCACTTGCCCAAGGTCAAACAGCTAGTATATCATGGAAGAGTGATTATACTGAGGAATATGTTTTCAAAGTCTATGATCTTAATAAAGAAAATGTAGTATATACATACAATGGAATATTATTCAGCCTTAAAAAAAAAGGAAATCTTGCCATTTGTGACAACACAGAAGAACCTGGATGACATTATGCTAGGTGAAATATGCCAGGCATAGAAAGATAAATACTGCATAATTCCATTTGTATAAGGTACCTAAAATATTCAAATTCATAGAAACAGAGGATAGAAAGGTGGTTGCCAGGGGTTGAAGGGACGGGGGAATGGGGAGTTATTGTTCAATTACACAGTTATATACGATGAATAAGTTCTGGAAGTCTGCTGTACAACATAGTACCCATAGTAAACAATGCTGTATTGTACACTTGAAAATTTGTTTAAGAGGGTAGGTTTCATATCAAGTGTTCTTTATCACAAACAAAAGTACACTTCACTTGTGCTTTCACGTGTACTTTTCATTGTATCTAAGAAGATTTTGTTTAACCCAAGGTCACAAAGTTTTACTCCTATGTTTTCTTCTAAGTGTTTCATAGTTTCAGCTGTTATATGTAGGGTTATCATCCATTTTTAGTTAATTTTTGTGTACAGTATAAGAAAGTAGGTCAACTTCATTCTTTTGCATGTGGATATCCAGTTGTTCCAGCACCACTTGTTGAAAAGTCTATTCTTTTCCCATTGAGTTGTCTTGGCTTCCTTGTCAGAAATCAGTTGACCATAATAAATGTAAAAGTTTATTTCACACTCTCAATTCTATTTCATTAACCTATATGTCTGTCTTTATACCAGTACTTCGTAGCAGGTTTTCAAACTGGGAAAAGTGAGTCTGCCAATTTTATTCTTTTTCAGAATTGCTTTGACTGCTCTAGGTCCTGTGTATTTTCATGTGAATTTTAGCATAAACTTGTCAATTTCTGCAAGAAAGCCAGATCAGATATTTCTAGGGATTGCAGTGAATTTGTAGATCAGTTTGGGGAGTAGCCATCTTAATATTGTCTTCCAATCTGTGAACATGGGATATCTTTCCATTTATTTAGATCTTCCCTTTCTTTAACATGTTTTGTGTTTTTGAGGGTGCAAGTTTTGTATTTCTTTTGTTAAATTTTTTTCTAAGTGCTTTGTTCTTTAAAATGCTATTTTAAATGGAAATGTTTTCTCAACTTTATTTTCAGATTATTCATAGCTTATTTATAGAAACAGTTTGTTTTTTATATTGATCTGTGTCCTGCAACTCTACTAAACTTGTTTATTAGTTCCAATAGTTTTTTAGTGGATTTATTAGGATTTTCTACATAAAAGACTATGTCATCTACAAATAGAGATATTTTTACTTTTTCTTTCTAATCTTGATGCTGTTATTTTCTCTTTCCTGCCTAAGTGCCCTGGCTAGAACTTCTAGTGCAAAATTAAATAGGGGTTATGAGAATGAACATCTTTGTCTTGTTTTTGATCTTAGGAGGAAGGCATTGGTCTTTCACATTATGGTATTTAAGTGTTTTTTTTTTTTTTTTTAAATCATGAAAATGTGTTGGATTTTGTCAACTGTTTTTCTGTCTACTGAGGTGACCATGTGGGTTTTTCCTTTATTTTATAAATATGGTGATTACATTAATTAATTTTCTGATGTTAATCAACCTTGCATTACCAAAATAAACCTTACTTGATCATGTTGTATAATACTTTTTATATGTCTAGATTGGTTTGATAGTATTTTGTTGGATCTTTTTTCATCTATATTTATAAGAGATATTTTTCTATAGTGTTCTTTAATGATATCTGTGTCTGGTTTTGGTATTAGGGTAATAACCCCATAGAATGAATTAGGAAGTGTTCTCTTCTGTTTTTTTCAAGAGTTTCTAAAAAATTGCTATTATTCCTTTTTAAAATATTAGATACAATTTATTTGTGAAGGCATCTGATCCTGGGCTTTTCTTTGTGGGAAGTTTAAAATTGCTAATTCAGTCTCCCTATTTGTTATAGGTCTATTCATATTTTCCATTTCTTCTTGAGTCCATTTTGGCAGTTTGCGTCTCTCTAGGGATCTGTTTATTTTATCTAAGTTATCTAATTCATTGCATACAGTTTTTCCATAGTATTCCCTTAAAACCTATTTTATTTTGTAAGCTTGGTAGTGATGTCCCTTCTTTCATTTCTGAGTCTAGTAATTTAAGCCTTTTTTCTTTTTCTTGATCAGTCTGGCTAAATGTTTGTCAATTTTGTTGATCTTTCAAAGAATCAATTTTTCATTCTGTTGATTTTCACTATTGTTTTTCTATTCTCTATTTCTTTTATTTCTGCTCTAGTCTTTATTACTTCCTTTCTTCTGCTTGATTTAGATTTAGTTCACTCTTCTTTTTTCAGTGTCCTAAGGTAGATGGTTAGATTGTTGACTTGAGATCTTTCTTTTTTTTTTTTTTTTTTTTTTTTTTTTTTGTAGTACGCGGGCCTCTCACTGCTGTGGCCTCTCCCTTTGCGGAGCACAGGCTCCGGATGCGCAGGCTCAGCGACCATGGCTCACGGGCCCAGCCGCTCCACGGCATGTGGGGTCCTCCCGGACCGGGGCACGAACCCGTGTCCCCTGCATCGGCAGGTCGACTTTCAACCACTGCGCCACCAGGGAAGCCCGAGATCTTTCTTTTTTAAAACTATAAGCATTTATTATAATTTCCTTCCAAATGCTTCTTTAGTTGATACATTTTCCCAAGTACTGCTTTAATTGAATCCCATAAAGTTTGCTATATTATGGTTTTTGTTTTCATCATCACAAAGTATTTTCTAATTTTCCTTGTGATTTACTTCTTGACCTATTAGTAATTTTGAAGTATATTATTTAATTTCCACATACTTGTGAATTTATTAAATTTCCTTCTGTTATTGAGTTCTCACTTCATCCCATTGTGGTTGGAGAGCATTCTTTGTATACTTTCAATCTTTCCATTTCTATTGAGGTTTTTTAATGGTCTACCACATGGTCTATCTTTGTGAATGATCCATGTGTGCTTGAGAAGAATGTGTATTGTGCTTTTATGGGGTAGACTGTTGTATAGCATGTTGTTAGGTTTAGTTGATTTAGTATCATTCAAGTCTTCATGTACTTGTTGATCTCCTGCTTGGTTGTTCTATCCATTTTTGAAAGTGGGACACTGAAGGTTCCAACCAGTACTGTTGAATTGTCTGTTTCTCCCTTCAATCTGTCAGTTTTTGCTTTTGTATTGTGGAGACTCTGTTGTTAGGTGCATATATGCATGTAAGTGTTATATCTTACTGCTGGGTTGATCCATTTATTATTATTAAATGGTCATCATTATTTCTAGTAACATATTTTTGTTTTAAAGTCTGTTTTGTCTAATATTAGAATAGCTATTCTAGCTCTCTTATGGTTGCTCTTTCCATGATTTAATTTCCATTGAAATGAGCTGGAGTGTCGGGTGAAGGAGTGGGTCATGGTTCAAATGCCACAGACTCTTGCTTTTCCTATGAAGATTTATTAGATTTTCTTAAATAAATGTTTCTCTACTTGTTGTATGCCATTATGATAATTTCCAGAGACTTCAAATTATTTAAAAAATAAATTTCACCAGTTATGGTTGTTTTGCTGGGGGGAAGATTCTTGGAGACTCTCACACCATCATTGTAGAAGTGGTGCTCCTCAAATTTGATTTTAATCTCATCTCCATCTTCTCATCACCCCCACCATGTGCCTTTCCTTTCAGATTCAATTGTAACTTAAAAGACCTGAAGTGGGGAGGTTGTATGGAATCTGCTTTTGCATACCTCCTTCCATTTCCTTTTCTAGGTCTGGAAGAAGGGATTAAGGGAATAAATAAATGAATATTTATTTTTTAGTGTAACTGTGTGGTTACATTATCTTTTAATAAATTCTTTCAGCTTAACAAACTAAAGCAGATGGCCATTTTGTGCTCTCTATGTGGCAGCATCCAATCCTTGCTTTCTCGTTGGTGTGTAAATGTGAGTTTTGTGGAGGGGACCATGGGACCTCCTACTACTGCATGTTTCTCTGAGGTGGGAGACGTATATCTCACGAGTATATTCCAGAAGATCTCCAAGTTGATCTCAGGAGACAATGTGCTCTATGCAGCAGCAGAGATGGGGATCTTTCCAGGACTGAGTAGAAGATGAATGCCCCATTTCCAAGGATCCACCTTACCTGAGTTCTTCCTTTTGGTGGGGCCTCACTATTGAGTGCTTAATAGGGGACCAACAGTTTTAAACAGAACTTAGTTTTAATTTAGAACCAGAGTATAGAAGATTTTTAATGGTGCAGAATTAAATCAAGTCTAATTCTTAAAATCAATGACAAAGGATAGGTGTGTTAACATAAAATAAATGATAACTTTAAGACCAAGTTTAACAAAGGTGAAAATTGTATTCCCATTATTGAAATGTTGCTTAACTAAGCAAGAGTAACTCTCAAATTCACTATACTATATAAAATACTTTATCTTTCTTTACTTGGAGGAGGGTCAGCCTTTTTTTTCTATTCAAGCCTTCAACTGATTGGATGAAGTCCACCACATTAGGGAGGGCAATCTTCTTTTCTCAGTCTACTGATTTAAATGTTCATCTCATCCAAAAACACCCTTACAGAAACACCCAGAATAATGCTTATCAAATATCTGGGGTACCTTGTGGTCCAGTCAAGTTGACACATAATAACTGTTAAACTCCCTCAGTCTCTCCTTTCTTCCCTTCTTGTCCCATCTTCCTGGCTGTAACTGCCCAGAATAGAGCTTCCGTTGCACTGAGTTGGGTTGTAGAGTGTATGAGCATGCTGTGCCTCAAATGCCGCTGATTCTTCTTATTCTTATCAAGATTTATTAGATTTTTCTTCAATTATGTTTCTCCATTTGCTGTATGCTGTTAGGAGAACTTCTGAAGACTTTAAAATTTTAAATTCATCAGCTAAAATGAAATCCATCCTCCCTTTCTTCTTTCCTTCCTTCCTTCTTTTCTCCCTTCCTTCCTTCCTTCCTTCCTTCCTTCCTTCCTCCAACACATGTTTATTAGGGCCTCTAGCCCTGCCAGAGTCTCATTAGGGGAAAGTAACTTATCCACCCATCCTTGTTTATCAAACTCTTTGAGGAATAACTTGCAAAGATTGGAGATCCAAGAACTCTGGATGTGGACACTGAATGCCAGCCCTTGGATTCCCAGTGAAAGGTGTGGCCTGGAAAAGAGGTTTACATTGGTAAGCATCAGACAAGGTCTTTTTATAATGGAATGTTTACTTCAAAAATCATCTGTATTCTGTGATTTAGAGGAGTATACATAGGTGAAAATTACGCATTTATTGATTTCAGTGTTCCACATTCTGGATTTGGCCCCAATTTCAAGATTTGAATTCTTTTAAATTAATACAGATGCTGTACATTGTTGTCTTTTCTTTTAATGCATTTAAGCAGTAAATGCATTAAAGCAGTAACCAAGTGACTATAGTTACTGTCTTCTGCAAAGAGTGAGTTTTTGTTATTTGATTATGTTTTTGAATATTTTGTATGCCTAGATAGAGCTAACATTTCATTTTATAGATATTATACATTGTGGGTATTAAAGTAGTGATGTATTTAGATTTTTCCCTGTAAAGTATTTATGTTCCTACATTAGGAAATTGAATCATGATTTTGTAACTTTCTTTAGTAAAAATAGCTAAGAGAGTTGTTTTGAAACTAGTGGGAGATGAACCGTCTCTAATTCAACATTTTAATCATGGATACTTGCGGGGGTATCTTTTGGAATCCAAGTATTAAGAATAATTATTAGCTCCTGAAACAATGGGCATTAATTGTGTGTGTTTGTCCGTGTGTGCGTGTGTGTGTGTGTGTGTGTGTGTGTGTGTGTTTATGTTCAATTCAAGAAATGGAGATTAAACATACTCTATGTCCAAGAATCTGTGCCAGGGTCACAAAAGTCATCCATCAGCTTTCAGTCTACTTGGAGGGTGGGGAACATGTAACTAAGATGGTAGAAAGCCTAAGAAAGTCCCTTCATAGGTTGGAATAAATACTAAAGAGAATAAATAGGTTGGAATAAATACTAGAGAAGAGAATAAGTGCAATTTGTTAGAGGGCCCAGGATATGCACAAGGGAGGTGATATTGAGATTATAAATATACACAGTTTGAGAAGGAATTAATTGCTTCCATGTTCTTTGCATTTTCATTACAGTATTTGTTTCATTCAGCTTTAGCATACTTCATTATTTGTACTTGCTTCTTGACTAGTTTTAAAGCTTCTTGAGGACAGGGACCTTGTCTTAATCATATTTGCTCCATATGCCTGCCATTCCTTTGCATCCTTTCATCTAATCTCCACGGCAGTTGCTAAACAAATGTTTGTTTAATTAAATTTAGCACTACTATGAAGAGAAAATTATTCAGAAGCTCAGAGCTCTAATCTATATGGGTCAAAATACCTTTGATAAGAGAGTTTCAGATAAACAGATAAATCCTGTGAAGTAATTAACACTTCCCTTTGAAAAACAATGTGGGCCCAGATAAAGTCAGAAGCTATGAAAATATTTTTGAGTAGCAAAGGGGATGTGGCAGGATGTCCTTGTCTACAGATACACAGGAGAAAAAAGGTAAGTGGTGCTTGTAACAGATAGTACTGATGTACTTATTTTGTACCCATGAGTATAGATTTAACTGTTGCTTAGGATTAACTATAGTGTCCACCTCCCTATGCAAGGCTGTGTTATAAGGTATGAGTAGATAAAGAAAACTTGGTTCATGCCCACAAGGAAGTTTTCAAAGTATATTTACCTCAGAAACATAATATCAGCATTGCTTCTCTTGCTTCTGCCTTCCCAGTTTCTCATTAGTTGATTCTCACTACCCAGCATCAGCTATGTCCTGATTCTAAAGCTCATCCTGAGTGAGGCAGAAATATAGCCTCATTTTCACTATTCAGAAGGACTTGAAAATGAGTCCCACTCTTGGACCTGGGATCCAGGACCCAGGCAAGGGCGCTGGGCCATGTTGCTTTCTTGAGTCTTAACAGTTAGATTTGGAAGGGACACTGTTTTGTCACCACACTGCTGGAGTTGTACTTTTTGCTATTCTTTTGCTTTTATCTGGTCTGGCACCTTCCTTTTCCTGGACTTCCACCTTACCTCCCACTCTTCTGTCAGCCAAATCTCTCTGTCCATTTCCTTTGGCCCTCTGGCCCCAAACATCAACCTGCTTGGTTGCATTCATTCTCTTTCCCTGAGGGTTAGGGCATCATCCTGGTGTATCAGACTGCAGGCCCCAACTCTAAAGGGAATGGATAGAGCTCCCAGCACTGCCATTATTGTCCTCTTCCATTTCCCGAGAGTTCTTACTCTCCTCCTTTTTCAATTTGCTATTCATGTGCACTCTGTCAGACCAGCTCACCCAGGAATTGTGCTGAGTTTTCTGGACTCCTTGGATTCTAAGTCTAGACAGCTGCCTTTCCCTGGGCCAGCCTCTGTAGCTGGGCCAGATGCTGTGCTATTCCCATCACCATTCTTACCCTACCTGGTTTCTCTCCTCTTTCTTCCAGTCCCATGTTTCTGAGGTCTCTTCGAACGTAAAGCTCAAGTGCAGGTAGGTATTGCCAAATCAATCTTGTATTAAATGATGCTTCCAATCTCGATAAAATAGCAAGTACACATATGTATTCAACTGAAAATCCATCCTCTTTAAATACTAACTTTGTGTCCAAGCGTTGGTATTTCTTTCCATCCATCCCTCCATCCATCCATCCTTCCAACTGATACTTAGCAAGGAACTACTGAATTCAAGCCATCTGGCTCAAATGATGACTGGTAAATTTAAGCCATACAAAAACTCTGAAGATAAAACTCTGCTCGCCTCAGAGTTTCTGAGATGACAACATGAATTCTTTATATTTTCTGCAATATAATTATGAGTTATAAATTCTAGACCATGAAAGTAACTTTGAGACTAAGTGTATTTTAAGTTCAAGTAATAAAAATATGATCTCCACTCTATTATATGGGATTTTAAAGCTAACTGTTATGTGTCAGGTACTTTACATAGTTTATAAGTTTTATCATTATCCACAATTTAAGATATGAAAATAAAAAATGGAGGCTCAGAGAAAATTAAGTAACTTGTCCAAAGTCAATTGTCAGAAAGGAGTGGAGAAAGAGTAAAACTTAAGTATTTCCAGATCTAAAGTCCAGGTTCTTATATCTCACCATATCACCTCTCTAATATTTAATAAAGATTAAAAGCAGCATTTGAATTTTTAGAATATGATTCTATTAGAATATTTTATTATTTTTTCTTTAAAAATGGTGCTTTTTAAAATTCACCCTGATAAATCTACCCTTACAAGGTAATGTTACATTGCCATCTCCAGCCCCAGCCCTGCCCCCAGTATTTGTTTAGCATTTACATAATCAGGAATACAGCTAAAGAAAGGGGTTTGACCAGTAAAAGGAAACCACATGGCTTCACTTCTGCTTAGGAACTTTGCTTGTGGTACAGTATTTCTGCTCCTCACTCAAATTTTAACAGCTCTGAATTTTTGCCAAATTCTAACGTGACCATTATGTGGTCTCCCGGTCCATAGCAGCAAGTGATGAGGGTGATGAAGGCATATAACTGCAGGATATCATAGCTGCCGTGTTTTGATGAGGAAAAGTGGGAAAACTATAATAGCAGGCAAAGGGACTAAGAAAACAGTATTTAAGAGACCATTTATTGTCAGACACTAGGTATACCTGCCTCAGTATGGCATTGTTGTATGATAATTGCCTCTTTACAACCATTTTGAAGGAAGCTGGTGCATAGGGACACACATACTGATGACTTTGGGAACCAAGTGAAAAATTAAAATATATTGCAGTTCTTTTTCTTGGAAGGCAGGAAAGTATATACTGCATGTAAGGGTGCTGAAATCCAAAATGGTTTTAGGGCTTCAAGGAATGAGCTTCTATTACCTGAAAAATTCATTTGTTTGGAATATGCATCCCAGTGCTACCTCTTACCCTCTCTGTGACCTTAGGAAATTTACTCAGTTTCTCGTAGACTGTTCCTGTCTCTTTAAAACGAGGCTAATAGTAATGATGATAGGTCTGTTGTGAGGATTATATCAGGTCAAGTGTTAACACAACTCCAGCATGTGGTAAGTACTGAAAAAAGAGTTTGCTATTAAATTTTAGGTTCTGTCCGTTCACACTTTGCCCATGTTTTTACTTGGGTCCATGGATTTAGGTTTTTCGAGTTTCAGAGTTAAAAAAATTTCATCCTTAGAGGTGTGTTTATTAGGGAGTTTGCTTACAGTATCTTGACATCCATCCTTGCCTGAGTTCCTTATTACTTCTTACAGTTACATGAGACTCACTTACGTTTCTCATCTCTTTTTTTCTCACCAGTCACTCCATAGGAACCACATGGCAGCCATGATCTAGTTTAAAGAGCACTAGGCCAGCCTCCAGAGACCCAGATTTCATTTCGTCTCTGCCGGTAACTCACTGTGTGAACTCGGATAAGCAGCTTAACTTCTCTGGGCTTTTTTAGTCTGAGTTACTCCCTAATATTCTTATCACCCGCTTTTATAGCATTTTCTATCAGTCTTTGGAACTATTTAAATGCTTTCTTTGGATAAATTTAAATATATTCATACTATAGTGTTTAAGTATATGGACTCTGGGGTCAGTTTGACTAGCGCCAATACCCTTTGTGAGGGTAGATGAATTACCTAACTTGTCTGTACCTCTTTCTACTTATTTATAAAATGGAGATAAAAGTATTACTTTGTAGGTTTGCTGTAAGTATTAAAAAACTACTAATACACCTGCAGCATTTGAAATCATGCCTAGCATATAGTAAAAGCCCGAGAAGAGATACGGAGATGAAATCATTTTTAAAGAGCTGACAATTTAGTGAGGAGATTAAAGCATACACCAGTAACAAGGAGGAGTATGGTACATATTCAATAGTGGAGAAATTGTAGAGTCTGATGGAGCATGGAGGAGGGAGCAATTAATTTCTACTGAAAGGCCCAGGGAAGGGCTCATGAATTAGGTCCACTGTGGTCTAGGTATGGAGGAGTGAGCTGGATTCAAGGGAATGATTTCTTGGTGGAAGAAACAAGAGGAATCAGATGAGAAAACACAGAAAGTACCTGATATGCAGCTCTCTTTAGCTGCAGTGTTGATGCTGAATGAGGGCGTGAACTGGGAGATGAAGTTGGGAGAGTGGTCTGGGATTAGATCAGCAAGAAGTTTAGTGCTTTGCTAAGGGGTACGGAGTTGACTCTACGGGCAATAGGAAGCATTGAAGGCTGTTGAAGCGATATGATACCATTCGTGAGTTAGGAGAAAGACTCATGTGATTCTGTAAAGGAGAAATTAGAGGAGAGAGAAACTGGAGTCAGAGAGGACAGTTAGAGGCCATTAGAATAGTCTAGTGAGAGATGGTGAGGGTCTAAATTGGAGAAGTGGTTGGGGGTGAAAAGAAGGGCTAGAACTGAAAGCTGGGAAAGTAGATGCTGTCTTGCAAATTCTCCCCGAACATTTTTCCTTTTTCTCCAAGCTATGGTTCCTCCTGTCCACCTACCCAGGTTCTGTGGAATTCCTTCTATGGTGATCCCGCTGTACTCAGTAACTCACGTGTACCTAACCACAGGGTTGAATGGCAAGACCTCAGTGAACTAGGAAGCCGACAGCTTTTATTCTCACTTGTTTAAGGTAGGGGATATTTTAGAAGCAGAAGACAATCACACAACAAAGAGCTTTTGTGTAATTGAGAGGCTTCCAAGCAATAATTTGAAAGTCTTCCTTTTCTTATAGGATACCGAACTATTGAGAGGTGCATTTGAACCTCTTCGTTATATATTTGCAGTGGATACTGTGTAACGGTAATTTTGTGGGGCGCATTTTGTAATGCAGAATCTGTTGTATGGAGACATTGTCTTTCATCATTGCCTGGGTTAATGTAATAGCAAATATGAAAGGGAACATCTAGAGCAATAGAATTAACTATTATCGGTGGCATCTATGCATTGCAAGGCAGATGTTCTCTCTGCTTGAAAGAGTACACTTTAAGCGATTGAAGGTCACTGGGATTCTCTTTAATTAGTCATACCTGGTCTGACAAAAGAAGGTGAAGTTCATGAATCTGTGTGAAATGCGAATCAGAAACCAATCAGTGAGCGCCGATGAAACAGAATAACAAAAGAAGATCAGAACCAGGTAGAAACATAAAGTTAACAACTTTAGAGAGACAGCAAGGCCCTGATGAGAAGAGATTGCTATAGTATGGTTCTGGGCTTCATTAACAATTATTCTGCATTGACATGTATGATTATGTAGGTATATGTACATCTATACATATAGATATATGCATAGATGTATATACATGGTATATATCTATGCACGTACATCAGTGATGGAAAATTCATTCAACAAATGTTTACTTAACACTGTGTGCTAGACACTCTCCTAGGTACTGAGGATAAAACAGTCAACGAAAACAGACCAGGTCCTGAAGAGCTTATATTCTAGTAGGAGAAACAGACAATAAATATATATTGAATCAGGAGATGATAAGCTCTAAGAATAAAAATAGAGAACATGTTAGGGGGGCAGAGAATGAAAGGCAGAGGGAGGGTTGTGTTTCATATAGTATGTTTATAGTAAGGAAGGGCCTCCTTAGTGTGGTGATATCTGAGCCAAGAATTGAAGAAGGCTTGCAGAGATCTGGGAAGGAAAAGTGGTCCAGCCAGAGAGGACAGGAAGTACAAAGCCCTCAGATGAGATGTCTTGGTATTTCTGAGGAACAGCAATAAGGCAAGGTAGTGGGAGCAGAGAGGGGTAGAGGAGATGCTAGGAGACAAGGTCAGAGGAACAGCTAAGTCTTTCAGGCCTTTGCAGGACATAGTAAGGACTTGGATTTTATTCTGAGTCAGATGGAAGCTTCTAGAAGCATATTATTAGTATGTATGCTAACCACATAGAGTTAATTTTATAACTTGCATCTAATTCTTCATGATCCTATTTTTACATCTAAACATTCCTAAAATAAGAGATGTCCCCATCTAGTCCTCTTTTGTCTTGTTTGCCTTCTTCCTGTCAACAGTGCCCCAGCACACTGCAGAGGCGGCTCTGGATGCTGTCCTGGGTTCTGCCACTGTATCCTTGGGTAGCTTTAGTAAAACACTCTTTTTTTTTTTAATCGTTATTGGAGTGTAATTGCTTTACAATGTTGTGTTAGTCTCTGCTGTACAACAAAGTGAATCAGCTGTATGTATACATATATCCCCATATCCCCTCCCTCTTGAGCCTCCCTCCCACCCTCCCTATCCCACTCCTCTAGTTCGTCACAAAGCATCAAGCTGATCTCCCTATGCTATGCAACAGCTTCCCACTAGCTATCTATTTTACATTTGGTAGTGCATATATGTCAATGCTATTCTCTCACTTCGTTCCAGCTTCCCATTCCCCTGCTGTGTCCTCGAGTCCGTTCTCTATGCCTGCGTCTTTATTCCTGCCCTGCCACTAGGTTCATCAGTGCCATTTAAAAATTAATTAATTAATTTTGGCTGTGTTAGGTCTTCGTTGCCGTGCACGGGCTTTCTCTGGTTGCGGTGAGTGGGGGCTACTCTTCGTTGCGGTGCACGGGCTTCTCATTGTGGTGGCTTCTCTTGCTGTGGAGCGTAGGCTCTAGGCGCGTGGTCTTCAATAGTTGTGGCACGCAGGCTCAGTAGTTGTGGCTCGTGGGCTCTAGAGCTGGCAGGCTCAATAGTTGTGGCGTACAGGCTTAGTTGCTCCACGGCATGTGGGATCTTCCCGGACCAGGGCTTGAACCCAAGTCCCCTGCATTGGCAGGCAGAGTCCCAACCACTGTGCCACAAGGGAAGTCCCAGTACCTTTTTTTTAGATTCTTATATATGCATAAGCATACGGTATTTGTTTTTCTCTATCTGACTTACTTCACTCTGTATGACAGACTCTAGGTGCACCCACCTCACTACAAATAACTCAATTTCATTCCTTTTTATGGCTGAGTAATATTCCATTGTATATATGTAGCACATCTTCTTTATCCATTCATCTGTTGATGGACATTTAGGTTGCTTCCATGTCCTGGCTATTGTAAATAGAGCTGCAATGAACATTGTGGTACATGACTCTTTTTGAATTATGGTTTTCTCAGGGTATATGCCCACTATTGGGATTGCTGGGTCATATGGTAGTTCCAATTTTAGTTTTTTAAGGAACCTCCATACTGTTCTCCATAGTGGCTGTATCAATTTACATTCCCACCAATAGTGCAGGAGGGTTCCCTTTTCTCCACACCCTCTCCAGCATTTATTGTTTGTAGATTTTTTGATGATGGCCATTCTGACCAGTGTGAGGTGATATCTCATTGTGATTTTGATTTGCATTTCTCTAATGATTAGTGATGCTGAGCATCTTTTCATGTGTTTGTTGGCAATCTGTATGTCTTCTTTGGACAAATGTCTATTTAAGTCTTTTGCCCATTTTCGGACTGGGTTGTAAGACACTCAGAACTTAGTTCTCCTACCAAGAAAATAGGAGTACTCTCACCAAATTCACTTTATTAATGATTTAACAAGAAAAAAAGAAATAAAATAATACCCAAACTCATGATCTAATAATATTCTTTGTCTTTACATAATTGCCGCAGGGCTTAGCATGTAGTAGGTATGCAATAAAAACTTATGGAATTGAATTAGAAAGGTAAAATGGGAGAATATGTAAAATGCTCTCTAAGTTTCTTTAGGGCTAATATAATTTTATTTGCTTAGCTCAAAATATACTCTTTCTGGGGAGCATGACTCTTGATAGCCAGAAAGTGAGTTATTTTTGTTTTCCTAATGCTTTTATGACACTCTTTTTTAAGAGTTTATTTAATTCTTTAAGTTAGAGAATGAAATGGTTCATTCTGCTTAGATTGGACTTTTGATGATGCTACAGATAATATATATATAATTATTCCTTTCACAAAATTTCACCAAGAATCTTAGCACATGCCTTCTCTTATAAAGCTTTGCAGAAAGTTACATACTTCTTTTGTGTCCTTTGAGTCTAGCTTTTTTGATAAATTGTTTGCAAAAATGGCCCGGAATTCTTCCTCTCTCTATAAGCATGCCCTTTTGTGATGTGACTTTGCAGCAACTGCCATCAAGAGGTGGTATCACTTTCTCTACCACTTGAATCTGGGCTTGCTTTGCCAGTGGGACATTAGCACATGTGATGCAAGTAGAACATTCAAAAATATAGCACACAGGACCCTCCCTAGCTCCTCTTGGTAACCCTGTTACTACTACTATGTGGATAAGCTCAGGCTTACTTGATGGATGATGAGTAACATACGACCAGTTACTTTTTTTCCTGCTGGCAGTAGACAGGCAACCACAAGACATGCCAATGAGGCTATTGTCAGCTAACTGACACATGATTGAGTCTGACCAACAACATGTGGACCAGAGATGAATGGTGTCAGCTGAGCCTAACCCAAATTGCTAATCCACAGAACTGTGAGCAAATAAATGTTTTAAGTGCTAAGGTTGGGACAGAAAAATCTAACTGATATAGCTCATATCCCTATTTGTTTATATTCTGTGAACCCCAAAGTGTATTTTCTTTTTGCTTCTCTTTTCTCCAAAACACACCCTTATGTGGTAGAGACATAAGGCTTCTGATCATGAGCGCCAACGTATGGCAGGGGGGTAGTTTCCCCCCACACCACCAAACAATTCTCTGACACCAGCTGAGTGTCCTACAATTCAGCTGAATTCTGACACCACTACTTGGAGACAGCATCAAATTCCACAGATTAAGGGCTCAGTCCCACAAGACTGTCCTCCACCTCAGATGCCACTTGCAAATCCAGGTTGTTACTTGTACTTCTGACCAACTGGCTATAAACCAGAAGTTCTCATGACTTCATCCACGGGTTCAATAAATTTGTTCAAGTGGCTTGCAGAACTCAGGAAACCCATTCACTCACTAGATTACCAGATTATTACAAAGGATATTAAAGGATACAAATCAATAGCCAAATAAAGAGATACTTAGGGCGAGGTACCAAGCAAAGGAGTTGCTGTCCCGCGGAGTTTGGGCTCGGCATAATGGCATGTGGAATGTTCTGATTCACCAACCTGGAAGCTTTCTGAACTGCTTGCTTTTGAGTTTTCATGGAGGCTTCATTACATAGACATGATTGATTAAATCATTGCCCATTGGTAGTTGATTCAACCTCCAGCTCCTTTCCTGTCCCCAGAAATCAGAGGGGGTGGGACAGAAAGTTCCACCCCTTTATCTAAGGTTGGTTCCCCTGGCAACCAGCCCCCATCTTTAGGTGCTTTGTAAAAGTCACCTTATTAACATAAACCCAATTGTGGTGAAAAGGGGCTTGTTATGAACAACAAGACACCCATTTCACCTTTATGGCTCTGAAGTGATTTTAGCAAGAGGACAAGAGACCAAAGATACTCCCATTGCTCTTATAGCTCAGGAAATTCCAAGGCTTTTGGGAGCTGTGAGCCAGGAACCATGGACAAAGATCAAATACATCAGAGAAATGTATTTTGGTCATCTGAGTAATATAGATAGATATTTCTTATATCACAGTGTTGTAGACAGCTGGTCCCCCAACATCCACTTTTTTCTTTTTCTTTATTAATAGACCTCCCCACTTCCTCTACCTCCTCATATTTGAGTTTTATCTGGGCACACAGCTGTCTGGCTTAGACTAAATTTCCCAGCTTCTCTTGTGGCTAAGGTGTGGTCACGTGACAATGTTTTGTCCAGTGGGCTGTGAGTGGGAGAAATGTGTGGTTAGAAAGCTGCTTGTTCTTCACTCTCTCTTCCTTCCTCTCATTTTCCCCTCCTCATTTTCTCAGGCTGGCATATTGAGTCACCTTAGACCCAGAGATGGAAGCCACATGTTAAGGGTAGCAGAGATAACCCACCAGCTCAGGTCCCAGAACGACTTTGCAAATCAGATCTAGTTACCCATCCTGAACCACTTGCCTACCGCTGGTGTGTTACGTGAGAGAAAAATAAACTTCCATGTTAAGTATGCCACTATATTTTCAGGTCTCTTTATTATAGCAGCTTGACTTTTACCCTAACTCATGCTTAACATTGCAGACCCAAACACATAAACACACACTGCCTAATACAGTACTTAGAACTCAGGAGCTCAGTAAATGCTAGGTTCATGCACTTATTCAATAACAGTGACTGAGCTCCTATTGTGTATTAGGCAGAAAGTTGCACAGATAATTGCTTTTTTTTTTTTTTTTTTTTTTGGTCGGGAGCTAACAAATGAGAAGGGAAAGATAGAAAAAAATTAACATAAAAGGGAAATTAAAGGTGACGAGAACTGTAACAGAGGACTCTGTCAGGGGTGGTATCCAGAGAAAATGAAAGGATTTGGACATCTCTTAAAAGTTTGCCGCAGTAGGATGAAACACAAATCATGAAACGAAGCATCCATTCAACGCAACTGTACAATTTCTTTCACAGAGTTTGGAGCCTCCTCTCACTTGTTTCTGGGTCACTGACCTTGAGCTGGGACGGGGGTAGGGGATGGCTACTGGCTTACTGTTTTCTCACTTCAGACTTCCAACACTAGCTTTTCAAAGGGTTTTGTGTGTCGGGTGTAGGGGTGGCAGTAGGGACGAAAGTTAGGTTTAGAGGATTACTGACAATCCTGTAATAACTTTTGAAATAGCTTTTCAGACCAATTCCCATTCATTTCCAACTTTACAGAGAAAAGAGGACCAGGGAAGGATCAACAATTATGAGAAAAACTAAGGAAAAAACTTCACTCACCACAACTGGAAATGGAAGATATCTCTTTATTCTCATATCCCATTTTCTTTTCCCCACCATCTCCTGTGGCTTATTTGTGTTTTCCTCCTATCATCCACAATGATGTTTATTTTATATTGAGAATATCCTGGGAAGAAGATACTAAGCGAGAAATCATTGCAAAAGTTCCAGAAGAGAACGTATATAATATCTTGGGTGTTAACTAAGAGATGCTAAGCATGAAGAAGAAATTGTGTCAAATTAGGTAGTCCTGTCTGTTTTGTCTAATTGCACAAACTCTCCTGTCATGCTCATTTGCAGTAGTGTTGTTTTTTATTTTGAGTTATAATGGCCTTGCTGTTTATGAATAACTTGCCCAAATGTGGCCTACATTTTAAAAATACCTTTCATTTTCAGGTTGTAGGGTATACGCCTTAATATAAATCATTCATCCTCTGTAAGCCTCAGTTTCCTCATCTGTAAAATAACTAGATGATCTCTGAAATCTCCTTTGGGCCCCAAATTCCACACTTTGAATTCCCTTATAAACGTTGATTAAAGTCTGGTGACAACTGTAGCTACAATGACAATAGAATAATGAAGCATATTAACATTAGTGTTAATGCAGTAATCAGCTGTGTTTTGTTCCATATGGCAATTTATTTCAACAATTAAGCCAAACTCCATCTGTTTTGGCATACACAATTTTTCAGACGGGTTCCTGAACCACATCTCTGGAAATCATTTCATGTTTTTCAAATATTGCTACCATCAATAAATGACAACTGTGCAGAATCTTTCTGATTAAAAAAAAAAAAATCACTGATGGCAAAGCCCATCTTATTTGACAAAGCGATTGTTTTGCTTATTTGACCTTACAGATATGTTGCACGGTCTAATCAATAGACCCAGAAAAGGAAGATAGATCTCGGTGTCAGCATGGAGGGAACATGCATGGGGTGCTGGATTCTAGATCAGGTAAAGCAAACCTCAACACTGTCTGCAGTGGATTTCAGTTTCTCTGACCTGAGGATCCTGTTGGGATAGGCTGTGCCTCAATCTGTGACAGAGACAAGACAAATGGTACATTCCACACATCTGGCAAGGGTGCCTTTCTTTGGCTTGGGTTGAGCTGCATTGACAGAATAGCAATAGGGAACATTTGTCTTTATCTTTATAACACTTGACAAGAGGCATGATCACTGCTGTAAGGGTATCAAAATAAAGAAAAAATGAGCTGTCCAAGAGCCCTGTTATTTATCACATTCAGAAACACTAACCCAGACTAGCAGGATAGAAATTCCTTGTCAAATTGCCTCTAAAAATCATATTTTCCTCCCAAGATAGTATGTGAAACCCATGGATCTCACCTGTGTTCCCCATCCCCTGTTTTTGCAAGTTGGGGACAGTCCCCTCCTGGCCCAAGCTGTCCCTCCATAGCATGGGAATTGCCTCCATGTGGCTCATTGCATGTCCCAGCCTGACAATATGCACACCATTCCCTGCATGTACAGGAAAAACAGGAAAAAAAAAAAAAAACCCTGCTAGCTGGCAGCTTATTAACAAATATTGAATGTATACAGCAAAAATTCGATTTATTTTGCAGCAAGTGTTAGGATGTCTCTAGGTAAATTAGAGCCAGAGCTGACTTTGTTCAACCCCTTTATTTATTTTCCCGTTCCTTGTTTCCTAATTAGGCAGGCTTTCTTCTGCTTCACAAACACACTCTCTGCCTAAATCATTGCAGGTCTATTGAATCCTGAGCACAATGGGCTTATACATTCATATTAATACCTTGATAAGGAGGTATAATCCACCCTTTTGCATAAAGCCGCCAAATAACTTCAAGAATGATTCTAAATGCCTTTATGACACAGTATGTATTTTCCTAGTCTGAATTGTGGGGTCCTGCATGTACTATCGCCAATGAATTTTCCAAAGAAGTTGTGAACGGTAGATGGGTCTAAGAAGTGTTTGCTTTGAAAGGCCACCTCCCTCAGTGTATGGCACCAAAGTCTTTCTTTTTTCTTCGAAGTGTTCTCTTTCAGCGGGCACTTGCTCACAATCCCTCATGGAGAGCAATTCAAGAATTAAATCAATGGCCATGTCCTAAAGTTTGTTTAGAGTTCAACATTTTACTTGGCTTAGCATTCTTTTGCAGGGTTTAGAGCAGTTCTCAACCTTGGCTGTCCATTAGAATTATATGAGGGGCTTTAAAAAAATGTTGATGCCCAAACCCCTTGCCAAACCAATTGAATTAGAGTATCAGAGGGTGGGACCAGGGCACTGGCATTTCTAAAAGGCTCTCCAGGTGATTCTGATGGGCAGCAAAGTTTAAAAGCCATTGGTTTGTAGGGGTTTTATCATTAGAATATATCTAGAGAAATCTTGTTTAGTCATTCAGTAAGTATTTGAATGACTACTATCCATTAGGAAAAAGACTATGCACCTTTATGTCTTGGGGGTTCAAAGATATAAAGGAATTTGTATGTTCTCAAATTAGCTGGTAAGTCAATAGAGGCCATGAGGTTGTCATTCTTTCCACACATATTGATCCTATTACGTGTTACAAGCACTGGGGAGTCAGCCGAATCCAAGACAGACAAGGTCTCTGCTCTCATTGAGCTTGCATTCCAGTAAACACATTTTAAAAATAGGTACTGATGAGGGAATCCCCTGGTGGTCCAGTGGTTAGAATTTGGCGCTTTCACTGCCAGGGCTGGGGTTCAATCCCTGGTCAGAGAACTAATATCCCATAAGCTTCACTGCATGGCCAAAAAAAAAAAAAGTACTGGTGAGCTCTATAAAGAAGTGAATACAGAGGTAATATGATAGAAAGTGGCTGGGACAGGGGAAGAGTTCTGGGATGCTTCTCTGAGCAGCAGGCCTGAATGATGTGAAAAAAACAGTCAAATGAAGATCTTGAGGGATTGAGTCCCGGGCAGAAGGAACACCAGTGCCAGAGTCTTGAGGTAGGAGCTAGCAACTGCATGGAGCAGAAAGAAGCCAAAGTCCTCAGAGGAGGTGAGAGTCAGAGATGAGGTTAGAGGTAGATAGGGGGCGTGAACATGCTGCACAAAGGTAACCTTACAGAGAGAAGAAAGCAGGCAAGAGTTGGAGGTGCAGATTAATGGTTCTGAGCATTAAGAGAGAAAGGACTGTTGCTTTCGTAGGGCCATTGGGTGTTCATAGAAAAGGTGGTTTTGAATTGTACCTTGAAGGAGATTGCCTGAGAAGCTGGAGGGGGAAAGCATTTAAAATAGAGGTATTTCTCTGTAAAGACATAGAAGGTATGACAGTCTAGAGTATGAACAGAGAATAGCAGATTGTCCAGCTTGACTGGAATGGATACATGAAGCAGTCATGGGAGCTTAGAAGTTGGGATAATAAAGGACTTTGTATGTTGAGAGCTTGGACTTTATGCTAAAGACAGATGGAAACCCAAATATATTATGCTTATTTCTTCATCCTTATATCTGGCCAATTCCTGCCTCGCTCCTTGTATCTCAGCAACTCCAAACTTCTCCTAAGCACCCCACATCCCATACATACATACTTACAGCACCATGCCAGTTGGGTCTTTGTGATTGTCATGCCCTCTGTTCAGAATATTTTTCCCATACCCTTGGGCTCCTCCTTGTCAGCTAGTCAATCTGCTGCTCAGTCTTTGAGTTAGCCACAGTTCCTTCAGGAAGGTGTCTCCGACCTTCCTTGTTGACTCCATAAAATGAGAGGCATATTTCCTTAAGGGCACTTGCCATGCTGGGTCACTCATTCTTGAGTGCTAGAAAGCAGCTCTTTACAGAGTGTTAGGTACTGTTCTGGGTGCTTGCGTTACACTCTAATTGATAGATGGGCAAGAAACACTGAACATAACAAATAAGCAAATTATATAGTTTGTTATAAGATAGTAAGTATGGTAGGAAAAAGTAGTTCAGGATATGGGTGTGGTGCAGGAGGGTAGATTAAAAGGTCAGTGGGTCTAATTGAGAAAGCAAAATCTGAGCAGAGATTTAGATTGAACAACGATTCCAGTTTGCATGAGACGGAGTCGTTTCCTGGGATGCAGGATTTCTAGTACTGAAACTAGGATAGTCCTGGGCAAACCAGGATGGTTGGTCACTCTGGAACAGTTTGTTAATATTTGTCCTATCTGCTAGTTTTACACAGCTTGAGGATAGGTTCTAGAGAGGCAGTGTAACGTAGCTTAGATTACAGGCTTTGGAGTCAGACTGGCTGGATTCAAACTATGGCTCAAACATTGTGACCTTGGACTAATAAGATTTTTAACCTCCCTGAGATTTTGCTTCTTCATATATGAAATGGAAGTAGCTGGTACAGAATAAACAGTCAATAAGTGTTGCTGTTATTATTATTCATAGTGCCTAGCATGGTCCTTGGGGGCAGGTACTCCTCAATAGATGTTTACTGAAGGAACAGATGAATAAATGACAATCTACCATGTACCAGGCACTGGGCTAATCTCTGGATGTACAAAAATGAATAAGGCATGATTTCTGCCTTCAAGAAGATCACAATCCAGCAGGGGAGACAAACATGCAAACACCATATTTTGTCACACAACTGCGGTCTTTCTCCACTGTTGCAATCCTTCCATTATGCACTCTTGTCTTTTTTTGTAGGGCATATAACCTTCTAATATACTACATAATATTCTTTTTTTTTCCTACATAATATTCTTATGTGTCACAATTATTCCCACTGGACTGCAGCTTCTTAAAGGCAGGGACCTTGGTTTTGCTCATTGAGATGTCCCAAGTGCCTGGAAGAGTACCTGGCACCAAGAAGATGCTCAGTTAAGTTTGGTGACTTAATGGATGGAAGTTCCATTTCATGTGATAAGAGCTTTAAAGAGGTATGTACAAGGTGTGGATGATTCCTTCTTTTGGACAGAGTCAGGGAAGATTCCACAGACAATGTGGTGTTTTATGTTGACCTTGAAGGATTATAGTGTTTCTTTAGGAGGAAAAGTAGGATGGTATTTCAGGCTCAGAGGCCAGCAGGAAGGCCTGCTAGAGCCAGGAGAGCCAGGAGAATGCAGGGTCATGGAAGGCAGAGAGAGGGATTAAGGGAGTGACTTTAAGAGAATCTGAAGCAGTTGAACACAGGGGAGGTTTAGGAGATGTTTCAGCATGCTGGTGGAAAATGGATCAAAGGATGAAGCAGTGTGTGGAGTGACGGTGTGGAGACCAGTGTGTAGTTACTCAAGAATATGGCTGAAGATGAGCTGGTAACTTGAGAGAGGACGATCTTAATTTTTAGTGAAGTAAGATCACTTGAGCATGTTAGTAGGCTAAGAGGAAATAGCCAACAGAAGAGGCAACAGAATAGACATAGAAGAGGGCACAATTGATGTAGTGAAGTTCTAGAAGGAATAAGAAGGGATGAAATTGAGAGCACAGAGAGAGAGAGAGAGTTTGCTCTTTCGTTTTCAGAAACTAGAGGTAGGGAGGAGAGGATGGGCATTTTACCACTTTTGTGGAACCCAATAATGATTCATCATGGAAGATGGTATTGTTATAGAAACTGAGTCATTGGCAACTAAATTGAATTCTATTACCTCACTTTATGTTGGATGACAGTTAAGAAATGTGGCAACTTTCTTCAGGGGAAGTGTTTAGAAAAAAATAATTTTTTTAATTGTTGGAAAACACAGAGCATTGTATTGGAGTTTTCTGACTAACTCAGAATTTACAAAACACCATTTATGTTTCCAACCATTGTTAAAAATGATTGCATTTTTTTCTTTCATGAGAATGATAAATTGAAAGAACATTTTGTTTTTAAAATTTTGAACTGATTCAGAAGCTTCTCCAAATTTTAATTAGAATTATCCCGAGTTGCACAGGTAGATACAGATGGTGTAAGGAATTGGGATTAATGGGTATGGAATTTAGGATGTCCATGGAGAGAGCCTTTTTTTCCAAAAAAAACTCCCCAATTCCAGTTGTAGCAAAACTATTTGTGAATCGAGGATTTCAGTTATTTAGCTTTTACTTATTTTTGACTTTTGTATTACATGCGAAAATTAACTTCTAGAAATTAGGAAATGGAAGATTATAATAATGAGTAACCGGGTTTTGCAAGTTAAATTTTCGCTTATAAATTTTGTATTGGGTGGGTAATCTTTATATTCTGCCATCAGCCAAAGAAGTGGGTTGTCTCTGAATATAACTATTATATTATCAGACATAATAGTCTTTTCCTCAAGGGCAATTTCTCAAACAAATGATTTCAAAATCAATAAACACCCTGTAGCCTCCTGTTTCAGAATTTACTTATTCATGAGATGCTTATCTCTCTGTAAATTCCCAGGAAGAATTCTTATTGCTTAATCTCACCATATTGGATTGAATGTTTATCAGTTTAAAATTAGTTCTTATTAAATTTTCTTGGCAACTTTGTAACCGTCTCAGGGGTTTCTCCCCTAGAGAGTTATACTTACTTTTAAATCTTACATGAGTAGAAACTCATTTTAACATCCTGAAAATCATTAAACATTGGCCTGCCCATTTATAATGGGTTGCGTTTCAATATAAGTCGGGGCAAAGGCCATATGCCTGCAAACAGTGCTTTTTAAAGAGACTATTTTGTATGGCTGCATGTTTTCATTATTAGACACTGACAGTCTCCATCACTGACAGGCAGTGACAAATTGAAAGCTGAAGCCGGGTAGAGGTTGGTGTAGGTATCTTCTCATTTTTCACCTTGAAGGCTGTTTCTGCTGTCCTTTTGTTTGGTCACAGTATCATTAGTAGCTTCTTTCTAAATCTAGGGATGTGATTGGATGTCTATGGAATTATATTACCACATACGTGGCCAGGTAACTAAAGAGGAATGGATGGTCTGCTCTGACCGCCTGGTTGTGAGAGAGGATGCCTGTTCAAGATGGCGAGCACCTCAGAAATAATGCTCTGCTGTGGGCTCATTTGAATAATCTCTCCACTCATTAAACACAGCTGCAAGGCAAGAGGCAGCAGAGTTCAAAAGGCAAGCCAAGGGAATATATTAGTAATAGAATTATAGTTTAAGCCTTAAGGCATGTTTCCACAATATTTTTGTACTCCATTAATTACAGCCAGAACACTCTTGTCACTTACTAAAAAAAAAAGTTAGGGGAATATTTTGACTAAGAAACCTAAGTAAAATGTATATGTTTTATAAAAGTGTTAGGTAGGCTGCAATTAAATTTTAAGACAAACTCTGGAAGTTATCCAACAAGTCATTTCCTTATTGTATAATATAAATCCCTGGTGAGCTGGGATTAGAAACTGTCGGGTACAATTTGGCTTCCAGAGTCACTTTACCCTCCACACCGTACATGGGTGTCTTCATACAGCCTTCTGTGTGAGGATAGCTCTGTGTGTGTGTGTGTGTGTGTGTGTGTGCACGCGCGCGCGTGTGTGCCTTCATCTGTTGGGTGATTTCTGGTCTAAATCCCAGAATGCCTCTTACTCATATCCACTCAGAACATCACATTTATTATAGGGCTAGAAAATATTTAATGGAAGAGAGAAAATAGTGGAAATAAAAGGTGGAAACAAAAAGCAGAAGTTTCCTTTGGAAGGCTTCACTGGCAGTTTTTCTCCTGTTTTTGAAGTTCAGCGTCACTTTGGGCTCTTCTAGAGTTGCAGGCTCTCAGATCTTGTTTTTGCTCTTGATATATCCCCACCCCAATCTCATCCACCACACCATCTTGCCTGGATGACTCACCAACATGACTTTTTAAGATATTAGGAATTTGATGTATTTAAATTCTGAATGGTTTAACTCTGAATCCAAGTCTATATCTTCCCTAGGGTCGGGAATTGAATTGAGTTTTATTACCCCAGGGAAGCATGTCCTCTTCCAATACAAAAGCAAATGGCTTTCACATTGTCACAGAGTTTCTATAAGGATTTTAAGGATATATTGAATTCCAAGGGTGGACAACTCCATTCTTTGTCCTCTCCTCACACACCTGCATCAGTTGACAAAAACTGAGGGTAGATGTAGCACAATCAGAGGATGTAGAGAGATTTTAGTTCTCCGTTTTCTCTCTCATTTCCTTATTAAGCTCTTCCTAAGGCATGATGCAAACTGGTGAGCCAAAGAGGTTTTTTGTTTTGTTTTGTTTTTCTAGGCATCTTATTCATCTAGCGTTGTTTGAATAAACAGTTCTTTGCAAGTGAATTTTCCTGATAACTGAATATAGCAAAGTTTGAAGAAGAGTAAACTGATAATTTGTCATTTACTTTCAGATTGGATCTCTGCCTCTATCTATGTGACTTTGTATGTGTTCAATGATAGGTAAGCAGTGAGTGTGGTAGGCTGAAAAATGGGCCCTCTACATCCTAACCCCTAGAGCCTGTGACTGTTATCTTACTGGGCTCAAAAAAGGGTCTTTATGCATGTGATTAAGTTAAGAATCTTGAGATGGGGAGATATCCTGGATTTTCCAGTTAGGCCCTAAATGCAATCACATGTATCCTTATATGAGGAAGGCAGTGGAAAACTTGACACACACAGAGGAGAAGCTGGTGTGGAGGTAGAGCAGAAGGATTTCAAGATACTGGCCTTGAAGATTGGAGTGATGTGGCTGCAAGCCAAAGAATGCCAGCAGCCACCAGAAACTGGAAGAGGCAAGGAATGAATTTTTCCCTAGAGTCTCTGGAGGGAGTGTGATCCTGATGACACCTTGATTTTGGCCCAGTGATACTGATTTAGGGCTTTTGGCCTTCAGAACTGTGAGATAATAAATTTCTGTTATTTTAAGCCAATAAGAATGTGGTAATTTTTTATAGCAGCAATAGGAAACAAATAGAGTAAGGGACTCACAGAACATCCAAACACTGGGGCCTACCAGCCAGGCAAATGAACCTCCACAGTGTCTAAAAGTTCCATTTTTGCAAATTATCTTCTAGGCTAGTTGGAATAGTCCAGCTGCCTGTTTCAAATTCAGCATTCATAAGCACAAAATATTTAGCAGAAGGAAAATAAGCCTACTGATTTTTTTTTTTTTTTTTTTTTTTTTTTTTTTTTTGCGGTACGCGGGCCTCTCATTGCTGTGGCCTCTCCCGTTGCGGAGCACAGGCTCTGGACGCGCAGGCTCAGCGGCCATGGCTCATGGGCCCAGCCGCTCCGCGGCATGAGGGATCTTCCCGGACCAGGGCACGAACCCGTGTCCCCTGCATCGGCAGGCGGACTCTCAACCACTGCGCCACCAGGGAAGCCCAGCCTACTGATTTAAAGACAATAGACCGAAAGGAAAATACAGACTTGGTACCCATTAGCTCATTCCTTCCTCTTATTTTTGGCCTAAAGGTACAAGTTCTTACAAACTGGGTGCTCTTTATCAGAAAGGACGTAGATGGCGTTAGATATGATACAAATAACTCTACTTGGCTGAAGATCCGGCTGCTGCTATGTTCCCATCTTTAGTTGCTTGCCATGTTCTTGTAGAAGTCATGAGTTGTTAACTTTGGGCTCAGAGTATCAGGTAGTCTAGCAAGATCCACACCACAGCATTCCCACCCCTAAATGAGGCTCTGATCTCTCACTGATCCTCAGGGAATAAAAGCAGCCCTAGTTTTTAAATGTCCTTTTCATCAAGACTGTTAAGTCAGAAGGGCAGAGATCTTTCTCATTGGTCAGTTTTCTCCTAAGACATCTTACTGTTGGCTCCACTAGCTCCATTTCACTTAGGGAGATAAGCTGCATAAAGAGAATACATCAAAACATCTCTTTGGCTAGACTGATGAAGCTAGAATAATATGTATCTTCTAAGCAAAAAGAATCTGAACCACTGGACTGTGAACATATCTGTGTGGCTTTACTTCTCTCTGGAGAGTAAGAAAGTTGGATCTTTCGCTGGACAACCTCGATAGCAGAGGCAATGCCTATTTTACATTTTATTCTTCAAGTTTGGAAATCATGAACAGAACTTTAAGAACTATTCCATGTATCTCTAAACATAACTACTACCTAGGCAGCAAGACCTCACTAGTTTAGAATAATGATGTGAGGGTGGAGGAGGCCATCAGCAGCTGATAATATGGTTGTGGGAAATTTTTAAAGAAGAGCACTTTGTTGTCAACTAGAATAATACTAGACAGAAAGATATAAATGTACGCTAGTCAGTGGAGTAAGGCAAGTCGAATTTAAAAATTCTTTCACACTGGATCAAAAAGATAAAAGTCATTTAATATGCAAAAATGTATTATGTCTCTTCAGTGGTCTAATCTAACACATCTGGAAGCAAGTGCATGAAGAAATCTTTCATTTCAAGAGCTTTTGGTTCTATATAACTACTGATTTTAAACTAGGTTCCCTCACCAGTGAAATCCCCAAAAGGTTTTCTAGGAATGTATTATTTTGACCTTCCATAATATATAAAATGGGCAGACACCACGTTTGAGGATCAAAATATCTGTCCTTTCATTTAGAACTGAGCTTATCATAAGCATCATTTTCACATACTGCCTGTTTAGTCACCTCCTTTCCAACTTCAACTCAATGCAATTTTTCTTCTCGATTCCATCAGAATTGTTCTTGGAAAGAAGAGCAGTGATGTAGTTACTAAACCCACTGGACTATTTTAGTTCTTATTTTATTAACTTGGAAGAAGAGTATGATCTGGTCTCTGCAGTGAGCCCAGTAACACAGCTTGCCATCTGCCCTAAGAAGAATTCTGCTGGACTGGAACAGTTATGGCCTGAAGCCTCCATCACCCTGATCATTGAGCCAAGCCTGATAAAACTCCCTGTTCTTCTTTCAGGACCTCTTCTGGGCAGGGCCAGTACTTTGGATAAGAGTTAGACAGAGCAATGTAAGCTCTGATCCCAGGGTAACCCATCTAAGTTCTGATCCAAGTCAATTTCCTGGGGCACCAGGGGAAGTCCATGGTTCCTTTGGGCCAATTGCTAGAAACATGAAATAACTATATTATTTCATAGAGCCTAGGGCACTTTTTATTTATTTCTTTATTTTTTTTCCTCACATTTTAACATCTTTTACAGTCCATAACATTTCAAATCACTGTTAGCCTGGCTTGACAGTGACTTCTTACCTGAAAAATTTGAATTTCCAGGGGGTGGGGGGAGATCTTCAAGATGGAGGAGGAGTAAGACGTGGAGATCACCTTCCTCCCCACAAATACATCAGAAATACATCTACATGTGGAACAACCCCTACAGAACACCTACCGAACGCTGGCAGAAGACCTCAGACCTCCCAAAAGGCAAGAAACTCCCCACATACCTGGGTAGGGCAAAATAAAAAACAGAGAAAAAGAATAGGGACAGGACCTGCACCAGTGGGAGGGAGCCGTGACGGAGGAAAGGTTTCCACACATGAGGGAGCCCCTTCGTGGGCGGAGACTGTGGGTGGCGGAGGGGGGAAGCTTTGGAGCCACGGAGGAGAGCGCAGCCACAGGGGTGTGGAGGGCAAAGTGGAGAGATTCACGCACAGAGGATTGGTGCCGACCAGCACTCACCAGCCTGAGAGGTTTATCTGCTCACCCGCCGGGGCGGTTGGGGGCTGGGAGCTGAGGCTCGGGCTTCGGAGTCAGACCCCAGGGAGAGGACTGGGGTTGGCTGTAGGAACACAACCTGAAGGGGGCTGATGCGCCACAGCTAGATAGGAGGGAGTCCGGGATAAAGTCTGGAACTGCCTAAGAGGCAAGAGAACATTGTTCTGGGGTGTGCGACGAGAGGGGGTTCAGAGCACTGCCTAAATGAGCTCCAGAGACAGACGCGAGGTGTGGCTATCAGCATGGACACCAGGGATGGGCATGAAATGCTAAGGCTGCTGCTGAAGCCACCAAGAAGCCTGTGTGCAAGCACAGGTCACTCTCCACACCTCCCCTCCTGGGAGCCTGTGCAGCCTGCCACTGCCAGGGTCCCGTGATCCAGGGACAACTTCCCCAGGAGAACACACAGCACGCTTCAGGCTGTTGCAATGTCCCATTGGCCTCTGCCAGCACAGGCTCACCCCGCGTTACATAACCCTCCCTCCCCCCAGCCTGAGTGAGCCAGAGCCCCCTAATCAGCTGCTCCTTTAACTCTGTCCTCTCTGAGTGAAGAACAGATGCCCTCAGGTGACCTACATGCAGGGGCAGGGCCAAATCCAAAGCTGAACCCCAGGAGCTGTGCGAACAAAGAAGAGAAAGGGAAATCTCTCCCAGCAGCCTCAGGAGCAGTGAATTAAATCTCCACAGTCAATTTGATGTACCCTGCATCTGAGGAATACCTGAATAGACAACGAATCATCCTCAACCTGAGGCGGTGAATTTTGGGAGCAACCGTAGACATGGGGTTTGCTGTATGTGAGTGACCAGTTTCTGATTTTTGTGTTTATCTTGGTTTAGTTTCTAGTGCTTGTTATCATTGGTGGATTTGTTTATTGGTTTTGTTGCTCTCTTCTTGGTTTTTCTTTTTTTTTTAATTTTAAATATTTTAAAAATATTATTAAATTTTTTTTTTATTTTAATAACTTTTAAATTTTATTTTATGTTTCTTCCTTTCCTTTTTTTTTTTTTTTTAAACATCTTTATTGGGGTATAATTGCTTTACAATGGTGTGTTAGTTTCTGCTTTACAACAAAGTGAATCAGCTATACATATACATATGTTCCCATATGTCTTCCCTCTTGCGTCTCCCTCCCTCCCACTCTCCCCATCCCACCCTTCCAGGCTGTCACAAAGCACCGAGCTAATATCCCTGTGCCTTGCGGCTGCTTCCCCCCAGCTATCTACCTTACTACGTTTGTTAGTGTGTATATGTCCATGACTCTCTCTCGCCCTGTCAAAACTCACCCTTCCCCCTCCCCATATCCTTAAGTCCGTTCTCCAGTAGGTCTGCGTCTTTATTCCTATCTTACCCCTAGGTTCTTCATGACATTTTTTTCCCTTAAATTCCATATATATGTGTTAGCATACGGTATTTGTCTTTTTCTTTCTGACTTACTTCACTCTGTATGACAGATTCTAGGTCTATCCATCTCATTACAAATAGCTCAATTTCATTTCTTTTTAAGGCTGAGTAATATTCCATTGTGTATATGTGCCACATCTTCTTTATCCATTCATCCGATGATGGGCGCTTAGGTTGTTTCCATGTCCTGGCTATTGTAAATAGAGCTGCAATGAACATTTTGGTACATGACTCTCTTTGAATTTTGGTTTTCTCAGGGTATATGCCAAGTAGTGGGATTGCTGGGTCATATGGTAATTCTATTTGTAGTTTTTTAAGGAACCTCCATACTGTTCTCCACAGTGGCTGAACCAATTCACATTCCCACCAGCAGTGCAAGAGTGTCCCCTTTTCTCCACACCCTCTCCAGCATTTATTGTTTCTAGATTTTTTGATGATGGCCATTCTGACTGGTGTGAGATGATATCTCATTGTAGTTTTGATTTGCATTTCTCTAATGATTAATGATGTTGAGCATTCTTTCATGTGTTTGTTGGCATTCTGTATATCTTCTTTGGAGAAATGTCTATTTAGGTCTTCTGCCCATTTTTGGATGGGGTTGTTTGTTTTTTTGTTATTGAGCTGCATGAGCTGCTTGTAAATTTTGGAGATTAATCCTTTGTCAGTTGCTTCATTTGCAAATGTTTTCTCCCATTCTGAGGGTTGTCTTTTGGTCTTGGTTATGGTTTCCTTTGCTGTGCAAAAGCTTTGAAGTTTCATTAGGTCCCATTTGTTTATTTTTGTTTTTATTTCCATTACTCTAGGAGGTGGGTCAGAAAGGATCTTGCTGTGATTTATGTCATAGAGTGTTCTTCCTATGTTTTCTTCTAAGAGTTTGATAGTTTCTGGCCTTACATTTAGGTCTTTAATCCATTTTGAGCTTATTTTTGTGTATGGTGTTAGGGAGTGATCTAATCTCATACTTTTACATGTACCTGTCCAGTTTTCCCAGCACCATTTATTGAAGAGGCTGTCCTTTCTCCACTGTACATTCCTGCCTCCTTTATCAAAGATAAGGTGTCCATATGTGCGTGGGTTTATCTCTGGGCTTTCTATCCTGTTCCACTGATCTTTCTGTTTTTGTGCCAGTACCATACTGTCTTGATGACTGTTGCTTTGTAATATAGTCTGAAGCCAGGGAGCCTTATTCCTCCAGCTCCTTTTTTCGTTCTCAAGATTGCTTTGGCTATTCGGGGTCTTTTGTATTTCCATACAAATTGCGAAATTTTTTGTTCTAGTTCTGTGAAAAATGCCAGTGGTAGTTTGATAGGGATTGCATTGAATCTGTAGATTGCTTTGGGTAGTAGAGTCATTTTCACAATGTTGATTCTTCCCATCCAAGAACATGGTATATCTCTCCATCTATTTGTATCATCTTTAATTTCTTTCATCAGTGTCTTATAATTTTCTGCATACAGGTCTTTCGTATCCTTAGGTAGGTTTATTCCTAGATATTTTATTCTTTTTGTTGCAATGGTAAATGGGAGTGTTTTCTTGATTTCACTTTCAGATTTTTCATCATTAGTATATAGGAATGCCAGAGATTTCTGTGCATTAATTTTGTATCCTGCTACTTTACCAAATTCATTGATTAGCTCTAGTAGTTTTCTGGTAGCATCTTTAGGATTCTCTATGTATAGTATCATGTCATCTGCAAACAGTGACAGCTTTACTTCTTCTTTTCCGATTTGGATTCCTTTTATTTCCTTTTCTTCTCTGATTGCTGTGGCTAAAACTTCCAAAACTATGTTGAATAAGAGTGGTGAGAGTGGGCAACCTTGTCTTGTTCCTGATCTTAGTGGAAATGCTTTCAGTTTTTCACCATTGAGGATGATGTTTGCTGTGGGCTTGTCATATATGGCTTTTATTATGTTTAGGAAAGTTCCCTCTATGATTACTTTCTGGAGGGTTTTTATCATAAATGGGTGTTGAATTTTGTCGAAAGCTTTCTCTGCATCTATTGAGATGATCATATGGTTTTTCTCCTTCAATTTGTTAATATGGTTTATCACATTGATAGATTTGCGTATATTGAAGAATCCTTGCATTCCTGGAATAAACCCCACTTGATCATGGTGTATGATCCTTTTAATGTGCTGTTGGATTCTGTTTGCTAGTATTTTGTTGAGGATTTTTGCATCTATGTTCATCAGTGATATTGGCCTGTAGTTTTCTTTCTTTGTGACATCCTTGTCTGGTTTTGGTATCAAGGTGATGGTGGCTTCGTAGAAGGAATTTGGGAGTGTTCCTCCCTCTGCTATATTTTGGAAGAGTTTGAGAAGGATAGGTGTTAGCTCTTCTCTAAACGTTTGATAGAATTCACCTGTGAAGCCATCTGGTCCTGGGCTTTTGTTTGTTGGAAGGTTTTTAATCACAGTTTCAATTTCAGTGCTTGTGATTGGTCTGTTCATATTTTCTATTTCTTCCTGATTCAGTCTTGGCAGGTTGTGCATTTCTAAGAATTTGTCCATTTCTTCCAGATTGTCCATTTTATTGGCATAGAGTTGCTTGTAGTAATCTCTCATGATTTTTTTTATTTCTGCAGTGTCAGTTGTTACTTCTCCTTTTTCATTTCTAATTCTATTGATTTGAGTCTTCTCCCTTTTTTTCTTGATGAGTCTGGCTAGTGGTTTATCTGTTTTGTTTATCTTCTCAAAGAACCAGCTTTTAGTTTTATTGATCTTTGCTATTGTTTCCTTCATTTCTTTTTCATTTATTTCTGATCTGATTTTAATGATTTCTTTCCTTCTGCTAGCTTTGGGGTTTTTTTGTTCTTCTTTCTCTAATTGCTTGAGGTGCAAGGTTAGGTTGTTTATTCGAGATGTTTCCTGCTTCTTAAGGTGGGCTTGTATTGCTATAAACTTCCCCCTTAGAACTGCTTTTGCTGCATCCCCTAGGTTTTTGGTCGTTGTGTCTCCATTGTCATTTGTTTCTAGGTATTTTTTTATTTCCTCTTTGATTTCTTCAGTGATCACTTCATTATTAAGTAGTGTATTGTTTAGCCTCCATGTGTTTGTATTTTTTACAGATCTTTTCCTGTAATTGATATCTAGTCTCATGGCATTGTGGTCGGAAAAGATACTTGATACAATTTCAGTTTTCTTAAATTTACCAAGGCTTGATTTGTGACCCAAGATATGATCTATCCTGGAGAATGTTCCATGAGCACTTGAGAAAAATGTGTATTCTGTTGTTTTTGGATGGAGTGTCCTATAAATATCAATTAAGTCCATCTTGTTTAATGTATCATTTAAAGCTTGTGTTTCCTTATTTATTTTCATTTTGGATGATCTGTCCATGGGTGAAAGTGGGGTGTTAAAGTCCCCTACTATGAATGTGTTACTGTTGATTTCCCCTTTTATGGTTGTTAGTATTTGCCTTATGTATTGAGGTGCTCCTATGTTGGGTGCATAAATATTTACAATTGTTATATCTTCTTCTTGGATCGATCCCTTGATCATTATGTAGTGTCCTTCTTTGTCCCTTTTAATAGTCCTTATTTTAAAGTCTATTTTGTCTGATATGAGAATTGCTACTCCAGCTTTCTTTTGGTTTCCATTTGCATGGAATATCTTTTTCCATCCCCTTACTTTCAGTCTGTATGTGTCTCTAGTTCTGAAGTGGGTCTCTTGTAGACAGCATATATAAGGGTCTTGTTTTTGTATCCATTCAGCCAATCTGTGTCTTTTGGTGGGAGCATTTAGTCCATTTACATTTAAGGTAATTATTGATATGTATGTTCCTATTTCCATTTTATATATTGTTTTGGGTTCGCTACTATAGGTCATTTCCTTCTCTTGTGTTTCGTGTCTAGAGAAGTTCCTTTAGCATTTGTTGTAAAGCTGGTTTGGTGGTGCTGAACTCTCTCAGCTTTTGCTTGTCTGTAAAGGTTTTAATTTCTCCATCAAATGTGAATGAGATCCTTGCTGGGTAGAGTAGTCTTGGTTTCAGGCTATTCTCCTTCATCACTTTCAGTATGTCCTGCCACTCCCTTCTGGCTTGTAGGGTTTCTGCTGAGAGATCAGCTGTTAACCTTATGGGGATTCCCTTGTGTGTTATTTGTTGTTTTTCCCTTGCTGCTTTTAATATGCTTTCTTTGTATTTAATTTTTGACAGTTTGATTAATATGTGTCTTGGCGTGTTTCTCCTTGTATTTATCCTGTATGGGACCCTCTGTGCTTCCTGGACTTGATTAACTATTTCCTTTCCCATATTAGGGAAGTTTTCAACTATAATCTCTTCAAATATTTTCTCAGTCCCTTTCTTTCTTTCTTCTTCTTCTGGAACCCCTATAATTCGAATGTTGGTGCGTTTCATGTTGTCCCAGAGGTCTCTGAGACTGTCCTCAGTTCTTTTCATTCTTTTTTCTTTATTCTGCTCTGCAGTAGTTATTTCCACTACTTTATCTTCCAGGTCACTTATCCGTTCTTCTGCCTCAGTTATTCTGCTATTGATCCTATCTAGAGTGATTTTAATTTCATTTATTGCATTGTTCATCGTTGCTTGTTTCATCTTTAGTTCTTGTAGGTCCTTGTTAACTGTTTCTTGCATTTTGTCCATTCTACTTCCAAGATTTCGGATCATCCTTACTATCATTATTCTGAATTCTTTTTCAGGTAGATTGCCTATTTCCTCTTCATTTGTTAGGTCTGGTGGGTTTTTATCTTGCTCCTTCATCTGCTGTGTGTTTTTCTGTCTTCTCATTTTGCTTATCTTACTGTGTTTGGGGTCTCCTTTTTGCAGGCTGCAGGTTCGTAGTTCCCGTTGTTTTTGATGTCTGTCTCCAGTGGCTAAGGTTGTTTCAGTGGGTTGTGTAGGCTTCCTGGTGGAGGGGACTAGTGCCTGTGTTGTGCTGGATGAGGCTGGATCTTGTCTCTCTAGTGGGCAGGTTCACGTCTGGTGGTGTGTTTTGGGGTGTCTGTGGCCTTATTATGATTTTAGGCAGCCTCTCTGCTAATGGGTGGGGTTGTGTTCCTGTTTTGCTAGTTGTTTGGCATAGGTTGTCCAGCACTGTGGCTTGCTGGTCGTTGAGTGAAGCTGGGTGCTGGTGTTAAGATGGAGGTCTCTGGGATATTTCCACCGTTTAATATTATGTGGAGCTGGGAGGTCTCTTGTTGACCAGTGTCCTGAAGTTGGCTCTCCTACCTCAGAGGCAGAGCCCTGACTCCTGGCTGGAGCACCAAGAGCCTTTCATCCACACAGCTCAGAATAAAAGGGAGAAAAAGTAGGGAGAATTAGTAGAAGTATGAGTAAAGAAAGAGGGAAAGGAGGAAAGGAAGGAAGGAAGAAAGAAGCAAAGAAGGAAAGAAAGGAGGGAGGGAGGGAGGGAGGGAGGAAGGAAGGAAGGAGGGAAAGAAGGAAAAAAGACAGAAAGAAAGATGATACAGTAAAAATAAAATAAAGTATAATATAGTTATTGAATTAAAAAATATTTAGAAAAAAAAAAAGGGACGGATAGAACCTTAGGACAAATGTTGGAAGCAAAGCTATAGAGAGAAAATCTTACACAGAAGCATACACATACACCTTCACAAAAAGAGGTAAAGGGGGAAAAATCATAAATCCTGCTCCCTGAGACCACCTCCTCAATTTGGGGTGATTCGTTGTCTAAAGGAGGGAGGGAAGGAAGGAAAGAAAGAAAGAACGAAGGTAAAGTATAATAAAGTTATTACAATTAAACTTAATTATTAAGAAAAAGAATTTTTAAAAAAAAGTCATAGACGGATAGAGCCCTAGGACAAATGGTGGAAGCTAGAGTATACAGACTAGATGTCACACAGAAGCATACACGTACACATTCACAAAAAGAGGAAAAGGGAAAAAAATCATAGATCTCGCTCCTAAATTCCACCTCTTCAATTTGGGATCATTCCTTGTCTATTCAGGTATTCCACAGATGCAGGGTATATCAGGTTGATTGTGGAGCTTTAATCCGCTGCTTCTGTGGCTGCTGGGAGAGATTTCCCTTTCTCTTCTTTGTTCTCACAGCTCACAGGAGCTCAGCTTTGGATTTGGCCCTGCCTCTGCGTGTAGGTCGCTGGAGGGCGTCTGTTTTTTCGCTCAGACAGGACGGGGTTAAAGGAGCCGCTGATTCGGGGCCTCCGGCTCACTCAGGCCGGGGGTTGGGGGATGGGGGAAGGAGGGGCACTGCGTGCGGGGCCGGCCTGCGGCGGCAGAGGCAGCGTGACGTTGCGGCAGAGGCCGGCATGACGTTGCACCAGCCTGAGGCCCGCCGTGCGCTGTCCCGGGGAAGTTGTCCCTGGATCCCGGGAACCTGGCAGTGGCGGGCTGCACAGACTCCGCGGAAGAGGGGTGTGGAGAGTGACCTGTGCTCGCACACAGGCCCCTTGGTGACGGCAGCAGCAGCCTTAGCGTCTCCCGCCCGTCTCTGGGGTCCGCGGTTTTAGCCGCGGCTCGCGCCCGTCTCTGGGGTTTGCGCCCTCAGCCGCGGCTCGCGCCCGTCTCTGGGGTTCGCGCTTTTAGCCGCGGCTCGCGCCCGTCTCTGGAGTTCCTTTAAGCAGCGCTCTTAAACCCCTCTCCTCGCGCACCAGGAAACAAAGAGGGAAGAAAAAGTCTCTTGCCTCTTCGGCCGGTGCAGGCTTTTCCCCCAACTCCCTCCCGGCTAGTCGTGGTGCACTAACCCCTTCAGGCTATGTTCAAGCCGCCAACCCCAGTCCTCTCCCTGAGCTCCGTCCAAAACCAAAACCCGAGCCTCAGCTCGCAGCTCCGCCCGCCCCGGCGGGTGAGCAGACAAGCCTCTCGGGTTGGTGAGTGCTGGTCGGCACCGATCGTCTGTGCAGGAATCTCCCCGCTTTGCCCTCCGCACCCGTCGCTGTGCACTACTCCGCGGTCCCGAAACTCCCCCCTCTGCCTCCCGCAGTCTCCGCCCGCGGAGGGGCTTCCTAGTGTGTGGAAACTTTTCCTCCTTCACAGCTCTCTCCCACTGGTGCAGGTGCCGTCCTTATTCTTTTGCCTCTGTTTTTTCTTTTGCCCTACCCAGTTACGTGGGGAGTTTCTTGCCTTTTGGGAGGTCTGAGGTCTTCTGCCAGCCTTCAGTAGGAGTTCTGTAGGAGTTGTTCCACGTGTGGATGTATTTCTGGTGTATCCGTGGGGAGGAAGGCGATCTCCGCGTCTTACTCTTCCGCCATCTTCAAGGTCCCCCTCTCCTTTCCTTTTTTTTTCCTACCTTTTCTTCTGAGCTGTGTGGCTGACAGGGTCTCGGTGCTCCGGTCAGGTGTCAGACCTAAGCCTCTGAGGTGAGAGAGCTGAGTTCAGGACATTGGACCACCAGAGAACTCCTGGCCCCATGTAATATCAGTCGGCGAGAGATCTCCCAGAGATCTCCATCTCAACGCTAAGACCCAGCTCCACTCAACGACCAGCAAGCTCCAGTGCTGGACACGCCATGCCAAGCAACTAGCAAGACAGGAAAACAACCCCACCCATTAGCAGAGAGGCTGCTAAAATCATAAGTTCACAGACACCCCAGAACACACCACCGGACATGGTCCTGCCCACCAGAAACACAAGATCCCGCCTCATCCACCAGAACACAGGCACCATTCCCCTCCACCAGGAAGCCTACACAACCTACTGAACCAAACTTACCCACTGGGGGCAGACACCAAAAACAACAGGAACTGTGAAACTGCAGCCTGTGAAAAGGAGACCCTAAACACAGAAAGTTAAGCAAAATGAGAAGACAGAGAAATATGCAGCAGATGAAGGAGCAAAGTAAAAACCCACCAGACCAAACAAATGAAGAGGAAATAGGCAGGTTACCTGAAAAAGAATTCACAGTAATGATAGTAAAGATGATCCCAAATCTTGGAAATAGAATGGAGAAAATACAAGAAACATTTAACAAGGACCTAGAGAACGAAAGAGCAAACAAACAATGATGAACAACACAATAAAGGAAATTAAAAATTCTCTAGAAGGAATCAATAGCAGAATAACTGAGGCAGAAGAACGGATAAGTGACCTAGGAGATAAAATAGTGGAAATAACTACCATAGAGCAGAATAAAGAAAAAAGAATGAAAAGAACTGAGGACAGTCTCAGAGACCTCTGAGACAACATTAAGCGCACCAACATTCGAATTATAGGGGTCCCAGAAAAGGAAGAGCAAAACAAAGGGACTGAGAAAATATTTGAAGAGGTTAAATTTGAAAACTTCCCTAATACGGGAAAGGAAAGTGAATCAAGTCCAGGACTTGCAGAGAGTCCCATACAGGATAAATCCAAGGAGAAACACACGAAGACACATATTAATCAAACTACCAAAAATTAAAGAAAAAATACTAAAAGCAGCAAGGGAAAACCAACAAATAACATACAAGGGAATCCCCATAAGGTTAACAGCTTATCTTTCAGCAGAAACTCTGCAAGCCAGAAGGGAGTGGCAGGACATATTTAAAGTGATGAAAGGGAAAAACCTACAACCAAGATTACTCTGCCTAGCAAGGATCTCATTCAGATTCAACGGAGAAATTAAAACCTTTACAGAAAAGCAAAAGCTAAGAGAATTCAGTACAACAAAACCAGCTTTACAACAAATGCTAAAAGCACTTCTCTAGGCAGAAAACATAAGAGAAGGAAATGACCTACAATAACAAACCCAAAACAATTAAGAAAATGGTAATAGGAACATACATATCAATAACTACCTTAAATGTGAATGGATTAAATGCTCCAACCGAAAGACATAAGCTGGCTGAAATGATACAAAAACAAAACCTGTACATATGCTGTCTATAAGAGACCCACTTCAGACCTAGGGACACATACAGACTGAAGTGAGGGGATGGAAAAAGATATTCCATGAAAATGGAAATCAAAGAAAGCTGGGGTAGCAATTCTCATATTAGACAAAATAGACTTTAAAATAAAGACTATTACAAGAGACAAAGAAGGAACTACATAATGATCAAGGGATCAAACCAAGAAGAATATGTAACAATTGCAAATATTTATGCACCCAACATAGGGACACCTCAATACATAAGACAAACACTAACATCCATAAAAGAGGACATCGACAGTAACACAATCATAGTAGGGGATTTTAACACCCCACTTTCACCAATGGACAGATTATCCAAAGTGAAAATAAATAAGGAAACACAGCTTTAAATGATACATTAAACAAAATAGACTTAATTGATATTTATAGGACATTCCATCCCAAAACAGCAGATTACACTTTCTTCTCAAGTGCTTATGGAACATTCTCCAGGATAGATCATATCTTGGATCATAAATCAAGCCTCGGTAAATTTAAGAAAATTGAAATTGTATCAAGTATCTTTTCTGACCACAATGCTATGAGACTAGATATCAATTACAGGAAAAAAATCTGTAAAAAAGTACAAACATGGAGGCTAAACAATACTAATTAACCAAGAGACCCCTGAAGAAATCAAAGAGGAAATCAGAAAATACCTAGAAGCAAATGACAATGAAAACAGGACGACCAAAAACCTATGGGATGCAGCAAAAGCAGTTCCAAGAGGGAAGAATATAGCAATACAATCCTACCTCAAGAAAGAAGAAACATCTCAAATAAACAACCTAACCTTACACCTAAAGCAATTAGAGAAAGAAGAATAAAAAAACCCTGAGTTAGCAGAAGGAAAGAAATCATAAAAATCAGATCAGAAATAAATGAAAATGAAATCAAGGAAATGATAGCAAAGAACAATAAAACTACAATTTGAGAAGTTCTTTGAGAAGATAAACAAAATTGATAAACCATTAGCCAGACTCAACAAGAAAAAAAGGGAGAAGACTCAATTCATCAGAATTAGAAATGAATAAGGAGAAGTAACAACTGACACTGCAGAAATACAAAGGGTCATGAGAGATTATTACAAGCAACTATATGCCAATAAAATGGACAGCCTGGAAGAAATGGACAAATTCTTAGAAACGCACAACTTCCTGAGACTGAACCATGAAGAAATAGAAAATATAAACAGACCCGTCACAAGCACTGAAATTGAAACAGTGATTAAAAATCTTCTAACAAACAAAAGCCCAGGACCAGATGGCTTCACATGCGAATTCTATCAAATATTTAGAGAAGAGCTAACAACTATCCTTCTCAAACTCTTCCAGAATATAGCAGAGGGAGGAACACTCCCAAACTCATTCTACGAGACCACCATAGCCCTGATACCAAAACCAGAAGAAGATGTCACAAAGAAAGAAAACTACAGGCCAATATTGCTGATGAACATAGATGAAAAAATTATCAACAAAATACTAGCAAACAGAATCCAACAGCACATTAAAAGGATCATACACCATGATCAAGTAGGATTAATCCCAGGAATGCAAGGATTCTTCAATATATGCAAATCAATGGATGTGATACACCATACTAACAAATTGAAGGAGAAAAACCATATGATCATTTCAATGATGCAGAAAAAGCTTTTGACAAAATTCAACACCCATTTATGTTATAAACCCTCCAGAAAGTAGGCATAGAGGAACTTACCTCAACATAATAAAGGCCATATCTGACAAACCCACAGCCAACATCACTGTCAGTGGTGAAAAACTGAAACCATTTCCACTAAGATCAGGAACAAGACAAGGTTGTCCACTCTCACCACTATTATTCAACATAGTTTTGGAAGTTTTAGCTACAGAAATCAGAGAAGAAAAAGAAATAAAAAGAATCCAAATTGGAAAAGAAGTAGTAAAATGGTCACTGATGCAGATGATATGATACTATACATAGAGAATCCTAAAGAGGCTACCAGAAAACTGCAAGAGCTAATCAATGAATTTGGTAGAGTAGCAGAATACAAAATTAATGTACAGAAATCTCTTGCAGTCCTATACACTAATGATGAAAAATCTGAAAGAGAAATTATGGAAACTGCATTTACCACTGCAACAAAAAGAATAAAATCCCTAGGAATAAACCTACATAAGGAGACAAAAGACCTGTATTCAGAAAAATATAGGACAGTGATGAAAGAAATTAAAGGTGGTACAAACAGATAGAGAGATATACCATGTTCTTGGATTGGAAGAATCAACACTGTGAAAATGATTATACTACCCAAAGCAATCTACAGATTCAATGCAATCCCTATCAAACTACCAATGGCATTTTTCACAGAACTAGAACAAAAAACTTCACAATTTGTATGGAAACACAAAAGACCCCGAATAGCCAAAGCAATCTTGAGAAAGAAAAATGGAGCTGGAGGAATCAGGCTCCCTGACTTCAGACTATACTACAAAGCTACAGTAGTCAAGACAGTATGGTACTGGCACAAAAACAGAAATATAGATCAATGGAAAAGGATAGAAAGCTCAGAGATAAACCCATGCACATATGGTTACCTTATGTTTGACAAAGGAGGCAAGAATATACAATGGAGAAAAGACAGCCTCTTCGATATATGGTGCTGGGAAAACTGGACAGCTACATGTAAAATAATGAAATTAGAACACTCCCTAACACAAAATAAATACACAAAAATAAACTCAAAATGGATTAAAGACCTAAATGTAAGGGCAGACACTAAAAAACTCTTAGAGGAAAACATAGGCAGAACACTGTATGACATAAATCACAGCAAGATCCTTTTTGACCCACCTCCTAGAGAAATGGAAATAAAAACAGAAATAAACAAATGGGACCTAATGAAACTTAAAAGTGTTTGCACAGCAAAGGAAACCATAAACAAGGTTAAAAGATAACCCTCAGAACGGGAGAAAATATTTGCAAACGAAGCAACTGACAAAGGATTAATCTCCAAAATGTACAAGCAGCTCAATATCAAAAAAAATAAACAACTCAATCCAAAAATGGGCAGAAGACCTAAATAGACATTTCTCCAAAGAAGATATACAGATTGCCAACAAACACATGAAAGGTTGCTCAATATCACTAATCATTAGAAAAATGCAAATCAAAACTACAATCAAGTGTCACCTCACACTGGTCAGAATGGCCATTATCAAAAAACCTACAAACAATAAATGCTGGAGAGGGTGTGGAGAAAAGGAATCCCTCTTGCACTGTTGGTGGGAATGTAAATTGATACAGCCACTATGGAGCACAGTGGCGGCTCCTTAAAAAACTAAAAATAGAACTACCATATGACCCAGCAACCCCACTACTCGGCATATACCCTGAGAAAACCATAATTCAAAGAGTCATGTACCACAATGTTCATTGCAGCTCTATTTACAATAGCTAGGATATGGAAGCAACCTAAATGTCCATCGACAGACGAATGGATAAAGAAGATGTGGCACATATATACAATGGAATATTACTCAGCCATAAAAAGAAATAAAATTGAATTGTTTGTAGTGAGGTGGATGAACCTAGAGTCTGTCATACAGAATGAAGTAAGTCAGAAAGAGAAAAACAAATACCATAAGCTAACATATATGGAATATATATAAAAGGTTTTGAAGAACCTAGGGGCAGGATAGGAATAAAGATGCAGACGTAGGGAACAGACTTGAGGACATGGGAAGGGGAAAGGGTAAGCTGGGATGAAGTGAGAGAGTGGCATTGACATATATACACTACCAAATGTAAAATAGATAGCTAGTGGGAAGCAGCTGCATAGCACAGGGAGATCAGCTTGGTGTGTTGTGTCCACCTAGAGGAGTGGGAGAGGGAGGGTGGGAGGGAGACGCAAAAAAGAGGAGATATGGGGATATATGTATACATGTAGCTGATTCACTTTGCTATACAACAGCAACTAACACAGCACTGTAAAGCAGTTATACTCTAATAAAGACATTAAAAAAATTTCTTTTTGAATTTCATTCTGCCAATCACTTGGGTTCATCATCAACCGAAACCACTTTAAACTCCTTCCTTTCCCCAGCACCTCCCCAGACTCTTCCTTTGGGTCAAACCTGCTTGGTTGAATATGGCTCCACCCCCACGTTTGTTTTTCCTAATAACACCATCAGCATGGGGTGCTGGCACCCCCCTCCCCATGACTAGATCAACCAGGAGTGGCGTTGGTCTGTATTGAACTTATTAAAATGTACAGTTTAGTCTTTATTGAAATTGACTTTACTCCTACCTGGTCACTGGGCTGGCAAGAATACACAGCAGTTTACACTTCCACCTTCCTCTCCCCCTGTTTTATCTGTCTCTCCTTGTACACCAGTATATACCCTAAATTTACTAATTTAAATCCTTTTACTTCAACCAGCTAGCTTTGGAACTTTTCTTTTCTGCTCCTATACAAGAGCATATCTCGCATAGCTCAAATCACAGTGCTGACACTTCCTACATCTTAGAGTGTCCTCTTTTATTCCTTGAGACAATTTTCTCCTGGTCTTTCCCCTACTACTCTGGCCACTCCTGACCCTTAAACGTTGGTGTTTCTCAGGATTCTTCCCTAGGCCCCTTTCTGGTCTCATCTGTATACCTTCTCTGGGTCATCTTATCTATACTCTTACAGTGACCCGTACTCTCATCTTACGCATACTCCTTTTTTTTTTGGCTTCGCGGCACAGTCTGCGGGATGTTAGTTCCCCAACCCACGCCCCTTGTAGTGGAAGCATGGAGTCCTAACCACCGGACTGCCAGGGAATTCTGTCACCTTATCTATATTTTTAATTTTGAGCGCTACTCTGATGACTTCCCAGTCCTGATTCCTGGTCCAGTCCCTTGGCTGAACTCTAAACCCATCTTTCCAGTTTCCCTCAGACATCATTCCCAGGCATCTAAGACTCAATAACTCTAAAAAGGAGCTCAGCATCTTTCCTACAGATGTATACCCTCCTATATGTCTAATCTTGGTCAGCGGTACCATTGTTCAGCCCTTTGCCCAGCCCCCAAACCTGGTCATCATTCTTACTGCATCACTTACAATTAGCTTTACAGGCTAATTACTTATTTGTCTCTCTAAATCTCATTTTTTCTCACTTATAAAACCGGAATAATAGTGCCTATTGCATAGACTTGTAAGGACTGTACATATATGCATGTAGCAGTTAGCATAGTGACTGATCTATAAGTGCTCAATTATACTCAATTATTATACTTCATTCCTTCCTTTCCAACAACCCCACATCCGGTTGATCATCAAATCTTCTTGTGCCTATCTCGTAGTCCATTTCTACGACAGGTGTCTGTCTAATTTACCCACTTCTTACATCCCCATTGCTAGGATTTTAGTTCAAGTCACCAGTGTCCCTTATACAATCAGATACATGATTTAGGAAGACTATTCCGGGTGAATGGTGGAAAATGGATTGACAGATGGCAAGACAGGGGGCAAGAAACCCGTTGAAATAATTTGCCTAACACCTCTGCCTAGAAACCTTTACAACTCTCCACCGTCCTAAAAGTGCCCACATGCCTTTATAGGGCCCCCATAGCTTGGCATCTGCTTATCTGCCCTGCCTTATCACCCTATGCTCTGTCATTTTTAACAACAGTGATAGACATGTGCCAGTCTCTTTGACTCCATGTGAACTTTGAACTTGCCTTTCCTCTTGAAATCCCTTACCTCTTTCTCTTTTCCTGGTTAACTCCTATTCATTGTTTAGATACTGGTTCCCAAATCTGGGTTACCTGTACCTCTGTATGCACTTGTTTAGCACTCAGATCATACTTACCACTTCACGCTGTGATGAAATCACCCATTTACCTTCTCCTGGGGCTACAGGATTTAATAGATAAAAATACAGGACACCTAATTAAATCTGAATTTCAGATAAATAATGAATAATTTTTAGTATATGTATGTCCCAAACAACTCTTTCTTCTCCTACTAGACTGATCTCCCTTGAGGGCAGGGAACATCATTGTTCCCAACACCACTGCACACACTTTAGTCACTGTTGATGAAATAAATAAACTACTTAATGAAGTCCAAACATAAATTCAGTACCTGTATATTATGTGCGGACATGATCCAGATCTGTCATTTTAATGCTTGGTTAATCATGAAACACGTTCTCTAGTCCCGTTGTCTATATTTCATGTGTGTTTTAAAGCAAGCAGAGAGCTTAGGAACTGGCCCTTCCACCACAATTTGCTTTTGCATGCATGATTTGAAATGCCCATGTTTGGAATCGTCACTATGTCAGAATGAAGTTGAAATTTCAACCGCAATTTTCATTGAAAAACAAAACAGAAGCAAAAACATAGCTTCCACAACCCAACTGCCTTTTCCTTTTTGATCAGTTTGAAGGGCTTTTGTTCTCTCTAATACAAGTGTTTTCTGTTCACGCATAGCAAAGACATAATCTAATCTCCAAGGTTGATTTGCCAAAAGAATCACTAGATGTGGGAAGGAGCTAGGGTTTGAATTTTTATTAATTTAGGATGCAAGTTCACCTGAGAATTACTGTGCCGATCTCTCAGAGGAACCTTTTCAAAATAAAAGCATAACTAAGGGAAAGTTCATAGACATTTTCCAACCTGTGAACTTACAAGGTTTAGTTAGCCAAACACTCACATTGTGCAGACTGCATGGAATAGAAGCAAACCCAGTTTCAAGGTAAATTCTTCATGCTTTGAAACACTCAATGCCTTCCTTTTAGAGAGAACAACAGAAGCCCTCAGCTATTTTATAAAATTTGAGAATACCGTGGAGTCTGAGCTCTCCACTCTCTCCTGCGATTGGCCAATTCCTCTCTCCTTCAACTATGCTTATTCAGTGGTCTAGTTTAACAAATAAAATGCTGCACTGCTTTCAAAGAAGGGACAAAACACCTTACTACATTTTCCAATATACTATTCTCAAGGTAACCACAGGGATCATGCCCTAGAGTGTTCTGCAAATGAGATGAAACAGTACGTTCCACACTCATTAAACAAATCTTTTACTGCTTTTGGTTAACAATAATACCAACATCTTTTAGTCTTTTTGGTGGCTGTATGATTTACACAAGTCCGAGACCAAAAAAGCATTCTACAGGAAAAGAAAGGCATGCACCAACCATGTTTCCCAGGGGATCAAACACATTAAAATCAAGAGGCAGTCTCATTGTAGGATTTAACTGAATTATTTTTCAGTAGCTGGCATTTAGTTTGTTTTACGTATATTTAATGTAGCTGTAAGTAGGAAGACTATGAATTGGGTCTCTGGGCTAATCATGCTGACGTGTTCAGGATGAAACTCGGGGGGCTTTGCGTAGTGGAGTTCTGTGGTCAGGTTAGCACTGAGTTATTGAGTTTCTGAGGTTGAAGATGGGCCAGTCAGTGTATGCTTTTACAGATGAGGAAAAGAAAATTACACCTGGAGGCAACAAGAAGAGTCGAGAGTAATTTGCAGTGAGTGAGCAAAATGAAATGCAGCAGGAGATCGAGTTTGTTTTCACCAGGAGGTGTCACTGTTGTCAACACACATTACCGGAGGTGGAGGGAAGATAGAAGCGGTGGCTAGCATCGTTTGACAATAACAGAAGACAATTTTTTGGAATCCCTCTCTCCCTCCCTTTCTTCTTTGCTTTGGTGCTGCAGTTTACATCTGTTACACCTAATGGGTGTGTTAAAATGCTGTTATTAACACCAGGAAGAACAATTCAGTGTTGAGGGAAGAATGGAAAGGGACTCGTGTAGTTTTGGGGTTGCCAATTCAGATACACTGTAGCTTTTCTCCCCCTTAATGACTTAATGGTTTTAAACTAATGAAATTTTAATACTGTAAAGTTGTGAGAACTGACCCTTTTGCATCTCTGGATTCCTGCACAACGCAAAAAAGTTGCTTACAATTATCCATAATAGGTAGAATGAATGGTTTTCTCAGTTCATGCTCTGCGCTATTATTTAGGTTTTTAAAAATGGCATTGGAAACTTCTGAGTTATTTTTATTGTTGCTCACGCTGAGGTCAGAGAATTTGAGTTGAGACTGGATTTATGTAATCCAGCCATGTAATCTTCTTTGGCAAGTTATCTACTCTGCCAAAGCCTCAGTTTCCTCATATAAAGTGAGGATAATAACATTATCTGTTCTCATAGGAGTATTGGGAAGATTAAGTGAGAATAAGTGAGACAATACATGCAAAGCACTTAACGCAATGCATGCCATGTAGTTAGATTTCAACAATGGTTGCCTTTATTATTAACTATTAATATTGACATCTGGACAAGATGATGACAGAGAGGTCATAGCAGAGTCTAAGAGTCATACTCCAAGCCTCACTAACTTGTCTGTCAGTTGTCCCTATGGAATTTGGAAAAGACGTTCCGCCCTTGTTTTTCTTCACGTTGCCAAACCTGGCCCTGCTCTTCATTTGGTTGATATTTTACAAAACTTGCTGATGAGGCTTATTGAGACATTATCCTTTGTTGGAAGATGGTGATTTGCTTTTTCTCTCTCCTCTCTGCAGGTCCAAGTTCTTCCCTTCCTTCAAGCTCCAGATCAACTTCTACCTTCCACATGCAGCCTTCCTTGTCTTTCTTTGGCTGAATCTCTGTAGCACTTAGAGTCTATATTCAAAAGCTTGATTACTAACATTACTGTTTTTTTCCCCCTTCTAATAGTGTTAGGTGTGCAAACCCTACTTCCTTAAGTAGCTTTTCTGTTTCTTGACTGTCATAAGGACGTTTGTGTCTTTCCCTTATTCCCTGTGGTGCCCAGATTAGTCTGAAGGCACAGGAGGGACTGAATACATTTTTGTCATTGGTTGATTTATTGAAAGTTCAGAATGTCAGGGAAACATGTTGAACCAAACACAAGCAAGTAGTTTTGCCACTCTAAGTAAAATGCAGGAATTCAGTGGGGACTTGGGATTGAGGGTGGAAAGGTAGACTTTGAGAGAAGTCAGAAGGAAAAAAAAGTATTGGGCTAGAGCTACAACTGATGGATAAAGGCAGCCCTATTTGGAAGAGACAATGGGTTCTTTAGAAACAATGCTGGAGTCCTAGTTTTGGGTTTTGGGTTTTGACTACATCACTACTGGTATGTGCCCTGGAGAAACCATGTAACTTCTCTGGGCCCCTGTTTCTTTGATTATAAAATGAGAAGCTTGGATTAGATGACATCTAATGCCCCACTGGTTCTAAAACTGTGTTTCTAAGATAAGAGGAATAAGCAATTTTAGACAATGCAGGGTGAACAAATTCCTGGGATTCCAGAAGTTCCTTTTCTGTCCCCCAAAGTGTAAAAGAAATAGTGTGGGATGAAGGACTTATCCTGCTCTATCCTTGATTTGCTGTGTGCCACCCATTCATTCACCCAACAAATGTTGATAAAGCCCTACAATGTGGCAGGCATGGGGCTAGTTCTGGCGATGGAATGGTGGATGAAACTGACACATCCCTATCCCTTGGGATTTACAACCTAGTGGGAGAAAAGAGATGCAGAAATGTAAAGCTACAGCTGTGATGAGTGCTAGGAAGGACATATAGGTGATGGGTGAAAGGAATCTGACTCGGACTAGAGCCTGGGAAGGCTTCTGAGTGGAAATTATCTAGGAGACCAGCAGATGGAGGAAGAGAGCACCCGTGAAGGTGCTTTGGTGGAAGGTAGAATGGCAAGTTTGGAAAACAGAAAGAAGAGTGCAGTTGGAACTTAGAGAATTAAAGAGGGTGATTAAGATAACGTGAGAGGGATAGGGTCAGATTATGGGGGACCTTGTCAAACATGGTAAGAACACTGTTCTTTATTGTAAGAGCAGTAAGAAGCCACGAGTCGGAGAGTGGGGTGATCAGTGGGTGGTAAGTGGATTTGAGAGAGGCTGGAGTGGGCACGAATCAGATCAAGGGAGGAATTCAGGTGAGTGACAGCCACCGCTTTGTCTAGGGAGGAAATGCTGGAAACAAAGTGATACAGCCCTTCAGGTTCTCAGTTTCCTCTTTGCAAAAGAAAGGCTGGACTCAACGTTAGGATGCTTTCCGGCAATGTCTCTGGTTTGGTGGAATGGAAATACTTTGGGGAAGTGTGTTGCTGTGTGACCACCTGACTGGTGTGTAGCATGCGCTCTCACATGCTGCTTTTGGGTGGGGCTTTTCCTGGACGTGGGGTTCTCTCTGAACTCCTCAGATGAGACACGCTTTATACCAGTGCTTCAAACTTCATTGTAGAACTTCTGACAACCATATTTAAAAATTTTTACTTTGAATAAAATTGTAACATAGGATGAGAGGTTATTTAGTTTTCCTCTGACAAAACCTTCCTCTACTTTTTTTTTTATTTTTTAAAAAGTCCTTATACTAGACACAACAAAAGAAACAGTTTCATCTACTAGTTTTAATTCTGGTTCCACTGGAAGAAATAATGAGAACCCTTTGGAAACATTTTCCCTCAGGAAGCATAAATCCCATGAAAATCTCAAGAATTTTTTACCATGACTTAAGGCTTCCTAGTATAAAAAGAAAAAGAACAATCTATTGTAAATTTTACAGCCTTACCCCTGACTATAAAAATATACGCTCACTGCAGAAAATTTCAGAAAATATAGATAATATTAAAAAAGAAAATTAAGATTGCTCATAATCCCACTACCTAGATAGAAATAAACACTATTTAATATTTTCATTTATTTATGACCCATTCACTTCTACCAATGTAAATCTGTGAGCATATTTAGACATCTAGAGATATGCATCCTCCTTTTGTTCCTACATGGTGTCATAATGTTTAGGACGATGCCCTCTGTGGTTGGGCTACTACAGTTCAAATTTGGGTAAATTTAAGAATTTTCTATTTCCCTGAGCCATAGTTTTCTCGCCTGTAAAATGCACATAACGATGATGCCAGTCTCTAGGGCACGTGAGAACTAAATGAGATAGAGTACGTAAGGTCTTTACTATGGGCCCTGGCACCAATACTTTCATCTACATTAACAAATAACGTTATTTTTGTTATATCATTTTACTTTATAGCTTCTGTCATCTTAGATTTTCTTTTTCCCTTTTTTCTCAGTTACTTTCAGCTTCTCCTATAATTTGGATGGTATGCATTCTGGTTTGATTTCTAGTGTTATCTTTGAATTTTATTTTAAAGCTTTGCTTAGTCTATATTTCTTTAATTATCAAAGTCAAGAATGAAATGGTAATTTTTGACCTGCCTCCACCATGAAAGACGTGGGCTGTCTTAAGGGAGAAAGAACCACTGAATATCTGGCGGCCCCTCAGGACATCTGATTCATTACATGGATATGTTTCCTCACTTTTCATAAGAGGTAGACAGTTTATCCCATTGAAAGATGAGGAAGCTGAGGCTTAGAGGGGTGTCAGTAACTTGGCTATGGTTGCACAGTTTTAAGGTATGGAGCTAGGGGTCTGGCCCAATTCTTTTTGACTCTAAACCTTTTAATTACTGGCTGATTTCCTCACTATCAAGTGGTCATTGAATTTCTGTTTGAACTCTACTGGGGACAAAGGACTCACCACTTTTGGATCAGCCTAATCCAACTTAAGTAGCTCTATAAGAGTCTTTCCTTGTACCAAACTGGAATTTTGTCTCTCCAACTGCCTCCCCTGGGGTCTGCTCTCCGTTGCCTATAAGATAACACTAATGTGTTTTGAATAGTCAATCAAACATGTCTTCATTCTTATCACATGCTTGGATTCAAAGCAAGTACTATGAGTTATAAGCCATGATCTTTGCCCTTAGGTAGCTTTGTGGTGAAGTAAGACTAAAGTATATAAAGTAATTAGAGAACAACATGAAAGTGTAAAAAATTAGGGTAAAATACATTGAACAAATTATCAGCCTATGAAAGTTCAACAAAGGAGAGGAAAGCATGGGGGTACAACTGCCATTGAAGGTTTACCTCTATCCTATCTCTTACTCTATCTGAAACGATATAATTATAATCAAGACTTGGGGATTCAAAGTGCATTATTAGAATTAAATGGCAATGCAATAGCAAAAGCAACTTCTTCAGGGGTCCTTGGATGTTTGATATAAATGTAAAACAGTTTCCACTAAAATAATAAATGTCAAATATAAAATCCATTGTTTCCAATTACTGCCACTTCACAGACTTTAACTACCTAATTTAGCTAAAGCATGAGGGGGAAATATTTGGCACTTGAAAATGTAAATTAAAACATTTTCCAATGCAGCAACAATGCTGTATTATTGAGGCTGGCAGACCCCTGCTCCATCTCCTATGGTCCATTACCCTGGCCCAGCCCCTTAGAGCTTATCAGGGCTGCAAGACATTCTTTGCTTCAGGCTCTGCCTCTTTGATAAGGGTTATCACTTTGCTAGATATGGAAAGCTCCTATATGCCAACTTGGGGCTTGCACCAGAAATTCATAATGAGGTAAGGGGCATACCGATGGGTTTTCTTTAGAGCCTCATTATTTTTCTCTTTACTGAAAAAATTGGGGTATGTTATTTCCATCTAGCCTTTGCAGACTTCCTAGCAGTAAAGACATAATGCTTCTGCTTATTCAGGGTCCTTCTTGAACCAAGTTTTTAGGTTCTTTAGGTTGCCCAGCTCAGAGAACAGGCAGGTTGACCCATCCTCCAGGGAGTCCCTTTCAAGGAAATTGGAGGAAATTCATCTTCAAGACAGGTTATGCTCTGTGTATCTCTCTCATGAGCTAGGGGGTCTTTGTGACTCATGACTTCTCCCTGCACATGCTTCATTATCCCTCAGTATTGACCAGCTTCCTATGGTCTCTCATAGTTTCTGCTTTCTCATAATGGCCTGCACATGGCATGGACCTGCCTTGATCCTGGAGTCTACCTGGTAATACTAACCATCACTTGTATGGCACTAACTATATGTCAGCTATCATTTCAAGAACTTTCCATATTCATATACTCTTTGAATCCTTACATTAAGCCTACAAGGCAGGTTCTATGATCATCTCCACTTTACAGATGAGGGCACTGAGATGCAGAGAGGTGAAGTATCTTGCTTAAGACCACACAGGTAGGAACTAACAGAGCCGGTACATGGATCCAGGCCATCTGACTCCAGTCTTTATTTCCTACTGTAATCTGCCTCCTAATAGTATACTTTCAGTTTTAACTTCCATCTTACACTGCCTTATTCTCTCGGTATTTCTGGGTTCACATTCTGCTAGAGACTGGATGTTTGTGTCCCTCTCAAATTCATTTGCTGAAATCTTAACCCCCAAGGTGATGGTATTAGGAGGTGGGAGCCTTTGGGAAGTGATTAAATCAGGAAGATGGAGTTCTCATGATAGGATGATTGCCCTTCTTAAAGAAACTTTCCTTCCTCCATGTGGGGTGACAGAAGATGGCTGTGAACGAGGAAGCAGCTCTTGCCAGACATTGAATCTGCCAGAACCTTGATCTTAGACTTCCCAGGCTCCTGAACTGTGAGAAATAAATGTTTCTAAGTCACTCGGTCTATGGTATTTCGTTACAGCAGCCCAAACAGACTAAGACAGTTTCCCAAGGGGAGGAGTCTGATTGGCCCAGTTCTTCATTCTGTGCCTAGTTGTATCTTACAATGCGAGCTCTGGTCCAGTCATCTGTGCAGCTGAGTAAGGTGATAGGGTCATGTGGTTTGACATGCGGCCGCCTTGGGCTCCCTTGTCAAAGGGGCCATAGAGAGGGCATGGTTGCCTAGATCAGGTAGTGGACGAGTAGGTCCTGTCAACTGACCTCCTATACCCACCGACACTATTTTTGACTTGTAGGATTAAAATATTTATATCTATCTATAGGCTTGTCTCTTACAGTCACTGAGCCTGTTAGCTTGGATATCTGTTTATCCAACCTTTGAGGTATTCATCCATATTATTGTTACCTGGTTGAAATGAGGGCATATTGCAGCATGTCAGAAAGCATGCTGCCTGCCGGTTTGTTTAATGTGCTCTCCATGGAGCCCAGCACAGCCCACTGTGTTAGTACATCAAGCACTACCTGCTCATAGGTGATGTGTAGAGTACAGAACAGGAAGAATAGGGTGTCTCTGACATAAGGAGCTTATAATTTCCTTGAGGAGAAAAGTCTCGTGCACTAAAGCACAGAACAAAACAAATTCCTGTTGATGAAAGACAAATTCCAGCAATATTTATCAAGTACCGTGCTGGGTGTTTCTACAAATGATACCTCAAGTGGTCTCCACAATAACTGTGAGATATGTGATTTACTTCCACTTTTCAGATAAGGAAACCATGAGATGGAGATATATCTTCTCTAAGACACAGTTGATTGTTGATGTGCCACAGGAACGGTCCTCAACTGCATGTTGACCTCACTTGTCACTGATGATGGCATGCCTGCCTTGATGAACACTCAAAATCTTCTGTTCCACGTGGTTTGCTCTCAGCCACAATGAGTCACGTGGGTTTTCTTTTTATGTCACTCCCTCTGAGAGCCACCCAAAAGTGAAACTGGTTTAGCAAAGCTTATTTCTGAGGACAATGAAAAGCAGAGGTTTTGCTATAAAAAAATTCTGAAAACCTTTGCCTTGGGTCTGTTTCATAGACAAGAGCCTCAGGTGTGGGCTGGATTTCAGTTCTCCCAGATGGAGCTCAGAGGAGTGCTGAGGTGAGGTCTAGCTAGATACAGGAGAACAAATCCTGAGCTGTGTTCAGCTTGCTCCGCCTCTGTTTAGCTTAGGTGCTAAAGGGGAACTTGGATAATGCCTGGACTTATGTGACCCCATCTCTGGTATTTTGCATAGTGATTAAGAGCTTGGACTTATGTGACAAACAGACCCAGGTGTGGCCTTGGCTCTGGCACTTACCTGCTCTGTGAGATGGGGCAAATTGTGTGACATCCAGAAACCTCATGTGTCTGACATGTGCTTGATGGATGGTGTCTGTTATCATTAATTATTATCATTTCTCTACCTCATTTTCTAGGTGCTACATTCTAGGGAAAGCATTTTAAAAAGGGTTTTCTAATATTGAGCTGCTTTGGGTTAATTTTTCTTTTCTTTTTCCTCTCCTTCTTTGAAAAACAAGATTTACTTCTTTTTTGTAATAAATTTATTTATTATATTTATTTATTTTTGGCTGCATGGGGTCTGTTGCTGCACACGGGCTTTCTCTAGTTGCGGCAAGCGGGGGCTACTCTCCATTGCAGTGCGTGGGCTTCCCACTGCGGTGGCTTCTCTTGTTGCAGAGCACGGGCTCTAGGCACGCGTGCTTCAGTAGTTGTGGTGTGCAGGCTCAGCAGTTGTGGCTTGTGGGCTCTAGAGCGCAGGCTCAGCAGTTGTGGTGCACGGGCTTAGTTGCTCCGTGGCATGTGGGATCTTCCCGGACCAGGGTTTGAACTGATGTCCCCTGCATTGGCAGGTGGATTCTTAACCACTGCGCCACCAGGGAAGCCCCAAGATTTACTTCTTATTGGAAATTTGGCTGATAAGATCTTCTTGCTGGTCAGAAGCTTGTCCTTAGGGCCAGGTGATGAAATGATACGTGAAAGTAGTAATGTCAAGTGTCACCAGGGGATTAGCACAGAGCAACCCTGAGCATGCATGTATGCTCCCTCATGCTCCTAATCAAACACACAGTGGGCAGTGGGCCTCCTGTTCTACTTCCAAGGAAACTCTGCCTGCCCCGTTCCACTTCTAAGAAATGTTTTCCTCACCCTAATCATGTGGTTTGGACATATTCTCATGGATCCCACCAGCTTGGCCTACACTGATTGGTCTAGGATGGGCATGCGATCTGTGTTAGGACAATTGGAGCACTTTCCAGGCTTTCAGACCTTGGGATGGGAGAAAGTGAGATGTAACACCTGATTATTTTGGTGGCTGTGTTTTCTGCCTTAAGAATAAAACATGTGCAGAGAGAAACAGAGATGAGAGATAAAAGAAAAGGGTCTGATTCCTTTTGGGTTCCTCATTCCATTTTCCCAGAAGCCATGTACCCCCAGACCTTCCTATAGTTACCTAGGTTAAAAGGTCCCACTCTGTTTAAAGCTAGTTCAAATTGGAGTTCTGTCACTTGCAACCTGTATTTCTGTCTATTGCTGTCTAATAAATTACTATAAAACATAGTAGCTTAAGACAACAATATGCATTTATTATCTCTCACAGTTTCTGTGGGTCAGAGATTCAGGAGTTGCTTGTCTGGGTGGTCTTGACTTGGGGTTGGTTGGTTCATTCAGTGTTGGTTGGAGCTGCAGTCACCTGAAGGCTTGACTGGGACTGGAAGATCTTTTCCAAAGTGACTCAGTCACGTGGTGGTACATTGATACTGGCTGTTGGTAGGAGATTTCATGTCCTCTTCCTACAGACCTCTCCACTGAGCTGCTTGTGCTCTTATGACATGGTGAATGGCTTCTCCTAAAACAAGGAATCCAGGAGATCAAGGTGGAAGATGCAAATGTCTGTTATGACTTAGCCTTGAAAGTTACACACTGTCACTTCTTTAGTATTCTATTGTTGATATGGGTCAGCCATGATTCATTGTGGGAGGGAAATACACAAGGATGTGGATACCAAGAGACGAAGACTATTGGAGGCTATCTTGGAGGTTGGGTACAAAGGAACCAAAAGAGTGCTGACTGATACATTATGGTGGCAGATGTTTCCACCTCAAGGTTAGATTTTATTTCACGTAGGTGTTGTGATCACTAAGGTAATCTATTTATTCTTAAGGTAATTGCCATTATTAATCACTTATCATCTTTTTGGATGTTAAATTCACATAATTCTCTTTCTTTTCATCACATACATTATATATATTTGTATATATATAATATATATATATATGATTCATGAATAGAGGAGTTCCCTATTTGTCTAAATAGATTTTTCACTGGTTTAAGTTCCTTGCATGTGGGCAGGGAGGTGTGAGATGATGACTTGAAGAAATCGAGAATAAAGTGCCAAGATAGCCTTCTCTACCCTCCAAGTTCTGCCGTCTTCCCAGTTAATAGGTGATATGATTAAAGCAAAAGGAATGGAATATCTGGCTTCTAGTTCTGAATTTTCCACATATACTGTGTGACCTTGGTCACTTAACATTGATGAGTCTCTTTCCTCATGTTTGAGAAAGGGATCAACATTTTTATCTTATAGTGAGGTTATAAGGACTCTATGACATAATGCTTTATAAACCATAAGACACTAGTTGTTGGTTCAGAAAAGTACCATGGTTGGCTTGTGAATCAGAAACTAGACTTGGTTCCTAGCTTTGCCCACTCTGGGCCACCTGCTTCTATGATTAGTTATTTATTCTGTTTGACTTAAAGTTTCCTCCTCTGTAATACTGATTTAGTAATAATAGTTCCAACTTCATGCAGATATAAAGTTCTGAAAAAATGCTATCTGACTGTCAAAGATTGGTATATGGCTATTGTTACGATTATGTCTCTTGTGGAAGAGTCGGAACCAAATTTACTCTAACCTTTATATCAAAGTCAACGTGACCACGTAATTTATTTAATAAAACTGTAAGTGCATGACAGGTGTGAGCTGAGTGCTGTGGATACCACAGCAACAAGACAGATGCCGTCCTTGTCTTCTTAGAGCTTAGAGCTTAGGGGAGACCCAACAAACAGGCAAGAAATTACAAAGCAGTGTGATGAATCGTATGGGTGGGCATGCAGGTGCTCCGGGAGCATGTGGGAAGAGTCCTAACTCAGACTTGAAGGGTCATGGCAGGCTTTCATGAGGAAGTAAGATCAGGAAAGACCTGAAAACTGAGTTGGAGTAAGTTAGGTTAAGGAAGGTAGGTGAGAATTTGGGGAAAGAGTGTTCCAGGTGGAGGAAAGAGACTTCATAAGGAATGAGAGGTAAGAGAACACACCGGATGGTCAGAAAATCATTCAGTGTGGCTGAAGCCAAGAGGAGAGGCAGGATAGTAACTTGTGAGCTAGAGGCTAAAAGAGACAGTGGATCATAAAGCCCTTCCTGGACTCTGCCTTGGATTTCATCTTGAAGTCAGTGAAGGTTCCCTGAAGGATTCTAAGGCAGGAAAGAGACACAGTCAGATTTGCATTCTAGATAGATATTTCTCAGTGAGGCTGCTATTGGCATTTTGGGTGGAACAGTTCTCTGTTGTGCAGATCATTCCAGGTGTGGTTGGCAGATTAATGGCTCCTTAAAGATGTCCATGTTCAAATTCTTGGAAACTGTGACTCTGTTATGTTACATGGCAAAAGGGACTTTGCAAGACAGGACCTTAAAATGGGGAGGTTATCCTGATTTACTTAGATTGGGTAGACTTGATTTAATCACACGGGCCCTTAAAAATGGAAGAGCAAAGCAGAAGTCAGAGAAAGACGTGGCAGAAGAGGAGGCAGGAAACACAAGGCATAAGAAGAATTCAACCTGTCATTACCTGCTTTGAAGATGAAGGGGTCATGAGCCAAGTAATGTGGGAGACCCTAGAAGCTGAGAATAATCCCTGCTGAGAGCCAGCCAGGGAACTGGAGCCTCAGTCCTACAGTCCCATGAAACTGAATTCTGCCAACAGCATGACTGTGCTTGGACAGGGATTCTCCCACCTGGCCTCCAGGGCCCTACTGATCCTTTGACGTTAGCCCTTTAGACCTTTGTCAGACCTGTGAGGTAATAAATGGGTATTTTTTTAAGCTGCTAAGTTTGTGGTATTTCGTTACTAGAGCAATAGGAGATGAATACATTAGGTATTTCAGTGTCCTTGGCTCCTGCCCCCTTAATGCCAGCATATCCCCTCCACCCCCATTATCACGACAACCCCCAAACACTCCCACATTTCCAAATGCCTGCTGCTGCTGAGGGCGGTACATCCCCGGCTGAGAACCACTGCCATGAGAATTAATAGGAAGAAGTTTGGATCAAAGGCAGAGGAACCAGTTAGAAGGTCATTGTGATATTTAAGCTGAGGAATGAAATGGCCTGAAGGAACATAGTGGGAACATTCATGGGAATAGAGAAAAGGGATGGATTTGAGAGGTAATTAGGCAGAGTCAACAGGACTCATCAATGGTGGCTTGATTAACATTGGGGGTGAGCCATCTCCTCTGTCCTTATCCTCCTGTCCACCACCCTTCCACTCCCATCATCATGGCACATCTAAAAGCAAACAGCATTTTTTCAGGAGTGTGACTTCCCTTCCAGTGAGCAAGAGGACATGCTCTCAGAGCCGTCAGCACTTTGTATCAGGATCAGCCAGAAGAAGGGAAATGACAGCAGAGCTATTGCAAACCCCAAATGCCCGTTATGGCCAAAGGCACCCAGTTGGTGAAGCACAGTAATTGCCTGAACAATTTTCAGCCACTCCATGTTGCAATTGACGATAGGAAATGAGGAGAGATTTTATACCTCCCAAAAGAATCAAGTCAGGCGATCCAAATGGCTGAAATGCAATTTGAACCAGGGATTTGGTTAAGCCGACCAAACCCCTGTGTGCAGTTTGAAAGCATTTCACTCTAGAGATTTTTATTTGTACTTTGGCCAAAAGGGCCTGTGCCTTCATCTGCACCTGTATAACCAACTCCGTGTACTAGATCCCTTCTGTGTGAAATCATGAGTGTCGTTTCTGTTTTCCTGACTGGACCGTGATGAGGCAGGGCACGTAACACGTAACATGTAACAGGCCCATTTCAAACAACACATTTGTTCTCTCTCGAGGTGTCTCCAACCCTAATCTAGTTTATGCTGAGTTCCCTAGTCTAGTGACTGCGAGGACCACCACTGCATAATCAAGCCCTAGTCTTGGGAAGATGAACGCCACAGAGCGTATAACCAGTTACCCTAGACAAATTCAGGTGTCATGGGAACTTTTTAAAGTTGGCTCTAGGTAAGAAATGAAAATTCCCCTGGCATCTGCATTTTTCCTACATTCTTGAAAACAGCCACAGTGACATGAATGAACCATCAAGTCAAAAATAATGATCCAACATAATTCATAGGTCATGGCAGAGAATCTGAGTTTTTTGTGCTCTTTCAGGCATAGGGAATGATGAATCCTGCAGGCTTTCCTGGCATCAGCACTTTAGGTGAGGTGTTAAGTGTCTAATATTAAGGCAAATTGGCAAATATGTAATTCACACGAAAGTTTCACCTATCAAAGTCGAATTAAATTTGACCATACTCTCCCATCCCCAAGTAGAACTGAAATGGCTCATGGCATGGGGTAGTTTGGCTCTGGGTCTGATTAAGTAAAACATTTCCCCCTTTCAGCCTCTTGATCAAAGTCCATTTACATGGAGTCAGTTCTGTTTCTTAAAGACAAAGTTGTTTCATATTTAAATCCTTATAATAATGTCACCTTTCATTTTTAGCCCTAAAGTGGGAAAACCCAGGGCTGATGCTTCTGGTTGCATTCTACACTTAACCTTCCTTCAGAGTCATTTTTAGTTCCAAGAAACTGTCTTTGTTCTCTGCCCAGGTATGGAGGAAAAGCCAAGGAGAGAAAGCAGCCATCCCTGTCACACGTTCTTGGTGTCATTTTCCTGATGCTGACTACGTATCAGTATGTATGATTTTATAACTACAGCTATTTATTTGATCCTGGATAGGCAAATCGGCTTGGGAGCTGAAGGGATGTTTTATGTCAAGATGCTCTAACTTTGGTTGGCGATTATCTTCTGAATATTTAGGAATGGTGACAGCCATCTCTCCATTCTTGAATATATTTCTGGCTTTGTCAGAGCTTTAGTCCCAAAAAGGGAGGGAGAAGGCTCCTACATAAAACAAGACAGCTAATAAAAGTATAGAACTGGGACTTTTTTCTATAAAAGAAAATCCGTAAGTGACAAAATATCTCAGCAAGTCATTTTTCCTCTCCAATGTCTTGCGTTGTGCATGTGTGCCACGTGCACACATTAAGTTTACAGATTCTATAAAGCAATTCATCCTGCTCTGAATCTAATGCCAGTAAGTTTTCAAGGAAGTCAGCAAAATGTAGCCCAGGAAGGAAAACACTGCCATTCTTTTTTAAAACCCTATTGTTTTTATTCAATCTGCTACTGAACTGTGACTAAATCATTTACTCTTCACATTTAATTTTTAATTTTGTGGTATTTTCCCCCTCCCCCAAATGAGGTCGAGTCCTAAATCCTCGTACCGTAACATCCCAGCTATACAGTCATATAAGAGGTTTGTTTCAGTAAAAATGATTACTGGTATCATCATAATAGAATTGTAATAACTCAATACTATTTTACAAATTTTTGATTCGCTCTGCATTTTTTATTTGACAGCTTGCCAAAATCTAGGGTTTTTTTTGTTTTTTTTTGTTTTTTTTGCGGTACACGGGCCTCTCACTGTTGTGGCCTCTCCCGTTGCGGAGCACAGGCTCTGGACGCGCAGGCTCAGCGGCCATGGCTCACGGGCCCAGCCCATGATCCCAGCTGCATGTGGGATCTTCCCGGACCGGGGCACGAACCCGTGTCCCCTGCATCGGCAGGCAGACTCTCAACCACTGCGCCACCAGGGAAACCCCAAAATCTAGTTTTTATCTGATCATCTTTGCATCGATAATACATGAGGCTGAGATCTTCTGAAAAGAGGATACTTTATTTTCCCCTCTCATTGAATGCTTTGCTTTTGCAGCAAAAATATTGATTTGGATTTAATAATCTATAGTCCTTTTGGTTTGATCACACTTAGCAGGAAACCCCAGAAAGAGCCATGGCCACATATCCGCCAGCATGGAATCAATTGCTCCTCTCTAATAAATGGAATCCTTGAGCACCTGATCCATACTATTGCTTGTTATGTGTAATTAATGAAAGGTTTGACACAGTAGAGTTTTCAATGGCTCCGGGTTTCCCTATTCAGATCCTCTCGACCAAAAAATAACAATCAACAAAACCTATGCCATAGAAAGATGATGTTTCTGATTATAATTTTTTGTCACCTCCATCAACATACATTTTGTCACACTTTGCTCTTAAACGATCGCAGCGGTGCTGCTGATCTCAGCCTGCTCTCGCTCCCAGCTGTTCACGTTCAAGACCATTGTGAGTAACAGGTCCATCCCATCAGTTGCCTCTGGGATTGTTATATATAATCAGCATCACGAAAAGAAACTGACTAGGAACTGAGAGCGCCCTCCAACAACTGCATCTTCATCCATTGTCTTCTTTTCCATCTGCAAGGAATGCAACCAAGGGCATCTTTTAGAATTCAGCATTCCTGTCTCAAATAAATGACAAAAGCTGGTGAGTAAGAGAATCGCTAACCCAGTGGTTGTTGAGCAATTAAATCAGAATCTCTGGGGGTACGACGTGGGCATTGGTATTTTTAAAAGCTTCCTTGGTCATTTTTATGTGACTTAGTGCTCTACCCTGAAACTTCGCCGCTCTCGATGCAGCTGGGTGCCACCTTCATGGGCTTATTAGAATTGCAGAAATTTACCGAATCAGGTCAGTTCTACCGAACACAGTCTGCTGAATCATAATCTGCATATTAGCAGAATCTCCCCAGTGATCTGTAGACACATTAAAGTTTGAGAAACATTGGCCTAAACCTGTTATAAGAAACATCCCCAAGTTAGCAAGCCAATTACTAAACAGAATGGCAGCTTTCAGTGTTTCTAGAGGAAGGGGGGTAGCCGTGGGCTCTGTTGTCAGGCAGTCCTGGGTTTGTACCCTGGTTATCCCAGTTACTAGCTGTGTGACTTCGGGTCAGTCTCTCTAAACTTCGGTTTGCTCATCTGTAATGATACTAATGATAGTACCCACCTCCATAGGATTATTGTGAAAATGAATCGAAATATCGCCTGCAAAGTGCTTAAGACCATGCCAGATGCATTGTTAAGCAAGCAGTATGTTTTAGTAGTTAATACTAATATTAATAATAAGGCTGTATTCTTCAGAGACCTCTACAATTGCTCAATTGCTCTGTATTGTCTAAATATAGGTAATAGTTCTTTTAAAATTTATCTATCTACCCTTAAAGCCAACTGAAGCTCTTATGGAAGTTGGCCCTAAGGTCTACCCTTGCACTTTAAGCTTACACTTGATCCCATCCATCATTTACAAGAGGGACAACAGGAAGGTCAATGGATGCTTAGAAAAATGGTGCAGTGGTGAGATCAACCAGAATGTCCTTCCTAGCACCTGAGCCTTGGTGACTTAAGCTTAATTTTCTCTGGAAGCCACACCATTGTGTGTAAAAAGACTTACAAAGCCGGCTTCCGTGAGAGGCTAACTCTGTTCACCTAAACTTGGCCTTATTTGGAAAGCTTTCTTGGCTCTCTCCCACCAAATCCAAACAGGGACGGGAGATTTTATTAAAATGACTTGGGACCAGCCTGCTCTGTACTCTGAACCATTGAAGGGAGCCAAAAATGTCCCCTGGTGTCCATAGAAACATTGTTCTTATTTTTCAAAATTAATCCAGCTGAATTTGCAAGGCTGCCTCACCTCCATCAGAGCTGCAGACGGCCAGGACAAAGAGCTGTTTTGATGTTCCCAGCTGGGAACCTTGCCCTCAGCAAATACAGTTGATATAAATAAATGGTCTCTTGCCTGCCTACATTCATGCCCATCTGTTTGGAGGGCATGGTGCCCAATCAAAAGTTGCCTAGATGCTCACCATGGGCACCAGTGCCAAGGAAGGATGATTTCGTGGCAGCCTGCCTAATGCTGTGAGTGCCATCTTTTCAGTCGTGGGTTCTCATCCTGGACCAGAACGGGAGCACTGGCACTGCATGTCTCCTTACTCTTGATCACACCTGTTGACAAGGCAGTGCCAAACCAAAAGAAGAGAGAAAGAAGGAAAGCTGCTGTGTAGGAGCATCTTTGGGCTCCCGGGGCCTGGTGGGCCCACTACGACAGATTCTAATTAAGTAGAGAAAAATCTCTCCCCATGGATATTCTGATGGGGCACAAGATTGGCAAGTCAGACTTTGCTTGGCTTTATTGCAGGGGCAGAGGGCAAGCTGTTCCCAGCTGGCAACTCTGCCACTATCTAATACAGGAAACATAATAGAACACTGGTCTTTGATGACGTCAGGAGCCAACTAAACCAGGAGGAATGAATCAGGCTCAACCCAGCCCACTATCCCCTAGCTCCCAATTTTCACCCACCCACTGGAAGCGATAGGCCTGATGAGTACGAGGCACAGGATGTAAAAACCCAGGAGCTGATTTTGTTTTGCATTGGCTGAGCTTGAGGCAGAAAATGAAGTCAGTCAGGAGAAAGCATGATGTGAGGACATTTTTATGCTGATAAAGGGTGAGTAAATTCCCTCCGAGTTTGTTAAACACAATCAGAAATAAATTTACGTACTTGGTCACCAGGGGATCACAGAGGGGTCCAGGAGAGGATCCTCACAGCAAAAGTTAGGAAATTATTCACCCCTGTGGACTTCTCAAGGGCTAAACACAGTGGTTCTCAGCCATGGAATACTGAGATGATAGGGAGTGAGCAATCTTTATTGATGAGAAGTTCAAGTGTGCTTGAGCCTTGTCCTGTGGAAGGAAAATAGGTTGAGCAACAGCTGGCTGAAAGACTCAAAACAACATGCCCTGTTTACACTTAAAAGCACATGTGTTAGTCCAAGGTTTGGTTTTGTTCCTAAGTTTGCATTGTTTTGTTGAATTCTCAATATTCTATCAATTAGATTTGTGACTAAATCATTGTGGTAGGCTGGACAATGGTCCTCCGAGATATCCAGATATCCACGTGCTAATCCCCAGAACCTGGGAATATGCTACCTGATAGGGCAAAAGGGATCTTGCAGGTGTGATTAAGTTAAGCATCTTGAGGTGTGGGAGATTATCCTGGATTATCTGGGTGGGCCTGATGTAATCATAAGGGTCCTATCAGAGCAGGAGGCTGTGTGATGAAGGCTGAAGAGATTGGGTGCTGTGTTGAAGATGGAAAAAGTGTCCTGAAGCGAAGAAATACAAGTAGCCATCAGTAGCTTAAAGAAAACAAGAAAACCAGTTCTCTCCTCAGAGCTTCCAGAAGGAACCAGCCCTGTAGACCACTTGACTGTAGCCCAGTGAGACTGATTTTGGAGTTCTTAGAATAAATATATTTTGCTGTAAGCAACTAAGTTTGTGGTAATTTGTGAAGCAGGAATAGGAGACTGAGACAGTCCTTATCCTTATGTAACAGACTCAGGGTGGCCCAAGAAGGGAGGCTCCCAGGCTGTACAAAGCTTAGAGAAACACAGTCCATTTGCTGCTCTGATAGAACCAACTAACTGAGTTTGTTGTTTTCCCCAGCAACTCACTGGCCTTTTTTTTTTTTTTTTTTTTTCCCTCTTGGACACAAAAGATCATAGTCAAATCCAATGTTCTTGTTTTCTTTTTGGCATTGTACAAGTCTAAGTTTAAAAGAAACATTTCTCTATCAGGTGTCAGGTCACACCCTTAAACTTTCAACGTTTGGCCTACCAGGCCAGAATACCATCCAAATTGACCTAAGTATTGGTAACGCCAATTCCAATCACAGGCATTCATTTCCCAAAGGCAGGGAACAATTTAGGAGCAGCAATTCAGATTTATGTTCAATTAATATTACTATATCCCTACTAAGTGCCAGGCACTGGGAATGACATGTTTGACGTGTATAATATCTCCTTAAGCAACACAGTGGGTAAACTGAAAAGTTCCTGGACACACATGCAACACGAAGTAGCTGTTATTGTCAGAAGTTAATGCTTATTCCTCTCAGCAGGTATCATAACACTGTAGGGCAGCCACTGTCACTGAATGTTAACAGCAGGTGCCTGTCTATGTACCCATCCATCATTCCATCCCAGCAGCTGGATTGCTCATCATTTGACTGCCCTCAGTGGCCCTGATCTGCAGAAAGCAGACTCCAGGAACAATTCAGAATTTACCTGTGATTAAAGTGTGCTTCAGCCAGGTTTTATATATATATAATGTACAGTGGGCCTCTTCTGCTTTTGTTTCCTTTTGGATATAACATAACACACAAGGTAAACAAGAAGTCTGCACAATAAGGATAAGTAACTATGCACTCCGGAGTGACAAGGATCTTACAGAAGGAAGAAGTGGTAATTTAATTGTTTTACTTTTCCTTCAGAGAAATTAAATAACTCGATTTTTTTTTCATAAAAAGTTTGAGAAATTGAGACTCTTGCTAGTTCTATTGTTTATCTCTGTTGAATAAAGTTAAAAGAGATCTTTTCCAAGTTGGTTGAGTTTTATCCACGTTTCCTATCAATTGGTCTATTTCAACATGCATTTCCAGTATTTGCCATACTTAAAAAATTACCCCTGTCACTTCTTCATCTACTATTTGGACCTTATTCTGCCCAGGTTTTCTTTTAAAAATAAAATAAAAATATTTCTCTTGGTGTAGCATCCTTTTCTCAATGCTGTTTTCATTTTTCGCTTGCAATCCAGTTAGTGATAATTTAGTCATCTATTATGATGATAGCCTCAATATTTGAGATGCCGATCAGAGTGAAATGAAAGCGTCTCTGAGGAATTCAATAGACCAGAGAAGAAAATAATCAAAGTGCTGTTTATTCATTCCCTTATCAACAAACATTTATTGAGCATTTAGTTGCCCTGGTATCCTCCCTTTTCTTCTTCTTTTTCATTCTCTTCCTTCCTTTCTCCTACAAAATTGACATTGTATTACAGAAACTGAAAATTCAAAGATGAATAAAATATAGCTCCCATCCTTAAGGACTTAGAGCTTAGTAAACAGTAAAAATGCAATGCAGTGCAACTCTTCTGTTATGAAAGGGAGCAAGAGGTGCCATAGGGGGATCAGGAGGGAGAGGCCATCTGTGCATGGGAGCATCAGGGAAGGCTTCACAGAAGAGGTAACACTTCAACAGAGGTTTGAATAGGAGTTCACCAAGAGAATGGGAATGAAGGTATATTTGTTTTCTATCTCTGTGTAACAAATTACCATAAACTTAATGATGTAAACATTTATTATCTCACAGTTTCTGTGGATCAGGAGTCTGGGCATGGGTTAGCTGGGTTCTTTGTTCATGGTCACACAAGGCCATACTCGAGATGTAAGATGGGCTGAATTTTCATCTGGAGGCTTGATTGGGGAAGAATGTATTTCTAAGTTCACTCATGTTGTTGGCAGTTTTCATTTCCTTGTGGTTATATGACTGAGGGCCCCATAATTTGCTGGCTATTACATGGAGGCCATCCTCAGGTCCTAGAGTCTGCCCACGGTTCCTTGCCATGTAATCTTCTCCAACATGGCCTCTTACTTCACTAGGCCAGCAAGGAGAATCTCTAGTCTAGTCTGGGACAGAGTCTTATACAGTGTAACCAAATCCCATTGCCTTTGACATATTCTATTGGTTAGAAGCAAATCACAGGTCTGACCTGCACCTAAGGACAGAGAATTACACACAGCTGTGAACACCAGAAGGAGGGACTCATTGGGATTCACCCTAGGGTCTGTCTATCACATAGGAAGATGAGAGGAATGAGATAAACAGGTAAGATGGCATATAGGGAATGAACAATGGTTCTATATGGTTGTAATAGGATGGAGGAGTTAAGAAAGAGAGATTCAAGATAAGACTGCATAGGTAATAATTACTGCTAACATTTATATAATGCTTACTCTGTGCCAGAGTACTTTATATATGTTAAATCATTAATCCGACCAAGATTATAGAGCTTGTAAATGGTGGAACTCGCTTCTGATTACCTGGCTCCTGAGTCTGTGTCCTTAAACCACTATGCAACACTGCCTCTGGGAAAGTGTTGAGACGTTCCAGGAGCATATTATGAAGGGTCTTGTTAAGGAATTTGATTTTGTTCCAGGAAGTGGTGAAGAACACTACAGGGGTTTGAGTCATGGGTAAAGGTGTTCAGACTGACACACAACCAACAGCATGAAGGAGGCACTGGGGCCAAAGACACTGATACAGGTGAGGGAAGATGAGTTACTGAATGAATGTGGGAGTCATGGAGTTTGGAAGAACGGGACAGATATGGGGTCTTTGGAAAATGTACACGATCTGACTCAGTGACCAGTTATGAGGACTGGGTGAGCAGTGGTGGAATTGAGGAAGAGAGATGTGTCTCAGGTAACTTCCAGGCTCCTGGCTTAGATGATTTGGTGTGTAACGGAGCATAAGACTCATGCATTAAGCTGCAACTTACTAGGAAGCAGGGACTACATTCTTCCTGTTCAGCATTGTATCTGTGGGCCCGGCATAGGACTTTGCCCATGGTTATGAAAACACACACTTGTACTGTGCCTATTACATGTCGAGCACTGTTCTAAGAGCTTCGCTTATGCTAACTTATTTAACCCTCATAATACCTCTATGTGATAGATACTATTATCATCCACATTCTAAAAAAGAGGAAAATGAGATACAGTGTGTTTAAGTAACTTGCCCGAGTTCACACAGTTTGAAAGTATCACAGCCAAGACTTGAACTCAGGCAGGCTTTCTCCAGAGTCATGTGCTTAACAACCACACCATGGTGACAAAAAAATACCAAACACTGGGCTTCCCTGGTGGCGTAGTGGTCGCGAGTCCGCCTGCCGATGCAGGGGACACAGGTTCGTACCCCGGTCTGGGAAGATCCCACATGCCGCGGAGCGGCTAGGCCCGTGAGCCATGGCCGCTGAGCCTGCACGTCCGGAGCCTGTGCTCCGCAACAGGAGAGGCCACAACAGTGAGAGGCCCACATACCGCAAAAAAAAAAAAAAAAAACCAAACACACACACACACAAAGATGCACAATAATACTTGTTAAATGTTATGTGACTTCACAAAAGTATTGATAATATGAATATTTAAAATATGATGCAGGAGAAGTAACAACTGACACCAGAGAAATACAGAGGATCCTGAGAGACAACTATAAGCAACTTTATGCCAGTAAAATGGACAACCTGGAAGAAATGGACAAATTCTTAGAAAAGCACAACCTTCCAAGACTGAATCAGGAAGAAATAGAAAATATGAACAGACCAATCACAAGTAATGAAATTGAAACTGTGATTAAAAATCTTCCAACAAACAAAAGCCCAGGACCAGATGGCTTCACAGGCAAATTCTATCAAACATTTACAGAAGAGCTAACACCTATCCTTCTCAAACTCTTCCAAAATATAGCAGAGGGAGGAACACTCCCAAACTCATTCTATGAGACCGCCATCACCCTGATACCAAAACCAGAGAAAGATGTCACAAAAAAAGAAACTTGCAGGCCCAAACCACTGATGAACATAGATGCAAAAATCCTCAACAAGATACTAGCAAACAGAATCCAACAGCACACTAAAGAGATCATACACCATGATCAAGTGGGATTTATCCCAGGAATGCAAGGATTCTTCAATATACACAAATCAATCATGTGATGCACCGTATTAACAAATTGAAGGATAAAAACCATATAATCATCTCAATAGATGCAGAAAAAGCTTTTGACAAAATTCAACACTCCTATATGATAAAAATTCTCCAGAAAGTGAGCAGAGAGGGAACCCACCTCAACATAATAAAAGCCATATATGATAAACCCACAGCCAACATCATTGTCAATGGTGAAAAACTGAAAGCATTTCCTTGAAGATCAGGAAAAAGACAAGGGTGCCCACTTACACCACTATTATTCAACATAGTTTTGGAAGTTTTAGCTACAGCAATCAGAGAAGAAAAAGAAATAAAAGGAATAAAAATTGGAAAAGACATAAAACTGTCACTATTTGCAGATGACATGATACTATACATAGAAAATTCTAAAGATGCTACCAGAAAACTACTAGAGCTAATCAATAAATTTGGTAAAGTAGCAGGATACAAAATTAATGCACAGAAATCTCTTGCAGTCCTATACACTAACAATGAAAAATCAGAAAGAGAAATTAGGAAACACTCCCATTTACCATTGCAAGAAGAAGAATCAAATACCTAGGAATACCTACCTAAGGAGGCAAAAGACCTGTGTGCAGAAAGCTATAAGGCACTGATGAAAGAAATTAAAGATGATACAAACAGATGGAGAGATATACCATGTTTTTGGATTGGAAGAATCAACACTGTGAAAATGACTATACTACCCAAAGAATCTACAGATTCAATGCAATCGCTATCAAACTACCAATGGCATTTTTCACAGAACTAGAACAAAAAATTTCACAATTTGTCTGGAAACACAAAAGACCCCGAATAGCCAAAGCAATCTTGAGAAAGAAAAACAGAGCTGGAAGAATCAGGCTCCTGGACTTCAGACTATACTACAAAGCTACAGTAATCAAGACAGTATGGTACTGGCACAAAAACAGAAATATAGATCAATGGAACAGGATAGAAAGCCCAGAGATAAACCCACACACATATGGTCACCTTGTCTTTGACAAAGGAAACAAGAGTATACAATGAAGAAAAGACAGCCTCTTCAATAAGTGGTGCTGGGAAAACTGGACAGCTACATGTAAAGAATGAAATTAGAACACTCCCTAACACCATACACAAAAATAAACTCAAAATGGATTAAAGACCTAAATGTAAGGGCAGACACCATAAAACTCTTAGAGGAAAACATAGGCAGAACACTCTATGACATAAATCACAGCAAGATCCTTTCTGACCCACCTCCTAGAGAAATGGAAATAAAAACAAAAATAAACAAATGGGACCTAATGAAACTTTAAAGCTCTTGCACAGCAAAGGAAACCATAAACAAAATGAAAAGACAGCCCTCAGAATGGGAGAAAACATTTGCAAACGAAGCAACTGACAAAGGATTAATCTCCAAAATATACAGGCAGCTCATGCAGCTCAATATCGAAAAAACAAACCACCCAATTTAAAAATGGGCATAAGACCATTTCTCCAAAGAAGAAATAGACATTTCTCCAAAGAAGATATACAGATTGCTAGCAAACTCATGAAAGGATGCTCAACATCACTAATCATTAGAGAAATGCAAATCAAAACCACAATGAGATATCATCTCACACCAGTCAGAATGGCCATTATCAAAAAATCTACAAACAGTAAATGCTGGAGAGGGTTGGAGAAAAGGGAACCGTCTTTCACTGTTGGTAGGAATGTAAATTGATATAGCCAGTATGGAGAACAGTATGGAGGTTCCTTTAAAAACTAAAATAGAACTACCATATGACCCAGCAATCCCACTACTGGGCATATACCCTGAGAAAACCATAATTCAAAAAGAGACATGTGTTAGTGAAGAACCTAGGGGCAGGACGGGAATAAAGACTCAGACCTACTAGAGAATGGACTTGAAGACACAGGGAGGGCGAAGGGTAAGCTGCGACAAAGTGAGAGAGTGGCATCAACATATATACACTATCAAACGTAAAATCGATAGCTAGTGGGAAGTAGCCGCATAGCACAGGGAGATCAGCTCAGTGCTTGTGACCACCTGGAGGGGTGGGATAGGAAGGGTGGGAGGGAGACGCAAGAGGGAGGGGATACGGGGATATATGTATACATACAGCTGATTCACTTTGTTATACAGCAGAAACTAACACAAAATTGTAAAGCAATTATACCACAATTAAGATGTGGAGAAAATATATGATGCAATAAATTTGTCAATAGCCTTAATGGCTTTTGTATAAGTCTCTGTCATCACATTTAGGAAATTGTATTCTAAGGATGTGTTGAAATGTTGTCTTTCTCTCCCAATACTGTTGAGCCACAGACATAAGGGCTGGGTTCTATTCTAGACATTTGCACTGTGTCTCGTGCAGTGCACTCAATAACCGTTTGTGGAACGAATTACTTTCTTATGTATTATATGTATTATTTATAATTTCTAAACTGTATTGACTACATTATCTCATTCAATAGTGACATCAACTAGAAAAGATAGGGGTGGTAGGTCCTGTTATTCCCATTTTATAAGGACATCAAGGCAGAAGAGAGTGACCAGAAGAGAGTGAACTCCAGAGTTCAATTGAGAGCACTCATCATCCTTCCTCATTGTAATCACTTAAATCTTGGCCAGAATAATGGAGACCAGTGAGAAAGTCAAATTCTAGGCTGAAATACTCAATGTAATGGCTATGATTCTTTGCCATCATTTTTTTTCTTTTTTATAAGCACATGAGGGAAACAAGCACATGAGAACATGGGCTACACTAAAAGCTAAAAAGACTCAGGAAAGTGTTGCGACTGGCATTAAGTGATTAATTAATTAAATGGCCACCACAGTCTAATGAAGAGGTCTATTTTTTTTTTTTTTTTAATTTTCTTTTACGGTACGCGGGCCGCTCACTGTTGTGGCCTCTCCCGTTGCGGAGCACAGGCTCCGGACGCGCAGGCCCAGTGGCCATGGCTCACGGGCCCAGCCGCTCCGCGGCATGTGGGATCTTCCCGGACCAGGGCACGAACCTGTGTCCCCTGCATCGGCAGGCGGACTCTCAACCACAGCGCCACCAGGGAAGCCTGAAGAGGTCTATTTATTGGGGAAATAAAGACAAAAACCCAAGGGAACGATTGTGGCTGCCATCCTTGTTTCAGCACATGCCCACCTCTGTCACTCTGACCTCTTATCCACTCACCAGTTCAAAATAAATGTAGGAAAATCGCCCTCATCAGCAGTGTGGCTTTCAGCTATTCCACAAGCAAGACTAAGTCTTTGTCTTTCCCTTCAAAATTCACCCCTATTCTTCCCTTATCTATATCAATTGTCTAATTTCCTTCCATTGTTTAAAGTGCATCTTTGTTCTTTTCCTCCAAGACAACACCTTAAGAAATAAGATAACATTTATCCTTTTATTCCCTGTTTTTTGGTTTGTTTTCTTGTCCTGTCTCCTCCACAACCTTCTACTTTTCTCACACGTAGACTGAGATCAACTTTTCCTGCTTCAAGAATCAGCTCAGGAGTCCTTTTGGGGTAGACTTATTTCTAAGAAGGACCCCAGTGTTTCCTGCCTCCATGTATTCATGCCCTTGTGCAACACCCACCCCCCCAACTCCTGCCTGAGTCTGGGCTGAACCCTAGTGATTTGCCAAGCATTGGCAAAAGTAGTGGGATAATTAGCGTGGCAAGTGTGATGGGGTGTCACTTCCATGGTAGGGTTACAAATAATTGTGATGTTGATCTTATGAGTAAGCTCTCTCCCTTGCCTTCTTGGCTTGAATGACTGGATGTAGCAAGCTGCCGTGTGGAGAGGTCAACATGGCAAGGACCCCTGGGCAGCCTCCAGCCAACAGAGAGGACTTGATGCTCTCTCTAACAGTGCACACAGAAATGGATTCTGCCAACAACCACAGACCTTGGAGGTGGGTCTTTTCTGCAGTAGAGCTTTTAGATGAGACTGCATACTTGGAATAACACCTTGATTGCAGCCTCACAAGAAACTATGAAACAGAGGACCCAGCTAAGCCGTGCACAGATTCCTGACCCATTGAAGTGGTGTGATAACATACATGTGCTGTTTTAAGCCACTAGGTTTTGGCGTAATTTGTTACACAGCAACAGATTACTAATACACCTCCCTTCCAAGCAGCTTCCCCACACCCTAGGCACCTCTCCTTTGTGCAGCCATCTGTATAGCTCTATTCTTGTACTTAGGACACAGTATTCTAATGATGTTTACCTTTGTTTCCTGCTCTGCACTGAGCTCACTGAGGACAGTGACCTGATTTATCTCCCAACACAGCACCTGGCTCAACAGTAATTATGTGTTAAGTAATGAACATGTATTCAATAGCTTTCTCTGCTCCCACTGCTCTCCCACCAGTCACCTGCAATTGGTACCATTAGGGCAAGAGAAGATGGTTCAGTTTCAGCCATCTCAGGTCACTGCTATAATTCTTCATGTGCCCCTGCTCTCTTTGTCCCTTTGAGCAACATATCCTGGCAAAAACGAGACGAGCAGATTTCAGACACATTCTCTTCTTTGATCTTCCCAGTCAATCATATGGTCTAGATATCAGGATCCAGTGTATAATGAGGAAATTAATGTCTTGCACAGAGTTGCACAGCTGATAAGTAGCAGAGTCAAAGTTAGTATTTGAATATATCTGATTTTTAATTCAATACGAATCTCTATTCACAGTTATGCCATGCATTATGATCATGGACAAAGTTTCCTACTCTCTAGGATAAACTGTCAAAATGAGAATAATAACAAAAATTATGTTATTTGAAAACATTTATTGAGTTCTTGTTCTGTGGCAGGCACTGTTCTGAGCCCTTTAAATGTATTTACTCAAGACTTTCTTACAAAAACCATGAGGCAGGTGTTATTATTATCTCCATTTTACAGAGAAGAAAACTGAGACAAAGGAAGGTTAAATAACCTGCCGAAGGTCATATGCCTGGGAAGTAGGAGAGCAAGGATTCAACTCAGGGGGTCTGGGTCTAGAAATCAGCCTGGTCTTAGGGGACGATTCATCTCAGGTAATTTTGATTTTATCCTATAAGAGAGAGTAGAATGACAGTACTCACATGTATTTGAATCCTAGGCTCCCAAGAAAAAATTAATTTGAAGATTCATTTCTCTTTTGTTAATGAGCATCAGTTTTTCTCTGGAGAGAGGACCCCTCCTGTTATGAATCCCCACTGCAATGCAGGAACTCCAATTAATGCTATGCAAAGTACATAAAAAAGGGAAATAATGAGAATCTGGAATTCAGAAAGACATGACTCTGATAGCATCCTTGAACACAGTTTGGCCAGATTTTGTCCCTTCCTTTTAATATCTTGTGGCTGTGAGCAATAAGAAGGAAATACAAAACATGTTAATTTTTGAAAGAAAGAAGCTTAATTGGAAGATTTTCTCAGGCAGGGGCACAGAGCATTATGTGAGCCTCCAATTCATTTGTTGAGAAGAATTTATAAATTCAGTTTTTTTTCTTCAGTTGTAATTGCCACATAAAAAGTCAAATAGTTATGCAAGACTTATGAAAACGAGTAGCTCCCAGCCCTGTCCCCTTCTCTGCCCCCCACTACCCCACAAGAGGCTACTTCTCTAAAGCCTTTTCAGCTCTTTCTCTTGATATTTACCTATATATTTCCAAATAACTTACTCATACTGCTATCTCTTATTTCAGTTTTAGACATCATTCTGGAGAAGGATTTGTCACTGGCATTTTACATGTTAGCATTTCCTTTTCAGATATTTCTGCAAAGATAAAGACAATAAGGCAAAGAGGTCATAGTACCTCCACATGAAGAGTACGTACATATTTATACAAAGCACCTTGAGACTTGGGCTAGGGAGAGAGAACAGCTATATAAGACAACCTAAGAGCAATAAACAAGTAGATGGGTGAAATAGCCATCACAACTTTGGAATAAAAAAGGCAAACCAAAGCAAGCTTGAGGTGCTATTTAAATGTAATAAGTTGGAAAATGTTTAATAAAACATCCTGTGCTGGTGTGGTTATTATGAGTTGAAACACTTACATGCTTCTAATAGAATATCTTTGAAAGTCAATATGACAGTGTATACCAAGTGCCATAAAAATGGTCATACTGTTTGACCCAGTAATCTACTACTGGAAATTGATCCTAAAGAAATAATACAACAGATGCAAAAACCTATATATACCAACAAGTTCATTGCAGTATTAACTATAAATCGATATAAATCATTAGATAGGTTATTATCTAGCTGTTAAAAGTGACATAAAAATACTTATGATGTCCTGTTAACTGAACAAAACTAAACACAAAATAGTATATGCTCTGTGATTTTAACCCTGTATAAACAAGTGTGCATACCCACAGGAGTGGCTTCAGTATGAAGGACATGGACGAACTGATTTGAAGTCTGGGTCTTTCATTTACAAGCTGGGTGTCCTGGGGCTTAAAAAAGTACTTCTCTGAGCCTTGTTTGTTGCATCTATAAAATTAGAAGAAAATATTGACTTTTTAGTGTTGATGTAAACTTTAGAAAAATATATAATTAGAAGCTAATACAGTGCCCAGCATATTATAGTAAGGGCTCAATAGATGGTTACAAGTATTGCTAACATATGGACCCAAACCAGGAGGCAATATTCATGGGGGTCGGGGGGAGCTATCTTAGGGAGATGGAACTATGGATGCTGGTTTTCCCCTTAAAATTTTTATGTATATGAATATATAAATTCATATACATAAATTTATATAATTTATAAGTTTATATATAATTTATATATAAACTTTATATATATGAATATATAAAGTTTATATATACATTATATATAAATTTTAAAAATTTATAAAATTATATATACAAACTTACAAAATTTATATATATAGTTACATATAAATTATAATTTATATATATGGAATGTAAGTTTATACATAAATGTAATGTATATAGTTGCTACATGAGAGCTTTAATTCAGTGGAATCATACAGAGTGTCTTTGTCAGTAAGGAAGGCCCATGTTTCTGAAGGTGCCATAATAAAATAAGCCTGAAGAGAGAGCAAGGTTGGGAGCCTTGGTCTGTTAAACCTCTGTTCTCTTTTTATTGCCCTTGGCTCTCCCAGCTCTTTGTTCTCCTCTGGGCATTCCTGCTAAATAGCATTTTAACTCTGATATTCCCACAACTCTCTGCTATTTCCTTAACTGACATTTGCATGGCAGATGGTGCAAATGGCCTAGCAAATATATACTGGGTCAGTGTTAGAAAACTGCCAGATTGATGGCTTTGTTGGCTGTGTGCCTCCAAGCAGACACACGACTGGAAATTACACAGAGGCTCAATTTTCCAGACCAACGTGTGGGCTTTCTGTTCCTCCCTTGCTATAGGCGATCAGTAGGACAGGTGAAGATGGGGCTAGTCTGATTGGCTTCACTTTTAAATAGACACTGATGTGGGCAGATGGGTTGGCACACAATGTGCTGAACTGGGAGCTGCATCTTTCTCTTTCTAATCCTGCCTGCATCAGACTTGCTCAGGGATGGAAGCCAAAATCTTAACCTGTTCATTTCCAGAGTGCTCTATGGGATAATATTAAGCTTCTTTCAAGGAGAGTCATGAAGGTCGATTTAGGAAGGTAGAACATTTTATCTAAGTGGTTAAAGAAGACTTGTGTATTTAATAATTCTTAGTCCCTAACTGCTTCTGGGGAAGAATAAACCATTAACTTGACTTCTACGTCTTCTTTGGGCTTTCATCTCTTTAGCATTATTATTTTCTGTGCTTTTGATCTTCCCAGCTAGACTGTAAGTTCTTTGAGGACAGAGACTAAATCTCATAGATGTTTGTCTTTCTTACGGCACATAGTAGGACCCTTGCCAGTGCTACTTCTCAGTGCCTGGTGACTACTTTGTGAAACAAGTACTGCCGGCCTGATTCATAGTACTGTGACAGCAGGCAGTCCTGTTGCTAGCAGGGCCCCTGCCCTGGGTCTCCTGTGGCTATAACCCTACTATTGGGGCCAAGAGTCGAAGGTTTTATTATCTCAGTAGATGGTTGTGAACATGACATGATAGATAAATAAGATTCTACCTGGACCCCTCCCTTCTCTGCACCTACTAGACTATATTCTTCATATCCATATCCCTGGAATTTCCTATCCCAGTGGCCCTAAGCCCACTTGCAGAATATGCATGGGTCTCTTCCAAGGGAAGACTCTTTTCCCTGTTCTCCCAGGGGAAGACTATGATGCCAGTGTTTGATATCCTTAGGCCTGAAGGATGGCCAAGGGGCAGCTGTTTGCAGGGAGCTGCGGAGAAAGGTAGAGCTGGAGCTTGGAAATTTGAGCCGGGAGGTGCATGCACTGTGAGCACACGCTAGCCTGAACAGTGCAGGCTGCAGCTGGACTGGGAAGAGAAGGTGAGTGAATAGTAGGCTGGGCACTGATGCTCCCTGTGCTGCCATGTTCAGGTATAGTACGTGATGATCCAAGAGTTCTAAACTTGAACCTGGCCTTCAATTTTCCAGAATAAGGTAGGACTATAGGACAAGGTATATGTTTGAAAATAGACAGAATGTACTTCATTTCACATGTGTTAGCTTCATTTATGACTTTTAAATATGTGGACATAAGGGCTTCCCTGGTGGCACAGTGGTTGAGAGTCTGCCTGCCGATGCAGGGGACACGGGTTCGTGCCTTGGTCCGGGAGGATCCCACATGCCGTAGAGCGGCTGGGCCCGTGAGCCATGGCCACTGAGCCTGTGCGTCCGGAGCCTGTGCTCCGCAACAGGAGAGGCCACAACAGTGAGGGGCCCGCATACCGCAAAATAAATAAATAAATAAATAAATAAATAAATAATATGTGGACATATAGTAGATGGGTATCCATTTGTACTCTCACCACTCAGCTCTGCAAATTTTAAGGGCAGGGTGATGCCAATGAATTCAACTTGCAAAATAATGTTGGGAGTAAAAGGTGATGTCAATCCCTACATTTTATCAACTTATTTAACCTTCCTATGGTAGATACCTTTTTTTTTTTTTTTTGCGGTACGCGGGCCTCTCACTGTTGATGGCCTCTCCCGTTGCGGAGCACAGGCTCCGGATGCGCAGGCTCAGCGGCCATGGCTCACGGGCCCAGCCCCTCCGCGGCATGTGGGATCCTCCCGGACCGGGGCACGAACCCGTGTCGCCTGCATTGGCAGGCGGACTTTCAACCACTGCGCCACCAGGGAAGCCCAGGATAGATACCTTTGAATGTAGTAAATGATAAAAAAGAATCTGAATTAGTTTGAAAAACAACACAATTTTGTTACATATAATCACCAAAACTGATGATCAATTAAGTATTGCTAAGTTGGAGTCTTATGGGCCTCCTTTAGTAAAAAAGGTAATTAGCTCATTAATGTCTCTGAACGAAATGAAATAAAATAGTTCTAAAAGCACTGAAAAGCAATATTTTCTAAATGAGCCTTAATATTTTGCCTGTTTTCTTTATACAACTAATTTACTTAGGTCATTTTGTTTTCTAAAATAAGGTAAACTTCTGCCTAGTTCAAGTAAGAATGATGACCAATTCCAAAATGTGCAGGGCCCAGTTGGCAAGGTTTTGTGGAACTGATTAATGTTTGTGAACGTGACAGGGCAGGTAAGATTCCAGACCCAAAGTCAAGGTCCAATCTTTCCTCTGGGATACCTCTGGCAGTGAACAATCATTAAGAAAATGATTATTACACTCTACAGAAACATTTTATTGTTCCTTTTCAAATGATTAAAAAAAACCCCACTATAAGCAGGAAGAAATTAAATTCAGAGGGAAAACAAGAACTTTATAGGCCATCTGCTCAGACTTTCAAATTTAAATTTTATACATAAGAGCACATTAGCTGTGGGGAAAAATGTGATCACATTTTGTAGCTGTCTGAGCAATGAAGATATTTCCCTCGTTGGGCTTTCTGCATAGAGATAAAAGCAGCTGTTTTGTGGAAGAAAATGAAATGGCTTCGGTATGGGGGAAATCGGCTATTCACTATTTTGTATGTATGGAGTGCTGAACTTACCCCATCCTTTACAAAATATGAAATAACGGTCCATGCCTTTGGGGCTCATGGGGGACATTAGACAAACAGTATTTGAGAGCACCTCACAAAGAGAAAACTGAGACCCTGACAGCCTGTTAGCAGCAGTGAGTAACGGGATGGATGGGTGGATTTACAGGTGACAGAGCGCCCGCCTGTGGGAAGGAGAACGCAGGAGCACGAGGGAGGGGAGGCTGTTCCTTTGTACCCCTTCTCCGGAACCCAGGCCCCTAACATAAAGCCTGGTCCTGGTGGCCTGTGCCTTAGGAATCTGCTTCCTCACATGGGGACAGAGAACGGTAGGACGTGGTTAACAGCATGAGTCAAGGATCACACTGAGCCGAGGAGAATGGGTGACGGCAACACTGCTCACGCTGGCTACGGCTTCCTGCGAGCCGCAGCTGGCGGCTTTCCCAGGAGTGGTCAGGACAGCGTTTGATTAGGTCAGCCTGCCCCTTCTCCTGCCTCCAAACTACCTGTCTGACTCTTCATGACAGCGGCAAGAGAGGTCGTAGCAACACCAGGACAATTAGTGTGAGCCGTTGCTTTCTTCCACTGCCTGCCTCCCTTTCCAGGCTGTGATCATCAGAGAAATCTCCATCCTCATTTGGTCAACTGAAGCCAGGCAAAGGAACCCAGTCTCTTTCCCCCACTTTGTTTTGCTGTGAAAAGATGAAGGAGGCACAATGAATGCTTAAAGTGATGGAACGAATGCTGACCCCGGCAGGTAACAGTCTTTTACAGTCAACCCTAAGAGGTGATACCTTAAAGCACCTAGTTTAGAGAGGTATGTGAACCACTCTAAAAAAATACTAATTAAGGAAAACCAGTTAGAAGGAAAACTGTGAACTTTCATGAAAAACAAATTCACTTGAGTTGGTGCTATTTTAGAAAAGCCTAGAAAAGCTGAAATTAATCTGATGGTAAATGAATGAAAGGAGTACAGAACTCAGTAGAAATGATAGCACTGAACATCAAACTTCCCTCAGTCATAAATCTTAAAAGCAAAATAACATAGCTGTTCATAGTGCAATCTTGGTAGTCAGAGCAACTTTATTTGAATTTTAGGTCCCCTATCTTTTAGCTGTGTGACCTTAAATAAGTTAATTACCCTCTCTGTGCTTCCATTCCCTCATCTGTAAAATGGGGCTAATAATTGTACTTCATGTAGTTTGAGAGAGGGTTAAATGAGATAATACATAAAAAGTACTTAGTGGAGTACCTGAGACATTGAAAGTGCTCAAAGAAATATTAAGTATTTTAGTTCAGTGATTTTTAAACTATGCTTTAATAAGTCCTAGGTTCCAAAAGTTCCATTCTGGAATGTCTATAAGTTTAGGGGAAGGATAAACAGGGGTAACTTGATCCCTACCTACAACTACCACAGTATCTCAGCTTTTGGATGATATTTTGTTTTAATTCTATTTAAGATTTTATTTGAACAAAGTCCTCTAAGTTAAAACAAAACAAAACATGCCATATAAGACATCTGATCCAGTCTATTATCCCAGTTAGGAGAGAAATCTTGTCCCTATTTGTTGGTCATCCTACCTCTTCTTAAACATTTTTAGTAATGGGTTCTCACCAATCCGCAGGCCCTTTTAACTTGGAATCATTCAGATAATTAGAAAGTTCTTTCGCATATTGACTTGTGTGATTTCATTCTCAGCTTTGCTCTCTAAATATGATCAAATTCTCTTCTGTAAAAGATCCCTTCATATATTGACAAAAAACCATTGTATCATTTGAGATCTTTGGTTGCAAGCAACAGAAACTGACTGGCAAACCTAAGATGAAAAGAAATTTCTTGGTGAGACATTAGGCTGCTCATAGTTAAGGAGAAGGCTGGGGAACCAGGCTTAGTAGAAAAGACGGGAATCAGCATCCTTCTGAGTGTCTTGGCAGCATGATCCATTTTGGTCTTCCTTTTTCAGATTCTTTCAGCTATTCTTCCTAAAATGTGGTTTCCATGATCACTGCTCACTGTGAACAGTGCTCTAGTTCACTAGCATCTTTCCAAGAGTGGGTCCTGGAAAGGCACACAACAATCAATACATGCTCTGCTGAGCTCAGTAAATCCTGGGATTTCTTTCTTTCTTCTAGTCATCATTATTTCATTCATATACTGCAAAATTGATTTGTTTTCCAGGGCACCCAGGTCTGAAGACCTGTACTGAGCTTTCAATCTGTTAGAACCTTAAAAGTAAGTCTTCCAGATTTACTAATAAAATATAGAACACCCAGTTAAATTTTTTTCTCCTTTAAAAAAAAATTGAGTGAGTCTTTAAATTCTATAGTACTTTACAATTTTCAAAAGTTTCACACAGATGATTTCATATAAGCCCATAACAGCCCTTTCCCCCCCTTCCCTGTATTGCTCCTCGCCCCTTCCCTCTCCCCACTGGTTTGTTCTCTATATCTGTGAATCTGCTTCTTTTTTGTTTTATTCACTAGTTTGTTGTATTTTTTAGATTCCACATATAAGTGATATCATACAGTATTTGTCTTTCTCTGACTTATTTCACTTAGCATAATGCCCTCCAAGTCCATACATGTTGTTGCAAGCGGCAAAATTTCATTCTTTTTTTTATGACTGAGTAGTGTTCCATTGTACATATATAACACATCTTCTTAATCTACTCACTCGTTGGTGGACACTTAGATTGCTTCCATACCTTGGCAATTGTAAATAATACTGCTATGAACATTGGGGTGCAAAAACCTAGAACACCAGTTAAATTAAAATTTCAGATAAATGGTGAATAATTATTTAGAATAAGTATGTCACAGATATTTTATCTGGCAATCTTCCTTAAGTGTTTTTTTGGTTTTGTTTTTTATTGCTGTTAAACCATTGCTTATCTTCTATACTTCATTTTAGAAACTAAGCTCAGAAATGTACATTTATCTCAATTAAATTTCATCCCATAAATTTCAGCTTCTCTTTCCAACTTGTCACAAGTTTTAAATTCTTGATTTTCTAAAGTCCTTGTATTCACTCTATTTCTAACCCTGAATCCCTAGTTTGATATTATGACCAGATAAGGAGGGTCTATGGAAGGACAGGTAAAGAGCAAGATGGAGTTTAGAAAGGATGGTGGTGGTAGGGAGGTAGCCAGTCAGAAAGAAGGACTCAGGATAGAAGAAGTTTTAGGGAAATTGGAGAAAGAGGAAGAAAGAAAAATACGTTGAAAGGAAAGGTATCAGTAATCAGAGATCTAAATTTCATGAAACTGCTCAATTTAAGCAAAAAATAAAAAATAAGTAAAAAGAGCAATTATGTGAAGATATGGGAGGCTCATAGACTCTACCAGAAATTTGGATAATGGGCAGGAATCTAGAGCTGGGCAACGGGAACCACAGCAAAGACTGTGAAGTAGAAACAGATTGGACTCAAGGCCACTTGGGCTGCTGCTGGGGCTAATGAGGACCTCTATCTGACCCCACAACCTTGGGTCGTAGGTGAGCTCTGGCTAAGAGTATCCCACTGGCTGAGCCTGAGTCATAGCCCATCCTCTGGCAGTTGAGCTGAGGGGAACTTTGGTCAAGCTCTTTGGGCTCCGTCAAGGAAGGCTCAACAGTGTCAGAAAAGTGCAGTTAGGAAGGGGCTTCTATTTCAGACAGCCAAAACCAATGAAATCAAATGGATCAATCAACCAACCCTTCAACAAGCAAGCAAACAAACAAGTAAATATTCCCAATGGAAAGGTTAAAAGAATAGAGTCACATGCAGGTGACTCTCTATATGCTGCCTCCAGCCCCAGTCTCTCTTCCATGCTGCTAATCAGTACAGTCAATGGCTACTCAGTATCTCTGATAGTATGTGAGTCAAAACAATACCAATAAAGTCTCTCCAAGATCAAACTCATGCTCTGCTCCCACTCTACTTCCAGCCTGTGACTTCTTTGAGTGTTGCCCATCTCTGTGAGCATCACACATTCCTAATCTAGTATCATTCTTGACACTTCCCACTCTTTGATCCTTCATACTAAATATACCTCCAAGTTCTGTTGAGTTGACTCATTAATATCACTCGAATCTCTTTAATTCTCTCCTTCTCCATCACCTCCACCACCCTAGTCCATCCTAATCCTACCCCTCACCTTTACTACTATAATTACCACATAACATATCTCCGAATCTATTCTGCCATCCCTGCAGACTGTTCTCCACCTTGTAGCCAGAGCAATCATTCCGAAACGCAAATTTGAACATGACACTTACCCCATTCCCAACATCTCTCAGCATGAAATGTTTCAATGGCTTTCCGCTGTGCTTAGGAAAAGACCAAGATCTTTAATCTAGTCTACAAGGCCAGGAATGATGCTAAGCTATTAGTGACCATATAGGGCTTCTGTAATGATTACATAAAGTACTGATAATGCTAGGAACACTGTCAGGGGATGCTTGTTTCTTTGTGCTAAGCACTATATAGGCCAATAAATTTAATCTCTGTTGTATCACTGTGAAGTCACTTCCTTGTTTTATTGGGAACTGAGGCTCAGAAAGGTTGAAGTCCTTTAACCAAGCTAGACAATGCAGAGTCAGAATGCAAACCCAGTTTTGGCTGGCTATCTCCGTAACTCGGTGTTTTCCATAAGAAACATCACCTTCTTCCTGATTGACAGAGAGGTAGGCCTATGCATTAGGAATCACTAAGAGCTACCCAATACTTATATCTTCAGCCTGGCACAATAGAGCATTTGAAGAGTCAATGACCCAAGTGGAAGGAAAATGTCACACGGACCACAAGACGGAAACAACCGCCCTCTCGTTTAGCTTGCACCGTGAGCCATTTCGCTTAATGATTCAACTGCAGGTAAATGGATATTCCATATTTCTTTACTAATTCTCTCTAGGCTTTTCCCTCCTTAACTGAATGGGAGACAACTGCCTTTCAGACTATCTGCTCTTGTTTTCTTTAATTCAACCCAGGTTTGTTGATGCCTTGAGTGACTTAGTTAATTGGCACCTTGTTGGTAGGACAATCCCTAGCCAGTTCTAGAGGCTGAGTGAGGTGGGTGAAATCTTTTGGAAGTGCCCTCTGTGGCCCCGTGGGGATGCTCAATTGATGACTTCAGCAGCAAACAAGGCTTTCAACATCTTGCCCGCTGTATGCCAGTGAGGTGGAGTTCCATGCCAGAATTTGCCTTTCAACTTTGGGCTTCGTTCCTGTTGTGTGGCAGCCATGGCTCACTCTTACCACCTGGGCCATCTCTTCTGGCTCTTCAGTGGGTCTTAACTATGGTAGTAGTTAGTAGTTAGTTGGCGAGTAACTTTCTCTGAGTCAGTGAAACTAGTGTGAAGGTTCCACCTTGGGAGAGGGCATGCCCTGGCATAATCCCAGCTCCATGATTGACCACTGGATGACCTAGAGCAAGAGACGGGGTTCCAGCTTCGCAAAGTGGAGTTAGTGACACATGTGCACAGTATTCCCAAAGGAATTCCCTGAGCTCCAGCCCAGTGCTTAATGCACACTACCCACTGAGGGCCTGACTATACTAAACCCTTCTCAGTGTCTACTTCAGTTAATCCTCACAATAGCCCTAAGAGGTAAAAATAACATTGGAATCCTCTTTTTATGGGGAAAGAGAGAGAACACACTTAAATAACATGCTCAGGTTCACATGGTTCAGGAGAGAGTAGGGACTGCTTTCAAACTCATGCAGACAAAAAGCATGGCCTATGCTCTTAATCATAAGGCAATAATGTACAGAGTGTGCACTTAATAGAAGGGCACTGATATTGTCTTTGATGATGATGCTGTTACTGTATTACCCTTCTCATGTGGCTCCATTCTCAACTTCCCAGCTTCCTTGGGGTCTGTACCTATACCAGAGCATGCTCCCTTGTTCTCATTCAACAGGTGTTTCTTGAACACTGACTCTATGCCATACAATGCCTCACCTAAGAAAAGTGAACCAGACAGACATGGTTCCTGAATCCCTGGAAGAGTTCAGTGGGGAAGATGTCCATGGAACGAAAAGTGTCAGATGATGAATTAATTGCTAGTATGATAAAGCAGAAATCAAGAGAGCTAGGAAAGCTGATCACTGGGGCTCTAATCTTGGAGCGGGTGGAGGGGACAGGAAGGCCTTTTAAATCAAGAATTCTCCTCCTCTTTCATGTAAGCTTGCAGGGAAGGGATACAGGTATTTGTCTTAGGAGATTCAGAACAGACTCTTAGAGCTATTTTTCTGTTAAATTTCTTATTAAAAATAGAACAAAACAACTCATGGGTTTTAGAAATCATACGGTAGACCATTAAGAAAACTGAATTAATGAAGTAGGTTAAATATGAAAATATGATAAAGTCTCTTAGTAGTTTTCTCTACAGGATTTTCCTTCTGCTTCAGGAAACCTATCCTCCATCTGTTCATGTGAACTTTCATCCAATCTACTCTATGGCTGCCCTGTCCTGATAGGTTTGGGGTTTGGGATAAACACTCTGTGTTCATCCACTAGGACTTTTGCCTCTAGCTGTTCCCAAATTCTAGATTGTTCCTTCAACACAGAGGTTTTACACCCTTGAGGGTTTTCTACCAACATACAACTATGCCAGTTTTTCCTCTTAGATCTGTTTTTAAAATTTACATTTTACTTAAGAAGTTAAAATACGTACCCCAGGGGCTTCAGTTTCTTTCCCATATAATGTAGCTCTGCGTATTATATTTCCACCTAAAAATATAGAGGAGGATTTGTAAAATATTTAGGTTAAGAAACCATAGCACAAACCTAATTTATAACATGTTATAAATAATAATGAAGCAGTTTTCTAATTAGAAGCTGTTTCCCCAAATAAAATCATACCACAGTGGTTTATTTCTGTAGTCCTTTTGAAAAAAAATCAGTTCATCAGCATATCTGAAATCCATATACTAAACTGGAAGAAAATCAAAATATTAGTTTTATGTGGGAGAGGAAAACCCCTAAAGATTTTCATTTAAATATCTACATCTTGGACCCATTTCAAGTTCTGATTTAAAATCAGGGGTTCAATATTTCACGGCAGATTATAAGGCAGAATCCAGAGAATTAGATGAGACATTTTCTGACTCATATTATCTCCTTGAAGAACCAAATTCTTGCTTTCAGATTCATTTTCCGTATGATTTCCCTGTTGGATACGTCCTGGAGGCTGTGGTGAGAAGCCAGCAGGAAAACCCCAGGGAAGAGGTCAGAAGCGATGCTATCAGAGACAGAAATGTCATGGGACAAGGGCTGAAAATTGGAAACAATGAGACAGGGAGAGAGGGGAGGGAGGGAGAGAGGTAGAGAAAAATAAAGAGAGGGTGAGATTGAGAGAAAGAGAATTTGTATGCAAGGGAGCACAATATGAGAAATAATACATGGAATACTGCCACCAACATGATCATTTTGGTTCATCTTATTTAAACCCTCTTTAAGCCTTCACTTGTAATTAATAAGAATTGCTATTTAAAAGATTTCAGAAGGACTTCTGTTTACTGTTGAAGCATAAAAGAAAAATATTGGCCTTTCATCATCTCCAAAAGGAAAAAACCCCACACGATTTATGTATATACTTTGGAATCAAAGCCCCTTTTAAGTCTCTTGGAGCTGATCATGAATAGAAGCCACGTCTGATCTCCCCAAATAATAAAACAGTGGAGAAAAAGATAATGCACCTTCTACCATTTAAGCAGTTGGCCCACATCATTAAACATGGTTCAAGTAAGTGCTATTAAATAAGCCCTAAGAATGCAATGCACTGAAATTTGTGTGTAGTAGGGGCTGTTTTTCTGTGTAGAAGCAACTACTGATCCAGCAGTAATAGGTATACTCTTCTCGGTTGCTTTCCCAAGGGTGGTGCTGGCCTGCACAGCTACCATGCTGGTCACTAACCCTCCCTAACCCATTCTCCCTTGGGACTGATGCTGTTGGCTCTGGGTTTTTCCTGTGAAGGGGAATTTGCAACCTCCTCCTTTTACTTTCCAAGTGGAGGAAACATGAATTATGTATATCAATACTAGTACTCAATTGAGAAGGTCACTTATGAGATAGTAGAGTTCTGATGGAGGTGAAAACTTACCCTGGGAGGAAGAAATTAGCTGTAAATTTGGTGAAGAAGGCAGCTGAATTTTTCTCCAGCAAGGCCAATTGAGATATACAACCTGAAGCGTATAGCAAACGTGATGGAGAGCCAGCTGAAACTTAATAAGTTTTCCCACTGAAGTGCATTTGGGAGGTGGGGGGATTTCAAATAGAGATAAACAGCAATCTAAGACTGGGTAAGCATCCTTAGAGACAATCATTTTTTAGACAGAAAACAGAAAGCCTTATGTATACAGCTGGTATTTACATGAATTCCTCCCACTAATGCCTGGGACTTTGGAAGACACACCAAGAGATAGGAGGTAAGCAGCTGTCTGTGCAGATGTTGTCAACAAATAGGATTTGGAATTCTGATCTATTACGTAAAAGCCTATAACCAGTGACTTTTACCTGGGGATCTGGGGAAGAAGGGAATCTAACTGACCTCTAAATGCTAGTGTGTTCAGGGCTTATTCCTGAGCCTCCTTTATCTGCCTTTTCTCCCCAGGTGAACTCACCCAGTATGTAAATGCAATCTATGCCGATTTAATGTTTGTAAAGTGCTGAGAACCGTGCCTAGTTCATAGTGAACACCATAGAAGTGTCAGCTCTCGTTACTTATTATACCTAATTGCCTAGTAACTGTTTTGACTTGAATGTTTGATAGGTATTTCCGAATTAAATCCAAAATGGAATTGAAGTTTTCACTGTTCCTCCAAACCAATCTCCCCTGTGTTGTTTTTCCGTCTCTGCTATAGCAGCTTGACCCAGTGACTCAGGCCAAAAGTTTAGGAATCACCGCTGATTCCTCTTTTTTCTCTTACTCTTCACATCCAATTCATCAGCAAGTCATTCTGGTCAAACCTCTGAGATAGAAAACAAATCCATCCACCTCTCTTCATCTTCGCTGCCACTGTTCTTGAACAAGCCTCCCCATCTCTTGCCTGGAGGACTGCAGAGGCCTCTTCCCTGTTTCCTTTGCTCCCAGATACCCTTATGATCCATTCTCCACACAAGTAACCAGAAGGATATCTTTAAAATGGGAATAGGGGTCAGTCTTGTGACTCACTAATGACCTACCAGTGCCTTTGGCTTAAAGTTGAGTCTCCTTTTGTTTTAATCCGTTTGGGCTACTATAACAAGAATGCCATAGGCTGGGTGTCTTAATGAATAAATACTTGTTTCTCATAGTTTTAGAGGCTGGATGTACTATATCAAGGTGTTGACAGAGTCACTGTCTGGTGAGAGCCTGCTTCCTGGTTCAAAGCTGTCTTCTTGATGAGTCCTCACATGGCAGAAGGAGTGAAGGAGCTCTCAAGGTCTCTGTTGTAAGAGCACTAATCCCATTCATGAGGGCTCCACCCTCATGACCTAATCACCTCCCAAAAGTCCTACTTCCTAATACCATTACATTGGGGGTTAAGATCACAACATGGGAATTTTGGGAAACACAAACATTCAGTCTGTAGCACCTTCCCAAGTCTTTACCACCTAACCTTCTGTAGCACCTGCCTATCTTGTGCTCACTACACTCCAATCAGACTGGACTTCCCTTTGTTCTTTTCTTTTGTTCCCCTGCATCGTCTCTCGCTCTATCTCCAGCATCTGTCCCTCACCCACAATAGGTTCCTTCTCAAAGTTCAGGTTGCAGCTCAAGTGTTGAAGACTTTCCCTGACCCCTTGGCTCGCTCTAAACAAGCTCCCACCCTCTTTACTCCAGGGAGGTTCTGTTTCTGCATTCATCACCATCTGAACTCATCTTCTTCATTTGCATATCTACTGGCACATTGGCCTTCTCCTTCAACTGTTAGTGCAAGCTCTAGGAGTGCAGGGCCTTTTCTGTCTTGTTCACTGCTGCATCTCAGATGCTCAGGACAGTCCTGGAACAATGAAGTGTCTCAATGAATACGAACGAATACAAAATTATCCAGGAGCCACTTCACCTGATCAATGAGCAGGGGATAAAAGCTTAAATCTTATTTATAGAAAGCAGTAGCATGCATTATATATAAGAATAGTAAAACTAAAAGATGAGGGGCCTGTTGATTTACTTAGAAAAAATGGAGGGTGGCAATAATAGCCACCATCTCTCTGCACCTGTCTGAAGTCGAGCTCTTCACCTGCCCACTAGATCTCATCTCCTTACCTACTCAAGGACAACATTGCAGAAATTTCTCTCTCTCTCTTTTTTTTTCTCTAAAATTATACCTTTTTTGTGCTCTACTGGATCATTTCCATCATGCAAAGATGTTGTAATTTTTCCCTTAAAAAAAACAAAGAAACAAACCAAAATTCAACTTGTTTCCTTGTCTTCCTAAGTTTACAGAAAAAGATATCTAGTCTTGCTGATCCCATCCCACTCTTCCAATTCTTTTCAGACCAGCACATCACCAAAATTACTGTTGTAAGCATCACAGATGACCTCCACATAGTTAGTCTTTAGTCCTTGTCTGAATTTTCCTAACAGTAACTCTTGATCACTTTGTCCTCATTGATATGATTTTCTACTTGGCTTCCAACACACCTCGCTGTCTTGGCTACTTCTTTCTCTACCTTCCTGATTGCTTCTTTTCAATCCTTTTTTTGCTGTTTCTCCTCATCTCCCCCAATTCTAAGTATTCAAGTGCCCTAGGACTTAGTCTTCACTCACTTCCTTGGTAACTTCTTAGAGCTTCACAGTTTTAACTTCTGTCTATATGCTTATGACTCCCTGATTTCTATCTCACACCTGGACATTTTCCAAGTCTTGCCTATTCATCATCTCCACTTGGATATATAATAAACCTCTCAAAATTAAAATGTCCTAAACAAAACCCCTGATTGTTTTCCACTCAATTCTCCTCTTCCACTGTTGTCTCCAGCTAAAGCAATGGTGACTCTTTTTGATTCCTTGGAGGGGGAAACAAAAACTTGGAAACTTGGATCCATCCTGGACATCTCTTTTTCTTTCCATCCCCACATCCATTCTGTAGACTCTACTTTTAAAATGTACCCAGATTCTGACATTGTCTGTCTTCACTACTATGCTGGTTGAAGCATCCTTTTTTGCACAGATTATTTCGATATTCTCCTAATTGTTTTCCCTGTTTCCTTCCTGAACTATTAGAATCTATTTTTAACACAGCAGCCAGAATGATCCATTTAAAACCTAAGTCAGTCAAAGTCACTACTCTGCTCAAACCAGTGCTTGCCTTCTTGCTCAGAGTAAAAGCTAAAGTCCCCATAGTGAGTTATAAAGGCTTTATTTACCAACAGACTATAAGGTTCCTGGGAGGTTTATACAGTCCTTACAAGGCACCTTCACATTATAGGTACTTAATAAATATTTGCTAAATAAAAAAATTTAAAAAGAGACTCTTCCAGAAAGGAGGCAGAGTAACACTATATGTCATTAATGTCTTAAATTCCCCCAGAAACTCCCAGTGTGGGTCAAGTAATGTAGAACTTGGAGACTAACCCTCTCCTATGTAGTCTTTTACCCATCGCGTCTCTGTCTTCATGTCCTAGTTCTCTCCCACTCACTTATTCCACTCCGGCAACACTGTCCTTCTTACTGTTTATCAAACACGTCAAGCATGTTTCTGTCTTCGGGGCATTGGTACTTGCTACTTCCTTTGCCTGGAACCCTCTATGCCAGAAATCTGCATGGTTTTCTCCTTCCCCACCTTCAGTCTTTTGCTCAAGTGAATCTTTTTTTCAGTAACTCCTTTCCTGACCATCCTTTTAAGAATTTTAATCTCACACTCATACCAGCCTCCTCTTCCCTAAAATATCCATCTTCATCCAACTGATCACCATCTGACACTCTATAATTTTATACTCTTATTTGATTAATTGTAAACTCCTTGAAGGATTTCTGTCTGTTTGGTTCTCTGCTGAATCTTCAACACTTCCAACAAAGTCTGGTTCTCATAGGAGACTCTCAACAGATGTATGTTGAATGGGTGAATGAGCTAATGAAGAAATGAACTCTGATATGAAGGACTGAAACCTCAGTTGGATAAAGCGTTTGAAAGACAGGCAACCCAGGTACTACAGGTGACTTTTTTTTTTTTTTTTTTGGGCATGTGAACCAGATTATTTCTCATGGTTGTGGAGAACTTGTAAGTCAGGTCATTGAACTGCTTTGATGATTGTTGATGAATTAAGACAAAGAAAAGATGTGCCAGAAAACTCTGGACATGAAAAAAAGATATTCTGATTTTCAAAAAAGGGTAAAGTATAGATTCAGCAAACCTCAGACTGGTATACTCACTCCTGAACAAGATTTTAGAATTGATCATTATACTGTTTGTCTGCCTTCTAAAGGAAGTTTACCACCAAGACAAGTTTTAGCATACTAAAACCGAGGTTTGTTGGCTAAATTTATTTTTTATTTGCCTTGTCGAAAACTAGACTGCCAGAGAAACGTGAGAGACAGAGTATATTTGCATTTTAGCAAATCATTAATGAAAAACCTCCCATTATTTTCTTGTGGATAAAATGGGGAAAAATAAGCTAGACCTGACATAATTAGATGGATTAATGCTTTGTTTGACAAAGCATTAATTGCTATCAGCCTAGATAGAAATTCCAGTTGAAAAGTTTTATCAGTTCTTCATGTTTTGGTAAGCATTCTCCATTCTCTCCTTTTCTCCTTGAAGTAAAGTTCATTGGTGCCCTGTGGCTCTCTCTGTGGTCTTAATCAACATATTTATCCATGCCTTTATCGGTATTAAATTTTCAGGTATGGCTTACTCGGGAGGAATGGCAAATATATTTTATGACAGAATGTGAATCCAATACAATCCAGATTAGCTTGGATGACACATTGCCTGAGTTCAAACAGCTGCCTGCACCCATGATAGACGGGGCAGACACAGTTTAGTTGTCATCCTCGTGAAAAGCATTAGAGGTTTGATTAGGTAAAGTAGAGGTGAAGTTGTTACAGAAAGCAAACCTCCCAGATAGTAGTCCAGACTGCTGGGTGTGCTCCCTGTGCCATTCCTCTGCTATCCACTAGGGTGTTATCCTTGCCTGAGTGGGCAAAATGGCCCAGTTTTATGCCAATTTTCTAAAGTGTTGGAAGAAGAATGCCCAGGAAAAGTGATTTCTTTTTTAAAAGTTATTTTTAATTTACATGTAGTAAATTTCATTTTGGGGGGTGTATAGTTCTATGAGTTTTCACGCATGCATTGATTTTTGTAACTACCATTCTTGGTTCTCTGACGAGAGAACATGGGCTTCTCTTGGAGCTTCCTCTTTGTGATTCCATTTTTGGGCCGATCCAGAGCCCAAGTCAACATATATCAGAAGCAAAAGCAAACAAACAATAACAACAACACTGCTGGGTTGCTTTGGAGTCCTGAACTTCCTATTCAGTCCTCATGTTCTTATGCACTTTTTCAGAGTCCTCTGGTAGTTGCTTTATATACTTTGCCCAAACTTTTTAGTTGAATTAAGTGGGAGAGATAGTGTAGGGTGTGTTTATTCCATCATAACCAGAATTGAATCTCATGATTTCCTCTTAAACACATGGAATGACAGGGGCACTCTTCACTTCCACTTACATCCTATTGGTGAGAACTTAATACCAGGGCCACACCTAGCTGCAAAGGAAGCAGGAAATGCATCCTCCAGCTTAAGGTAAGGGGACAGCTAAAACTCATTTACTAAGAAGAAAGGAAGAGCAGATTTTGTAGAACACTGGCAGTCTGCCACAGGGATGATGGCAAAGAATACACTCAATGTGGCTTGAAAGACTAAGATGGCTAATAAGACCTCATGCTACATGTTTATGAGTATGAAACAGCAGGTTAGAATGAGACTCTTCTTACCTTGGGTTTATCTTGGACTCCAGCATGATAGATATTAGAGACCACAGTGAGGGTTAGACAAATTACCGTGTACAGAGTAGCTAAGTCCAGCCTGCTCCCCTGACGGGAGCTTCCATGAAGCCATTTGGAGAACTTCAGTGTCTGCTCCATCCATTACATTGTTAGGTGGCGGGGGGTGGGGGGTGGCGCGGCGGGGTTGGTGGTGCCTGACTCATACCTGAGGATAGAGGTGGCTGCATAAAAACCAGCTGCTACATCCAACATTTGTTGGGGTGAGGAGTGGACCATAGGTGGGCCACACAGACGAGAGAGAGCTGATGTAAGGCTTTCTTGAGTCCTGTTTAATCTGTCTACCTGTATGGGAAGAACAGCCCCAGTAACAAGAACATGAAGGAGAATGCTGAATTCTAGGGGTTAAGGAAAGGTCTCAAGTAATAATCATCAAGACAACAAGTCAAAGTAGAAATACATGTGGTACGGTCAAGAGATTTTCAGGAAAACTGGTCCTCAGAGATGGAATTCTCAACCAAAGTGCACAAAAACACCCACCCGCCCACACAAAAAAAGCACTAGACATCTGCCAAGCCCGGAGAGAGAGCAGGTTATGATTTAAGACCTTTCCTTTCATCTTATCCACCTTTCCTTTCATCTTATCCACACTTTCCACACTTAGTTTGGAAAGGTCAGAAATTACCTAGCAAGTGGAAAAACAGAGAAGAAGCCAACCACCACCCACCACCGTTCACAAGCACATGAAACCACCACCCTTTTCATATTGCAGCCTTCCAGCCTGAAGCTGACTCCAGCTGAGGAAGTGGAAAGGATATAGCGTTTGACCAAGTTGATGATTTTGATTCCTATCTCGAAGTGGACATTTTCATTACCGAATTGAGTGTATGTTTGTAATTGAAAGTGACCTTAGGAATGTCTGTTACTTAAGAATAAGAAAAATATCATTTTTTAAAACCACCTCTGATTACATTTTAATGAAAAGGTAGGAGACAAAAAAATGTTGTATTTTGACAGTGCCACAAATTGTAGCTTGTCAATATAGCAACTACAAGTATGGAGTATTTCAGATGCAAGAGGATAAAATCTGCTCTTATTTTCTCACATAAGAATTTTGAGCATTTGTAGGCACTGTACATTAAGAGGAATACAGAAAGGAACCATTTACATCGAAGCAACATAATAGCAAAAAGATTCAGAAGGATCATGTTACTATTTTCCCAAATTGAAGTACTATCACGAGGAAGAAGATTAAACTTCCTTATCCCCCATTGATATAGGGATGAAAGTTGTGATAGTGGAATTTAAGGGAAGTCAGCTGAAGGCTGAAGGCTTATGGGTAAACTTTCCTCCCTCATTAAAAAAATAGGCAAGTGAGGAGAAAAGTCTTTCTTTCTTCTTCTCCCTTTGCTTCAAGGGTAGATGCTAATTTCTGAGGATGTGACACGTAGCTGGGACAGACATATTTGTATTGTGAAGGGAGGCATTGCTACGCATAGTAGATGACAGATGGGTAGAATCAAAGGAATCCAGGCTCAATCTCTGTCAGGATTTCTTGTTAGATATAATAAATGTCCCTTTGATTTAATTCTATGTGTTTTTTCCTTTTACTTGCAACCACAAACATTGCTAAATCTTATCTTCTATATCTCTTCTTCCTTCTGCTGTCTTCCCTCCTAACTCACTTTACTGGAACCTCTGGAAAGTGAGTTCCATTGTAAATAATTCTGAGGCCATCACACAATACTCTGGTCTCTGCCTAACCTGAACCCTGGCTCTTCTCAGAGGGCACTGAGTCTGTTGCAGCCCTTTCAGAAATTCATGTCATTCTTCATTCTCCAAATGTCACAGGGGTCAAAGGTAAGGATGACATTATCTTGGATGCCCATTGCCTTGGTAGACCATTAATTTTCTGCTCTTATGAGGAAAAGACCCTTCTCCTTTGAGGAGGCAGGAGGAAACAGATTGTGCTTATACCTGATTATGTTTAATAGTAACTACCATCTGGTTAAGACATCCTCTACCTCTGCATGTTGTTGCCATGTACTACCCCCCGCCACCGACATCCAAGAAACCCCTTCATATTTCTTTTCTGGAGACTTTGGCAACTGGTTCATAGGTTTCCTTTTTGCTCCAAGCACTGTCATCATCATGGCGACTTCAGCATCCATGTAGATGTCCCTTCCAATACTTGAGTTTCAGGAGCAGATGTTCATCCTCTCACTGAAATTGTTCTTTCATTATGGGTGATATTGATGTAGTGATTTTAAAATATGTAAGCAAATTCTTTGACACGCCTTCAGTCAAGAGGTGGGGTCTATGTTCCCTCTCTTTGAATTGAACTGGCATGAATGACTCCCTACTAACCAAAAAAATGCAGTGGAAGTGGCATTATCTGACATCTGAAGCTAGTTTAGAAAAGACCATGCAGCTTCTTCCTGGTTCCCTTGGAATGTTCATTCTAAGGAGGCTAGTCAGCACGTAAGAAGTCCAATTACTCTGAGTCATGCTGAAGAGGCCATGAATAGGTGCTCCAGACAATACTCCCAGCTAAACCCCAGCTGGCAGAGAGCATCAGTGGACAGCCTTATCAGTAAACCATCTTGGACAGCTAGTTGCACTTTCAGATGATTCCATCTCCAGCCATCGAATCACCCCCAATGGCTTTTGAGTTTTTCTAGGTAAGGTCCTAAATATCATGGAGCAGAGATAAGCCCTGCCCACTGTGCCCTGTCTGAATTTCAGACACAGAAATGTGAGCATATTAAAATAGTTATTTTAAGCTGCTACGTTTGGGGATAATTTGTTTTGTAATAATAGCAACCAGAATCCCTGCCATTGGCTTTCAGGGGAGTACAGTTTGTCCAATGCTCACAGAAGTCCTTAAGACAGGACCTTCCAAAGCAGGGAGGCAGGACAGAACAGGCTGTGACTGTACCTGGTTACACCCAATAATAACTACTGGATTTTGAACACTACCATTGTGCCTGAGACTGTGCTTAGGTTAAGCATGTGAATTTTGATATCAAACAAGTATGGGTTCAAACTCCTGCCTTGCTGCTTACCTGTTGTGTGATTTTGAGCAAAAAACCTTTTAACATTTCTAAGACTCCTTTTCCTCATCTGTAAAATGGGAAAAATAACAACCATCTCATAGGATAGTTTTTAAGATTAAATAAGAAAAAGTGTATAAAGCCGTTGACACACAATAATGGTAGCTATTTGATAACAACACAAGAATAATATGATTTGTAAAGGGCAGAGGTGAGAGATGAAGTCAGTGGAAGAGGAGAGGGTGAGGCTTTAGGATCTTGAGTGTTGGGAAAAGGAGTTTGGAATTTGAGGGAACTACAGGTTTTTAAATTTTTAATTTAATTATTTTTTATTTTTAATTAATTTATTTTGTTTATTTGTTTTTGGCTACATTGGGCCTTCGTTGCTGTGTGCGGGCTTTCTCTAGTTGCGGTAAGCGGGGGCTACTCTTCGTTGTGGTGTGCGGGCTTCTTCTCATTGCAGTGGCTTCTCTTGTTGCGGAGCACAGACTCTAGGCACGCGGGCTTCAGTAGTTGTGGCTTCAGTAGTTGTGGCACGTGGGCTTCAGTAGTTGTGGCTCACAGGCTCAGTAGCTGTGGCTTGCAAGCTCTAGAGCGCAGGCTCAGTAGTTGTGGCGCACAAGCTTAGTTGCTCTGCAGCATGTGGGATCTTCCCGGGCCAGGGCTCGAACCTGTGTTCCCTGCATTGGCAGGTGGATTCTTAACCACTGCGCCACCAGGGAAGCCCTAATTTTTAATTTTAAATGAACAGTTTTAAAAAAAAAATCAATTTAGTCTTCTAATTATGTGTGAGGGAGTGGCTTTGGTGTTCTAAAAATTATGTTTGGACTCACTATAATATTTATCATTTATTTAAAAAGTATTTAGGAACTATTTCTGGTGTGAAGCAAAGTGCAGAAAAACCAGTGTATTATTCACTGAGGATCAGCCTCCCGCCCAGATGCTGATATTTAAATGCCTTTGTGTTTTAGAAGATGAAGCTGTTAGGGTGGTGCAGAATGAATGGAAAGGTGGAAGGTCTGAACAGGGAGGCTAGTCAGGGTCTTTCAATTCCAGCATTACTGGTAGGTGTGTGGTTGTGATTCAAGGATGGGCGGGAGGCTGGATGGGAAGTTTTGGTATGTGAAACCCTAGCAAAGAAGACTTGACAGGCCTGGCTTTCCAGGAGACCTGTGGTCAAATTCCCCTACCCAGCCTCCAACACCTTACAGTTAATCATTTTTTTCCTTTTGCTTGGGAAAAAAAATAAAATTAACAAAGTGCAACTACTAAACAGGTTACACGAAGATGTGTGAGCAATCTTGTCCGAAATATCAATTCTACATATTGCAGCAAAGGACACATGGGATGTTTGCCAAGTTCTTGTGAGAATTCTCTGTCTAAAAATTGTGCCAGCTTGCTAAATACAGAGTCATTACCAAGAACATCCCACCTCAGAGGAGATGACGGGGTTATGCTGGATCTTGCCCCGCCGATGGCTTCCACTTTAGGGGACCTAGGAACGGGGTCAGGGCACTCTTCTTCCCCGGAGCCACAGCCTTCCAGTGTCTGTAGCTGCCCCTCCCCACACAAAGTGGCAGGAAGTTTCCATATGTCCTCCTACACCTGAGAAAAAAGAAATCTCACATGCAGATGGCTGAAACAAAGCTGGGTGCTGTCTGGATATCACTTAATATTCTTCCAAGTAAAGAATCCAAAAAAGGCAGGAGAGAAACTCTTTGAATGCTCTCGTAGTGTCCTGAGACCTCTGTTGCATTGCTTTTACCGAACAAAGTTAGGTCTGTTTCCCTAGCAGGGAATTACCTTTAATATTGGAAAACACCTAAAAATGTAATCGACTGAATATAAAAGAGTCAAAATAGCTCAAGGCATGAAGGCTGTAGGAAAAGGGGTTGGCTTGGGGGAAAGAGGCATGTGTGTGGTTTGGGATATCATGAGGACAAACATGCGAATTGTTTGGGAAGGTAATTTGTGTCCCACACGAAAGCCTGCTTGTGGAAGAAAGTGCCAGGATACTGCTCTAGTGGGTTGCACTGTGTCCCCCCAGAACACACGTCCAAGACCTAACCCTCGGTAACCGTAAACGTGACCTTTTTTGGAAACAGGGTCTTTGCAGATGTAATTAAATTAAGGATCTGGAGATGAGATCATTGTGGATTTAGGATAGACTCTAAGTCCCACACCAGCGTCTCTTTAGAAGAGAGAAAGGGACATTTGAGACAAAGAAACAGAGACACAGAGAAGGAGGTGATGTGAAGACAGAAGCGGAGATTGGAATGATGCATCTACAAGCCGAGGAACATTAACGATTCCTGCCAGCCACCGGAAGCTAGGGGACAGGCGTGGAACAGATTCTCCCTTAAAGCCTCCAGCAGGAACCAACCCTGGCAACTTGATTTTGGCCTTCGGGCTCCATAATAGTAAAAGAATAAATTTCTGTTGTTATATGCTACTCAGTTTGAAGTAATTTGTTACAGCAGCCTCAGGAAACAAATACAACCACCCATAAAAACACACATACACACACGAAGAAGAGACCCAGCACTAGAAAAAAGGACCCTGGTAGGTATAGGACTGTGTTGTTCAATATGATAGCCTTAGCCACATATGGCTATTCAAATGTAAATTAATTAAAATGAAATGAAATTTAAAATTCAGTTCCTCAGTTGCACTAGCCACAATTTGAGGGCTCAATTGCTACATGTGTCTCATAGTTCTGCAATGGGACGGCACAGAGAAAGAACATTTCCATCTTTGCAGGAAGACCTACTGGACGGCACCTCTGTGAGAGCCACGAATCAAGGTTCCATCTTTAGAGGCAAGCGGTGTGCATGGGGGCTTCATATCTGCTTTTTTACCCACAGCTGCCCCGGAAGATAGCAGTTATCACTGGTAGTGTCACTGTTGATTATGAAGGAAAAACAGCAGCAAGGTGTAAATATAGTACAACCACCTGTCTCAGGTTTCCTCCCACATACCATCTTCCAAAACAGCAAACATATTAAATGATTGTATTGACAGACAATTCTCTTCCAGGCCAACATCCTACACCACTAGTTCAGAAACCATCAAACATGTTCTTATCTACAAATACTATGTGAGTCATATCCAGGTGAACATATTTATTTGATTCCCTTCCTTAAATATTTCTATTTCATCTTAAAATTTTAAGAGGAATCTTTCCCCCTTACAGCCTTTTTCCCTCTGGTGGGCTCTGTGGCTTTTGGGAACAGCAGGAGCTCCTTGATGGGCTTAGAAAACTAAGGAAAGATTCTTAACAGGGGAATAAGGTGATATACACTTGATTTTTCCCCAGGAGATGAATCTGGCAATGATGTTAGAATGATTTGAAGGGGTAAAGATTGTTGGCTGGGTGGTCTTGATGAAAATGGGAAAGAAATTATCCTGTGAATTGCAAAAGCTGCCGTCACCGAGATCCACCTGTTGAGGGCTATCTTTTTTTCTTTTTTTTTTTTTGCGTTATGCGGGCCTCTCACTGTTGTGGCCTCTCCCATTGCGGAGCACAGGCTCCGGACGTGCAGGCTCAGCGGCCATGGCTCACGGGCCTAGCCGCTCCGTGGCATGTGGGATCTTCCCGGACCAGGGCACGAACCCATGTCCCCTGCATCGGCAGGCGGACGCCCAACCACTGCGCCACCAGGGAAGCCCCCCCTGTTAAGGGCTATCTTTAGCTTCATTCGGGAACATTTTATCCACATAACCTTTCTTTCCCTTATTTTTCTTGTCTCCAGATACAGACAAGGAGGAATTTGCAACACTAAGATGGGAAACAGCATCACAGGATTGTATGTGTGTGTACGTGTGTGTGTACCTGTATGTATGTGCGTGAGAGAGAGAGAGAGAATGAAAGAGAAAGAGGAGAAAGAGAGAGAATGACGGGAGATATATATATATACACCATATATGTATATGGTGGTGCATTTTGTTGGCTACAGGTAGAATGAATAGTATGGCACTCAAAAGTTTCTTACAGGGCTTCCCTAGTGGCGCCGTGGTTGAGAGTCCGCCTGCCGATGCAGGGGACACGGGTTCGTGCCCTGGTCTGGAAAGATCCCACATGCCGCGGAGCGGCTGGGCCCGTGAGCCATGGCCGCTGAGCCTGCGCGTCTGGAGCCTGTGCTCCACAATGGAAGAAGCCACAACAGTGAGAGGCCCGCATACCACCCCCCACAAAAAAAAAAAAAGTTTCTTACAGCCTGACCCCAAACACATTACTCCTTCCACCCCAAATCCCTCCCTCCCTCTGCTCTTAGAACCACACGTGCTGTCACAAAAATATGCTATACACATCTGTGCCTCCATCTTTTGTCCTTATTCTTCACTTTGCCGAGAGCGCTGTTTCTTGTCCTCTCCCTGTGGTAAACTCCTGACTCCTTTTCAAACCCAGTACATATGTCACTGCCTATATACTGTCACTGCCTATTTCAGACTTCTATCCTTCAGAACTGTCAGAAAATAAATTTCTGTTGTTTAAGCCACCTAGTTTGTGGTGATTTGTTAACCAGCCCTAGGAAATTAATACAGGCTGGAATCCTGACACAAGATCATGAGCTCTGCCAGATACTAGTTCTATATCCTTAGGTAACCTCTCCAAGCCTCAGTCTTCTTCTTTGAAAAAGAGAGTTACCCCAAAGCCAGACAAAGACTGTACAAGAAAATAAAATTACAGGCCAGTTTCCATGATGAACATAGATGCAAAACCCCCAACAAAATACATGCAAATTGAACTCAACAGCACATTAAAAGGATCATACACCACGGTCAAGTGGGATTTATCCCTAGGATGCAAGAATGGTTCATTTGCGACAACATGGATGGAACTTGACATTATGCTAAGTGAAATAAGTCAGTCACAGAAGGACAAACACTGCATGAGTCCACTTATATGAAGTATCTAAAATAGTCAAAATGATAGAAGCAGAAAATAGAATGGTGGTTGCCAGGGGATTGGAGGGGGGGAATGGGAAATTGTTGTTCAATGGGTATAAAGTTACAGTTATACAAGATGAATAAGTTCTGGAGATCTGCTGTGCAAACATTGTACCTATAGTTAACAATCCAATGTTGTGCACTTAAAAATTTGTTAGGAGGGTAGATTTCACGTTAAGTGTTCATACCACAAAAACAAAAACAGAAAAAGCAAAGGGACATGAGGGAACATTTGGAGGTGATAGATATATTTATTATCTTGATTGTGGTGATGGATCATGGGTAGATGCATATGTCCAAACTCATCAAATTGTATACATTAAACGTGAGCAGTTTGGGGGTATATTTATATATTAATTATACCCCAATAAAGCTACAAAAATGTTGGTGAATTATAAGAATATTAATACAAGGTCTTCAAAGTATGTCACAAAAAAGAAAAGAAAAAAAAAAAAGAAAAACAGTGTGTATAGGACGCCTCTAGTGCCCAGTTTCATGTTGCATACCGTCTTACTCTAGGTGTAATTTACAGAAGCTCCCTTTGGCTTCCCCAGGCATGTGCTACATTTTGCCCCGGGGCGTCTCTGCTGCAGCCACATGGGGCACCTTCCAGACTCACTACTCTTAGGCATTGCAGTCCTGGAAGTGTTATGGTGTCAACACCCTATAGGACAACTCTTGACCCAGGGGACAAAGTCCAGGGGGAAAATATTCCTCTCTTCAGAGTCTTAGATAATTCTGGGGTGCTTTCTGCACAGCTTCTCAGAGCTACCTTCATGAATTAGAACCCCTGTTGCCCACAGAGTAGATCAGCCAGACAGCACACCCTTGGCTTGGCTTTCCACACTCCCCTGTTTCATTCCTCCTAGTCCTTACTACCTTTCCTTGTTCGCTTCCCAAATTCAGCTACGTGCACACAAGCCCCTGCCACAGGCTCTGCTCTTTGAGGAACCTAGGCTAAGATACAGTGATCATCGTGGTATTGACCTCACGGTGTTGTTCTGAAGATGAACATTTAAATGTATGTAAAGTGCTTAGTCTAGCAGCTGGCACAGAGAAAGCACCCAATAGACATTAGCCGTTTCCCCATTTGAGGTGGAATGTTCTGGAAGATGAATTTGAAACGTGCTATCATCAATCTCTCTTTCTAAGTGTTGAGTGGACACATAACAGTAAAAGTTGTTCCTGGTCTTTCAGCTTCAGTTCCCATCTTCATTAACACAAGTGGGGCTGTAATGGTAGAAAACAAGATATCAAATTTCACTCCCCTTTATGACACCCACTTGAAGCCCTGAACCCAAGAACTAAAAGCTAAATAAAACTATTTACCAGCCAGAGAGAAAGGAGAATAACAGCATGTGGCTTGTAAACTTAACAAATGTAATCACGGTAATTGAGCAGCCCAGGAAGTAATTTGACCAGCATAATTATATTACAAATTACATATTGCACAATTAAACAATGCATTTTGGCCACAAATGGAATTCCAAATATACAATTTGTGTTGAAGTGGAGAGGTAATTTAAAATAAGAAAGCAAAGGCTCAGAAATGTATTTACATTTGTATCCATATTAAAGGAAATATACCAAGGAAAGTAACAAGGAAAAAGATCAGAGTTTTCAACAGAAAAAAATACAACTGAGTTGAATGAATTTTGCCAAATACAATGTAGATGCAATACCATTATTTGAATTTCCAACATGTGTAAAATCCCCACACCTCATTATTTCTTAAATAGACATTCTCATATTATGGGTTCTTGATTTGGGCTCTTAAACAATGGATTAATGAAGCCCTTAATTCAGTGGGAAATTCCAATATCCAATCACCAAAACATGTTGGCGGAATCAAATTTTATTTTTTCTTGTCAAGTGCATACATTCCTGAAACATGCCGATCGGTAGATGCACAAGAGAAATAAATTGCTTTTCTCATTCTGCTGTTCCAAATTCTTGGTAATTCAGTCATTTGGTCTGATCCTCATCAAATATTTACTATGGACTTTTCTATGTTCCAGATTCTATTATGGGGGGTACAGTGGGGAACTTAGTAAACACGATTATCTCATGAAAAGTGTGCTAGATGAGAGAAACAAAAACATTAATTATTACAAACAATCCACGAAATGATTACAGATGTATAAAATATTAAGAGGTAAGGGTGGAGGATACCATGTGTGCTCACAGCAGGGTGTTCTAACCAAGCCTGATAGGAAAGGACTGATATTTACACTGTGATCTGAGGATCCCCAAGAAATAGAGGACTCCCTACTTATTTTACAGTCAGTAATGGGTAAGGAAGCCCTTCTGGAATTTTTTGCCTGAGGGCCCCAAACTACAATGTCTGCTGCAGATGGGAACCATCTAAAGGGAAAAGCAATTGGAGAAAATATTTTCCTGTTAAAAAAGAATCTTAAAAAAAAAAAACCTCGGTAATTTGGGGATGAGTTCTATACTAATTCTTGGTTTGTGTCCTGGAGGGCTGGAGATTTAATATGCCTTGCCCATTGGATTTTTGAAAAGTGCAATTTAAAACACCCAGACTCTCTTTGCTCATTACTTGGAGTTTAGAGGCAGGATAACAAAACAATACTCATTGTGGTTCCCATTTATTGAGCGCTTTACTTTGAGCCAGAGTCTCTGTTGAGAGCGTTGTCCTACTCAGTCTTCACAACAGTCCATGTGTTGTGAGCCGTTGTTGCCCTGTTCTGCACATAGGACAATTGGGGTTTCCATAGGGTAAGTAAATTGTTCTAAGGCCTCAGAGAGTGTGTGACATATCTGGGCTTGAACCCAGTGTCTCTCTGATCCACATGTCTGCTCTCTGGCATTGTGCTATTAGGCTGTTTGTGTTTTAAAGAAAAAAAATGAAAAAAGGAAGAAAGAAAAAGAGAAAGTAACTTATTAACAATAGATTTGTCCCAGGCCATAGTTTGCTGTCATCTAAGTCTGGTTCTCAAAGTGTGGTCCCCAGAACATTGTCAGCATCACCTAGAAACTTGATAGAAATGGGTAAGCTGCGGAATCTGAAACTCAAGGGGTGGGACCCAGAAATCTGAGTTTTGACAAGCCTAGGATTGGTTGCCAATTAAAGTCTGAGAACCATTGCTCTAGGCAAATATGGAAGGCTCTGCAGAGCCCTTCTGTTCATTTGGGGTCCGACAGTGTCAGACAACAAGGTAATTCTGATTCATTTCCTTCTGCTGGGACAGCCATAATCGGGAAGTAGCTTTTCCATTTAAGCTGCAGATTCAAAGCATTTTCATGGTCTGGGATTTCTGTCTTCATTGCCTACCCCACACTGATTTAAAACTGATCTTTGGTCCCTGAGCTTTTTTATTTTTGATTCATATCAACTGCTGTTTAAAACAGATGACCTCATTAAGAAACTTCCTCTGCTCTCCTCAAGGTCCTGGCTTTGTTTATATTGGGGTGTGTGTATCTTAATTGGAAAATGTGTCAGAGCCAGGTTAGGATGTAAAAAATCTGATTGGACCCTGGGAAGTGTAGATTTTTCCATGTGAACTTAATGAAGGAACTTTTTCCCCAAGACAGAGAGAGACCAACACCACAGGGAAGAAGTTAATAATAAAAACCAAGGGAGTAAAAACAAACAAACAAAAAAACCCAAGGAAGTGAAAAAAAAAAACCCAGTGAAAAAGGAAAATATTAGATATGTGGAATTAGGTCTTTTTCACAAAAAGGAAAACCATATTGAAGTGAGATGGGAAGCCGCTGGACGACTGACATGACCTGGGTTATGTTTCTTTCGGTTCATCTTTTTCTCTTTCAGGTAAACACTGACCTGAGCCTCAGCTTAACATGACTTGCAGGTCATATTGAAGAGACATCGTGACCTAGGATGGGTTTTGTGGGCAAGAGAGTAATCGGATAAATTTGGAACATGCTGCATATCGTCTCTGTCTTGGAGGTTTTGGTGCACATTAAGCATTCTTTTAGCACATAAGCCTTTCAACAAGTGTTTCTCAATATTATTTGACCTTAACGCTATTTTTATAACAATACCTGTTATTATCCTGAGAACATGCTGATCTCAGGTCTTCAAGTAGCAAATGGTCTTTGGTGCATCAAGTTAGTGTGGCCAACTTTGTGACGATCTTTCACAAGTTGGCATTTGTGACTGGTGCTGTTTTGATGCACTATGTCTGGATGGACAGTGGGTCTCTGGGTGTGGTAAATAGAATATGAGCTGGGTTCCCTGGGGAAAAGCACTGACATGGAGATATTGAGTAAATGACATGATTAAAAGATCTTCTTACATTTTTATGCTGGATTGAAAGTCCATCCACTGGATACCTCTGTTAGATAAAAGTTTCGTAGGTGGTTCTCTAGTCCATGTTTGAAAATATTTCATGATAGACACCTTGCTCTTTTGCAATGTCTAATTTGGAGATAAAGGTAATGAGACTCAGCCTTGGCTAGAGAGTTTTGAGGAAAACATCATTCCTGGAGGCAGCATATAGGAATGAAGTTGGCCTGAGCCAACTTAGTTGGCTCAGCCTCTGAGTTCTTGGCAATGAACTCAATAACCTCAATCCTGCCCATTTGCTGAGTCAGTCTTGGTAAAGGGCTTCTTAACCTGGATTGTGTGATCCTACATGGCCAGGCCCCTACTTGTTCAGTCTCATTTCTCACTACTCACCATCTGCCATGCCACCTAACATTTTTAGTCCCCTAAATACACAAATACTTTCTCTCTTCACTGGACCATATTGTTCCTTCTGCTCCAAACACTTTTCCTCTTTCCCTAACTACCCCACTCCTTGTTGACATCTCAGTTTAGACAACACTTACCCTGGGAAGCCTTTTATATTTGTTGGGGTTTTTTTTAGTTGTAAGTGGTAGAAACCAAGGCTGGCTTATTAAGAAGAAAATGTTATTACATGGATCAAAAATTTTGGAGCCTCGACTTGACTGGAAATGCTACTGTTGCCAAAATTGATACTAACCTGATTCAGAAACCTGACTTTCCAACCAGTGTAGCTGCTAAGGCTTGGGTGCCTTGAAAGCCAAATTGTTCCATGGGGGCCTTTGTATTCCTCTTTCACAGTTCTAAGTCAAAGTCTTTCAAAGATGAGTCAGGTTAGTGTGGTCTAGGGAACACACCTGTGCCTCAGTTACAAAAGAGGCTGGGTGGCAAGTTTTCTGGATCCTATTTTAGGGAAGAGGGATGCATAAGGCTGGACATTTCCTGAGGATTCAAAGAAAGATCAAAGATGCTGGGCTAGCAGCTAACATGACAAATGTTCACCATCCATTTCCTGATTTTTGTGACTGTGTTAGGTGCCCCTCAGCACACTACACTTCCCCATGTTGGCATCTCCCTCCCACCTCCGTATCGTAATCAGCTCTTCACTGTTTTATAACTTTCCCCAGACTGCCTGTGAGAAAAAGGGCTGTGTGGTGTGAATTTCTTTTTATTCACAATTGCATTCCCAGACCCCAGCTTAGTATTGCTCTGTACACAGTAAGTGCTCAGTAAAGATCTGTAGAGAGAATACATTTGGCTCAATTAGTCTGGGTTTCATAAAGCTGGCACCCAAGGAACCTACGTCTCATACCTGCTGTATTTTTCCTATTATGACTCACTCCCATTGTTCCTTTTCTTTTCTGTCTTTCCAGCTTTATGAGATATAATTGACAAATAACACTGTAAGTTTAAGGTGTAAAATGGGATGATTATATATATATATATATAGTGAAGTGATTACCATGGAAGATTAGTTAACACATCCATCACTTCACATAGCTACCTTAGATTTTTTAGTGGTGAGAACATTTAAGATCTACTCAGAAAATTTCAAATATGCAATATAGTATTGCTAACTATAGTCACCATGCTGTATCTTCACTGGATCCTCAGAACTTACTCCTTTTATAACTGAAAGTTTGTACTCTTTGACCAGCATTTCCTCTTTTCTCCCACCCCCCCCAACCCCTGGTAACCATCAATCTCTCTGTTTCTATGAGTTAGTCTTTTTAGATTCCACATATACGTGAGACCATGCAGTAGTTTCATATTAAAGTGATTTATTTCACTTTAACTTAATGCCCTCAAGATTCATCCATGTTGTTGCAAATGGCAGATTTCCTTCTTTTTTTTTTTTTTTTTATGGCTATTATCCCATGGGCCTTTGTCCAAGATCAGACACTTAAGTTGTTTCCATGTTGTCTTGGCTATTGTGAATAATGCTGCAGTAAACATGGGGGTGCAGATATGTCTTTAAGGCTGTGACTTAATTTCCTTCAGATATACTCCCAGAAGTGGGATTGCTGGATCAGCTTTCCTTTTCAACCTGTACCCAATTCTATCACTGAAGCAAGGAAAACTACCTTGGGTTCAAACCTTTTTACTGAAATGGGCCCTGGAAATTTACAAGCTTTTGTTGCTCTTATATCCTCAACCATTAAATGGAACCATATTCCCAACCAGGAGTATAACTCGGGAGCAATACATTCCCACCCGCCTACCTTCCACATTGCTCTAGATTACTGACTCCTGCTTCACTATATTAGTTCCTCTTTTATATGTCATTCCAGTGCTGATTTTTGCTTTTCACATCTGGATAGGCCTGACAGTTAAGTTTGCTTCTTTAGCTTCAGGCCTGCCGGTTCCAATTCCTCCCTTTTTCCACTAGTCCAGCACAGAGGGCTTAGCGTTCCTCAGGGTCAAGCCCAAATGAGGGTGGGAAGTGGGAGAGTGTAACATTCCATTATAGCCTCACTGAATTTGAATTATGAGTGGAATAGCCTAGTGAAAATACCAAGAAGGCAGTAATAGGAAATATTGACCTTGAGTTCACACATGAAGTCAGAGCCTGAGCTGAGAATTTGAGATTCACTAGAAAAAGAGAGTGGATAGAGTATGAGAGAATCCCAAAAAGCTAATGCAGAATGAGGAAAAAAGCAAAGACCAAACTTTCAGTCTGCTTGCAAGCCAGGGGCAAGAGTCTGTTCAGATGAAGAAATTAAGAGTGTGAAATATGGAGGAAATAAACAGTTGAGTAAATTTGTAGGAAGAGAAAACAGTATGAGATAAAGGATACAACTGAAAAGATTTCTTAGAAAGAAGGGGGAAAATATCCTTGAAATGAGAAGGAAAATAAGCCAGAAGAAGAGCCAGAGACATAACAAAGTAGGTGGGGAGAAGTCCTAAGGGAATTTCATGGCTGATGGCTTTTATTTTTTCCTATCTGCTGAGAGTTATGGGACTGAGATGTCCTTGAGGCATTGCAAAGAATTGAGAAGACTTGAAAGAGCTGCTATAAAGAATGAGAAAGAGATATTTAGGGATGCAGTAAAGTATCAGACTCTAACAGAAGCGTAATGATGTGAATTTGTAGTGGCTGCTGTCACTGCTTTTGTTTGTGGTGATAGCAAATTATTCAAGTTTTAAATTCTTCTGAAATAAAATAATATTTTTCACATGTTGTTATAGTTAAAAAATAGAAAAAAAAAGAGATATACTTAATAAAATCCCAAATTAATTTCCAGTGACTTACCTTCCAAGTTATCTTGGGAAAAGTTTAACTGTGGTATATTGAAAAAACAATACAGCTAGAAGGAGAACTAGTGCTTAAATGGCTATAGCATGCCAGACCCTGGACTATGTGCTTTATATGTGTTACCTATTTTTAAAAAATTAAATTAAATTAATTAATTTATTTTTACAGCAGGTTCTTATTAGTTATCTATTATATACATATTGGTGTATATATGTCAATCCCAATCTCCCAATTCATCCCCCACCCCTGCTTTCCCCCTTGGTGTCCATATATTTGTTCTTTACATCTGTGTCTCTATTTCTGCCTTGCAAACCGGTCATCTGTACTAATTTTCTATATTCCACACATATGCGTTAACATGCAATATTTGTTTTTCTTTTTCTGACTTACTTCACTCTGTATGACAGTCTCTAGGTCCATCCACATCTCTACAAATGACCCAATTTCATTCCTTCTTATGTCTGAGTAATAGTCCAGTGTATATGTGTACCACATCTTCTTTATCCATTCGTCTGTCAATGGGCATTTAGGTTGCTTCCATGACCTGGCTATTGTAAATAGTGCTGCAATGAACATTGGGATGCATGTGTCTTTTTGAATTATGGTTTTCTCTGGGTGTATGCCCAGTAATGGGATTGCTGTGTCATATGGTAATTCTATTTTTAGTTTTTTAAGGAACCTCCATACTTTTCTTCATAGTGGCTGTATCAGTTTACATTCCCACCAACAGTGAAAGAGGGTTCCCTTTTCTCCACACCCTCTCCAGCATTTATTGTTTGTAGATTTTTTGATAATGGCCATTCTGACTGGTGTGAGGTGATATCTCATTGTAGTTTTGATTTGCAATTCTCTAATGATTAGTCATGTTGAGCTGGAAATCTGTATATCTTCTTTGGAGAAATGTCTCTTTAGGTCTTCTGCCCATTTTTGGATTGGGTTCTTTGTTTTTTTGATACTGAGCTGCATGAGCCACTTGTATATTTTGGAGATTAATCCATTGTCAGTTGTTTTGTTTGCGAATATTTTCTCCCATTCTGAGGGTTGTCTTTTCGTCTTGTTCAGGGTTTCCTTTGCTGTGCAAAAGCTTTTAAGTTTCATTAGGTTCCATTTGTTTATTTTTGGGTTTATTTCCATTACTCTAGGAGGTAGCTCAAAAAACATCTTGCTGTGATTCATGTCAAAGGGTGTTCTTCCTATGTTTTCTGCTAAGAGTTTTATAGTGTCCAGTCTTACATTTAGGTCTTTAATCCATTTTGAGTTTATTTTTGTGTATGGTGTTAGAGAGTGTTCTAATTTCATTCTTTTACATGTAGCTGTCCAGTTTTCCCAGCACCACTTATTGAAGAGACTGTCTTTTCTCCATTGTATATCCTTGCCTCCTTTGTTATAGATTAGTTGACCATAGGTGCTTGGGTTTATCTCTGGGCTTTCTATCCTGTTCCATTGATCTATATTTCTGTTTTTGTACCAGTACCATACTGTCTTGTTTACTGTAGCTTTGTAGTATAGTCTGAAGTCTGGGAGTCTGATTCCTCCAGCTCCGTTTTTTTCCCTCAAGATTGCTTTTGCTATTGGGGGTCTTTTGTGTCTCCATTGTTTACCTCTAGTATTTTTCTGGTGGCAGCTTTAGGGTTTTCTATGTATAGTATCATGTCATCTGCAAACAGTGACAGTTTTACATCTTCTTTTCTGATTTGTATTCTCTTTTATTTCTTTTTCTTCTCTGATTGCCCTGGCTAGGACTTCCAAAACTTTGTTGAATAATAGTGGTGAGAGTGGACATCCTTGTCTTGTTCCTGATCTTAGAGGAAATGGTTTCAGTTTTTCACCATTGAGAATGATGTTGGCTGTGGGTTTGTCATATATGGCTTTTATTATGTTGAGGTAGGTTCCCTCTATGCCCACTTTCCAGAGTTTTTAATCATAAATGGGTGTTGAATCTTGTTGAAAGCTTTTTCTGTATCTGTTGAAATTACCATATGTATATATTTTTAACATTTTTATTGGAGTATAATTGCTTTACAATGCTGTGTTAGTTTCTGCTTTATATCAAAGTGAATCAGCTATACATATACATATCTTCTCCCTCTTGCGTCTCCCTCCCACACTCCCTATCCCACCCCTCTAAGTGGTCACAAAGCACCGAGCTGATCTCCCTGTGCTATGAGTCTGCTTCCCACTAGATATCTGCTTTACATTTGGTAGTGTATATATATCATATGGCTTTTATCCTTCAGTTTATTAATATGGTGTATCACATTGATTGATTTGGATATATTGAAGAATCCTTGCCTTCCTGGGATAAACCTCACTTGATCATGGTGTAAGATCCTTTTTTTTTTTTTTTTAAATAAGATGTTGGGGGTAGGAATTAATTAATTAATTAATTAATTTTTGTTGTGTTCGGTCTTCGTTTCTGTGCATGGGCTTCTCACTATCGCAGCCTCTCTGGTTGCAGAGCACAGGCTCCAGACACGCAGGCTCAGTAGTTGTGGTTCACGGACCTAGTTGCTCTTTGGCACGTGGGATCCTCCCAGACCAGGGCTCGAACCCGTGTCGCCTGCATTGGCAGGCAGATTCTCAACCACTGCACCACCAGGGAAGCCCATAAGATCCTTTTAATGTGCTGTTGGATTCTGTTTGCTAGTATTTTGTTGAGGACTTTTGCATCTATGTTCATTAGTGATATTGACCTGTAGTTTTCTTTTTTTGTGACATCTTTGTCTAGTTTTGCTATCAGGGTGATGGTGGCCTCGTAGAATGAGTTTGGGAGCGTTCCTTCCTCTGCAATTTTTTGGAAGAGTTTCAGAAGGATGGGTGTTATCTCTTCTCTAAATGTTTGATAGAATTCACCTGTGAAGCCATCTGGCCCTGGACTTTTGTTTGTTCAAAGATTTTTAATCACAGTTTCAATTTCATTACTTGTGATTGGTATGTTCATATTTTCTATTTCTTCCTAGTTTAGTCTTGGAAGGTTATACCTTTCTAAGAATTTGTCCATTTCTTCCAGGTTGTCCATTTTATTGGCATAGAGTTGCTTGTAGTAGTCTGTTATGATGCTTTGTATTTCTGAGGTGTCTGTTGTAACTTGTTTTTCATTTCTAACTTTATTGATTTGGGCCCTCTCCTTCTTTTTCTTGATGAGTCTGGCTAAAGCTTTATCAATTTTGTTTATCTTTTCTAAGAACCAGCTTTTAGTTTTATTGATCTTTGCTATTGTTTTCTTTGTTTCTATTTCATTTATTTCTGTGCTGATCTTTATGATTTCTTTCCTTCTATTAACTTTGGTTTTGTTTGTTCTTTTTCTAATTGTTTTAGGTGTAAGGTTAGGTTGTTTATTTGAGATTTTTCTTGTTTCTTGAACTGCTTTTGCTGCATCCCATAGGTTTTGGATCATCATGTTTTCGTTGTTATTTATCTCTAGGTATTTTTTGATTTCTTCTTTGATTTCTTCACTGATCTCTTGGTTATTTAGTAATGTATTGTTTAGCCTTCATATGTTTGTGTTTTTTACATTTTTTTCCCTTTACTTGATTTCTAATTTCTTAGCATTGTGGTTAGAAAAGATGCTTGATATGATTCCAATTTTCTTAAATTTACTGAGGCTTGATTTGTGAGCCAAGATGTGATCTATCCTGGAGAAGGCTCCATGTGCACTTGAGAAGAAAGTGTAATCTGCTGTTTTCGGATGGAATGTCCTATAAATATCAACTAAATCTATCTGGTCTGTTGTGTCATTTAAAGCTTGTGTTTCCTTATTAATTTTCTGTCTGGATGATCTGTCCATTAGTGTAAGTGAGGTGTTAAAGTCTCTCACTATTATTGTGTTACTGTCAATTTCCTCTTTTATAGCTGTTAGCAGTTGCCTTATGTATTGAGGTGCTCCTATGTTTCGTGCATATATATTTATAATTTTTATATCTTCTTGGATTGATCCCTTGATTATTATGTAGTGTCCTTCTTTGTCTCTTGTAATAGTCTTTATTTTAAAGTGTATTATGTCTGATATGAGAATTGTTACTCCAGCTTTCTTTTGATTCCCATTTGCATGGAATATCTTTTTCCATCCTCTCACTTTCAGTCTGTATGTGTCCCTAGGTCTGAGATGGGTCTCTTGTGGACAGCATATATATGGGTCTTGTTTTTGTATCCATTCAGCAAGCCTGTGTCTTTTGGTTGGAGCACTTAATCCATTCATGTTTAAGGTGATTATCGATATGTATGTTCCTATTACCATTTTCTTAATTGTTTTGGGTTTGTTTTTGTAGGTACTTTCCTTCTTTTGTGTTTCCCACTTAGAGAAGTTCCTTTAGCATTTGTTGTAGAGCTGGTTTTGTGGTGCTGAATTCTTTTAGCTTTTGCTTGTCTGTAAAGCTTTCAATTTCTCCATCGAATCAGAATGAGATCCTTGCCCGGTAGAATAATCTTGGTTGTAGGTTCTTCCCTTTCATCACTTTAAATGTATCGTGCCACTCCCTTCTGGCTTGTAGAGTTTCTGCTGAGAAATCTGCTGTCAACCTTATGGGAGTTCCCTTCTATGTTATTTGTGGTTTTTCCCTTGTTGCTTTTAATAATTTTTCTTTGTCTTTACTTTTTATCAGTGTGATTGCTATGTGTCTCAGTGTGTTTCTCCTTGGGTTTATCCTGCCTGTGACTCTCTGTGCTTCCTGGACTTGGGTGGCTGTTTCCTTTTGCATGTTAGGAAAGTTTTCAACTATAATCTCTTCAAATATTTCCTTGGGTCCTTTCTCTCTGTCTTCTCCTCTGGGACCCATAAAATGCGAATGCTGGTGCATTTAATGTGGTCCCAGAGGTCTCTTAGGCTGTCTTCATTTCTTTTCATTCTTTTTTCTTTATTCTGTTCCACAGCAGTGAATTCCACCATTCTGTCTTCCAGGTCACTTATCCGTTCTTCTGCCTCAGTTATTCTGCTATTGATTCGCTCTAGTGTATTTTTAATTTCAGTTATTGTATTGTTCGTCCCTGTTCGTTTGTTCTTTAATTCTTCTAGTTGTTTTTTCTTTAATTCTTCCAGATCTTTGTTAAACATTTCTTGCATCTTCTCGATCTTTGCCTCCATTCTTTTTCTGAGGTCCTGGATCATCTTTAGTATCATTATTCTGAATTCTTTTTCTGGAAGGTTGCCTATCTCTGCTTCATTTAGTTGTTTTTCTGGGGTTTTATCTTGTTCCTTCATCTGCTACATAGTCCTCTGCCTTTTCATCTTGTCTATCTTTCTGTGAATGTGGTTTTAGTTCCACAGGCTGCAGGATTGTAGTTCTTCTTGCTTCTGCTGTCTGCCCTCTGGTGGATGAGGCTATCTAAGAGGCTTGTGCAAACTTCCTGATGGGAGGGACTGGTGGTGGGCAGAGCTGGGTGTTTCTCTGGTGGGCAGAGCTCAGTAAAACTTTAATCTGCTTGTCTGCTGATGGGTGGGGCTGAGTTCCCTCCCTGTTAGTTGTTTGGCCTGAAGGGACACAGCACTGAAGGCTACAGATTCTTTGATGGGGCTAATGACAGATTCCAGGAGGGCTCATGCTAAGGAGTAGTTCCCATAACTTCTGCTGCCAGTGTCCTTGTCCTCACAGTGAGCCACAGCCACCCCCAACCTCTGCAGTAGACCCTCCAACAATAGCAGGTAGGTCTGATTCAGTCTCCTGTGGGGTCACTGCTCCTTCCCCCTGGGTCCTGATGTGCACACTACTTTGTGTGTGCCCTCCAAGAGTGGAGTCTCTGTTTCCCCCAGTCCTGTCAAAGTCCTGCAATCAAGTCCCACTAGCCTTCAAAGTTTGATTCTCTAGGAATTCCTCCTCCTGTTGCTAGACCCCCAGGTTGGGAAGCCTGAGATGTGTCTTAGAACCTTCACTCCAGTGGGTGGACTTCTGTGGTATAATTGTTCTCCAGTTTGTGAGTCACCCACCCAATGGTTATGGGATTTGATTTTATTGTGATTGTGCCCCTATTACCGTCTCATTGAGGCTTCTCCTTTGCCTTTGGATGTGGAGTATATTTTTTGGTGAGTTCCAGGGTCTTCCTGTTGATGATTGTTCAGCAGTTAGTTGTGATTCTGGTGCTCTCACAAGAGAGAGTGAGCACACGTCCTTCTACTCTGCCATCTTGAACCAATCTCTATGTGTGTCATCTTATTGAACACTTACAGCATCTCTGAGAGGAAGTGACTAATATCTCCTTTACAGAGATGCAGAAAATGAGATTTACAAAGGTAATTTATTCAAGATCACTCATCCAGCAAGTAGAAGAGAGAGAATTTGAACCTTAAGTCTTGAAATGCCAAAACCTGAGCTCTTTTCACTTCTCTAAATTACTCTTCAATAAGATCAGAAAGTCATCTCATAATATTGGTCTTTTATTATATGCACATTGCCATCTAGGTAACTCCTGATTTTGTTAAAGATATAAAAGTCTGAAGCTATGGTTTAATCTGCTACTCTTCAGAGATGAGACCTAAAAGAGAATTGAGAGAAAAGATGGATGGAGGAGAATTTTGGAATAATTTCCAGAGATGCCATTGGGAAAGTCTTACTTTCCTCTGGAATATGCCAGAAGTTTTCAGTCCTTGAAGTGAATTCTCAGTGAGAAATGAGAAAGATAAGACTAGAAAAAGAGAGCTTAACTGGAATTATCTTTTGTATATTTTATGTCTTTGGGTCCTATTTGGCTCTTCATCTAGATTATGTTCTCACATTACTCTAATTTCTCCCCAGGAAAACAAAAGTAAAAAGTGAGGTAGAGATGAACTTTTCATAGAAGTAATGTCAAGTCAGTAGACTACTAAAGTTAAAAGCAAATGTGATCAGAAAATCCAAAGAAATGTTCAAACAATTATAAGAACTAGTGAGTTTAGCAAAATTTATGGATAAAAGATTAGTATACAAACATCAATTACCTTTTTATATTAGAGCAATAAACACATTAAAATAAAGGTAAAAATTACCATCTACATTAGCTTTAAAAGGTATCAAATACATAAGAATACATTTACCAAAAGAGGTATGAAACTTCTGTAGTGAAAACTTGAAAATTTCCAAATAGCTGAGAAAAAATAAAGATGTCTCAAATGAATGGAGAGAAATTCCATGTTTATAGACAACAATATTGTTAAGATGTCAACAGTCCTAAAGTTGATCTTTAGATTCAATAAAATCCCAATTTAAATCCAGCAGTTTCTTTTTGTGTGTGTGTGGTAGGAATTGGCAAGTGGAATCTAAAATTTATGTGAAAATGCAAAGAACATAGGACAGCCAAGAGCAAAGGAGACCCCCAAACACAGTAAGTTAAGCAAAACGAGAAGACAGAGAAATATGCAGCAGATGAAGGAGCAAGGTAAAAACCCACCAGACCAAACAAATGAAGAGGAAGTTGGCAGTCTACCTGAAAAAGAACTCAGAGTAATGATAGTAAAGATGATCAAAAATCTTGGAATTAGAAGGGAGAAAATACAAGAAGCATTTAACAAGGACCTAGAAGAACTAAAGAAGAAACAAACAATGATGAACAACACAATAAATGAAATTAAAAATTCTCTAGAAGGAATCAATAGCAGAATAACTGAGGCAGAAGAATGGATAGGTGACCTGGAAGATAAAATAGTGGAAATAACTGCCCCAGAGCAGTTAAAGAAAAAAGAAAGAAAAAAGAATGAAAAGAATTGAGAAACGTCTCAGAGACTGCTAAAACAACATTAAACACACCAACATTTGAATTATAGTGTACCCAGAAAAAGAAGAGAAAAAGAAATGTCTGAGAATATATTTGAAGAGGTTAGAGTTGAAAACTTCCCTAACATGGGAAAGGAAATAGTAAATCAAGTCCAGGAAGTGCAGAAAGTCCCAAACAGGATAAATCCAAGGAGAAACAAGACAAGACACATATTAATCAAAAATTAAAAACAAAGAAAAAATATTAAAAGCAGCAAGGAAAATCAACAAATAACATACAAGGGAATTCCCATAAGATTAACAGGTGACCTTTCAGCAGAAATTCTGCAAGCCAGAAAGGAGTGGCAGGACATATTTAAAGTGATGAAAAGGGAAAAAATACAAGGATTACTCTACCCAGCAAGGATCTCATTCAGGTTTGATGCAGAAATTAAAGCCTTTACAGAAAAGCAAAAGTTAAGAAAATTCAGCACCACCAAACCAGCTTTACCACAAATGCTAAAAGAACTTCTCTAGGCAGGAAACACAAAAGAAGGAAGAGACCTCCAAAAACAAACCCCAAACAATTAAGAAAATAGCAATTGGAACATATATATCAATAATTACCTTAAACGTGAATGGATTAAATACTCCAACCAAAAGACACAGACTCACTGAATGGATACAAAAACAAGACCCATATATATGCTGTCTACAAGAGACCCACTTGAGACCTAGGGACACATACAGACTGAAAGTGAGAGGATGGAAAAAGATATTCCATGCAAATGGAAATCAAAAGAAAGCTGCAGTAGCAATTCTCTTACCAGAAAAAATAGACTTTAAAATAAAGAGTATTACAAGAGACAAAGAAGGACACTACATAATGAGCAAGGACTCAATCCCAGAAGAGGATACAACAATTGTAAATATTTATGCACTCAACATAGGAACACCTCAATACATAAGGCAAATGCTAGCAGCCATAAAAGTGGAAGTCAACAGTAACACAATAATAGTAGGGGACTTTAACACCGCACTTTCACCAATAGACAGATCATCCAAAATGAAAATAAATAAGGAAACACAAGCTTTAAATGACACATTAGACAAGATGGACTTAATTGATATTTATAGGACATTCCATCCAAAAACAGCAGATTACACTTTCTTCTCAAGTGCTCACAGAACATTCTCCAGAATAGACCTCGTCTTGGGTCACAAATCAAGTCTTGGTAAATTTAAGAAAATTGAAATCGTATCAAGTATCTTTTCCAACCGCAACGCTATGAGACTAGATATCACTTACAAGAAAAACTGTAAAAAATACAAACACATGGATGGTAAAAAATATGCTACTAAACAACCAAGAGATCACTGACTAAATAAAAAAATACCTAGAAACAAATGACAATGAAAACATGATGACCCAAAACCTATGGGATGCAGCAAAAGCAGTTCTAAGAGGGAAGTTTATAGCAATACAATCCTACTCAAGAAACAAGAAAAATCTGAAATAAACAACCTAGCCCTATACCTAAAGGAATTAGAAAATAAAGAACAAAAAAACCCAGATGTTAGCAGAAGGAAAGAAATCACAAAGATCAGGTCAGAACTAAATGAAAAAGAAATCAACAGAATTAGAAATGGAAAAGGAGAAGTAACAACTGACACTGCAGAAATACAAAGGATCATGAGAGATTACTACAAGCAACTATATGCCAATAACCTGGACAACTGGAAGAAATGGACAAATTTTTGGAAAAGCACAACCTTCCAAGACTGAACCAGGAAGAAATAGAAAATATGAACAGACCAATCACAAGTAATGAAATTGAAACTGTGATTAAAAATCTTCAAACAAAGAAAGGCCCAGGACCAGATGGCTTCACAGGCGAATTCTATGAAATATTTACAGAAGAGCTAACACATATCCTTCTCAAACTTTTCCAAAATATTGCAGAAGGAAGAACACTCCCAAACTCATTCTATGAGGCCACCATCACCCTGATACCAAAACCAGACAAAGATGTCACAAAGAAAGAAAACTACAGGCCAATATCATTGATGAACATAGATGCAAAAATCCTCAACAAACTACTAGCAAACAGAATCCAACAGCACATTAAAAAGATCATACACCATGATCAAATGGGGCTTATTCCAGGAATGCAAGGATTCTTCAATATACACAAATCAATCAATGTGATACACCATATTAACAAATTGAAGAATAAAAACCATAAGGCAATCTCAGTAGATGCAGAAAAAGCCTTCGACACCCATTTATGATAAAAACTCCCCAGAAAGTAGGCTTAGAGGGTACCTACCTCAACATAATAAAGGGCGTATATGACAAACCCACAGTGAACATCATTCTCAAAGGTGAAACCATTCTCAAATGTGAAATTTCCTCTAAGATCAGGAACAAGACAAGGTTGCCCACTCTCACCACTATTATTCAACTAGTTTTGGAAGTTTTAGCCACAGCAATCAGAGAAGAAAAAGAAATACAAAGTAGGAAAGGAGAATTAAAACTGTCACTGTTTACAGATGTCATGATAATATACAGAGAGAATCCTAAAGATGCTACCAGAAAACTACTAGAGCTGATCAATGCATTTGGTAAAGTAGCAGGATACAAAATTAATGCACAGAAATCTTTTGCATTCCTATACACTAATGATGAAAAATCAGAAAGAGAAATTAAGGATATATGCCCATTTACCATTTCAACAAAAAGAATAAAATACCTAGGAATAAACCTACCTCAGGAGACAAAAGACTTGTATGCGGAAAGCTATAAGACACTGATGAAAGAAATTAAAAACAATACAAACAGATGGAGAGATATACCATGTTCTTGGATTGGAAGAATCAATATTGTGAAAATGACTATACTACCCAAAGCAATCTACAGATTCAATGCAATCCCTATCAAACTACCAATGGCATTTTTCACAGAAGTAGAACAAAAAATTTCACAATTTGTATGGAAACACAAAAGACCCCAAATAGCCAAAGCAATCTTGAGAAAGAAAAACGGAGCTGGAGGAGTCAGGCTCCCAGACTTCAGACTATACTACAAAGCTACAGTAATCAAGAGAAGATGGTAATGGCACAAAAACAGAAATATAGATCAATGGAAAAGGATAGAAAGCCCAGCGATAAACCCACACACATATGGTCACCTTATCTTTGAGAAAGGAGGCAAGAATATACAATGGAGAAAAGACAGCCTCTTCAATAAGTGGTGCTGGGAAAACTGGACAGCTACATGTAGAAGAATGAAATTAGAACACTCCCTAACACCATACACAAAAATTAACTCAAAATGGATTAAAGACCTAAATGTAAGGCCAGATACCATCAAACTCGTAGAGGAAAACATAGGCAGAACATTGTGTGACATAAATCACAAGATTCTTCTTGACCCACCTCCTAGAGAAATGGAAATAAAAACAAAAATAAATAAATGGGACCTAATGAAACTTAAAAGCTTGTGCACAGCAAAGGAAACCATAAACAAGATGAAAAGACAATCCTCGGAATGGGAGAAAATATTTGCAAACGAAGCAACTGACAAAGGATTAATCCCTAAAATATACAAGCAGCTCATGCAGTTCAATATCAGAAAAACAACCCAATGCAAAAATGCTTGGAAGACCTAAATAGAAATTTCTCCAAAGGAGACATACAGGTTGCCAGCAAACACATGAAAGCATGCTCAGCATCACTAATCATTAGAGAAATGCAAATCAAAACCACAATATACAAATATCCAATCATTATGTTCTATACTGAAGTGAATATAATGTTATATGTCAAAAAAAAAAAAAAAACCCACAATGAGATATCACCTCACACCGGTCAGAATAGCCATCATTAAAAAATCTACAAACAATAAATGCTGGAGAGGGTGTGGAGAAAAGGGAACCCTCTTGCAGTGTTGGTGGGAATGTAAATTGCTACAGCCACTATGGAGAATAGTATGGAGGTTCCTTTAAAAAGTAAAAATAGAACTACTATATGAACTAGTAATTCCACTACTGGGCATATACCCTGAGAAAACCATAATTCAAAAAGAGACATGTACTCCAATGTTCATTGCGGCACTACTTACAGTAGCCAGGTAATGGAAGCAACCTAAGTGTCCATCAACAGATGAATGGATATAGAATATGTGGCACATGTATACAATAGAATATTACTCAGCCATAAAAAGAAACAAAATTGAGTTATTTGTAGTGAGGTGGATGGACCTAGAGACTGTCATATAGAGTGAAGTTAGTGAGAAAGAGAAAAACAAATACTGTATGCTAACACATATATATGGAATCTAAAAGAAAAAAAGGGTTCTGAAGAACCTTGGTGCAGGACAGGAATAAAGACGCAGATGCAGAGAATGGACTTGAGGACACGGGGAGGGGGAAGGGTAAGCTGGGACGAAGGGAGGGAGTGGCATTGACATATATACACTGCCAAATGTAAAGTAGATAGCTAGTGGGAAGCAGCCGCATAGCTCAGGGAGATCAGCTCCGTGTTTGTGACCACTTAGAGGGGTGACGTAGGGAGGGTGGGAGGGAGATGCATATGGGGATATATGTGTACACAGAGCTGATTCACTTGTTTATACAGCAAAAACTAACACAAATTTTAAAGCAATTATACTCCAATAAAGATGTTAAGAAAGAAAGAGAGGGTGCTTAGAATGGAATTTATGTGGAGTGGTTGCAGGATTTTGCAACGAGAAGTCATAACCATGAAAACGTATGTCAAAGGTAGGGTGAGGACAAGATCATTGGAAGAAAAAACATCCAGAGCTTGAGAGACTAGGTATTGGAATGATAATCTACATTAAAAGTTGGCAAACCACAGCCCAGTCTGGCCCATTCTGGCCCAGTGCCCGGTTTTGTATGGCCCCCGGCGCTGCTGGAACTGGCTAGCATTGTGAACCACAGCCGGTGCATTCCTTCACTCTGCGCACCTCCACTCCAGTGCCTGCCACCCAACTGGTGACCACACCTCATCATTGCTTAAGACTCATGCTATTCATCACCTACCTACTGGACACTTCACTGTTGGCAACTGCCAGGCATCAGGGTGTGGAATCTCAGCCCAGCAGGCAGAGATTCAGTGAGTTCCCTCATCTCTGGCTAGCTGCCCAAGTTGAAATGGCTGGGCTCTCCAGGACGAAGAGGATTCTAGGATCTGGGTCACTGGGGCAGAGGGTGAAATTGACTCTGATGGCATCTCAGGTAGGAATTTTCTGCTTTGTTACATAAGTAAGTTGTTTTGTCTCTTGAGCCACAAAGCCTGCAATATTTACTACTGGCTAGGCTCTGATCTACAGACTTCACCAAGAATTGAGGTAAAAATAGTGCTGGAGGCTGTGACAGTGAGATAGGAGTAAAAATCTTCAAAAAATTAGGGGAAATGGACTAATTGACTGCACCAAGGAGGGTAGTAGATGGAAGAGTCTAATGACCTGAGATTAAAACTGGGTCCTGGGTCCCACACTTTCTAATATTTTTAGAAAACCTGGAGGGAGAATGGCCACGGAATGTCAAAGGTTATTACCAGGAATAAAAATAGAGTTTCAAATGAGCTTTAAAAAGTCACCGTCTCGCCATCATCATTATGAAATATAAATGGTTATTGTGTTGAAGTAGAATTCACTAGACACTTGAAAACTATAAAATAATTAAGTATATAATCAAGAGTGAACCATAAATGTAGAATTTTTAGCAAGTTTTTATGCAGTTCTGAAACCAAACTGTCCTATGAAACTATTCTAAGTGTCCTTGGATTCAACTCTAGTGTCTTACTCAGAAGTAAACTTGCCATGCAAATTATTCATTGCCTGAAGAAACAGGGACCTCAGGAAGCTAAAATTAGAACTACCATCCAAGGAATTGTCATTAAATATTTCAAACAACTGATGCTCTCCTCCATCTCAGTCACGACAAGGTACTTGGACAATGGAATAATTTTTAATGGATGGATACTCTTCTAGGCTATTTTTTTTGGGAAATTATTTCCAAAGGCTGAATCACACTAATGGGAGGCAGCATGAAACGGTGAAAAGCCCTGAATTTAAGTAGGAACCCCCAAACCACCATTTCCCAGTGGTACGATATTGGGAAAATGACTAAGCCTCTTTGAATCAAAGTTTCCAAAACTGTAAAATGGGGGTAATATTATTAAAGCACATTGGATTTTTGTGCAGAAGAAATGAAAAGTCTGTGAAAGTTCTTAACACTGTGTCTGGCACATGCTGTGTAAACTCTGTGAAGTAAGCCTGAATCTGAACCAACAAGACGTTTCACTGATCCTTGGACAATATTCTTCCAGGCTCATGACTTTTACGGATGAGTTTAAAGATTCATGGGAAAAAAAAAGCATTTTGTTAAAATATTTCAAACGGCTATTCTGTGTTGTTTAAGCAATAGGGGGAATACAAAATGTTATGTATAGAAACTTAATTCTTCATACTCATTTATTCTATTATGTATTACGTAATAGACATTCTTTCCAAAAAAAGAATGCCAGTAGCTGAGGCATACTGGAGAGTCCATGTCTATTTAACAGATTTCAAATGCTTTTTAACAATACGTTCTTTCCTCCCCCAAATCGTAAGACTTAACTTGTGGGCCATCATTTTGTGACTCTCTGCGTAGACCCTTGGTTTTTCTGAGAGAAACATCCAGATCTTTATGAATCTCCTCTTAATTCTGTTGAGAGTCACAAACTTCCTATGCAGCTCTGTCACTGATGCTAACTGCATACTTTTTTTTTTTTTTTTTTTGCGGTACGTGGGCCTCTCACTGTCGTGGCCTCTCCCGTTGCGGAGCACAGGCTCCGGACGCGCAGGTTCAGCGGCCATGGCTCACGGGCCCAGCCGCTCCGTGGCATGTGGGATCCTCCCGGACCGGGGCACGAACCCGTGTCCCCTGCATCGGCAGGGGAACTCTCAACCACTGCGCCACCAGGGAAGCCCTGAATGCATTTTTAACTTTCACTAAAACTTGATCTTTCAGTTTATGGCCATTTGTCATAGAGAAACAAAGCTTTTTTCACCTCTTGGGAATTCTGCACACCTCCATAATGAGCAGAGAACAGCAAAGGCCCATTGAGATATGACTCCTGGGTTGAGGCTGACTTCCTAGCTAAGTGGTTTGTTCTCGTAAGTTATGCCCCAAATTGTTTGAGACTCAAATTTCTGCCTCAGCAAAATAGAGTGACGACAGTATGGCTGAAAGTTTGGGATCCCTGACTATAGTCATGGGATCTGGTTCAGATCCTGGTTCCTTGCCTTACTGGCTGTGTGACTTTGGATGAATTGCTTAATGTCTTGTTTCTTCTGGGAGTTTCAGCTTGGTCAGACCAGTAATCAGTAGTAATGGCCAAAAGGGGTGAGAGGTCAGGGTGCATTGTGGCCTTTGAGCTCAGTTTATCTAGGGGAAAATGAGTTCAAAGCAGAAAAATAATATTGTCAATGCAAAAAGCAAGAATGGAGTTAAAAATCTGAGCTACAACTACAGAGATCAAGAGCCAGATAGAAGCAGGAATGGAGTAGGCAGCAAAGAGTGAAGGTGGGGCAAAGCAAAGCAAGGGGTGCCAGGCATTTCCCAGGAAGCTGGGGCTATTCTCTAAAGCTTGGTTCTATAGGCTGCTAAGTGCTTTCTGATTTGAATCCCAGTTACTGCAGTTTAAAGCAAAAATTGCAAATTGAAGCCCCAACTTTCAAATTCAGCCCACTAAGCCAGAGGTAATGAGAAGAAAAGTAATGGCTAATGTATATTGAACACTTACTACACATGGGGCATGTTCTAAATATTTTATGCATATTAGCTCATTGACACCACTCAGAAATCCTTTGAGTTGGATACCACTAGTATCCTCAGTTTACAAATGGGGGAACTGGGTAAACAGCCAGTTAAGTTTTAGTGTTGGTCTTTAAAGCTTCCTAGACTGGTTCCAGAATCTAGGCACTTAGCCACCATCCTACAATAGGGGCCATATCCTAATGTCAGGGGGAACACAATCAGGGGATGGGGTGGCAGAATGAGACCCATACTCTGGGCTGGTGGGCTGGTGTTCCTACTGACCACTGTCATGGTGCCTGATGGAGCAGGTGCTACTCCCCAGAGCCCTGCAGTCCCCACCCACCTCTGCTGCATAGTTCATTTATGTCACCCGCATTTCCTCAGTAGGTCTTTGTGACCTCAGGTTTAAAGGCCTCAGGTGGACTGGAAGCATCAATGGTAGCACAGTGCTGCCAGAATTATCCAGAGGGCCATGAAGAAAGCAGTTGAATTTAAAATTAAAATAGTGGTACTGAAGCAATTGAAACTAAATGACCCAGCTATGAACATCTACTTATAAGGTTTCAGAGCTTTGATTCTTATAAATAATTGCTAGCATCTATTGAAGTCTTTCCAGTGACAGGGAGAATGCTATGCTCCACTAAACTGGTTCACTTTATACCAGTGCACATAATGACAGATCTGTTGACCAGTTCCCTGGCATCTAGGAAGAGTCCTGAGACTGGCTTACATGTCATTACTAGGCCTAGCTCCTAAGAAAAGCTTCCAGATATAATTAGCCTCTTTCTTCCCCTTCCATGGAATCTTGGATACCAGGTGTTAAAGATGATAGCATTACAAGATAGGAAGAGTTTGATCCTGGAGTCATTACCTGGAGATCAGCCATTTGGCAAGGACCATCTGTGCTGGAGAAATAACTTTTATTTTGTTGAGCACTTTATGTAAAAAAACACACCAGATCCTCACAGCTATCTTATAAGTTCTCTGTTATCCCATTTTGCAGATGAGGAAGCTGAGGCATGGAGCAGTAACTTGCCCAAGGTTACAAGGCTAGTCAACAGCAGAGTCAGAATTTGAACACGGCTGACTGGCTCCAAAGTCTTGCTATTGCCCATACTGCCTCTTAAAAAACATCTACTGAGCATGTATGAAGGTCCAAGCAGGAAGTAATGCTCTGGGCATGCAAAGTCCATAAACACACATCATCTTTGTACTTAAAGAGCTCATGGTAAAAAAAGTGGAAACAGCCTTGTGAATAACTTCGGTAATTTGACATACTTATTGAGTGCATACTCTGCATCTGAGCGTTGTAGGGAAAGAAGGTCACCCACTGTGAAAGCTGGTAGAGGTAAGTCAGGATGGAGAGACAGAGAAGGGAGGGAACCACTTCACGCAGGGCACACTTCTCTCGGGAGACAACAGTCCACTTGGCTTCTGAGGATTGCTTAAGGTTTTGCCAGCATTAGAAAAGTTCTAGGGGCCTTTAGGCATGTCCTATTTCTTCTCAAGTACATACACTGGCACTTCTTTCCCCTATCACTTATGTGAACATTTTCTTCATCCAGTGAAATGATCATCTTTCCTTAGTTATTTTAGGAATAGGAACAGAGAACAATTAAAAAATTATAAATTACTGTAAATAAATTTGACAGTCAGTATCCCTCATGATACCATAAACCCATGCAGCTATTGACTCACTAACAGGTGAATAATTCTCTGGGATCAATGGTGACAATAATGCTTTGCTAACTTTAGAACCATCAAAATAAATATACAGGTACATAGGGTCAAAACCATTCCTCACATCCACAAGGGAAATTTTCATCAAGTTAATGTGCCATGATAAAGCAAAAACAAGTAGAAAAAAATCCACTTCTTGAAATGTACTTTTTTTCCTGAAGAGGATTCTCAAATTATTTTCTTTGTTCCTAAACTTTATGATATTCCGTGCAGCAATGATATCAGCTGAGAAAAATGATGAGTCAGTATCAATACAGAGGCACTCCTTTTTAGATATTTGTGAAAGAGTTCAATAATCTTTTGCATCCCAAGACTTCAGCTTGGTGATTGCAACAGTTGTTTGTATTCCTTTGTTTTGCTGTTTTCCTGTTATAGGTCATCGTTGCATTTTGGATATTCCCTACCTGAAATATATAGTGTTTTGAAATTTTTTTGACAGTGGGGTTTACAGTAAGCTGAAATTTATATGGGTTTATATATTCAAATACTTATTACCATACATATTTATGTACATAGATGCACGGAATTATGCTCTGTGATTGAGTGAGTCCAGAGAGACCTGAGTTCTAATCCTGTCTCTCCTTGGCTTTGACCTTGGGAAAACTCCTTTACTTCTCTGTACCTCCTTTTCCTGATTTATTAAGTGGAGTTAATAAGAGAAGTTTCCTCGTAAGATGGAAGAGTATAAATGAATGAAAGGATAGGTTTATGGAAGGAATATAGATAAGGGTGAGCATAATAAAGAAAAAGGAAAGGCACTGAGACTTGAATTGAGAGAACCCAGAAGACTCATGACATTTCCTTCCTCATAATCTTGAGTAATTTTCTGTCACTTACAAAATAAATACTGAAGTCTAAATTCCTTAGCTGGACTTCAGTATTCTCACTCCAGTGTACTTCTCGAGCTTTATCTGCCTGTAGTAGTCCAGGCTTAGATTGAAATATCTGGGTTTTAGCCCAGAATTTGCTATTTATTAGCTGTGTGGTCTGAACAGGTTGCTGAACCTCTCTGAACCTTGGTTTTCTCAACTGAATAATGTAGATGATGATTATCTTACAGGTGATGAAGAGGGTTGAATAAAACATTTAGGATAGAATCCCACACATCATATGTACCCAGTAAAATATTCTCCCTTTTCTTTCCTTGTATGAAAAGTCCCTATAAACTGTAAGGCATTTGGAAGAGCTATGTATCATCATCATTCTGTCAGAGCAGCTGGCTAGAAGAACACTGCATTTATGCTGCTTCATAGACACTGTATAAATACATAAATGCCTATATAGAATGCAGATAGATTTCACTTCCTAGTGTCATCGAGTTTCTTAAAGTCAGCAGCCATGAGTGGAAGACTATTCCAGTAGGATACACATGAGAACAATGTTATTTCAAAACTTAATTATGACAAAAGTATGGAACTGAGAAGATTAAAAATTCTATCCCAAGACTTCAGCAGAACAGCAGAACATTGCAAATTGGTCAGAAAGTATAGTGGGAAAAGAGTGAAAATAATTCTGCATGGCACAGATTTTCCATGGGCTTTTCTGCTTGGGAGAGAGCAGTGACTTCTCCCTGGAGAGCCCTCCCTACAGATAGCACTTTGGTCTTGGCCTGCATATGCCTTCAGCTCTGCCAACCTTTCCCTCTCATGAACTCCTTAGATTAAATCAATTGTCACTTCTTCCTAGACCCAGTAAATACAGTTCTCCACCATCTTTTAGCAAAGCAACTTTGTCCACCATTCAAAGCAACTGCTGCCCAATCCCATTATATGTATGGGTGTTGGTCAGATTTCATTTAGTAGCTACAGACATCAGTATTTCAAGTCCTTTTAACATCCCTTTGGTTCCGTTCAAATGACCTATGAAAAGTACTGACCGATCCTTGATCGGACAGTCAATTCACTTTTTCATTCCAGCAGCAAAAAGTTTTCCATTTTGGTATTTATAAAAATTACTGTGATAAATCACGTTGAGTCCCAGTTCCATTTCGGTTCCTATTAGACCCCATACCAAGCCTTGTCAGACCGGCATTCAGTCTGCTTTCACATAATAGAAGCCTTGTGCATCTGAGGAAGGAAAGTGGTCTCTATTTTTCTGATGGTAGAAAAAACGAACTACTCCTTCTCACACGTGTCAGGGGAAGCGGGTCCTCTTACAAATCCTCCAGATCCCCTGTAAGAAGGTGCTTTATGTTCCTGCTGATAAGTGACAAAACAAAAGAAATACAATAATTGTGGCCTTGAGAAGTTATGAGACAACTACTTTTGAATACTTATATTTTTAGGCAGTTTAGAATCACGTTCTTTTAAAAAATAGTAATAGACTAAAGAGGCATACTACTTACTAAGTCCATACCAGGTACAAGTAATGTGTTCAGCACTTATGAGATTTATCTTATTTAATCTTCCCAACTTTGTGAGGTGATATGGTGGATATTAAGTGACTTCTCCAAAGCCATGTACTTGTCAAGTGGTAGAGCTGATTTTGAATCTAGGTCTGGTAGATTTCAAAGCCCAAATTACTTTAACCGGACTCTGCCAGCTCCCTCTAACTAGAGAAACTTATAAGTGGAATCAGCTTTGCATTGGAAAATTTCATATCAATCGTTTTTGTGCCTGGCTGCCTTTTTGATTCTAAAAAAGCTTGGTAAGTTATGGTGAATCAGAAAGAAGACAAACCTGGTTTTCACTCCAGGCTCTGTAACTTGCTAGCTGTGTGATCTCAATCAAGCATCTTAGATCCTCGAATCCTCAACTTTCTTATCTGTGAAGTGAGGGTAATGATATCTGCATCGCAGAGTCGTTGTGAATTCTTTTTTTTCAGTTTATTTATTTTTGGCTGCGTTGGGTCTTTGTTGCTGTGCGCGGGCTTTCTGTAGTTGAGGTGAGCAGGGGCTACTCTTCCTTGTGGTGCACCGGCATCTCACTGCAGTGGCTTCTCTTGTTGCAGAGCACGGGCTTCAGGAGCCCGGGCTTCAGGACTTGTGGCGTGCAGGCTCAGTAGTTGTGGCTCACAGGCTCTAGAGTGCAGGCTCAGTAGTTGTGGCGCACGGGCCCAGTTGCTCCACGGCATGTGAGATCTTCCCGGACCAGGGCTCGAACTTGTGTCCCCTGCATTGGCAGGCGGATTCGTAACCACGGTGCCACCAGGGAAGCCCAGTTGTTGTGAATTTATAGATAATACATGCAGCTCTTCCAGCTGAAGATCTGGTGAGTTGTTCAACAAAAGGCAGCCATTCCTCTTTTATACTGAGTGGATATTTACTTGGTGATACTGAAAACGGTTATTCCAATTGATGTTAATGTTTTGAACCAGAACATTAGAATGACTCCTTCATAAAGGCTCTGGACAAAGAAATGGCTGAGAAATAGTTTCTTCATACACATAACTGCTAGCAATTTTAGTAGATATTGAAGAATTCCTAATGCTACCTGCAAGACAAATAGGTCTGTAAAAGGTCAAAATAACAAATACATTCTTTTACTTTCTCAAGTTTAAAATGCTTAGGGTAAAAATAAATTTGTAGTTTTCCACTGAAACTTTTTATTCATTCCTTTTTTAAAAAGTCAGGCCATAAATTTAACGGGTCCTAAACTATAAGTTAGAGTAATTTTTAAAGTGGTAGGCCAAATTACATGCATGCCACCTAGTAGCATTTTTCTGAAAACACTAATATTGCTCTAAATAGTGTCAAAGTGTGCAATTTCTGAAAAGCAGAAAAGAAATGTTGCAAGCATTTTATTATCCCATTTGATAGTCCTCTGGCTGGAGACTTTCAAATTGGGATTATTCTGGGTAATAAAAGTAACTGAAAGCAAACAAACATCACTCTATAGGTGGCTTCTCTTCCTCTTATTCCTTGGGAGCAGCAAATATTCAGAAGACACTGAAAATTTCAATGGCAGGCTTTCATCACAGTGAAAATCACTCGGTACTCTGCCTAATGGAAATCACTGCATCCAACTACAGGAAATCAATGGGTCAAAAACTTTAACCTTGAATTTTAGGACCTTTTGTGACCCTCAGAAATACATTTCCCTATATTGGTGTATAATAACACCATGGGAAATGGAGGATCGTAATTTCGGGCAGTCTTTGCCATTCCAAGTCTAGCACAAAGTCTAGAGTGGATGTTGGTATTTTAAACATTGTCCGCCTTTCAGTTTTCTGAGACAACATGCATTCAGTGTCTTAATGGGTAACAATCTCCATCTTTCTCTCTGACAAAAATTCTCAGAAACACAGTGGACTGAAATTTACATATGAATTTCACACTCTAAGCCATCCAGTAACTTATTCAAAGCTATACAGCATTTGAGATAGAACCAAGACTCAAAGCAAGTCTTTGGACCATCAGCCTATCACTTTGTCTTCCATGAGAACCTGAAAAGAGAGCTAGTTTTGATAAGAGGAGAAGCAAGAGCAGCATGTGAACTGGATCCCTAAGCAGGTGCCAGGAAGAGAAAAGGACAAGGTGAGACTAGTCCAGTTTTGTCCCAGTTTACCCGGAGCAGCTCAGCTTCTGGGCAAATGAGATCCAAGGTATACCATCTGCAGAAGCCAGCAAACTAGGGGAGCACACAGGGATGAGCAGATTCGCCCTAGTGACTTGGTGAGACTGAAGAGACCAGGACTGTCTCCCTCTGGATGTTTCTCACCTCTGATGATAATTGTACCCATCTCACAGGATTATTATGAGGATTAGTTGATCCACATAAAGTTCTTTGAACAGGGCCTGGCATGGAAAAAAATTACTCAATTAGGGACAATAATCATTGCTTTATAAAAGAATATCCCTTCCTTTCCATTATAGGAGTGCACATGTCCATGATTGCAGATTTGGAAAGTATTTTATTTAACAAACACTTAAATAGTGCTTAACATGTGCTTCACAAATATAAACTCATTTCTTGATAAGTAAGTATTATTACATCTTCATTTACAGGGAGGTTATAAGACTTGTTTAAAAGTCCCACAGTTGGTGAAAGAGCTGGTTTCAGTGCCAAGAAAAGCCATGAGTCAAACCATTACCTTATGTTGTCTCTCAAGTAGAAAAATGAACCCACAATATTCATAATCTCACCACCCAGATATTTTAATTTTGTTTCTATATTTGTTACTTTCTTCTCTCTTTTGGTAGTTCATTTTAAAGACAGGTCATTTTTTAATTTGATTGTTTTACATTGTCAGGATTACCATGGCGTGATGGAACATCACATTTTGGTAACCTACAACATCCTAGACATCATGCTAAGTGCTCTGCATGTACTTTCCAATTAGACCTTCACAGCAATTCTGTCAGGTAAGTCTTATTTTCTCCATATTATTGATGAAGAAGAAAGGAAATTATCTTTAAAAAATTCTATTCTTATAGGCTTTTCATTCAAAAATAACTATGCAGCAGAGATTAACAGCAATATAGAAGCAACAAGGAAGCATAAGATGGCCTGGCCTGATTTTACAGACGAGCATGGAGTGGGTATTTGACTTTTTCAGTGTCATGCATCGGGTTGGGGACAGAGGGAAGACTAGAACTCCAGATCTATTCATTCTACTTGAATGCTCTAAGACCACCCCATGTCCCCCCCTATCCTCACTTGCATAGTGATTTGAATAAGAGCTTTTTGTTGTTGTCCCTTTTTTTTTGCCATTCATTTCTTCTAAGCAGTGTGTGACAGAGAGTCAATGTTTCTGAGCCGACTGGTCCCTTAGCATCCTGCCTTATGATGCATTTGACTGTCTGTTTGTCTGCAAGAGCTTCCACAGTGCTGTTGATTCTCATGACTGCTTCCATCTCCATGAATCACCCATGATATCAACATCCTTCTCTTGTGGGACCTACATAGGGAAGTTAACTTTGAGCTGAACAAGTTGGATTTGGGAGCATATATCTGATCCATTTTAAGGTAACAAGGACTTAAACAAAATAAAGAAAATGCAGTGTGGTTGAGCAGAGATAATATGGGGGGACACGGTTAGAATTTTGTCAGATATAATACAACAGAGAATTAGACTGTGGACATCTGACTGATTAGGTTGAGAGTATATAAATTAAATTTTAAAAATAGTGTGTATAATGTCTCTGAAAATAGGAGTGAACAGAAATGTAGTAAAATAATAATAACAAATCTCATTTATATTTAGGGCTTATTATGTACTAGGCCTTGTGCTGAAACACCTTACTTACATTATCTCTTTTCACCTTTATAACCACCCTAGCTATAATCACTACCCTTATGAGAAAAATGACAGTTTATGTAATTTTCAGCTTATGTAAATTCTAAGCACTTAGAGCTTGTAAATGACAGAGCTGGGAGCCATATTTTTTTTAATGGACACATTTACAGGCATACCTTAGAGATACTGCGGGTTTGGTTCTAGGCCACGACAATAAAGCAAGTCACACGACTTTTTGGTTTCCCAATGTACGTAAATGTTATGTTTACACTATTCTGTGGTCCATTAAGTGTGCACTAGCATTATGTCTAAAAAACAATGTACATAATTTTAAAATAATTTATTGCTAAAAAATGCTAACCCTAATCTGAGCCTTCAGGGAGTCATAATCTTTTGCTGATGGAGGGTCTGGCCTCCATGGTGATAGCTGCTGACTGATGAGGGTGCTGGTTGCTGAAGTCTGGAGTGGCCGTGGCAGTTTCTTCAAATAAGACAACAATTATGTTGGCCACATCAATTGACTCTTCTTTGCATGAGTGATTTCCCTGTAGCAGGCAATGCAGTTTGATAGCATTTTACCCACAGTAGAACTTTTTTCAAAATTGGAGTCAATCCTCTCAAACCCTTCTGCTGCTCTATCAACTAAATTTATGTAATATTCTAAATCCTTTACTGCTGTTTCAGCAGTCTTCATAGCGTCTTCACCAAGAGTAGATTCCATTTCAAGAAACAACTTCCTTTACTCATTCATAAGAAGCAACTCTTCATGCATTAAAATTTTATCATGAGATTGCAGCAATTCAAGTCACAAATTCAGGCTCCATATCTAGTTCTCTTGCTATTTCCACCACATCTGCAATGACTTCCTCCACTGAAGTCTTGAACCCCTCAGAGTCATCTGTGAGGGTTGGAACCAACTTCTTTCAACTGCTGTTAACTTTGATATTTTGACCTCTTCCCATGAATCATGACTGTACTTAATGGCATCTAGAAGGATGAATTCTTTCCATACGGTTTTCAAATGACTCTGCTCAGATCCCTCAGAGGAATCATTATTTATGGCAGCTATAGCTTTACAGAATGTATTTCTTAAATAATAAGACTTGGAAGTCAAAATTACTCCTTGATCCATGGACTACAGAATGGCTATTATATTAGCAGGCATGAAAACAACATTAATCTCGTTGTGTATCTCCATCAGATTTCTTGGGTGACCAGGTGCATTTTCAATGAGAAGTAATATTTTGAAAGGAATCTTTTTTCTAAGTAGTATTTCTCAACAGTAGGCTTAAAGTATTCAGTAAACCATGTAGTTAGCAAATGTGCTGTCATCCAGTCTTTCTTGTTCCATTTGTAGAGCACAGACAGAGTAGATTCAGTATAATTCTTAAGGGCCCTGGTAAATGAGCATTGGCTGCAACTTAAAGTCACCAGCTGCCTTAGCCCCTAGCAAGAGGGTCATTCTGTCATTTGAAGCTTTGAAATCAGGCATTGATTTCTCCTCTCTAGCTATGAAAGTCCTAGATGGCATCTTCTTCTAATAGAAAGCTGCCTTTTCAACACTGAAAATCTGTTTTTTAGTGTAGCCACCTTTATTAATGATCTTAGCTAGATCTTCTGGATAACTTGCACAGGCTCTACATCAGCACTTGCTGCTTCACCTTGCACTTTTATATTATAGAGACATCTTCTCTTCTTAAGCCCCATGAGCCAGCCTCTGCTAGCTTCAAACTTTTCTTCTGCAGCTTCCTCATCTCACTCGCCTTCATAGAATTGAAGAGTTAGGACCTTGCTCTGGATTATGCTTTGGCTTAAGGGAATGTTGTAGCTGGTTTGATCTTCTATCCAGACCACTAAAACTTTCTCCATATCAGCAAGAAGGCTGTTTCACTTTCTTATTATCCTAACTGCTGCAAGAGGCCTATCTTTCAGCCCATCTTGGTTTTCAACATGCCTTTCTCACTAAGCTTAATCATTTCCAACTTTTGATTTAAAGGGAGAGATGTGTGACCCTTCCTTTTACTTTAACACTTAGAGGCCATTGTAGGGTTATTAATTGTCCTAGTTTTAATATTGTTGTGTCTCAGGGAGTAGGGAAGCCCCAGGAGAGGGGAAGAGATGGGGAAATAGCTAGTTGGTGGAGAAATCAAAACACACACATTTATTGATTAAATTTGCTGCCTTATATGGGCGTGGTTTGTGGTGCCCCAAAACAATTACAATAGTAATGTCAAAGATCACTGATCACAGGTCACCATAGCAAATACAAAAATGTTTAAAATATTGTGAGAATTACCAAAATGGGACACAGAAGCATGAAGTGAGCAAATACTGTTGGAAAAATGATAGACTTGCTTGATGCAGGGCTGCCACAAAACTTCAATTTGTAAAAAATGCAATGTCTGCAAAGCACAGTAAAGTGAAACATGATAAAATGAGGTAGACATATATTTCCCTCTAGAATGTAAGCTCCACGAGAGTAGGGATTTTTTAATTACTGTTTTGTTCACTGCTGTGTCCTAGAGTCTAGAATGTTGCCTGGCATTGATTCACAGTTAAAAAGCCCTTAGCGCCTGGATACCGTTATTCAATAGATCTTAACAGAGCTAAGCCATGTTATTTTTGTTTGCTCTGTAGAGCCAAGAATGATGTAGTTGACTTTTCTTTTTTGTCAAAACTATTAAGTACTCCTACTGGTAGCAACAACTTCAGGGAAGAGATAAAACTCTTAACTAGGAATAATTATCTGGATAGACCCAAACAACCAGAGAGGCTGTAAGTATATCATCGTAAGCGTGTGTTAATGCGGTGGACAGAATGTGTTAGAGGGATGTCAGTATGAGCGGAGGTCAGCTGCCATTACATAATGGAGGAACCATAGCAGTGGCCAGATGCATTTGCAATGCATAGTTTTATAAAATGACAACCCAGCACAAATTGCTTCTATGGAGATAATAAGGATAATGGGAAGAACATCTCTTTTACTCACTCTCTGTTTCCAGAATTTAAGATAATAATGATTGCATGCAAAGCATTTTGAGGGGCTACTTACTGCCATTCTGCCAAACGGGATTCCTCAACTCTCTGACTCCTGTGGCTCATCTAAATGGATACAGATCATGGCCTACAGTGGAAACTGTGATTGAATGTTTCGTGAATCAGTCCAGGCTCTTGGACCTTGACCTTTCATAGATAACTCTCTGGAATTTTTTCATTAAAACTATAGTTAGTATGAGAGGGAAAGGAACTGGCGTAGTAGTTAGTAAGATTTTGAGTCCACAGAAAGAGAAAGTGCACAATATGGGTGGGACAGACTAGGTGTAATCTTTGGACATTGACAGGAGGATGGAATTTGGCTCTGAATGCTTGAGATTGCATGACTATTTCTTGACTGTAGCATTCCATGATTCCTATGGTGAGATAACTGCAACATTTATATATAAATGGCTTGTTATTCTCTTTTAGCATACAATTATAGTGGCAACAAAAAAGCCATTGGCACTTTGAACTTTTTCTTTATTTAAGAGAAGGCTGCATGTTGCAGTGATAAGGACATGGATTTTGGAGATAGACAGACCTGGGTTCAAATTCAGCTCTGTAATTCACTTCCTGTGTAAACTTCAACGAGTAACTCCAATTAATTGTTTCTTCAGCTACAATTTGAAAGCTGTAATACTAGTACCAGACACACACTGATGGCATATAAATAAATGTATCTGTCCTTTGATGGCTGTTTCAAGGATTAGAGAAAAATATATGTATAGAGACTCTATAAAAAGCAAATATATATACATATATTTATACACATATATTTGTTTGTTTGTCTTTACCTACTATATAAAAGAAACATTAAGAAAAGAAATGTGTCATTTCCATAAATAATAGTGTCGAATTAAAAAGATTCAAGAAAATTCTTAAAATTTTATGTTTAAAATAAAATGTTGGACAAAGAACACTGACAAGCAAGTCATAAGAAAATGTAAATGCATAATATACTTCCAAAAGATTCCTCAACCTTATCTGTTTCCTGAGAGATGCAAAAATTTCTTTAAAAGTACTATATTTTACTAAATATATGGAAAAATATAATTTGATAACATATTACAATAAAGACAATATGGGAAATGGCATTATAAATTGTGTTTTTAGGGAAAGTAATTAGGCAATATCTATTTGAAATAAAAATGAACATATTCTTTGACAGCAGTCTTGCTTTAGAGATCAATTCTATAAAGAAAAAACATGCTGGATCATAAAAGAACTCTTTAATAAATTGGAAAGGGTTGAAAACAGATTATATTCTGTGACAAAAATGAATTAAATTAGAAATCAACAAAAGAAAAATATCAGGAATATCACTAACTGGAAATTAAATAACACACTTCTAAATAACTGATTGAAAATGAAATTACAAGAGAAAGCAGAAGACATTTTAAATTGAGTTGAAATGAAAACATAAAATATCAAAATTCATGGAACAGAGTTATCCAATTTGTGTGAAATTTGTAACATGGAACATTTATATTAGAAGAGATTTTAAAGATTTCAAAAAATGATCCAAGCTTTAACTGTAACAAATTAGAAAAACACACACACACAGAATAACCCAAAGTAGGCAGAAGAAAGGATATAATGAAGATGAATGCAAAATAACAAAATAGAATTAGATAGAGAAAATAAGTGAAACCAAAAGCTGGTTCTTTGAAAAACTCAATATAATTGATAAAACTTCAGCTAGACTAATCCAGAAAAAAAAAAAAAGAGAGAAAACAGAAATTACCAACCTCAAGAATTAAAGTGAGGACATCACTTCAGATTCTATAAACATTAAAGGATAACAAATGAAAAATATTACAATAAATTTGACAACTTACACAAAATGTCTTGGAAAATACAAACTGCCAAGCACACCTAAGGAGAAAAACAGATAACCTGAATAACCATATATCTGTTAAAGAAATGACATTTATATTTAAGAGCTTCCCTAAAAGTAAACTCCAGGCCTAGGTGGTTTCACTGGTGAATTCTGTCAAGCATTTAGGGAAGAAATCATACCAATTTTGCATACTCTTACAGAGAATGGAAGAGGTGGGAACAGTTCTCAATTCACTTCATGAGGCCAATATATCAAAACTAGACAAAGAAGGTATCACAAGATAAGAAAACTACAGACCAATATAATCAAATCCATCACTATGTAAAATATATAAAATTATATATCATGATCAACTGAGATTTATTCCAAAAAATTTCAATGTTCATTTAACATTTGGAAACCAATCAGTATAATTCACTATACCAACAGATTAACATTTTTTTAAAGGTTTAATTTCAATAGAGTAGGAAAAAGCATTTGAAAAAATTCAACACCCATTCATGATTTTTTTTAAAAATTGTAGCAAACAAGGAATTGTGAGAAAAATTTTCAACATAATAAAAGATATCTATGAAAAAAACCACAGACATCATACTAATGGTGAAATACTTAATGCTTTCCTCTTAAGATGAGGTACAAAGCATGGATGTCCACACTCACTACTTCTATTGAGCAAAGTACTAGAAGTCCTTATCAGTACAATAAGACAAGAAAAAAATGCATACATATTGGGAAGGAAAAAGTAACACTATCTCTTTCGTATAATCACGAGTTTATATATGAAAAATCCCAAGGAATCTACAAAAATCTAATTGAACTTAGCATGGTTTCAGGATACAAGGTCAATATTCAAAAACCAAATGTATTTTTACATACAAGCAGCAAGTAATTAGAAATCGAAATTTAAACATATTGCAATAAAATAAACAACATAAAATTCTCAAATAAATTTAACAAAACACGTGCAAGCCTTCTACACTGAAAACTATAAATCCTTGCTAAAATAATTTAAAGAAGATCTAAACAAATGGAGAAGCATATGGTGGATTGGAAGACTTAGTACTCTTAGGATGTCAGTTCTCTTCAAATTGATCTGTAGATTCAATGTAATTCCAGTCAAATCCCAGTAGGCTTTAGAAAAAAATAAAATTGGAGAAATTGATTTCAAAATTGTATGGATGTACAAAGGACTTAGAATAACAAAGATAACCTTGTAGAAAAACAAAGTTGGACCGCTTTTATCACCTGAATTAAAGACAAAGCCACAATAGTTGAATATAGCATTAGTATAAGTGGAGGCCAAAAATAGACATATTCATACATATTCAACTGATTTTTGACAAAAGTACCTAGACAATTTAATGTGGAAAATATATTCTCCTTAATAAATTTTTTCATAATAAATGGATATCCATACTGTTAAAAAATAAAACTCAACCCTTACCTCACTCCATACATAAAAGCCAACTCAAAGTATATTAGAGATCTAAACCTAAGAGCTAAAATTATACGTCTTAAAAGAAAAGACATTTGTGATCTTGTTTTAGGTAAAGATTTGTTAGATAGGACACAAATATCACAAACCAGAAAAGAAAAATTAATAAATTGTATTTCTTCAAAATTATAAATTTTGCTCTTCAAAAGACACTAAGGCCATGAATAGGCAAGACACAGATTAGGAGAACATTTTTGGAAAACATCTAGTGTATTATTTCTAAAACCTAAGTGAAAGAAGAAATGGCACAAACTATAGTCATAAAAGCAGATCAGCAGCTGTGGAGGGCTAGGGCTGCAAAGGGGCATAGGAAACTTCTTGAGGGTGGTGGATGTGTTCTACATTTTGCTTTTTGTGGCTTTTACATGACAGTACATATTTTGTATACATATTGTTAAAACATATCAGTCTGTGCACTTTAAAGGGGTGAATTTCATTGGTTATAAACTATACCTCAGTAAAGCTGATTAAAACGAATAAACAGCACTCACAATGAAAGATAGATGTATGGGGATTTTTAAAGACAAAAACAAAACACACAAACAAAAAAGTAAAATCAAGACTATAACCTGATTGTCTATAATTTATCATTCGATACATTATGATATATTCAACATATACAACATAATGTATTTTTTTTAAAGGATTACATGCATATTGTTGGCCTGGAGGTATATGCATGATATCTGTAGAATTCCAAAGTATGTATAGTGTACCCCTCTTTTATTATTAGGAAAAGTAAACTCTATATATTGAAGCATACTTAACTTTTATTATTAAGAATATTTCAGGATGCTGAGATTAAAGATAGGGAACAAGGGAGATTATCATGTTTTTTATTAATATATCTGTGTATATATAATATTACTACCACCAATTCTCACTTATAGTGCTCATGTATGTACATTGTTCTCAAAATCTATCACATTGCATTTTAGTTGTTGGTTTTCAAGACTGACTTAATGGATCATAAGCCACTGGAGGGCAGGGAAGAATTGTATTCATCCTTGAATCTCTGGGACTATTCATTTATCAATTATTTATTGAATACCGACTAAGTGCTAGTCCGTGGCCATGCAGTAGTCATACTTTCCAACATGTAATAGAGCTGCCATGCTTCTTAATTGCTGAACTGAATTTAGGTATGTTATTTCACGGTGGCAGGAAAAGGAAGGCACTAAATGAATATACTGCTTTCTCTTCTAACAAATGTTAAAAAACAAAAAAACTGAACTGTAATATCTGTCCACTTATCATCTGGTTTAAAGTAGAATTTGGCTCTGCAATTTGAGTATGAAAGAGGAATTTGAGAAATGAAAAATTACATAAAAGTCCAATTTAAATTGTTTTTAAAAAAGCCGTATGTTCGATATCTGGTGTTCCCTGTTTCCTCCCATATCCATACAACTACAATTTAAGATCATAGATCGCAAACCTAGTAAAACTTAGGGCCACCTAATTGCATTAGAATTCATGTTATTATAAAATTGAAGTATATAAAACTATCATTATCTCGGTAGGAGAGCTTTAATCCTTATGGACCAGTGTGCAAGAATTAACTCTTGAGATGGAACATTAATGCTTTCAAATTCTGCAGGCCGGTGTGCCCAAAGAGTCCTGAATCACATTCACAGTCATTGTACTTCTAATGCCAGTTTCATAAATGCCATGTAGTCATAAGTGAAAGACCAGCAACACCAACACCCCACAAATAAACACTGGCATAGAGGTTAAAATATGGATTCCAGAGCTGGCCTAGGTTCATAATTCATGCCCCATCATTTACTGTCTCTGTGCCCTAGGGTAAATTGCTTAATTTCTTTGTGTCTCAGTTTCCACATATGTAAATTAAGACTAATAAAAGCTTCCATCTCATAGGGTTGTTATGAGGGCTGATGAATTATATTAATTAGTTATGAATTTCCTGAAGCAACCCTGGCCCATGAGAAGTATTTGGTAAATAAAAGAAAATACAATTATGCCTGGTGAACCAGCTGTGCAGGCTTTACATCTCTGTTAGGGACATCTCAGAAAAGTGGGTAAGTGGGAGGGGCTTGGGGAGATCATCTCAGACCCAGCTTAATTTCTGTCCCACTTGGCCTTGAGGTTTGATATTTTTACCTCCCTGCTTATAATCAGGGGTGCCTACACCAGAAACACCAGTGAAAGAAACTTCTAAATGAAAATATTCACAAGAAGAGAGTGTAAACAAGTCTATCCATGCCAAATTTCATCATTCTAGGATTCTGGGGCTGGGACTTTGTCACAAATTTGAGCAATGGTGTTATAAAACAGACTGACAAGGCTGCGAATTGCAACAGTACATCAAGCTGGAGTCCTAAACTGTTACACTTTTTTTTTTGCTTTGAGTTTTTACCCCATATGCTTACCATTTCTGCAGACATAATTTCACGCATTAAGATTTCTATTTTCCAAGGGAAAATGTACTAGGGTTTAAATCAGTGAGGATTTTGCTAAGTCTTAGGGCACGAGAGTTATGGCATTTGGGACTTAGCAGGGAGACAGCTGTGGGAGGACAGTCTATGTCTCTGTTCCATTCCCTTTCCAAAATCTGCTTGTACTGGCATTAGTTATGCCTGTTTCATTTTCCCACTGTATCTTGAGTCTTCTGAGGTAGAACTGTCTTACTTATCTTTGAACAATAACTGGTAACGAAAATAATGATGACAGGCAATATGTACCACGTGGCAGCTAGAGTGCTGAGGGTTTTACACGAGTTAGCTTGTTTAATACGATCATTCCGGCTGTTGCTTTTATTCCAGTTTAGCAAATGGGGAAACTGAGGCTTGGAAAGGAAAATTAATAAGCTCAAGGTCACATGGCTAAGTGGCACAGTCAGGTTTGGGACTGAGGTTTGTCTGGCTTTACAATGCATTCCCTTGATCAATACCCTGTGATTCTCATGTGGGATACAGCTTAATGCTGGGAACCTACTAGGAGCTCAAAAAATAAATGTTCCCTCCTTGGAGGCAGCTGGATGAAAAGAGTGAGACTGAGAGAAGCCTGAGGTGGGAGCTCAGTAGAAAAGTTTGTGTTCTCCATCCTTTAAAAAAATATATGTACACGTATGTATGCATTCCTTTATAGAATTTCAGTTATTAACATTTACTAGTCTTTATGTTTAAAAAAGCATTTCAGAATAATTGGACAACAGAAAGTTTATTGTATCATAATTGCAAAGATTGTGGAGAAATCTTTTCAAACCTCATTTGGCTGGTTTACTGACTACGTGATGCTCTTCTATGTGGACATCTGTGATGTCTTGAAAGGGCCCTGGAGCTGCGGTTGGGAGGACTTAGTTTGGGTCCTGAATACACTACTTATACCTTCCATGGTCCTCAGGCAAGCGATTCAACTCTTTGATTTTAATTTCCTCATCTGTGTAATGGAGGTAAATACCTTATAAAAGTGAGGATCACACAACTGGAAAAATATGAAAGCATTGTAAGTTATAAGGCACTTTATCCAAGTAAACCATAATCAAGTTCTTCTCCCAGGCTGCTAAGGCATCAGGAACAGTGCAGGTTCTTGTCTTTGATGAACCAGAGAGAGTAGATCAGAGATATACAAGACAGGTGGCAGAGATGTACAAGAAGAAAAAGGAGGAGGAATATTTCCCTGGAATGACACAAAATGCAACATGATCACCCCTTTGATCATGCACACTGTCCCTTTTATGACCTCCTGGGTGACAACTGGCAGTTTGATGGGGAAGACAGGAAGGGAAGAGAGCTGGAGCGTCCTGGATGAATGCAGATGTGGCTGAATGGAGCCAGTGAAGGTGCAGCTCTGGTGATGCAGGAGGTGGATTTCTGAAGGATTGCTAAGAGTCTGAAAAGACAGAAGGAAGACGTACCTAGGTAAAGCTTTTGTTGAATGTGCTGCGCAGTTTAGTTCAACTCTAGTTTTACTGTGTGTTATGGGCTGAATATTTATCTCTCCCTAAAATTTACATGTTGAGCTCCTAATCCCCAGTATAATGGTATACGGAAATGGGGACTTTGGGAGGCAATTAGGGTTGGATGAGGTCAGGAGGGTGGTACCCTTATCATAGGATGAGTGCCTTTATAAAGAAAAGACACCAGAGAGCTTGCTCTCTCTCTCCTGCATGCATTCACTAGGGAAAAACCATGTGAGCACATAGCCAGAAGGTGAGTCTGTGAGCCAGGAAGAGGGACCTTACCAGAACCTGACCATGTTGGCACTTGAATCTTAGACTTCCAGCCTCTAAAACTGTGAGAAAATTAATTTCTATTGTTTAATCTCCACCAGTTTATGGTATTTTGTTATGGTGATCCCAGTAGATTAAGTCACTGTCACAAATCTCAGGTAAAATTTGGGAGACTTGTATCAAATGATACAATGATACAGTGGAAGACTTGTATCAAAATGACGAACATGAATTTACCTCTTTTGTACTTAGAATTAGCTCTCTTTTTTTTAATGTTTTTATTGGAATATAATTGCTTTACAGTGGTGTGTTAGTTTCTGCTTTATAATGAAGTGAATCAGTTATACATGTACATATATCCCCATATCTCTTCCCTCTTCAGTCTCCCTCCCTCCCACCTACCCTCTCCCACCCTTCTAGCTGGTCACAAAGCACCGAGCTGATCTCCCTGTGCTATGTGACTGCTTCCCACTAGCTATCTATTTTACATTTGGTAGTGTATATATGTCCATATATACACTACCACTCTCTCACTTTGTCCCAGCATACCCTTCCCCCTCCCCGTGTCCTCAAGTCCATTTTCTAGTAGGGCTGCATCTTTATTCCCGTCTTGCCCCTAGGTTCTTCATGACCATTTTTTCTTTTTTTTTTTTTAGATTCCATATATATGTGTTTGCATACGGTATTTGTTTTTCTCTTTCTGACTTACTTTACTCTGTACGACAGACTCTAGGTCCATCCACCTCACTACAAATATCTCAATTTCATTCCTTTTTATGGCTGAGTAATATTCCATTGTATATATGTGCCACATCTTCTTTATCCATTCATCTGTCGATGGACACTTAGGTTGCTTCCATGTCCTGGCTATTGTAAATAGAGCTGCAGTGAACATCGTGGTACATGACTCTTTTTGAATTATGGTCTTCTCAGGGTATATGCCCAGTAGTGGGATTGCTGGGTCGTATGGTAGTTCTATTTGTAGTTTTTTAAGGAACCTCCATACTGTTCTCCATAGTGGCTGTATCAATTTATATTCCCACCCAAAAATGTATGAGGGTTCCCTTTTCCCCACACCCTCTCCAGCATTTATTGTTTGTAGATTTTTTAATGACGACCATTCTGCCGGTGTGAGGTGTGACCTCATTGTGGTTTTAATTTGCATTTCTCTAATGATTAATGATGTCGAGCATCCTTTCATGTGTTTGTTGGCAAATCTGTATATCTTCTTTGGAGAAATGTCTGTTTAGGTCTTCTGCCCATTTTTGGATTGGATTTGTTTGTGTTTTTGATATTGAGCTGCATGAGTTGCTTGTATGTTTTGGAGATTAATCCTTTGTCAGTTGCTTCATTTGCAAATATTTTCTCCCATTCTGAGGGTTGTCTTTTTGTTTTGTTTATGGTTTCCTTTGCTGTGCAAAAGCTTTTAAGTTTTATTAGGCCCCATTTGTTCATTTTCGTTTTTATTTCCATTTCTCTAGGAGGTGGGTCAAAAAGGATCTTGCTGTGATTTACGTCATAGAGTGTTCTGCCTATGTTTTCCTCTAAGAGTTTGCTAGTGTCTGGCCTTACATTTAGGTCTTTAATCCATTATGAGTTTATTTTTGTGTATTGTGTTAGGGAGTGTTCTAATTTCATTCTTTTACATGTAGCTGTCCAGTTTTCCCAGCACCACTTATTGAAGAGGCTGTCTTTTCTCTATTGTATATTCTTGCCTCCTTTCTCAAAGAAAAGATGATCATATGTGCGTGGGTTTACCTCTGGGCTTTCTATCCTGTTCCATTGATCTATGTTTCTGTTTTTGTTCCAGTACCATACTGTCTTGATTACTGAATCTTTGTAGTATAGTCAGAAGTCTGGAAGCCTGATTCCTCCAGCTCCGTTTTTCTTTCTCAAGATTGCTTTGGCTATTCGGGGTATTTGTGTTTCCATACAAATTGTGAAATTTTTTTTTCCAGTTCTGTGAAAAATGCCTGCGGTAGTTTGATAGGGAATACATTGAATCTGTGGATTGCTTTGGGTACTATAGTCATTTTCACAATGTTGATTCTTCCATTCCAAGAACATGGTATATCTCTCCATGTATTTTTGTATCACCTTTAATTTCTTTCGTCAGTGTCTTATAATTTTCTGCATACAGGTCTTTTGTCTCCTTAGGTAGGTTTATTCCTAGGTATTTTACTCTTTTTGTTGCAATGGTAAATGGGAGTGTTCTCTTAATTTCACTTTCAGATTTTTCATCATTAGTGTATAGGAATGCAAGAGACATCTGTGCATTAATTTTGTATCCTGCTACTTTACCAATTCATTGATTAGCTCTAGTAGTTTTCTGGTAGCATCTTTAGGATTCTCTATGTATTGTATCGTGTCATCTGCAAACAGTGATGGCTTTACTTCTTCTTTTCCGATATGGATTCCTTTTATTTCTTTTTCTTCTGTGGTTGCTGTGGCTAAAACTTCCAAAGCTATGTTGAATAATAGTGGTGAGAGTGGACATCCTTGCCTTGTTCCTGATCTTAGTGCACATGGTTTCAGTTTTTCACCATTGAGGACGATGTTGGTTGTGGGTTTGTCACATATGGCCTTTATTATGTTGAGGTAAATTCCCTCTATGCATACCTTCTGGAGGGTTTTTATTATAAATGGGTGTTGCATTTTGTTGAAAGCTTTCTCTGCATCTATTGAGATGATCGTATGGTTTTTCTCCTGCAGTTTGTTAATATGGTGTATCACATCGATTGATTTGCGTATAATGAAGAATCCTTGAATTCCTGGGATAAACCCCACTTGATCATGGTGTATGATCCTTTTAATGTGCTGTTGGATTCTGTTTTGCTAGTATTTTGTTGAGGATTTTTTCATCTATTTTCATCAGTGATATTGGATGTAGTTTTCTTTTTTTGTGACATCTTTGTCTGGTTTCGGTATCAGGGTGATGGTGGCCTCATAGAATGAGTTTGGGAGTGTTCCTCCCTCTGCTATATTTTGGAAGAGTTTGAGAATGTTAGGTCTTAGCTGTTCTCTAAATGTTTGATAGAATTTGCCTGTGAAGCCATTTGGTCCTGGGCTTTTGTTTGTTGGAAAATTTTTAATCACAGTTTCAATTTCAGTGCTTGTGATTGGTCTGTTCATATTTTCTATTTCTTCCTGCTTCAGTCTCAGAAGGTTGTGCATTTCTAAGAATTTGTCCATTTCTTCCAGCTTGTCCATTTTACTGGCATATAGTTCCTTGTAGTAATCTCTCATGATCCTTTGTATTTCTGCAGTGTCAGTTGTTACTTCCCCCTTTTCATTTCTAATCCTACTGATTTGAGTTTTCTCCCTTTTTTTCTTGATGAGTCTGGCTAATGGTTTATCCATTTTGTTTATCTTCTCAAAGAACCAGCTTTTAGTTTTATTGATCTTTGCTATCGTTTCCTTCATTTATTTTTCATTTATTTCTGGTCTGATCTTTATGATTTCTTTCCTTCTGCCAATTTTGGGTTTTTTTTGTTCTTCTTTCTCTAATTGCTGTAGGTGTAAGATTAGGTTGTTTATTGGAGATGTTTCTTGTTTCTTGAGGTAGAATTGTATTGCTATAAACTTCCCTCTTAGAACTGCTTTTGCTGCATCCCATAGGTTTTGGGTTGTTGTGTTTTCATTGTCATTTGTTTCTAGGTATTTTTTGATTTCCTCTTGATTTCTTCAGTGATCTCTTGGTTATTAAGTAGTGCATTTTTTAGCCTCCATGTGTTTCAATTTTTTACAGATTTTTTCCTGTAATTGATATCTAGTCTCATAGTGTTGTGGTCAGAAAAGATACTTGATATGATTTCAGTTTTCTTAAATTTACCAAGGCTTGACTTGTGACCCAGGATATGATCTATCCTGGAGAATGTTCCATGAGCACTTGGGAAGAAAATGTATTCTGTTGTTTTTGCATGGAATGTCCTATAATTCTCAATTAAGTCCATCTTGTTTAATGTATCATATAAAGCTTTTGTTTCCTTATTTATTTCCATTTTGGATGATCTGTCCAGTGGTGAAAGTGGGATGTTAAAGTCTCCTACTATGATTGTGTTACTGTCAATTTCCCCTTTTATGGCTGTTAGTATTTGCCTTATGTATTGAGGTGCTGGGTGCATAAATATTTACAATTGTTACATCTTCTTCCTGGATTGATCGCTTGATCATTATGTAGTGTCCTTCTTTGTCTCTTGTAATAGTCTGTGTTAAAATCTATTTTGTCTGATATGAGAATTGCTACACCAGCTTTCTTTTGATTTCCATTTGCCTGGAATATCTTTTTCCATCCCCTCACTTTCAGTCTGTATGTGTCCCTAGGTCTGAAGTGATTCTCTTGTAGACAGCATATATATGGGTCTTGTTTTTGTATATTCAGCCAGTCTGTGTCTTTTGGTTGGAGCATTTAATCCATTTACATTTAAGGTACTAATCGATATGTATGTTCCTATTACCATTTTCTTAATTGTTTTGCGTTTGTTATTGTAGGTCTTTTCCTTCTTTTGTATTTCCTGCCTAGAGAAGTTCCTTTAGCATTTGTTGTAAAGCTTGTTTGGTGGTGCTAAATTCTCTTAGCTTTTGCTTGGCCATAAAGGTTTTAATTTCTGCATCGAATCTGAATGAGATCCTTGCTGGATAGAGTAATCTTGGTTGTAGGTTTTTCCCTTTCATGACTTTAAATATGTCCTGCCACTCCTCTCTGGCTTGCAGAGTTTCTGCTGAAAGATCAGCTGTTAACCTTATGAGGATTCCCTTTTATGTTATTTGCTGCTTTTCCCTTGCTGCTTTTGATATTTTTTCTTTGTATTTAATTTGTGATAGTTTGATTAATATGTGTCTTGGCATGTTTCTCCTTGAATTTATCCTGTATGGGACTCTCTGCGCTTCCTGGACTTGATTGACTGTTTCCTTTCCCATATTAGGGAAGTTTTCATCTATAATCTCTTCAAATATTTTCTCTGTCCCTTTCTTTTTCTCTTCTTCTGGGACCCCTAAAATTCGAATGTTGGTGCATTTAATGTTGTCCCAGAGGTCTCTGAGACTGTCCTCTATTCTTTTCATTCTTTTTTCTTTTTTCTGCTCTGCAGTAGTTATTTCCACTATTTCATGTTCCAGGTCACTTATCTGTCCTTCTGCCTCAGTTATTCTGCTATTGATTCCTTCTAGAGAATTTTTAATTTCATTTATTGTGTTGTTCATTATTGTTTGTTTGCTCTTTAGTTCTTCTAGGTCCTTGTTAAACGTTTCTTGTATTTTGTCCATTCTATTTCCAAGATTTTGGATCATCTTTACTATCATTCTGAATTCTTTTTCAGGTAGACTGCCTATTTCTTTTTCATTTGTTAAGTCTGGTGGGTTTTTACCTTGCTCCTTCATCTGCTGTGTGTTTGTCTTCTCATTTTGCTTAACTTACTGTGTTTGGGGTCTCCTTTTCCCAGGCTGCAGCGTTCTAGTTCCCATTGTTTCTGGTGTCTACTCCCAGGGGGTAAGGTTTGTTCAGTGGGTTGTGTAGGCTTCATTGGTAAGGGGACTGGTGCCTGTGTTCTGGTGGATGAGGCTGGATCTTGTCTTTCTGGTGGGCATGTCCACCTCTGGTGGTGTGTTTTGGGGTGTCTGTGACCTTATTATGATTTTAGGCAGCCTCTCTGCTAATGGGTGGGATTGTGTTCCTGTCTTGCTAGTTGTTTGGCATAGGGTGTCCAGCACTGTAGCCTGCTGGTCGTTGAGTGGAGCTGGGTCTTGGCATTGAGATGGAGATATCTGGGAGATTTTCACCATTTGATATTACGTGGAGCTGGGAGGTCTCTGGTGGACTAGTGTCCTGAACTTGGCTCTCCCACCTCAGAGGCACAGATCTGAAGCCTGGCTGGAGCACCAACAGCCTGTCATCCACACGGCTCAGAATAAAAGGGAGAAAAATGAAAGAAAAAGGTAAACTAAAATTAAATAAGATAAAATAAAAGTTATTAAAATAAAAAACAAAAAATTATTATTAAACATTTTAAAAGTAATTTAAAAAAAAAGAAAGAAGAGAACAACCAAACCAAACAAATCCACCAATGATAACAAGCTCTGAAAACTATACTAAAAAAATAAATAAATAAAAATAACGGACAGACAGAACCCTAGGCCAGATGGTAAAAGCAAAGCTATACAGACAAACTCACACACAGAAGCATACGCTTACACACTCACAAAAAGAGAAAAAGGGGGGAAATATATTGTTGCTCCCAAAGTCCACCTCCTCAATTTGGGTTGATTCGTTGTCTATTCAGGTATTCCACAGATGCAGGGTACATCAAGTTGACTGGGGAGATTTAATCCGCTGCTCTGAGGCTGCTGGGAGAGATTTCCCTTTCTCTTCTTTGTTCACACAGCTCCCAGGGGCTCAGCTTTGGATTTGGCCCTGCCTCCACACGTAGGTCACAGGAGGGCGTCTGTTCTTCGCTCAGACAGGACGGGGTTAAAGGAGCAGCTGATTCGGGGGCTCTGGTTCACTCAGGCCGGGGGGAGGGAGGGGTATGGAGTGCGGGGCGAGCCTGCGGCAGCAGCAGAGGCCAGCATGATGTTGCACCAGCCTGAGGCGCGCCGTGCGTTCTCCTGGGGAAGTTGTCCCTGGATCACAGGACCCTGGCAGTGGCGGGTTGCACAGGCTCTAGGGAGGGGAGGTGTGGAGAGTGCCCTGTGCTTGCACACAGGCTTCTTGGTGGCTGCAGCAGCAGCCTTAGCATCTCATGCCCGTCTGTGGGGTCCGCGCTGATAGCTGCGGCTCGTGCCTATCTCTGGAGATCGTTTAAGCGGCACTCTTAATCCCCTCTCCTCGAGCACCAGGAAACAAAGAGGCAAGAGAAGGTCTCCTGCCTCTTCGGCAGCTCCAGAGTTTTTCCCGGACTCCCTCCTGGCTAGCTGTGGCGCACTAGCCCCCTTCAGGCTGTGTTCACGCAGCCAACCCCAGTCCTCTCCCTGGGATCTGACCTCCAAAGCCCGAGCCTCAGCTCCCAGCCCCGCCCGCCCCGGCGGGTGAGCAGACAAGCCTCTCGGGCTGGTGAGTGCTGGTCAGCACCATCTGTGTGGGAATCTCTCCGCTTTGCCCTCTGCAACCCTGTGGCAGTGCTCTCCTCCGTGGCTCCAAAGCTTACCCCCTCCGCCCCCCACAGCCTCTGCCTGCGAAGGGGCTTCCTAGTGTGTGGAGACCTTTCCTCCTTCACAGCTCCCTCCCACTGGTGCGGGTCCTGTCCCTATTCCTTTGTTTCTGTTTTTCCTTTTTTCTTTTGCCCTACCCAGGTACGTGGGGCATTTCTTGCCTTTTGGGAAGTCTGAAGTCTTCTGCCAGTGTTCAGTAGGTGTTCTGTAGGGGTTGTTCCACGTGTAGATGTATTTCTGGTGTATTTGTGGGGAGGAAGGTGATCTCCGCGTCTTACTCTTCCGCTATCTTGAAGCTCCTCCTCTAGAATTATCTCTTGAATGGAATCTCCCCCACAGTTCAATCTCTTTCTCTGTCTTTTTCTCCACTGCAAATATAATTCACTTCATATTGTTTAGATTTGCTAATTTTGGATGCTTAGTAAGAAAGAGTATTTTTAAACACTAAGACCGCTGTCTAAATACCTAAACCCCCCCCTCACCCCGTACACAAAAAGCTTTGCTGAAGAGGATAACTTACTTTCCTACCAACCTGAAACTCACTAGCCTATCTATGAGGGGTTAGGCATTGAAAAGATGACTTTCATCTTAAGATCACCCAGATGAACTAACTAAAGGCCATTTCACATTTGGAATTAATAATAAAAAAGCTTCTCCTACCTTGAACTCCTACCAGAGTTTCTCTCTCAATTTAAAAAAAGGAATTGGTGATTTACATGTGTTCCAACAAACCTCACAATTAGCCTTCAAACAATTGCAAGTTTTCAAAAGGACACGACAAAATGCTAGTAGGACTGGTGTACAAGAAATCAATAATGATGGTAATGAAAATGTGTTTCATTGTTTGGAGATCATAAATTCTCTTCTCTGCATCTTTCTTCCAACAAATTAGAAAAAATAAAGTGACTGAACGTCAGATTCTCAGGAGTGAGGGAAAAAAAGAAGGCTTCAAATTAAATGTCCAATACCTGTGCCATGATAAATTACTTCTGGCAGGTTGACATCACTGATGGATCATGGCTTCAGCATCACCTCCTTTCTTGCCCAGAAACTTAACCTTCAGATTTGGTAGCAATGAAGATTGACTTTGTGCTTCTCAGAGCACAGTCAGAGTAATTCAAAGAGGAGAATTGCAGATCTTATGCCATTGTGCTAGGAAAGAACCTGATTTAGAAACCTCTTTGCAGAGAGCAGTTTTAACCAGATTATGGTCCAAAATTGGACTCTCTTTTTGAGATGGGATGAAATTTGATCCCTTTGTCAATGACAAGTAGAAGCTTCATTGCCCACATGATAGAAGCTTGTGTATGGTAGGTGATTCTTCAAAATTTCTCAGCAGTTATAAAGCAAACAAAATCAACTCTAGGTAATGTGATTGTGAGGAAGACTTTGCACAGTGCATGCTTCTGCTTTCAGCAAAGAGCCTGGCTTGACCATTACAGACATACACCTGTCCTCCAAAGCCTCTGGTAAGATGGCTTTCAGTATAGTGCAGGTCAAGCTCCCCCCTTGCAGTCAGGCTTACAGAAAGCCTCCAGAGGCCACCTGATTGACCACACTGGCACTCAGTGGGGCCATCCATTTATCTTGCTGCACTTTAAGCCCAATTTCTCTTTGTGTATCCTAACCATGGAAGACAAGTCACTGTTTTCTCTATTATAAATCCCCTTGATCAAAGGCAATTCCAAAAGTTGCTTTTTCTCCTTCTTCAGGCTGAGTAATCCTAAATTCTATAAGCTTTCTCACAGGCCCTGCTTTTGATCTAATAATTCATTCTATGATTAACTGTGCCTTTCCAAGTTCTTTCTAGAGTTTTGGTTGGGCCAAACCAAAGACAACCATGATGAATGTGTCTTAACAATGAATATAAGTGTTGGTTGCCCAGAAGGCTGTCTCTCTAACTGGACAGTTTAGGCCTGGATCTTCTTTTTTTTTTTTTTTTTTTTTTTTGCGATACGCGGGCCTCTCACCGTTGTGGCCTCTCCTGTTGTGGAGCACAGGCTCCAGACGCGCAGGCTCAGTAACCATGGCTCACGGGCCCAGCCGCTCCGCGGCACGCGGGATCCTCCCGGACCAGGGCACGAACCCATGTCCCCTGCATCGGCAGGCGGACTCTCAACCACTGCGCCACCAGGGAAGCCCAGGCCTGGATCTTCTTAAATCACTAAAGTTATTTGTTACTCCTGTCTTCAAAAGCATCCCCTGCTGAAATGCATAAAGTAATTGGAAAGGAAGGGGAAGTGTTCACAGGGATCTACATTGCAGATTAGTTTTTTGGGTTAACTGGCTGACAGCATGGTATATAGGAGGTGGTGACATAGGGCAATGTAAAGAACACTGGACTGAGAGTCCCCAGGCAGGTATAGCATTTTCCCCACCCTTGCCACTCACCAACTGGGTGATCTGGGGCATGTGTCTAAGCTTTGGATTTCTTATCTGTATCAAGGAGATACTGTAGAGATGATATTTACAATCTTACTCATGTCTGAAGTTTGGAATTCCATGACTTAATATTAAGCAGGACTTTAAGAGGATATAATACAAATTGTATTTCCAAAGTGAAAGGGGTTAATTAAGGCCACCACAGAGGGTGCTCTGTGTGTGTGGGCTGCAGCAGAGGACAGCTGTGAATATCTGGCCATAGAGTATAGCCTTGGATGCTAGGAAACTGGGAAGATGGGGTGAGAGTGGGCTCCCACATTGCAAGGACCTCAGCCAATGTAGAAGACAATGTCTGAACTCTTCTGTGCTTCCTTACATAAGCCCAGCTGTGCTAAAATAGACCTCAATGATACTGGGGACAGTTAGTGTTTACCTTATATACACCTCTGAGGAAAATCTTATTTGTTGAAGGCAAAATCATCTCCTCCTCTGTGGTTGCCAAGATGATAAATATCCCAGCAGAAAGGCTGATGACTCTTTATCAAGTTCTGTAGTAAACCCAAGAGACAAGTAGGATTTATCTTTCCTTTAATTTCAAAACACATAAGTCCAAAGAGCTCAGCAACCATAGAAGTTATGACTCTATCCAGTGCTTTTGTCAGTGGTATTAAAAAGTAGCAGAGGCGTCTCAAAGGAAATGAACAAGAAAACGTCCTTGAATCTTAGACCCAATGAGTTTGGATTTTTTAAACAGTTGAAATCAATAGAGCATAGTGGTTGTGAGCATACATTCTTGGCTTAGCCAAATCTGGGTTGTAGTTCTGAAGCTCTCATTTTATAGGAGTATGATCTCAGTGAAGGCTGAGGCTTTTCAGCTTCTATTTCTCCTCATCTGTTAAATGGAAATAATAAGAATAATATCTGTATCATAGGGTTGTCATATAGATTAAATAATAAAAATTTCTTAGTCCAATGCCTGGCATATGGTAAGTGCTCAATAAGTGGTCATCATAATCAATTTCATCTTCCAGGAGGATGAAGTGACGACATCTTCCAGGAGGATGAAGTGTTGTTCTAAAGCGTGCAAAATTCACACTCAGAGAAAACAGATGCAGTCTTAACAATATGCTTCCCATTCTTGGCTGCTGGACATGGCTCTTGAAAATGAGCTGGAATGTGTCAAATATGAATCTCACAGAAATAGGGAGAGGATTGCTTGAAGCTAGATTCCCAAGCCAGGCCAGTGTTGATATTAAAGTTTCCCTGCAATCATATTGAAGTATTATTACTCTGTATTGCTTTGAAAACAAAAGCTGAGACCTGTGTCCTCAGAGTACCTTTTAGGCTATGTTAATTGGTCCAATAAATCTTCTCATTTTTTGGTGAAATCATTGTGGCTAAGAACAGACAGATGACCAATTGGCCTGTGTAACCAATGCCCTAACTTGTTTCAATTTTCATAAACAAAATGAAAAACGAATTTTGCTCTGGTTATGAATTTGGACATCTATGGATGAGTCATTATAAGGGTTGATAAGAAATGGTTACATGTGATGCCATCACACCAAAAAAACTTTTTAAAGTGCCTTATTTAGTGGAGGTTAGTGATTAGTTGAAACATTGTGTAGTTGAGTAAGAGATGAATGTATAAAAGTTGAACATGGGCTTTTCATGCTCACTACAATTTTTCCCTCTTTCAATTCAAAATTCATGTTTTTATTTTTTAATATTTTATTTTGTGAACTTAAACAAGTTCAAGCTGCAAAAATGACATCTGTGTTTGTACAAGACAACAGACATCATTTGAATTTATTAATGTAAAGCATTTTACACCTAGAAGAGACTCAAATAACCGATGTAGTAAGCAGATGGGAAAATATAATAAATAGTCTGGTTTTCAATGACATTTATAACTGTTCCTTATTCAGCAATGGTAGGCTAAATAGACTTTTTTATAGTTATAGTCTAGGAAAGCTTCTTTGAAGCTGCAATTATTGGAAGCTCATTTTTAACATATTGGATTGAGTATCTAATCAAGGGATCTTCAGTTAAGGATGCAGAAGTTATAAGCCACTTTAGGGGGAAAAAAAACAACCTAATTTACAAAGGTGTTCAAATGTAAATAAAAGCCAAAAGAGCTTTCTGAAATGGAGAATATTTTAGTGAAAACACTTCAACCTAAAGCATTTTCATCTAAATTTTGCTTTCAGATGTACTTGTTCTAATACATATAGTGAAAGATCCAAGAGCAAAGAACTAAATGGGTTTGGGGTTTCAGTTTGAAGGAGAGAAAATAAGGAAAGTTCAAATTAAAAATCTTTAATTTTAGAAAGTTTTGACTAAGAGAATGGAGATATATAATTCTCTGTCTTCATTTAATTTAAGAAATGCTTAAAATTTTTCAGAAAATAAAGAGTCTGTAAAAATTAACATATGGAGGTCTTCAGTTGGAGAAGACACCATTTACTGTTGGTGAGAGTTTTTTTTGTTTTCTTTTGTTTTCTTAACATGGAGTAGAGAGTCTGCAGGAATTTGAAAGCTTTTTATAAGATCTTTCAAAATTAGACAGGATTTTTTTTCCAGGTTGTTTAGAATTGCTCAGGTGTGTTGACTCCAAATTCATTCCAATCCTCTTCTTCCAGCTCAATTTGCTGTTTGGCAAGATGTATTATATTTCTCTAAAAAAGTAATTTCAGCCATGTGCTGTTCAATTAATTAAACCAGGAGGCCATTAGACTGGTGTGGCTCTGTTGCCAGGCTACCTATGTAAGCAAACGGAAACTAACGCCTAGAAATGCCTCAAAGTTATGAGATCGAAACCTAGGAACAACCAATCAGAGCCCAACTAGGCTTTAAACTATAGCCAATCAAATAATTTCCTTGTTTTGCTTCTGTACCTTCTCTACATAAGTCTTATCCTTGGCCACTGTCTTCAGAGTATCCGTAACCACCTCCTGTTTGGTGTTGAGTCCAATCGGTTTTTGCTCAAACTCCAAATTTTTTTTATACTTTTCAGTTTATCTCTTAACAGTGCTTAGGGAAAGATTAGTTAGACAATAATCCCACTTAATTTTTATGCCCACCATAGTCAGAAAGCAAAAGTTGACTGTTTTGTTCATGTCTTTTTTTTTTTAATCTTTATTGAAGTATAATTGTTTTACACTGTTGTGTTAGTTTCTACTGTATAAGAAAGTGAATCAGCTATATGTATACATATATCCCCATAACCCCTCCGTCCTGCGACTCCCTTCCACCCTCCCTATCCCAGCCCTCAGGGTGGTCAAAAGAACCAAGCTGATCTCACCGTGCTATGCGGCTGCTTCCCACTAGCTACCTATTTTATATTTGGGAGTGTATATATGTCCATGCCACTCTCTCACATCATCCCAGCTAACCCTTCCCACTGCCCATGTCCTCAAGTCCATTCCCTAGTCTGTGGCTTTATTCTTGTCCTGCCACTAGGCTCATCAGAACCATCATTTTAGATTCCATATATATGTATTAGCATATGGTATTTGTTTTTCTATTTCTGACTGACAGATTCTAGGTCCCTCGACCTCACTACAAATAACTCAAATTTGTTTCTTTTTATGGCTAAGTAATATTCCATTGTATATATGTGCCACATCTTCTTTATCCATTCATCTGTCGATGGACATTTGGGTTGCTTCCATATTCTGACTATTGTAAATACTGCTGCAATGAACATTGTGGTACATGTCCCTTTTTGAATTATGGTTTTCTCAGGGTATATGCCCAAGAGTGGGATTCCTGGATCATATGATAGTTCTATTTTTACATTTTTAGGGAACCTCCATATTGTTCTCTGTAGTGGCTGTATCAATTTACATTCCCACCAACAGTGCAAGAGGGTTTCCTTTTCTCCACACCCTCTCCAGCATTTGTTGTTTGCAGATTTTCTAATGATGGCCATTCTGAACAGTGTGAGGTGCTGTCTCATTGTGGTTTTGATTTGCATTTCTCTGATGATTAGTGATGTTGAGCATCCTTTCATGTGTTTGCTGGTAATCTGTATATCTTCTTTGGAGAAATGTCTGTTTAGGTCTTCCGCCCACTTTTGGATTAGGTTGTTTGTTTTTTTGATATTGAGTTGCATGAGCTGCTTGTGTATTTTGGAGATTAATCCTTTGTCAGTTGCTTCGTTTGCAAATATTTTCTCCCATTCTGAGGATAGTCTTTTCATTTTGTTTATGGTTTCCTTTGCTGTGCAAAAGCTTTTAAGTTTCATTCAGTCCCATATGTTTATTTTTGTTTTTATTTCCATTTCTCTGTGAGGTGGGTCAAAAAGGATTTTGCTGTGATTTATGTCATAGAGTGTCTGGCCTATGTTTTCCTCTAAGAGTTTTATAGTGTCTAGCCTTACATTTAGGTCTTTAATCCATTTAGAGTTTATTTTTGTGTATGGTGTTAGGGAGTGTTCTAATTTCATTCTTTTACATGTAGCTGTCAGGGCTCCCAGCACCACTTATTGAAGAGGCTGTCTTTTCTCCATTGTATATTCTTGCCTCCTTTATCAAAGATAAGGTGACCATATATGTGCGTGGGTTTACCTCTGGGCTTTCTATCCTGTTCCATTATTCTATAATTCTGTTTTTGTTCCCGTACCATACTGTCTTGATTACTGTAGCTTTTAGTATAGTCTGAAGCTAGGGAGCCTGATACCTCCAGCTCCAATTTGCTTTCTCAAGATTGCTTTGGCTATTCGGGGTCTTTTGTCTTTCCATACAAATTGTGAAGTTTTTTATTCTCATTCTGTGAAAAATGCCTGCAGTAGTTTGATAGGGATTGCATTGAACCTGTAGATTGCTTTGGGTACTATAGTAATTTTCATCTCTCCATCTGTTTGTATCATCTTTAATTTCTTTCATCAGTGTCATAGTTTTCTGCATATAGGTCTATTGTCTCCTTAGGTAGTTTTATTCCTAGGTATTTTATTCTTCTTGTTACAATGGTAAATGGGAGTGTTTCCTTAATTTCTCTTTCAGATTTTTCATCCTTAGTGTATAGGAATGCAACAGATTTCTGTGCATTAATTTTGTATCCTGCTACTTAACCAAATTCATTGATTAACTCTAATAGTTTCTGGTAGAATCTTTAGGATACTCTATATATAGTATCATGTCATCTGCAAACAGTGAGAGTTTTACTTCTTTTCCAATTTGGATTCCATTTATTTCTTTTTCTTCTCTGATTGCTGTGGCTAAAACTTCCAAAACTATGTTGAATAATAGTGGTAAGAGTGCAACCTTTTCTTGTTCCTGATCTTAGGGAAAGTGGTTTCAGTTTTTCACCACTGAGAACGATGTTGGCTGTGCATTTGTCATATATGGCCTTTATTTTGTTGAGGTAAGTTCCCTCTGTGCCTACTTTCTGGAGAGATTTTATGATAAATGGGTGTTGAATTTTGTTGAAAGCCTTTTCTGCATCTATTGAGATGTTCATATGGTTTTTATCCTTCAGTTTGTTAATATGGTGTATTATATTGATTGATTTACATATATTGAAGAATCCTTGCATTCCTGGAATAAACCCCACTTGATCATGGTGTATGATCCTTTTAAACTGCTGTTGGATTCTGTTTGCTAGTATTTTGTTGAGGATATTTGCATCTATGTTCATCAGTGATACTGGCCTGTAGTTTTCCTTTTTTGTGACATCTTTGTCTGGTTTTGGTATCAGGGTGATGGTGGCCTCGTAGAATGAGTTTGGCAGTGTTCCTCCTTCTGTTATATTTTGGAGGAGCTTGAGAAGGATAGGCCTTAGCTCTTCTGTAAATTTTTGAATGAAATTCACCTGTGAAGCCATCTGGTTCTGGACTTTTGTTTTTTGGAAGATTTTTCATCACAGTTTCATTTTCAGTGCTTGTGATTGGTCTGTCTATATTTTCTCTTTCTTCCTGGTTCAGTCTCGGAAGGTTGTGCTTTTCTAAGAATTTGTCGATTCTTCCAGGTTGTCCATTTTACTGGCATAGAGTTGCTTGTAGTAATTTCTCATGATCCTTTGTATTTCTGCAGTGTCAGTTGTTACTTCTCCTTTTTCATTTCTAAATCTTTTGATTTGAGTCTTCTCCCTTTTTTTTCTTAATGAGTCTGGCTAATGGTTTATCCATTTTGTTTATCTTCTCAAAGAACTGGCTTTTTGTTTTATTGATCTTTGCTATCATTATCTTCATTTCTTTTTCATTTATTTCTGGTCTGATCTTTTTGATTTCTTTCCTTCTGCTAACTTTGGGGGGTTTTTGTTCTTCATTGTCTAATTGCTTCAGGTGTAAGGCTAGGTTGTTTATTTGAGATGTTTCTGGTTTCTTGAGGTAGAATTGTATTGCTATAAACTTCCCTCTTTGAACTGCTTTTGCTGCATTCCATAGGTTTTGGGTCATCTTGTTTTCATTGTCATTTGTTTCTAGGTATTTTTTTATTTCCTTTTGATTTCTTCAGTGATCTCTTGGTTATTTAGTAGTGTATTGTTTGACCTCCATGTGTGTGTATTGTTTACAGATTTTTTTCTGTAATTGATATCTAGTCTCATAGTGTTGTACTCAGAAAAGATACTTGATACGATTTCAATTTTCTTAAATTTACCAGGCTTGACTTGTGACCCAAGATATGATCTGTCCTGGAGAATGTTCCATGAGCACTTGAGAAGAAAGTGTATTCTGTTGTTTTTGCATGGAATGTCCTATAAATATCAATTAAGTCCATCTTGTCTAATGTGACATTTAAAGCTTGTGTTTCCTTATTTATTTTCACTTTGGGTGATCTGTCCATTGGTGTAAGTGGGGTGTTAAAGTCCACTACTATTATTGTGTTACTTTCGATTTCCCCTTTTATGGCTGTTAGCATTTTCCTTATGTATTGAGGTGCTCCTTTGTTGGGTGCATAAATATTTATAATTGTTATATCTTCTTCTTGGATTGATCCCTTGCTCATTATGTAGTGTCCTTCTTTGTCTCTTGTAATAGTTTTTATTTTAAAGTCCATTTTGTCTGATATGAGAATTGCTACTCCAGCTTTCTTTTGCTTTCCATTTGCATGGAATATCTTTTTCCATCCTCTCACTTTCAATCTGTATGTGTCTCTAGGTCTGAAGTGGGGCTCTTGTGGACAGCATATATATGGGTCTTGTTTTTTTATCCTTTCAGCCAATCTATGTCTTTTGGTTGGAGCATTTAATCCATTTAAATGCAAGGTAATTATCGATATGTATGTTCCTACTACCATTTTCTCAATTGTTTTGGGTTTGTTATTGTAGGTCTTTTCCTTCTCTTGTGTTTTCTGCCTAGAGAGGTTCCTTTAGCATTTGTTGTAAAGCTGGTTTGGTGGTGCTGAATTCTCTTAGCTTTTGCTCGTCTGTAAAGGTGTTAATTTCTGCCTCAAATCTGAATGAGCTCCTTGCTGGGTAGAGTAATCTTTGTTGTAGGTTTTTCCCTTTCATGACTTTAAATATGTCCTGCCACTCCCTTCTGGCTTGCAGAGTTTCTGCTGAAAGATCAGCTGTTAACCTTATGTGGATTCCCTTTTATGTTATTTGTTGCTTTTCTCTTGCTGCTTTCAATATTTTTTCTTTGTATTTAATTTGTGATAGTTTGATTAATATGTGTCTTGGCATGTTTCTCCTTGGATTTATCCTGTATGGGACTCTCTGTGCTTCCTGGACTTGATTGACTATTTCCTTCCCAATATTAGGGAAGTTTTCAACTATAATCTCTTCAAATATTTTCTCAGTCCCTTTCTTTTTCTCTTCTTCTTCTGGGACCCCTATAATTCGAATGTTGATGCGTTTAATGTTGTCCCAGACGTCTCTGAGACTGTCCTCAATTCTTTTCATTCTCTTTTCTTTATTCTGCTCTGTGGTAGTTATTTCCACTATTTTATCTTCCAGGTCACTTATCTGTTCTTCTGCCTCAGTTATTCTGCTATTGATTCCTTCTAGAGAATTTTAAATTTCATTTATTGTGTTGTTCATCATTGTTTGTTTGCTCTTTAGTTCTTCTAGGTCCTTGTTAAACATTTCTTGTATTTTGTCCATTCTATTTCCAAGATTTTGAATCATCTTTACTATCATTTCTCTGAATTCATTTTCAGGTAGACTGCCTATTTCTTCTTCATTTGTTTGGTCTGGTGGGTTTTTACCTTGCTCTGTCATCTGCTGCATATTTCTCTGTCTTCTTATTTTGCTTAACTTACTGTATTTTTGGTTTCCTTTTCGCAAGCTGCATGTTCGTAGTTCACATTGTTTCTGGTGTCTATCCCCAGGGGTTAAGGTTTGTTCAGTGGGTTGTATAGGCTTCCTTGTGGAGGGCAGTAGTGCCTGTGTTCTGGTGGATGAGACTGGTTCTTGTCTTTCTGGTGGGCAGTACCACATCCTGTGGTGCGTTTTGAGTTGTCTGTGAAGTTAGTATGATTTTAGGCAGCCTCTCTGATACTGAGTGAGGTTGTGCTCCTGTTCCAGTAGCTGTTTGGCATTGGGTGTCCAGCACAGGAGCTTCGTGGTGGAGCTGCGTCTTAGCACTGAGACGGAGACCTCTGGAAGAGCTCTCACTGATTGATATTATGTGGGGCCAGGAGATCTCTGGTGGTTCAATGTGCTGAACTCAGCTCTCAGTATTAGGTCTGACAGTGGGCTGGAGCACCAAGACCCTGTCAGCTACATGACTCAGAAGAAAAGGGAGAAAAAAAAAAAAAAAGAAAGAAAAATAAAATAAATAATTTTAAAAATTATTTAAATAAAAAAATTTAAAAAGTAATAAAAAAGCAAATAAAAGAAGAGAGCAACAAAATCAATAAATAAATTCACCAATGATAACAAGCACTAGGAACTAAACTAAGATGAACCTAAAAATCAGAAACTAGTCAGTCACATATAGCAAACCTGAAGTCTACAGTTGCTCCCAAGGTGTACTGCCTCAATTTTGGAATGAGCCGCTGTCTATTCAGGTATTCCACAGATGCATGGTACATCAAGTTGATTGTGGAGATTTAATCTGCTGCTCCTGAGGCTGCATGGAGAAATTTCCCTTTGTCTTTGTTTGCAGAGCTCCTGGGTTCAGGTTTGGATTTGGTTCTGCCTCTGCATGTAGGCCACCCTCTGACACCTGTTCTTCACCCAGACAGGAGGAGGTTAAAGGAGCAGCTGATTAGGGGGCTGTAGCTTACTCAGGCCAGGGGGAGGGAGGGGTATGGAATGTGGGGCAAGCCTGTGATGGCAGAGGCTGGCATGATGTTTCAATAGCCTGAGGCAGGCCATGTGTTCTCCTGGTGAAGTTGCTCCTGAATCACGGGACCCTGGCAGTGGCAGGCTGCACAGGCTTCTGGGAGGGCTAGGTGGGGATAGTGTCCTGTGGTTGCACACAGGCTTCTTTGTGGCTGTTGCAGCAGCCTTAGCGTTTCATGCCTGTCCTTGGTGTCCAAGCTGATAGCTTGGCTCGCGCCCGTCTTGGAGCTCATTTAGACGGTACTGTGAATCTCCTCTCTTCGTGCACCCTGAAACAATTGTCTCTTGATATTTAGGCAGTTCCAGACTTTTTCCCAGACTCCCTCCCAGCTAGCTGTGGTGCACTAGCTCCCTTCAGGCTCTTTGCATGCAGCCAACCTCAGTCCTCTCCCTCAGATCTGACCTCCGAAGCCCGAGCCTCAGCTCCCAGCCCCACCCTCCCTGACAGGTGACCAGACAAGCCTCTCAGGCTGGTGAATGCTGGTCAGCACTGATCATCTTTGCAGGAGTCTCTCTGCTTTGCCCTGTTCACCCCTGTTGCTGTGCTCTCCTTCATGGTTCCAAAGCTTCCCCCTGCCCACCCCCTGTCTCCACCAGTGAAGGGTCTTCCTAGTGTGTGGAAACTTTTCCTCCTTCACAGCTCCCTCCCAGAGGTGCAGGTCCCATCCCTATTCTTTTGTCTCTGTTTTTTCTTTTGCCCTACCCTGGTACGTGGGGAGTTTCTTGCCTTTTGGGAAGTCTGAGGTCTTCTGCCAGTGTTAAGTAGGTGTTCTGTAGGAGTTGTTCCACACGTAGATGTATTTTTGATGTATTTGTGGGGAGGAAGGTGATCTCCACGTCTTACTCTTCCACCATCTTGAAGGTCCTCATCATGTCTTTTTTTTTTTTTTTAATTGGAGTGTAGTTGTTTTGCAATGTTGTGTTAGTTTCTACTGTACAATAAAGTGGAGTTCCCTGTGCTACACAGCAGGTTCTCATTAGTTATCTATTTTATACATTGTAGTGTATATATGTCAATCCCAATCTACCAATTCATCCCTCTCCCCTTTCACGCCTTGGTGTCCATATGTCTGTTCTCTATGTCTGTGTCTTTATTTCTGCCTTGCAAACTGGTTCATCTGTACCATTTTTCTAGATTCCACATACATGTGTTAATATTCGGTATTTGTTTTTCTCTCCCTGACTTACTTCACTCTGTATGGACCTAGAGACTGTTCATGTCTTTCAACTCTAGTTGAAATCCATCACAATCAAAGGAAACATTGGGAAGTGGTTGCATTTCTGGATGCTTCTCATTATACTTCTTTTTTTTAACTCTTTTTGATGCATCTCATAATAAGAATTCTTTCATTGCCGTTGCTTTAATTTTTTTTTCTCCCACTACACAGATAAACCCAGAGGAAAAACCATCATACCAGGGACTAAGGAACATCATGCACATTGGTGACATTGTGTAGCAGACGCAATAACTCTATCAAAATAAAAGGGTGATCTGGATCCACACACCATTCTCACTTCATCTGGTTGTCAATATAAAACAATTTTATGTAATTTTTCAAAATGTTGCTTAATTCAAAGTAGGAACTAGCATAAGTTTGTATGTAGGCTTCCTTTTGTGAAGTCCATGTGCATTCACTCAAGGTACAACTCAGCTCCCCAAATTTTATCTTAACAGATCCCAGCTTCTTTAAGAGTGACAGTACACTTGTTGACAACTGGGAGAATTCTTTCTTCTTGTTCTTGTGTACAGATGTTATGAATATTTCCTTTGGGAATATTTTTCCTAGTGGAAATGGGAAAAGGAGGCAAAATGGATGTTAGAGAAGGAGGTTTTTTCCATCAGAAAGTTAGTAGATAAAGCTGACATTTAGAACTGTTAATTCAGGACAAGGATGAAAATGGGGGAAGGTGACAGAAGTGGGACTCAGAATCTAGTCAGAACCACTCGAAAAGTCATAAAATCACAAAATGAGTGGTCATTATAAAGAGATATAAGGGTCTTTATTATGCATATTATCTGTAACCAGACGATACAAATGTATAAGCACTTCCTAAAAGTAAGGGAGGTGGTGAATGCTTTGGAGTTTGAGATAAGAGTTTGTCATTTACATTTTTCTTTAATTTTTTTTTTTTTTGCGGTACACGGGCCTCTCACTGTTGTGGCCTCTCCCGTTGTGGAGCACAGGCTCTAGAAGCGCAGGCTCAGCGGCCATGGCTCATGGGCCCAGCCGCTCTGCGGCATGTGGGATCTTCCCGGACCGGGGCACAAACCCATGTCCCCTGCATCGGCAAGGGGACTCAACCACTGCGCCACCAGGGAAGCCCTGTCATTTACATTTTTCACATAACTAGAACAAAAAATTATACAATATGTATGGAAACACAAAAGACCCTGAATAGCCAAAACAATCTTGGGAAAGAAAAACAGAGCTGGAGGAATCAGGCTCCCTGACTTGAGACTATACTACAAAACTACAGTAATCAAGACAGTATGGTACTGGCACAAAAACAGAAATATAGATAAATGGAACAGTATAGAAAGCCCAGAGATAAACCCACGCACATATGGTCACCTTATCTTTGATAAAGGAGGCAAGAATATACAATGGAGAAAAGACAGCCTCTTCAATAAGTGGTGCTAGGAAAACTGGATAGCTACATGTAAAAGAATGAAATTAGAACACTTCCTAACACCATACACAAAAATAAACTCAAAATGGATTAAAGACCTGAATATAAGGCCAGACACTATGAAACTCTTAGAGGAAAGCATATGCAGAACACTCTATGACATAAATCACAGCAAGATCCTTTTTGACCCACCTCCTAGAGAAATGGAAAGGAAAACAAAAATAATCAAATGGGACCTAATGAAACGTAAAAGCTTTTGCACAGCAAAGGAAACCATAAACAAAACTAAAAGACAATCCTCAGAATGGGAGAAAATATTTGCCAAAGAAGCAACTGGCAAAGGATTAATCTCCAAACTATACAAGCATCTCATTCAGCTCAATATCAAAAATCAAAACAACCCAATCCAAAAATGGGCGGAAGACCTAAACAGACATTTCTCCAAAGAAGATATACAGATTACCAGCAAACACATGAAAGGATGGTCAACATCACTAATCATTAGAGAAATGCAAATCAAACCCACAATGAGACATCACCTCACACCAGTCAGAATGGCCATCATCACAAAATCTGCAAGCAGTAAATGCTGGAGAGGGTGTGGAGAAAAGGGAAGCCTCTTGCACTGTTGGTGGGTATGAAAATTGATACAGCCACTATGGAGGACAGTATGGAGGTTCCTTAAAAAACTAAAAACAGAACTACCATACAACCCAGCAATCCCACTACTGGGTATATGTCCTGAGAAAACCATAATTCAAAAAGAGTCAAGTACCACAGTGTTCATTGCAGCACTATTTACAATAGCCAGGACATGGAAGCAACCTGAATGTCCATGGACAGGTGAATGGATAAAGAAGATGTGGCACATATATACAGTGGAATATTACTCAGCCATAAAAAGAAATGAAATTGAGTTATTTGTACTGAAGTGGATGGACCTAGAGTTTGTCATACAGAGTGAAGTAAGTCAGAAAAAAATAGCAAATACCAAATGCTAACACATACATATGGAATCTAAAAAAATAATGTTTCTGATGGGCCTAGTGGCAGGACAAGAATAAAGACACAGACGTAGAGAATGGACTTGAGGACACTGGCGTGGGGAGGAGAAGCTGGGACAAAGTGAGAGAGTAGCATTGACATATATACTCTACCAAATGTAAAACAGCTAGTTGGAAGCAGCTGCATAGCACAGGGAAATCAGCTTGGTGCATTGTGACCACCTAGAGGGGTGGGATAGGGAAGGTGGGAGAGAGGCTCAAGAGGGAGGGGATGTGGGGATATATGTATACCTATAGCTGATTCACTTTGTTATACAGCAGAAACTAACAGAACATCGTAAAGCAATTATACTCCAATAAAGATGTAAAAAAAAAAAGATCTTATGTCCTTAAAAAAAAAAAAAGTTTGCCATTTATTTGGCCAGTCACTTAATCTCTTTATGCTGAATTTCTTTATGGGTAAAATGAAGATCATAATAGTATCTATCCCGAGGGTTTTGGGGACAATTAAATGCCACAGTGTACATAAATACTTAATATGGCACCCAAAGCATAGTAAGAGCTGAATAGACATTAGCCCTTGTTATACTGAAAAGTAGTTAGTGAAGAAGAAGTTGTAAATATAAACAAAAAGCAGTGACTATAATTACACAATTAGTATGTTTAAAATGTTAGGATAGTCTCTTTATAAAAGGTGTTGCCTTTATAGTTTCATTTTACTAAAGGTAATATAAGGTTTATATAAGATCTTTCCTTTTCTCCTTAGCACTATATTTATAGAAATATATACCTTTATAATTTATATATGTTTAGAAATACAAATGCTAAGTTAATCAACATTCATGTCACCTACTTAGAATTTTGAGGCTTCTAACACTGATAGCTGGGGTGAAACTCACACATTTGAAGGACTTTATAGCATTCTCTGTCTCAAAACAATACCTTCTGAAAAGGACCTCTAGTGACCTATGACAAGTAAGGCAGGAAATTACAGCTCTCCCATATACTCATAAATGTTGTTTTGTTTGTTTCTTTGTTTGTTTTTGTTTCTTTTTGTTTGAGGGGTTAGGAAAAGCTGGAGTAGAATTGGGGGCTAGGGGGAGAAATTTGGAGCAAATATGCTAAATAGGATACCATTATTTCATCACAGCAATTCTTTTGGTGAAATCTAATTAAAAACTCTTCTATACACTTAATTAACTGATAGATTTCATTTTGAGTTTGGCTTCAACATCAGCTAAAAATATATTGAATTGCAAGTCAATTCCAAATTCCAATCAAGCTTCTTTAAGAATCTGAATCATGTCCTAATTTCTATGACAACCAATTTATGCTTCTTTCTATCGCCTGTGAAGCTTAAAATGACACTGACCCAAATCAATGCCATCTATTAATATAACAACAATAGCTTAAGTTGTTTAGACTCCCTTTATATTGTTTGCACGCTAAGGAAATATATCTTGCTTTAAAGTTTTTTTAGTTTAGGTTATAAAGTGAGGTCATCTGATTATGAAGACCTAAATTTCAGTGAGCAGATATTTTATTTTATTGAGTTTGTATTCAACAATTTTTTTTATGTTAACATATCCCTTCCTTAACCCTGATGCTCTCCATGCCCCCACTTACTTTAGCCCTCAAATCTTCCCTTTTAGCTGTGATAGCTGGATTGATTCAATTCAATAATATTTATTATCTGTTATGCCCAAGCTCTATAGAAGATTTGGAGATGTCTAGGTGAAAAGAAAGAGACAGATCCTTCCCTCACAGAGCACAGAGTAGGTAGGTGAAAACTAATAGTGGAGGAATTACTGTGTAATGGAGTCAGGACTCTGGTAGGGAAAACACAATGCTATGTCAGTGCCACTCACATCCTGCTTCCTTGAGGCAGGATCAATTCCCTGTGTTAGAAAGATCTTGTCTCCTCTCTTTGTACTTTAAACTTCACAGCATGAAGACACAAGTGGTTTAAAGATTATTTCTTAGTAATTGGTTTCAGGACTTCAGGCAAGGTGATGATCTTCTGTGTGTATGTGGTAGTGGTGGGGGTGGGCAGGTAGAGAGGATTAGGTCTGTCACAGGAAGCCATCTTTCTTTCTAAAATAATAATGGCTCCACATGTCAAAGAGCTTGCCAAAAGAAGTGCCAACTTTTTTTTTTTTTTTTTTTTTTTTACTCTTGCTTGTCAGCACTTCCTTAGACTCAACATCTGAACAGGAGAAACTGAGTTTGGCTCAACCTCATACATCACCAGCAAAATCATCAACACTCTACAACACAGATCTTATGAGGGGATCTGGAAAAGATAGAAAGGTGACTTTTTTTTTTTTTTTACCTTTAATTGATTTTCAACAATGTATAGCCAGTCAGCTAACACAAATGAACCTGGAAATTTACCTATGATTCCAGTTGAAAAGGTTACATTTAAAAGCACAGGTCCAATATTCAGTAAGTAAATAATACAGCAGATAAGGTATTGGATTAGCAGAAAGACATCTAGAACTAGCTGGACTCCAACAGTCATTTGTGCAACATTTTTAAAGTCTTTTCACCTAAAACACAAGAGTTCACAAATTCAGAATTTCTTGGCCTCTCATTTCTCCTGAGTTTCCTTCACCTTTTACTCTTTAGCCCTGTCTGAAGGATATGGATTTTCTGACCACATGTATAGTCATCTCTCTCTCCCTGCATGTCTCTGTTTATGGAAAGTCAACAACAACCTAACAGTATAACAAGAAATTTCATGGCATACCTGGGAGAACACAAAACCAAAAGGTTTGGCCCTCATTTTGACACTTAGTGGATTTCGTGTCCCAGAGTAAGTTTTGTTACTTCCTTGAGGACCAATTTGCCCACATGAACAGTAGAGTTTCATGATCTATGTATATATCTATTTTCCTTTTCTTTTTTTTTTTTTTTTTTTTTTTTTTTAGCAGTACGTGGGCCTCCCACTGCCGTGGCCTCTCCCGTCCCGTTGCGGAGCACAGGCTCCGCACACGCAGGCCCAGCGGCCATGGCTCACGGGCCCAGCTGCTCCACGGCATGTGGGATTGTCCTGGACCGGGGCACGAACCCGTGTTCTCTGCATCGACAGGCGGACTCTCAACCGCTGCGCCACCAGGGAAGCCCTCTTTTCTTTTTTTGCTGACAGGGTTTTCTGTCACCAAAACTCCTAAGGCACATAATTTTTGCACGCTGCTTTATAGTTTTATTTTAGTGAAGGTAAACATATTTATAAGGTTTACATAAGATCACTTAATGGGTGCCCCCTCCAATAGGGGCTGCTGATTGTCCTACAATACTTCTTTCCTCCTTCCAATTTTTAGCAAGGCTTATGATCACTTGCAGAAAGACAACATTTCCTAGTTTCCCTTGAAGGTCTTGTCATGTGTATAAGTCGTGACCAATGAGATTCATTCATTCATTCATTCAATAAATAGTGATTGAGCACCTACTGTCGTCTGCAGTCTAGAGATATAGCAGGGAATAAAATAAACAAAAATTCCAATAATCCCTTCCCCCCATGGAGTTTACAATCTACTAGGAGGAAGTAGACAAGTTAAAATATATTATTTCAGGTGATGACAAGTGCTATGAAGAAAAATTAAGAAAGGTAGGAGGATAGAGAGTGACAGATGCGGTGGGTGTTACCTCAACAGTCCTGGGAATGAGGCTAGCCTGGTATTCAGGGATTCTTGTGGTAACTGGTGTAAAAGGCACACTGTGGTAATGACAGGGTGGATAGTGGTGGTGAGACTATGAGTGCTGAGAAAAGGGCAGAGTGGGGTTTAGCTAGGAGCACACAGGAGCAACCTGTCCACATCCTGGAACCTGTCAATGTGATCTCATTTGTAAACAGTCTTTGCAGACGTAATTAAGTTAAAAATCTTGAGATGAGACATCCTGGTTTATCTGGGTGGGCGCTAAAACTAATGCCTAGTGTCTCTATAAGAAACACACAGAGGAGAGACAGATGGAGAAGAAGAAAAGGCCATTTGAAGAGGAGGCAGAGACTGGAGTTATGTAGTCACAAGCCAGGGAACACCTGGAGCCCCCAGACCCTGGAAGAGGGAAGAAAGCACTCTCCCCTAGAGCCTTCAGAAAAATCATGTCCCTGCTGACACCTTGATTTCAGACTTCTAACCTCCAGGACTATGAGAAAATAAATTTCTGCTGTTTTAAGACAGCAAGTTTGTTGTAATTTGTTTCAGCAGCCCTAGGAGACTAGGCTTCTAGAATTATCTATTTTAAAAATGTCTTACAATATGATTATTCGTTTGTGACTGTCTCTCCTGTGTAATAGACTGAAGGTCCTCAGAAAGACAAAACATGTGTTAGTTACCTATTACATCCTGTACCTAGCCTAGCACAGGACATGTGGTTTGAATTTATTAAATGAATGGAAGAAGAGATAAATAAATCAGAACTAAACATTTCTATGCCTTGACTACAAAGTGTTAAAAAACAAAATTTGTTTGGGTTTCTGAAAGATGCTTGTTTATAAGTGTTGGGTTTTCCTCCCCTGCTGTCAGGGTGGTCTTGTGCACTTTAGTTCTTGCTGGGTTTTATTTAGCATCATACCAAATTGAAGGAAATTAGATGTTCATGCCTTTCCTTGTTTCCTGGGGTTTAACCTTCCTTTTGTATAAGTCCTTCCTGGCTCTCACAGCAAGGTGGTGCCTGTGTGCCCGCTAAAATTGTTGTATTCAACACCATGTGGGACCAAGGTCTAGACAGCTACTCTGTACTTCTCTCTCTCCCTTCCTTCCTCCCTCCCTCCCTCCCTCCTTCCCTTCCTTCCTTCCTTCCTTTCAAGCTGAAGGCAAATGTTCAGCTTTGGCAATAATTCAGTGTGGAGATGGATGTATATTGACTCTAATGTGTTTTTCCAATTGTGTGACATTTTCACGACCTGATGAAAGGGATCCTGACCACACCCTGAGCCCCAGCTGCAGGGTTTTATAATGAGGTTTCTTGTCTGTAGACTATAATTGGCTCAAACTGGCTCATCCACTATGGTATTTGCTTCGGTTTGATGTTGTCTGGAACCTCATTTTCATCCATTTGAAAAGCCAGACTCAAAGATTAGGGGACAACTGAACACATCTCATATGTAAAAGAAATACATTCATTGTTCACCAGTGGGAAAGCAGCTCACAGGCAGGCAGTGGTGAGAAGGGCCCAGCATTCTTCTTTAGCTCTGCTTGTGGTCCCTGCTTCTACTGCCTCTCAGTTTTCTAGCTCATCTACAAAACTCACTCAGTCAACTCTTTATTGAGCACCCACTACATGTCAGGGCATTGGACTAGGTGTTGAGGGCACAGCCAAGAAAGAAACAATATTATTTCAATCTGAAATCAACATAAAATTATTAATGAGATATTTTATATTTTTTGTTACTAAGTTCTTGAAATCTGATGTGTTTTCTAAACAGCACATCTCAGTTGGACACTAAATTTTCATTGGAAATACTTGATCTGTATTTAGGCTTCATAAAATTAAGAGTTGACAACGTAGAGTCACATGCCCAAGTTGTTTCTTAAAACTTTTTTAATAACCAAATTGAGCATCAGTTTTTAAATTTAACTGCTTTAAATTTAACTGATTTAAGTTTTCAAATTAAAATTTCAATTCCTCAGTCGCACTAGCCATACTTCAAGTGTTTGATAACCACGTGTTGCTAGACAGGGTGGATGTACATCTCCCTACATAATCAGCCAACAGTGGGAGTGTAATAGGAACTTTCTCTCTGTTCTCTCTAACCACAAGGTGCCTCTGGATTAGTTCTCTTAGTTTGGTGCAAGAGCTGTAGATGTCACTGGAACTCTTATTTAAGATGGAACGTGAAAATAATGCCCATTTTTGTGAGGTTCTTGAGGTTAGAGCTGGTGTTGGAAACAGTCCTGGATCCCACTGGGTCAGTGCCGGTAAGAAGAAAGCCCCAGGGTGGATGAAGCCTGACCAGAATTCAAGAGACTCGGTTGGAACAAGATGGACTCAGTAACTCAGCCAATTGGACTTCTGTGTAGAGAAGCCTGAAGTCCATTTGCCAGGCTATTTCCCAAATATTCAGTTGGTAAGAAATAAGGGAATGGCCATAGTCCTGAAACAGACACAAAAAGGGAAAAGAAACTATGAGTTTTTTTTAAGTCTTATTCTCAGATAGAAAAAATAAAGCCTAGAGAGCTTTGGAGACAGATGGGGAAGCAGCGAATTTGGGGAAGCAGTGGGATTTGTTCCCTGGGACAGTGGTGAGATGTCACTTGAAATACTAACCTGTCTTTAGCTCTTCTTACACTTACTGGGTGGAATGGAATTCAAAGAGAGAGAGAGTTAAGAGAAAGAATTTCCAGCTGGGATAAATGAAAAGACATGGAGCTTGGAATAAAGGAGCCTAAAGAAGGCATAGTTATCCTGGGCAAACATGTCACAGATGTAATCATATAGCATCGATGTAAATATTTGACATCAAAGAGACACCACGACATAGAGTAATAATATTCAGTGCTTTTGTTTGACCACCCCAAAGGCCTAATGTTAATAAAACTTTACAGTAAGTAATGAGACTTAATGAATAAAGGGAAGCAGTGGTAGTTTCTCCCTTTGATTCCTTTAAAATTAAAAGAGAAAGGGCAATAACTCACTTTCCATGTAACAGGGTAGAGAATACAGTCCACTGCACATAGGAACCACCAGGGCGATCAAATTAGAATTCTCAACTAAAAATAGAACTGCCATACGACCCAGCAATCCCACTACTGGGCATATACCCTGAGAAAGCCATAATTCAAAAAGAGTCATGTACCACAATGTTCATTGCAGCTCTGTTTATGATAGCCAGGACATGGAAGCAACCTAAGTGTCCATCGACAGATGAATGGATAAAGAAGATGTGGCACATGTATACAATGGAATATTACTCAGCCATAAAAAGGAATGAAATTGAGTTATTTGTAGTGAGGTGGATGGACTTAGAGTCTGTCATACAGAGTGAAGTAAGTCAGAAAAAAATACCAAATACCAAATGCTAACACATACATATGGAATCTAAAAAAAAAAAAAAAGGTTCTGAAGAACTTAGGGGCAGGACAGGAATAAAGATGCAGACATAGAGAATGGACTTGAGGACACGGGGAGGGGGAAGGGTAAGCTGGGATGAAGCGAGAGAGCGGCATGGACATATATATACTACCAAATGTAAAATAGATAGCTACTGGGAAGCAGTCACATAGCACGGGGAGATCAGCTCGGTGCTTTGTGACCAGCTAGAAGGGTGGGATAGGGAGGGTGGGAGGGAGGGAGATGCAAGAGGGAAAAGATATGGGGATATATGTATATGTATAACTGATTTACTTCATTATAAAGCAGAAACTAACACACCATTGTAAAGCAATTATACTCAATAAAAATGTTAAAAAAAATTAGAATTCTCCCCTTAGACATTTTTATGACAACTTTAGAAAACAGGTAGTTAACCTGTATGTAAATAATTCATTTCTAAACTGAGTATTCAAGTTTATATGAACTTTCACAGACTGTTGTCATTTTTGGAGGACCTTTTATTAAGTGTGGAAGTCACCTTTGCTCAATGCCTGGCTGAGAACAGACAAAGCTCAATAATTTATCCAAGACCAAACATGTACTTAATGGCAAATCTGAGACTAGAACTCAGGTCTTCTGAGTCTCTCATTTATCCCATGTTTCTCCAATAAAGAGCACTTGTGCTTTCTACAATCAAATGTGTATTCTTTTAAAAATAGGGCAAAATCCAAAATTACTACCAGAATAGATTTAAAATGTTTCTGGTGTTTACAGAGTGTATATATAGAATAGAAATATAGTGTTGTACACTAAAAAAATAAAACATTAAAGAATTTTTAAAAATGAAAAAAAATCCCTGTGAATGCATGCTCCCAAGTTATTCTGACCATGTATTCTAGAAATTGATTGTAATTTAAATCACATATATTCCATTATATTCGTATATTACCATTAATACATAATGACTTTATAATCTGTTTTAATTAGGGCAGCATGGTGTAGGGAAGAGAGATTGAGCTCTTCCAGTTGCTAATTGTGCAATCTCTGTGAAGCTCTTTCTCCCATTTCAAAGTGAGTAAACTTGTCCTTTCCAAATGCCCCTTTTAAGTTTTTTCTGTAGTACTTATCACTTTCAGTTGTATTATATAATTTGCTTATTTATTATGTTTGTTTGTTATCTGTATGCCCCAACTAAAATTCAAACTCTATGAGAACAGTTATTTTCTGCGTGCTTCTGCCAAGCACTGTTCATGGAAAACACTTGATCCGTATTCAGATTTCATAAACTGAGCAGCTGAAAAAATAGATTCAACACACACAAGTTTTTCCAAATATACTCAAAAAATGTATTTAATGAAAGAATGAGGTTTCTTCTTAGCTAAGTATTAAAGTTGGAGAGCAGCCTCACCCTTTAGGAGTTCCCTGGCACTGTGTGGAGAAACTGGGGGGTTAAGGGGATGTTGGTGGCACTAGATAACCTCTTTTCTGTCTTTCCTAGGGAGTCTGACTCATTGGCCTGGGAGATTATGGGGCTTGAGGAAGAAGTGGGGAAGAAATACAATCTCCCTCTGTATTCAAGGGAGATTGCTTCCAGGATCCCCCGCAGATACCAGAACCCACAGATTCTCAAGTCTCTTGAGCACATCAAAAATATTTGAACTGCGGTTGGTTGAATTCACAAATGCTGAATCTGTGACTACTGAGAGCCAACTGTAATCACAAGAGGTTGTGGGTTAGGAGACAGGAAGCAGTTGCAGGAGAGAAGTTGGGAGTCAGTTGTCTGGAATGGGAGAGGCTCCAAGCTGCTATAGTGTGAGAGATTTAAGAGAGGAAGGACAACTTAAAAGGAGATATTTTCAGACTTAGGGCTCTAGGTTACAATATTTTTTTTTATGCCAAACTCACTCAGATTTATTAACAGACATTTAAAATGTGAAAATATAAAAATTACAGAGATAAACAGAAAATCTACATGACCTTGGGTTTGGTCTGGAGATCATGAGCTTTAACTTTTAACACACAACACAAAAAGTCAATCCACAAAAGAAAAAAGGAATATTATGGACTTTATGAAATTAAAAAAAATTTTTTTGAATTTTATTTTATTTATGTTTTTATACAGCAGGTTCTTATTAGTCATCAGTTTTATACACATCAGTGTATACATGTCAGTCCCAATCGCCCAATTCAGCACACCACCATCCCCACACCCCTGTGGCTTTCCCCCCTTGGTGTCCATATGTTTGTTCTCTACATCTGTGTCTCAACTCTGCCCTGCAAACCAGTTCATCTGTACCATTTTTCTAGGTTCCACATACATGCGTTAATATACGATATTTGTTTTTCTCTTTCTGACTTACTTCACTCTGTATGACAGTCTCTAGATCCACCCACGTCTCAACAAATGACCCAATTTCGTTCCTGTTTATGGCTGAGTAACATTCCATTGTATATATGTACCACACCTTGTTTATCCATTCATCTGTTGATGGGCATTTAGGTTGCTTCCATGACCTGGCTATTGTAAATAGTGTTGCAATGAATATTGGGGTGCATGTGTCTTTCTGAATTATGGTTTTCTCTGGGTATATGCCCAGTAGTGGGATTGCTGGGTCATATGATAGTTCTATTTTTAGTTTCTTAAGGAACCTCCATACTGTCCTCCATAGTGGCTGTATCAATTTACATTCCCACCAACAGTGCAAGAGGCTTCCCTTTTCTCCACACCCTCTCCAGCATTTGTTGTTTGTAGATTTTCTGATGATTCCCATTGTAACTGGTGTGAGGTGATACCTCATTGTAGTTCTGATTTGCATTTCTCTAATAATTAGTGATATTGAGCAGCTTTTCATGTGCTTCTTGGCCATCTGTATATCTTCTTTGGAGAAATGTCTATTTAGGTCTTCTGCCCAGTTTTGGATTGGGTTGTTTGTTTTTTTTTAATATTGAGCTGCGTGAGGTGTTTATATATTTTGGAGATTAATCCTTTGCAAATATTTTCTCCCATTCTGAGGATTGTCTTTTCTTCTAGTTTATGGTTTCCTTTGCTGTGCAAAAGCTTTTAAGTTTCACTAGATCCCGTTTGTTTATTTTTGCTTTTATTTCCATTACTCGAGGAGGTGGATCAAAAAAGATCTTGCTGTGATTTATGTCAAAAAGTGTTCTTCCTATGTTTTCCTCTAAGAGTTTTATTGTGTCTGGTCTTACATTTAGGTCTCTAATTCATTTTCGGTTTATTTTTGTGTATGGTGTTAAGGAGTGTCCTAATTTCATTCTTTTACATGTAGCTATCCACTTTTCCCAGCACCACTTATTGAAGAGACTGTCTTTTCTCCATTGTATATCCTTGCCTCCTTTGTCATAGATTAGTTGACCATAGGTGCCTGGGTTTATCTCTGGGCTTTCTATCTTGTTCCATTGAGCTGTGTTTCTGTTTTTGTGCCAGTACCATATTGTCTTGATTACTCTAGCTTTTTCGTATAGTCTGAAGTCTGGGAGTCTGATTTCCTCCAGCTCCATTTTTTTTCCCTCAAGACTGCTTTGGCTATTCGGGGTCTTTTGTGTCTCCATACAAATTTTAAGATTTTTTGTTCTAGTTCTGTAAAAAATGCCATTGGTAATTTGATAGGGATTGCATTGAATCTGTAGATTGCTTTGGGTAGTATAGTCATTTTCACAATATTGATTCTTCCAATCCAAGAACATGGTATATCTCTCCATCTGTTGGTATCATGTTCAATTTTTTTCATCAGTGTCTTATAGTTTTCTGCATACAGATCTTTTCTCTCCCTAGGTAGGTTTATTCCTAGGTATTTTATTCTTTTTGCTGCAGTGGTAAATAGGAGTGTTTCCTTAATTTTTCTTTCACAGTTTTCATCATTAGTGTATAGGAATGCAAGAGATTCTGTGCATTAATTTTGTATCCTGCAACTTTGCTAAATTCATTGATTAGCTCTAGTAGTTTTCTGGTGGCATCTTGAAGATTCTCTATATATAGTATCATGTCATCTGCAAGCAGTGACAGTTTTACTTCTTCTTTTCAAATTTGTATACCTTTTATTTCTTTTTCTTCTCTGATTTCCATGGTTAGGACTTCCAAAACTATGTTGAATAATAGTGGTGAGAGTGGACATCCTTGTCTTTTTCTTGATCTTAGAGGAAATGCTTTCAGTTTTTCACCATTGAGAATGATGTTTGCTGTGGGTTTGTCATATATGGCCTTTATTATGTTGAGGTAGGTTCCCTCTATGCCCACTTTCTGGAGAGTTTTTATTATAAATCGGTGTTGAATTTTGTCAAAAGCTTTTTCTGCATCTATTGAGATGATCATATGGTTTTTATTCTTCAGTTGGTTAATATGGTGTATCACATTGATTAATTTGCATATATTAAAGAATCCTTGCATCCCTGGGATAAATCCCACTCGATCATGGTGTATGACCCTTTTAATGTGTTGTTGGATTCTGTTTGCTAGTAGTTTGTTGAGGATTTTTGCATCTATATTCCTCAGTGATATTGGTCTATAATTTTCTTTTTTTGTAGTATCTTTGTCTGGTTTTGGTATCAGGGTGATAGTGGCCTCATAGAATGTGTTTGGGAGTGTTCCTTCCTCTGCAATTTTTTGGAATAGTTTCAGAAGGATGGGTGTTAGCTGTTCTCTAAATGTTTGATAGAATTCACCTGTGAAGCCATCTGGTCCTGGACTTTTGTTTGTTCGAAGAGTTTTAATCACAGTTTCAATTTGATTACTTGTGATTGGTCTGTTCATATTTTCTATTTCTTCCTTGTTCAGTCTTGGAAAGTTATACCTTTCTAAGAATTTGTCCATTTCTTCCAGGTTGTCCATTTTATTGGCATAGAGTTGCTTGTAGTAGTCTCTTAGGTTGTTTTGTATTTCTGCAGTGTCTGTTGTAACTTCTCGTTTTTCATTTCTAATTTTATTGATTTGAGTCCTCTCCCTCTTTTTCTTGATGAGTCCGGCTAATGGTTTATCAATTTTGTTTATCTTCTCAAAGACCCAGCTTTTAGTTTTATTGATCTTTGCTATTGTGTTCTTTGTTTCTATTTCATTTATTTCTGTGCTGATCTTTATGATTTCTTTCCTTCTGCTAACTTTGAGTTTTGTTTGTTCTTCTTTCTCTAGTTCCTTTAGATGTAGGGTTAGATTGTTTATTTGAGATGTTTCTTGTTTCTTGAGGTAGGCTTTTATAGCTATAAACTTCCCTCTTAGAACTGCTTTTGCTGCATCCCATAGGTTTTGGATCATTGGGTTTTCATTGTCATTTGTCTCTAGGTATTTTTTGATTTACTCTTTGTTTTTTTCAGTGATCTCTTGGTTATGTGGTAACGTATTGTTTAGCCTCCATGTGTTTGTGTTTTTTACGTTTTTTCCCCTGTAATTCATTTCTAATCTCATAGCGTTGTGGTCAGAAGAGATGTTTGATATGATTTCAATTTTCCTAAATTTATTGAGGCTTGATTTGTGAGCCAAGATGTGATCTATCCTGGAGAATGTTCTGTGCGCACTTGAGAGGAAAGTGTAATCTGCCGTGGAAGGTTGCCTATCTCCACTTCATTTAGTTGTTTTTCTGGGGTTTTATCTTGTTCCTTCATCTGGTACATAGCCCTCTGCCTTTTCATCTTGTGTATCTTTCTGTGAATGTGACTTTTGTTTCACAGGCTGCAGGATTGTAGTTCTTCTTGCTTCTGGCCTGCGGTCCCCAGGTCTGTGGCAGCTTCTGCTGCTGGGGCCCCTCCAGAGCCAGCAGCCTCAGAAAGTCTGCCCTCCCCTCAGGCTCCAGGGCAGTTCAGTCTCTAGGTTACAAATTAAATCCTTTTCATTTTCTTTGAAGAGAGGAAAGATCAGAATTCCTATTTAATTACTTCGGGTGGGTTTTTTCTACCTGTAAATTGTAGATAATATCTGCAGTGAGGTGATATGAGGATTAAATTACTCTTCCCTACCCTTTTTCCACTACTGCACTCCACTAAGGCCCTGCTCCACAACCATTGCCTCAAAAGGATCCTCTACTGGCTCTTGTTTATGTATTTATAGCCCTGGATAACACTCATTTATTTGTAGCTGTGATTGTGAGCTCCTTGTGGGCAGTGGTCTCTCATATTTGTCTTCATGTCTTCAGTGGTGGACACAGGGTCTGACATCCTATGTATGCAATAATGTTTGGTAAATGAAGGAATGAATGTGAATGATAAGCATTAACACAATAAATGATCATTCCCATCCCTTCTCTTCAATATAATGAAAGCCAAATTCTGATATATTGAATTGTTTGCAGCAATTTCTTACAATTCTAGTTTAGTTAATTTACTTAATTAATTTTTAATTAATTCATGTGTGGCATCAACAGATATTTACTGAACCCCTGCTTGGCCTTATCTTTGTGATAGATGTAAAGTGTACAAAATTGATGACAGAGTTGCTCCCCTCAGAGAGCTCACATTCCTGAGAAAACCCAGACATACAAACCAACATCTCCAGGGCAGTACTATAAGTGCTATGATGGAGGAAGCACCAAAAATGATGGGACTGAAGAAAAAATATTTAAGCCTTCTGAGAGAATATGAGGAAGCATCTCCAAGGAGATAGTCACTAAGTTGAGATTTGAGGATGGAGTAACAGTTTGGTATATCAGCTGGAGGGACAGTCCTACAGAGCCATGAGAAAGAAAGGAATATTATGGAGCTACAAGATGTGGTGATCGGGAGTTGTGGAGTTCAAGGTGAAAAGTGGCAGGAGGGAAGGCTAGACTGATGGAGGTGAGATAATGCGGGATTTTGTGTTTTTTTTGAGAAGCTTATATTTTATCCTGAAGACAATAAGCAATCATTGTATGATTCCTAGCAGAGGATAACGGAATTGTGTATTCTGGGGTACTGGGGGTCAGGGAGATTTGGCATCAAGAGAGGGTCTATTTATCTTTTGGGAGGACACATTTCAGCCCTTAAGAGGTGGTTACTAAGATAGAGAATACAGAAGAGGGAATTGATTAGGTAAGGGTGGTGGTAGGGAGGAAGAGGATGTGTTTGCTTTGGATACATTAAATGTAAGTTGCCTGTGGAATATCTAGGAGGCATCACTGGTTAAATGGAAGTGGAATTCAGGAGGGGTCTTGGTTGTAGATATACATGCGGGCATCATGAGCATCCAGGTGGTAACTGACAATGTGAACATTGATTTGGAAGAGAATGTAGGGGCGAAAATGTGAGGGACAAGGTCAGAACCAGAGACCTCAATGTTTAAGGGAGAGCAGAAAAAAGGGAGGACCAAAAAGTCTTGAGGAGGAGAGAACAGAGAGGCAAGGATGCCATGGTGGCGACCATGTCAAGTGAAGCTCTTTCTGTTGAAAAGGAAGTGTTTACCTTTAGAGCTAGCAGACCCAAGAATAGCCTGGTTAAAAAGATGCTCAAGTTGATTTAAGCAGATGAAAGGAATATACTAGATCACATAATCAAAGTGCCCAGAGGTAGAATTCAGCCTAGATTAAATCAAGAGATGAAATAAACACAACATGGTTTTTCTTCTCTCTTTTCTATGTTTCTGCTCCATATTGGCTTCATTCACAGACTCTGGTCAGTGTCAAACTGGCTGCCAACTTCTATAGTCCTGTTGGAAAAAGTCTCTCTCAGTTGTCCCAATAAAAGTCCTGGGATAGCACCTTACTGACTTGGATTGGGCCATTTGCCTGTTCCTGAACCAATCACTGTGGCCAAGGACAGATGATGCACTGATTGGTTAGGCCTAAGTCACATACCCAGTCCAGTTACTGGGGATAAATATAACACCACTGAAAGTGAGGGAGAGAAGTGTTCCCTAGAGGAAAACCAAGGGCCCATACCAAAATAAAGTTCTGGGTGACAAAGCAACAAATGTCCATCACAAGATCCAAGGGAAGAGAGAGTTTGAAGAATAAAAGATGCATCAATAGTATGGAATGCTACCGAGAAGTTAAATAAGGATAGGATTTTGACAATGGAAATGTCATTTTTGACTTTTGCCAAATGATGATGGAGTGGTGGGGGCAGGTGTTAGGCAGCAGCAGGTTAAGATTTTAAGACTGGAAAAAAGAAACATGTCTTGGAGATAGTGTAGTTAGTGTGCCCAGTTACTTGACTATGAATGGGAACAGGGAGGTAGAGGGAGATTTTGCATCGAGAGAGGGTCTATTTATTTATTTAAGCCATGGAAGAAACTTGAACTTGTTTATATGCTGATATATAAAATCATATGAGCATTTGCACATGAAGTGGAAAAAAGCGTTGCAGTGATGACAGACATGGTGGTAGGATGAATAATGGACCCCCAAAGATGTCTCCCTCCTAATCCCCAGAACCAGTGAATCTGTCACCTTCCAAAGTGAAAGAAATTTTGCAGATGTAATTAAATGAAAGATCTTGTGGAGGAGAGATTATCCTGGATTATGCTGGTAAGCCTGATGTAATCACAAGGGTCCTTATAAGAGGGAGGCTAGAGGTCAGAGAAGAGAGAAGATGCTACAGCGCTGGCTTTGAAGATGCAGGAAAGGGACCATGAGCCAAAGAATGCAGGTGGCCTCCAGAAGCTGGAAAAAGCAAGGAAAGACATTCTCCCCGAGAGCCTCCAGAGGGAATGTAGGCCTGTGGACCTATTTTTAGACTTCTGTCCTCCAGAACTGTAGGTTAATAAATTTGTGTTGTTTGAAGCCAGTAAGTTTGTGATAATTTGTTATAACAGCCATAAGGAACTAATACAGTCATAGAAGTGAATTTCTGACATTTACAAATACAATGTTGGCATACACATTTAAAATATAATGGCCTCTATTCTTGCTGAGAAACTAGCAGGTTTAGACATGTTTCTAGGGACAATAGACTGCATGGTCTATATATATTATAGACCATATATACTGCATGGTCAGATACAAATATCTTATATAACAGTATCCTCAAACATATAACAGGCCTTGTGATTCACTAAGAGATTTGCAAGTTTTGTTCATTCTAATTGTCCACATTTAAATGCAATTCCAGTACTCTGCTAGGACATTATAGAACTGAGCAGACTTCTGTATCTCTATACACGGACTCTCTAAGAATAGTTAGATATTTTTGAAGTCAAAAATAAAATCAACCTGATGAGGTAAGTAGGGCTCCCATACTTAAAATTATGTGTAGGATCACCAGAGTTCAGGGAAAGCTGATTAATTTGATCTTTTCTTATTACCAGTAACCATAGAGGTATTTCTATTGTGAGAACATCCTTTTATGAAGCATAAACAAGATTGTCTTGTTACCTCCTTTAATCTTAGAGCTTAGATTGTCCTATATCATTTTCTTGTTTGTTTTGAGGGTCACTTTTCAACACCGGAGCACAGCTGTATGAGAGGCCTCCTTCTTTGGAAATACAAAAATAGCACAACTTCCCATTATATCTCAGTTTCATTTTAAGACAATTTTAGGCTGACCCAGGTTGTGTGATTCACTAATGTCCAGTCATCATGTGCAGTGGAGGTAGCTGAGCTAAGAGCCAGCCTCTCCTTCAACTGGAAAATTTTCAGACAAATGTTTATTTTATGAGGATGCTTCCTCTTCCCCATTGAGCTTATAGCGTATAATGAATGCTGGCTGAATTGCAGCACTAAAGGCAATATCCAGAAACCACTTACATTTCCTGATTTTTATTATTTACATTTCCTGATTTTATTATTTACTGTGGGTACATGCATCACATTGTTTACTTTCACGCACATAAATAATTGACCCATTGTAAATTCCTGAGCCACCAAATGGCATTGCATTTAAATTGTGTCCCCGACTCCCCCCGAAAATTATGTAAAAGTGTTTACCTTTAGAGCCAGCAGACTCAAGAATAGCCTGGAAAGACTCTGACAAGTGTCTCCAATCTAAATGAGAACCCCCTACAGCACCATTAATACTCTTATAACACACATGTTATGTCCTGTTATTGTGGCTTTATGTATTTACTGCCTGGCTTTGCAGTCTTTGTTTAGAACTCATTCTCCCTCTAAACTCATAATCTTGCAGTTTAGGGGTTGTGTTGGAAGACATTTTCCCCCCACCTCCAAATAATGACTGGCATTATCACCAATTCATAGCAATAATGGTTTCCATGTTTTGAATGCTTACTATGTGCCAGGATCTGTACACGTTATCTCCTTGTCATCCTCACTACAGTACTGTGAGGTGGATATTATCAAACCAGTATTACAGATGATGAAACGGGGGCTCATAGAAATGCAGCATCTTGCATAAGGCCATAAAGCTAATCCAGGAAATAGGACTGGATATCAGTCAGTCAGAACTCTCCACCCTGACTCTGTGGAGTCTTTCACAGTGTTATTAGCACGGAATAAATAATGAATGGGTCGTTAACTTCCTGAAGTTCACCTGCATGACTTTTAAAATAGGAATAAATGTTATATATGAAAAATAGTAGAATGATTTAATGTTGGAGTGCTGAGTCCATTAGCATTTCCTTACCATGCAATAATTTATTGTTTTTCAAAGATTTGTTTGATGAGGACCATTTTTAAAGTCTTTATTGAATTTGTTACAATATTACTTTTGTTTTTATGTTTTTTTGGTTTTTTGGCCACGAGGCATGTGAGATCTTAGCTCCCCGAGCAAGGATCGAACCCGCACCCCCTGCATTGGAAGGCGAAGTCTTAACCACTGGACCGCCAAGGAAGTCCCTGCGTACAATAATTTAGACAATCCAGAGCTAAGGGTTGTCTTGTTAAAGGCCAATTCAATCTTGGTCAAGTTTCTACAGCAGCTTGATGTAATGTTTTTTCTGGAGAACAAGGTTGGAAAAAGCTGGGCAGGAGCAGATAGAGGCTCTGAGTTTGACTTCTTAGTAAACTTCTTGAAGTGGGGACTTCTAGGCCTTTCCCCTTCAGCAAGTGATCAAGCTGAAAGGACAGTAGGGCTGGCCTCATGAGATGTGGCCAGTGCAGTTGTATACAACTCCACCCTTAGATGGGGCCCCCACTCTTGGCATTTAATGCTCTGTGGTTGCCATCTTGAAATTCTTAATAATTTTATCTTTGAATTTGTGTTTTGTAAGTGAAGCTTGATGACAACAGAGCAGGAGCTGGGTCTTGGAGTCTTGGCTTACAACAGGCTCATCTGCCCCAAACTGGGTCCTGGCTGCTGACCCTCTACCTTGGGGGTGGCACTGGGGGGCTTCAGTGCATATACAGGGAGAGTCAGGGTCCAGAGAGGTCCCATGTGCTAATTATGGGTGGGCCCTGGGTGCCTATGAGCACCCTTGCCTTGTGAGTATCCCCATGACCAAGAGAATGAGAGGTTAAATACAAATTAAGAAGATACTGTGACAGCTCTACAGAAGTGACAGAAGGAAGGCAAAAGCTTTTTACTGGGTTTTTGTTCAAGGGGCCTCACATTTTCATTGTATACTCTGTCCAACAAATTATGTAGCTAGCCCTGAAGGATGATCCAGATTTTTTGGAGGGAAAATATTCTGCAAAACCTGAATTGCTTTTTTTTTTTAATTTTTTTTTTTACTTGTAACTCTCTCTCTCTCTTTTGTTTTTTTGGTAGCTATTGGCTAGATGCTCATCAATCCTCATTTCTTTACTGGGCTCTTTTACAGGAAGTTATATTTCTCAGCCTCTTTTGTAGTTAGTTCTGGCCCCTAATATGTGGGTTCAAGTGTGGCCTGGCCATGAGAAGTTCCACATGATCCTCTTCATTCTCTCTTTTTACTCAAGGACTGGCTGGATGAAAAGGATCCAGCAAGGGTCTCCAAGGAACCCTTAAAGGTGGGATTGCCACAAGATAGAAGGAGACAGAATCCCCAAAGCACCATTGGAAGGCTGCCCACCAGATTCTGTATAAGAAATATACATTGATTGTGTTACATCATTGAGAATTTGAGCTTGTTAGTTATAGAAATAGTGTTAATTAACCCAGCTATAGTATTTTCAACAAAAGATATTTTTCTTAAGCAGGGTCTGTAAGTTATAGCCTTCAAACCAAATTGGGCTACCACCTATTTTTTAAATAAAGTTTTATTAGGAACACAGCCATGTCCATTTGTTTATGAGTTGTCCATGGCTGCCTTTATGGTACTGTGGCATAAAATGTGACAGAGAGAGTTCGTCCCATAAATCCTAAGATATTTACTATCTGGCCATTTATAGAAAATGTTTGCAAACTACTGGTTTTACGAATAACTGATGTAGTGGTTCCACTCATTTTATCAAATGTGTCTATGCTGACTTGAATGAGCCTTTGTAAGATAAATAGTGATATAACCTGAACAATATGATTTTAATTCTTACTCTTTCCCATTTCTACCATTATAGCAAGTTGTTTTCCAAAGAGATGTAAGATTAAATCCAAGAAGATTCTTGCTATTGTGCAGTTGATTATAATGATAATAACAATTAGAATGATAACTGCTAGAACGTTCACTGGAATATATACAGCCAATATGTTCAATATTATATGTATATTATCTGCTTTAATTCTCATAACACCCTATGAAATAGGAATTGTCATTTCATTTTATTGATAAGAAAACTGAAGTTCAGAAAGGTTAATGACTTGCCCAGTATCACTAGGGAAGTGGAATAACTCCTGTGAGTCCTGGAGTTATATACACACATGCACACAATGGTGAGAAGAACAGCATCTTTCAAAGCTCTGCTTCAGAATATTGGTTATAAGGATTATACACTTCAGGAAAGATAATGAAGGAGTCCTCTTTGGGGAAACCGAATCTCCCAAGAATGAAAACCTATGGACCTTGACATTAGAGGGTCACCCAGTACCATTCCCAGTAACTTTACAGTGAAATCTACTAACTATCAAACTGGCCTATGAATATATAGCTTTTTAGTGCTTCATTTTAAAATATGACCAGATAGCCAAAAATCCGCAGATTTTTGAGGAAGTTCTCTAATTACATAAAGAGATCAAAACAAAGAAGCAGATTAAAAGGGGAAGTAAAGGAAATAAAACACATAGCAAAATAAAAAAACAGCAAATGATTTCCTTAAATAAATAAAAACAAGAGCCTACTTAAAAGAATAGAAAATCTTGGACTTTAAAAGCTCTTGGACATTAAAAATAAATTAGCACAACATTTAAAAAAATCAACAGAAAAGTTGGAGATAAAGTTAAGAAAATCTTCCAAGAAGAAAAAGAAAGATGAATCAAGGTTCAAGAGGTCTCCCAAGAATTAACACAAAGTGCAAATTGGTAGTTTCAATTTTTTTTTGTCAGTAGTGCTAGAATGAGGGAAACTGAGGGAAATGGGGGGAAAGAAATTATAAAGGAAATAATGATGAAAATTTCCAGGAATTGAAAAGCATGAGTATAATCATTGAAAGAGCCAACTGAATGCCCATTTCAGAGAATGGGATAAAATATACAGGATGGCACATTATCATAGAGTTTCCCAACACTGGACATTAAGAGGATCAGGAATGAGAATGAAGTTGGACTTCACACTAGCAACACAGTGGGCTAGAAAAAGTGGAGCAACACTTATAATTCAAAGAGAAGATGATTTCCAACCTGTAAGTTCTCAAAAAATGTATTTCATATCCATCTTTTTCAGGAAGCTACTGGAGATGTATCCATAAAAATAAGAGAATAAATCAAGAATGAGGAAGCTGTGGAATCCAGGTAAGAATTCAGCCCAGGGGACAGGGACACATGGAATTCCCAGGATAGTACTTGTACAGTAGGCCTTGGAAATCAGGTGGTCCAGAAAAGGAAGATGGAGGGGACTTTAGCAAGGAATGTCACAGTAGTATTGATATTATTTATAATAACCTAAATTGGAAGCAACCCAAATGTCCATCACCAGTAGAAGAGATAAATAGTGGTATAATGATGTAATAATATAGCAATATAACAATTAAAATGAATAGACTACCACAAGCTACATGCAACAATGTGGATATATTTGTCGGGTGAAAAAACAGAAATGAAAGAACACAATATATGATTTCACACAACCAGACACAATTAATCTATGGTAATAGAAGTAAGAACAGTGGGTACTTTTGAGGGGATTGTTTAACTGATAGGGGGTTCAAGGGAGACTTCCAGCGGGTGGGGGAAGGGTCTGGTAATGTTTCTGGTTTTGACCTGGATGATGGTTACTTAGATGTGTTTACTTTGCAAAAATTAATCAATTATGATTTATTAATCTTTGTTTACCTAATTTTTTCAATTAAAAGGTTTACTTTGAAAAAGGAAGAAAACAAAAGCAGGTTTACAGTATAATCCCAATTTTATTTAAAAAAGTTATAACATTGAGAAATAATGTAATGTAAAGATCTATAGCAGAATGTTGATAATGTTTACCTCTTGGATGTACCATTATTGAATGAGTTTTATTTCTGATGATTTTATATACTTTTCTCAATTCTCTATAATGTATAAATATTAATTTATTATTTGGAAAAAAAGGAAACATAAAAAGAACTACACTGAGATAATATTTTCCTCTGCTTATCAGATTGTCAAAGATTAAAAAGGTAAGAGCATGAGGGATGGGTGCCCCATACCCTCTTGGTGGAAGCTATAAACTGAGACATGTATGATTATTAAAATGTGTCCACCATTATACCCAATCAATTTCACCCCTAAGAATTTATACAATAGCAACAGATAGGCAAGTATGTAAAGATCTTTATGAAAGGGTGTTAATTTTAGCTGTTTTTTAGTTAAAATGGAAACTGTTGAATGTCCATTAAAAGGAGATTGGTTCAATACATTATGATATAAACTCAGAATGGAATGCTATAGAGTCATTAAAAATGAGCACCTGGATCTATATTTATTTATTTATTTATTTATTTATTTATTTATTTATTTACTGCGGTACGTGGGCCTCTCACTGTTGTGGCCTCTCCCGTTGCGGAGCACAGGCTCCGGACGCGCAGGCTCAGCGGCCATGGCTCACGGGCCTAGCCGCTCCGCGGCATGTGGGAATCTTCCCGGACCGAGGCATGAACCCGTGTCCCCTGAATCGGCAGGCAGACTCTAAACCACTGCACCACCAGGGAAGCCCTGGATCTATATTTATTAACATGGAATGCATTTGGATTATAGAACAACATATACAGTTTGATCATATTTTAACAATTATAATAAATATATGGATATATATGTACTGAGATAGAGCAATAATGGTTATCTCTGGATGGTGAAACTGTATTATTTTTACTTTTTCATCATTCTTTTCAGTATTTTGATTTCTCTTTTATAAATGTATTAGCCCACTTGGGCTGCTAAAACAAAATACTATAGACTGAGTGACTTAAACAGCAGACATTTATTTCTCACAGTTCTGGAGGTTAAGAAGTCCGAGATCAAGGTGCCAGCAGATTTGGTTCTTGGTGAGAGCCCTCTTCCTGGCTTGGCGATGGCTGCCTTATTATTATGTCATCACATGGAGGAGAGAGGGAGGGAGAGAAAGAGAGAGAGAGTGAACTCTCGTCTCTCTTCCTCTTCTTATAAAGGTACTAAGCTCATCATGGGGGTCCATTCTCATGACCTCATCCAAACCAAACTTCCTCCCAAAGCCCACACCTCCAAATATTATCACATTGTGGGGTAGGGCTTCAACATATGAATTTTGAGGGACACATTCAGTCCATAACAAACAGCCTGCATAATCTTTCTAATAAAAAGAAATGACCAAGGTATTTTCATTTTGGAAGGAATGAAACTAGCTAAGAGGGAGTGAAGCATTAGTTGTGCCAGAGAATAACTATGTTTTATTTTAATTTTCTTTTCCACTTGAGTTGTTGTTGGTATTTGTTGTGATTTTAAGATAGATTTGTTTTATGGACCTCATAGAGGAGAAAAGAACTGTCTTAAAGAGAACCTTGAATTTCTTACCTATTTTTACTGTTATCTAATACATTGACCTTGGAGGGAAGATGCGATAGGTGTTAAGTCACAGCTTGGCCACTCATCAGCTATGTGATGATGTTAGGCTAGTCACGTAGCTCCTCTGAGCCTGAACTCTTTCAGCCTGTAAAATACAGATAGTAGTATTCCTAGTGAGTTGAGAAAATGTAAGCAGTGTGTGGTCAGGCCTTGCCAGTCCTATTTACTGCTGAATCTGCCTCCCACCCTCCCAATCTAGAACAGTCCCTGACCCAGAGTAGGTCAGTAGTTACTTGTTACATGAATGAATGAATAAGTGCTATTGTTCTGTAAACTGTAAAGTGCAAAAATGTAAGTGTTGATTTCATAGTCATTAAACGTGATCACTCAGATCTGTATTTATTATCATGGAACCAGTTTGGGTTATAGAATAGCATGTATTGGGTGCCTGCTAACATTTCCTTTTAGTTTGCAGAAATTATTACAATATTCAAAATTACACTTGAAATACTGGGGGAAAGTCCAGGGATTTATGGGTTGTGTGTTAGTAAAGCTATGATCTTATAAAAATGAAAGTTTGGGGCATATGTAAAATCAAGATTTCTGCTGGGTTTTGTGACTATATAAATGGAAAAACAATATTTTTCTTCCAAAAATGATTCATCCAACAAAAATAGTGGTATGGTGGATATAAAATAATTTTATGGATAGCAGTAAATCTTTGTGGAATAAGATCCTAATCTTTTTATGAAAACATAGGACATGCTTCTAGATGCTGATTAGCTTCATGCAGAAACCACAGAGAATGGTAAATATTCTAGTCATCTATTCTAATTAAAATTTAAATTGAAATCTGGGTTCTAATGAAGGGAAACTTAGTGCTGGGCCTGTGGGAACTCTTCAGAGGGTAAGAGGAAAAATGCACAAAGGCATAAAAAGATTTCACACAGACATTTTCTTCCCATGTGTTTTATTTGAACATACAATTTATATTTTATATAGGAGCATGTCTTTCCCTGATGGAGGCCAAACATTGTCCTTTTGACATGGACATTCTTAAAATTGTGTCATATCCCAAGAGTGCAGACCCAACTATGTCACTGTGGACACATTGGCATTATCCCTCTGACACCGTCTCAGGGAAATTAGGTGACAGCTCAACTCCACCTGAGAACTGGATTCATTACTACCAATTTTGGGCATATGATTTGGCAGACAGGGCTCAATGTCAGAGGTTACTGCTGTGTTGAGGGAAAAAAAATGTTGGGTTGCTACAGAGATATAATCAAGGAAGAATAAAACTTAAAACTCCATACAAATCTTATTGGGCAACTTTAAAAATTAAGTCTGGTTGTCAAATTATTTTACAACATCCCTTTAAGAGCTACTTGTTAAATACCACACACAAGCACAAGCCTAGAGAACTCATTCAAAGAGATAAGTTATTCAAAACATTGACAAGAAATAAATGTACAAAATAAAGACATTTCAAAAGAAAGATGTCAAAATGGTGATTTCTTACTAAATGTGATATTGTCATAAACATAAAGTAAATATAGGAAATGGAAACACTAAAAAATCCATTATAGTATTTTAAAAGACATATTTGTACCACTTTAAAAAGATGTGATTTCAACCAGACATTTGAATCAAATTCAACTATTTTTTTTAACTTTGAACTGCATTTGTTGCTAAAACATGACACACTAAGTGTGTCATTCCTCCATCTTATAGAATATTTCCTGCTATATTTCTCCACATTTATTCTCTTAGGTTAATTGGGGAAGTGACACTAATTCCCTATTCAGGATTCCTTCTCAGTCAAGAACAAAGACATTTCAGCCTACAGGAGAATATCTGAAGGCAGAAGTGGTTCTAGAAAGGTAATAAACACTGTGTTAAGGCATCTTTCCCTGGCTGTGAGCATTCTGCAGATAGATGAAAGTTAGCAACTGTCTGTTGGACACTGAGTGGTAGGTAGCATGCCAGAGAGAGAGAGAGCTCACAGCTAATCTATTGTGAGCACTATGCAGCATCTCCTCCTCAACCTCCCTTGGTTACTATGCAGAGAGAGGGCTGGGAGAGGAACATCTCCCCAGCAACACTTGAAGGAAGAGCACGCTGAAAAAACAGAGCACAAAATGACAAGGACAGATCTGACACGGACTACCAGTGGAGATTGATTAAAATGTACCAAAATTGTAAGTTTTCCTTTCCTATTTAACTGTAAGACACAGTCAGTGTTGCTTAATGTCAATGCCGTTAATGAAGTTGTCAGGCTTGTCACTTTCATTGAATACCAGCTTTACTAAGAAACTGGTGCTCCAGTTACCTCCAGCTGTATACGATTAAATTCATTCAAGTATGCCCAGGATCCAGACTGTTGGATCTTTGGAGAATTTCCCTATGGCTTTGGAGTCTGCCCCCATCAGAACAACTCAACATACCTTGTGAAAGACAGAAGCTTAAAACACTCATCGGAAACACAAAATTTATTTCGAACTTCCTCCAAAATGGGCCAATGGAAATTGGAGGATTCTATTCTCCTATTAGAAGAACCAGTCTCATTCGCAGATTTTGTGGCACTTTTTGAGGCACTCCAAGACTCCGTATCCCTACTGTCTGTCTTCTGCGTTCCTTCCACAAGTGAAATAAAATTCCACCCTTTTTCCTTTGTTCATTCCTTCCTTCCTTTATTCTCTTATTCAAGAAATGTTTGAGTGTCTGGATTAATATTGCATTAAGTACAGGAGGTGATTAAAAGAAGAGCAGATTTTTAAGAATTGGAAATTCTAATAGGGTAGAAAGACTTGTGCATAAATAGCTAACATCCAAGATATAAAGTAGTAAGCACTGCAAAGAAAAAGTATTATGGGCTGAAATTCAGGTGGGAAGATAAGAAAAAGTTTGAGGCTGAGGCTGCATCTGAACTAGGCCTTCAAAAGTGGATAATATTTGAATATTGGGGGTACTTGCTGAGCTCTCTCCCTGGAACTCTCTGATCTTCACATGGCTGGCTCCTTCTTGATATTTAGTTTGAGATCAAACATCAACCACTCAGAAATATCTTTCCCTGAACACTCAGTGAAATGACACATCCCACTCACTTTCTATCACATCACTCTGTTTTATTGTCTTCAGAGCACTTATCACTCTGTGAAATTGTTGTGTTTATTTATTTACTCTTTTCACTCATTAGAATAAAACCTCCATGGAAGTAGATATCTTGTCCCAGTTGATTAATGCTGTATTCCCAGGGCCTAGAATATGAGTGGCCTGAAGCAAAGGCTCAAAAAATGTAAATGGGTGAAATGAGTGAAAAAGATGAGGAGAAGACGACTCCAGGCTTCGGGAAGAGTATAGGAAACAGTGAGGAGGCTGGAGCACGTGGATGTGCATAAGAAACAGTAAAACAGGTGTGAAGTCATGGCAGAAAACACATCCGAAAGGTAGGCTGACGCAGATGTTGAGAGTATCAAATGCTGGTTTAAGGAATTTGAATTGTTTTCTATTGTAAGTGGGCAGCCATAGGTTTTGGAATAGGAAAGTCACTCAAAGCAGCATTGGAAAAGCTTAGCCTTTCGGCTGTGTCCAAAATAAAGGAGCAGAGACTGAAGTCTGGAAGAACAGTTAGAGAACTCTTTAGTAGTTTAAGTGGGAAGAAATAAGATTCATTACTTTAGGGAAAGACCATGGAATGATGATTAATCCTCAACACCTGTGTGAATTTGTGTCTCCAATCTCTCACAAGAATTAAGTAAAAACTATTCAAGGAATAAGTATTCAGTAACAGAAAGACATGTGATGGGGATAAGGAAAAAGGGAGGAAGGAAGAATAATTCCTAGACCTTTATGTCCAAGGAAGCCAGAGCTGGTTGGAAAGGCCCTGCAGGGAGGAGAAGACGATCTTGAAAACACCTTCACATTGTTTCTAGATCTGGCCTTGTCTTTGAGCTGAGAAAACTCAATTTGAGTTCGGATATACTTTTCCATGTTTTGTTCATTCTTTAGGACAAAGAGAACACTGTTCCGTTGCACACGAGCCACCTCATGTCTACTATTAGACCACACACTCTGGTCCTCACATTCTGGTTGCTCTTTAAGAAGATCTGAATACTATAGAGAACAGACTAGGGGTTACCAGTGGGGAGAGTGAGGGGAGAGCCAAGATATGTTAACAGGTGCAAATTACTATGCGTAAAATACATAAGCTACAAGGCTGTATTGTATAGCACAGGGAATACAGCCAATATTTTGTAATAACTTTAAATGGAATACAATCTATAAAAATTTTGAATCACTGTTATACACCTGAAACTAATATAATATTGTAAATCCACTATACTTCAATTAAAAATTTTTTAAAAAAGAAGATCTGAAAATGTAGCAGACCGTGGGTCCTAGAACCAGAGCAACAGGGTTCAGATTCAGTTGTCAACCCTTGGACAAGTTATCTAAATGCTCTATGCTCCAGTTTCCTTATTTGTAGACTTGTGATGATAATAGTAGCGCCAATGACATAGAGCTTTTGTGAGCTAAAACATGTAAAGTGCTCAGAGGAGTACCTGGTACAAAGAGAATACTCAGAAAACTTAGTTGTTACTCTTAATGCTACCGTTGCTACTCTTCATCACATTGCTAGCACCTAGCATAGTACTCAGTGCATGCTCACTATTACTCATTAATATTAATGAAAAAAAATATGGCCTTCATTTATGTTCTGGGTTATAAAGAAGTATTCTAGTAAGCCACTTATTGGTCAGCTTCCATAATGTCAGGAGTCCGCTTTGGATAGGGGAATAGCTTCAACAGCTTTCCTATGAGGTTACCAGCTCACTTTCTTTCCCATGAGTGACTCAGTTTGCTAGCCCACGGGTACATCATCATCATTATTACACCATCATCCTAGTTATCATATAATGAACACTCGCAAGGTACCAGATATTTCTGTTTGATGCAAATAGTAATGTGTGCCAGACACTGTTCTAGGGCCTAGGAATGTAACAGTGAACAAAACCCTTTTCTTTTCCCTCTAGGAGTCAGTACTTTTTTTTTTTTTATTGAGGCATAGTTGATGTACAATATTTTGTAGGTTTCAGCATAGAGATTCAAAAAATTTTAAAGGTTATATTCCATTTATTTATTTATTAAATTATTTATTTATTCCATATTCCATTTATACTTATAAATGGAATATGGAATAAATAAATAATTAAATGGAATATGGAATTAATAACTTATAAATGGAAGTTTATAAAAAACTTATAATGGAATATGGAATAAATAAATAATTAAATGGAATATGGAATAAATAAATAATTAAATTAAATTATTTATTTATTCCATATTCCATTTATACTTATAAAATATTGGCTATATTCCCTGTGTTATTCAATATATCCTTGTAGCTTATTTATTTTATACATAGTAGTTTGTACCTCTTAACCGCTTACCCTTATCTTGCCTCTCCTCCTCTCCCTCTCCCCACTGGTAACCACTAGTTTGTCCTCTATATCTGGGAGTCTGTTTCTTTTTTGTTATATTCACTGGTTTGTTGTGTTTTTTAGATTCCACATATAAGTGACATCATCCTGTATTTGTCTTTCTCTGTCTGACTTATTTCACTTAGCATAATACACTCTAAGTATATCCCTGTTGTGAAGTTAGTACTTTATAAATGTAATTTCATTTAATCTTCCCCAAAGTGCTGATGCGTTATCACTCCCCTTTTATTTATGAGAAGTTTGAGGCTCAGCATAGCTATTAATACATGTGAAAAATCATACAACTATTAGGTGGCCGATGTAGGATATTACTCCAGGTCTGTCTTCAAAGTGTGTTTTCTTTCCAATAAGCTTCACAGCTTCTTAAACATCCTGAATCTATAAAGTAACAAATATTATTTTGTAATTGCTTATGTTGAGTGAAAGCATCTTTATTAGAAGTTCTGTCAAATTGACATTTCTGAGAAAGATTTAATATAAAACTGGGCTAAAGGGTTGATCTAGATAGAATTCTAATAAAACAGTTCTAGACATCTCTTAGCAAGTATTTTTATCAATATATAAGCATTTAGGTATTACTGAATATGAAAGTGGGGTCAGGTTGTTTTAGTTGTGATGGAAAGCCAACACAAAGAAGCTTCAGCAAAAAGCAAGGGACCTTACTGGTTCATATAACTCAACCATAGGAGAGGTTGATGGATTCAGGTGTGTCTGGATCCAGGTACTCAGAGAATATCAGCAAGGCTTGTCTTGTTCTCTCTAGTTCTAAGCTTTCCTTTCTCCCCTATTGGCTTCAGTTTCAGGCAGGAAACTCTTCCTGTGGTTGACTTGTTCTTTCAACTTCCAGTCCCATGGAAATGAGCACCTCTTTCCTTATGGCTCTGGTCAAGCTCCTGAGGAAGACTCTGTTTGAACCAGCTTGGGTCATGTGTCCACCAGGTATAGGGGAGAGGAACACTCTGATTCTAGATCGTGTGCATGCTTGAACTTTATGGGCTGAAGTGGATTTTTATGGAAAGCTAGAGATCTAAACATTCCCCAAAGAAAGGGACGCTGGAACAACCAATATAGTCAGGAAAGTTCAAAGCTACACAGGACAGAGAATAAGCAGAGAGTGACAAAGAGTCCAGTGAAAATCACCAAAAGAAAGCTGCAGTTAATCACAGGAATAAAAGATAATGTAGTCACTCTGGTAATTTCACCATTTTGCCACAAGGTTTAAATTACTGATCTGAAACGTAAAACTGGAAAATGTATGTGGAATTAGCATTTTTACTAGAGTGATAAATAAATGCTGGAAATAATCCTTCAAATGTAAACATATGCTCCATCTGGGTTAGGCCATAAAACAGTTGCACTAAAAGAATATTTTTCTTTGCATGCTGCTAGAAACTTGCACCCTTGCAAATTTTCAATCTTCCCCAAAGCAAATCCTCTTCTTGTATAAATTTATGATAGAAGTGAAGAAAGCATCCAGGTGATAAATTCTATGCACCCTCTAAACTCATGCTTTTTCTTTTAATTTCCCTATTTTTCCATTTCCCTCTCTCTGAGCTTTCCTCCATCTCTTCCATTCTTCTCTCCTGCCATATACCAATGTATTTGTCAATAACGCTTGACCTGTTTAATTGTTCATAAGCCCCTGCCATCATGCAACATAGAACAGAGCGAAAGAGTCGCCCTAGAAAGATTTCCAATAAAAGGCTGTATCAAGGTAAGATTTTGCTAGAGAACGGGTACCTTTCCTGATGACATAGTTTTCTCACATGTGGAGGAGAAAAGAAAGAAAAAGGACTAACAATTCTGAGCGTTTCCTATGCACTAAACCCTGTGTGAAGTAGGTTTGTCTATATTCTCTTACTGAAGTCACCCTTGTTTCAGCTTCCATGAGCCAGCTATAATCACCATCTTATAAACAAGGAAACTGGTCTAGAAAGGGCAAAATAACTCAGCCCAAGTCACCCAGAGAACAAAACCCAAAACTTTAACGATGTCTACCTGATTCCAGAACCACTGTGTTTTCCAAGTCCAGTAACTATGTGATTTTTATGTCCTGATACCGCATCCTCTCCATTCTTTCTCCTACATAGTTCTTTAACTTCCAGTTCAATGTCATCTACAGTAGTCTACTTTAGCCTATCATCAGCTTCCTCCTGGACTAAAGCAACAGCCTCTCAGCTAATCTCCTTGACTCCTTCCTTGGTCTCCTCCATTCCATCCTCCACCTTGCCTAGTGAACATTCTAGAGACAGATCTCATACGATCCACTTTCGTTAAAATCCTTAAAAGGCTCCCAACACCCTTAGGGTCAATTCCAAAGTTTTCAGCATGATCTCATCTTCACCTACCTCCTTAGCTCCATCTTTCATTCCTCTCATTTTGTGTTCTAGCTGTATTGAATATTTTCTAGGTCCTCAGATATGACACACTCATTTTGCCCACCAGCCTTTGTGCTTGCTGTTTCCTCTACCATTGTCTCTTTACTTTGTTGACTCTTATTACCCCTCAGGACATATGTAATTTATTATTTTTTTCGTTGCCTCTGGGAAGCTTTTGCTGACCTCCTAGATTCTGTTAGCACCGTGCATTCCCTTAGCATCGCATGTCTCTCTGGATGGAGCATTTATCACATCAGAGACTGTTGTATGCCCAGGGAGGGCAGGCGTCATGGCAGTCTTGCCTACCAGTGACTACCTAATACTCAGTGTGGTGACTGGCACTTCACAGTAGGCACTCATTTTATATTTTTCAAATGCTCAGTGAATTCAAATTATGCTCCTTGACTGTGAGTCTCCCTGAGTCCCTCTAAGTAGATGGGAAGTATCATATCATTTGATATAATACTAAATGAACTAAATGAATAATGAAGAGCTATATCGCATAGTTATATGGTATATAGTTAAACAGTTTGTACAATTACTTATTCACTCTTCCGGTAACACAGCATTTTTTTAGATTATATGACATACATAATGCTGTGCCCTGTACTGAGGATATAAAGAAATCATTTCTCCAGGATCCAACAATCTATTATTTAGGGATGTAGGACACACACACAAAGTATTTACCAAAACGGGAGACATTATAATAATTGCTTTGGAAGGCCAAAGCAGAGGAAGATCAATATTAGCTGGCATGTCAGGGAGTCTGAATGAAAGAAATGGGCCTGGATAAGTAGTTAGGATTGGAGAATCAGAAGGGATTGGGGAAGGTATTCTGGGTGAGGAAAGAGCATGATCAACAACGGTTATAGATGGGAAGTGAGTTAGCTGGAGTGAAGAGTGTGTATAGAGAAATGAGAGGCAGGATTAGACAGATTGGAGGGGGTTTGATTTTATAGAGTCATGAAGCCAAACTGAGGGCTTTGCACTTTACGCTGTAGAAGGCAGTTAAGAATTCTCTTCATGTGGATGTGACATAAAAATATTAATATTTTTGAAAGATGAAATCTTTCCTGAGTCTTTCAGAAAGGCCAAGGTGTTTCTTGTTCTAAGTTCCTACTGATTCTGATGATCATTTTGTAATTGTTGGGTTAGTATTCTTATTTCCCAGTAGACTGGTAACTTCATTGAGTAAAGAAGGATGCAATTTTGTTTCACATCCCCAGTGTCAAGCACATTGCCTGGTACATAGTCAGCATACAATACATACTTACTGAGTGACTCAATGATGAAATGAATTAGTTATCAATCAGGCATCAAGGGGTAATATTTGAAAGTAGGAGAGAAAAGATACAGGAGATTAGTAGGTTAATGACAATAAACTAGGCATGATAGCGTAAATGATTGGAGTGGCTCCACAGGCACCTATGTGAGAGATGTTTGGAAGAACTGATTATACCATATGGTTTATGGTAGCCCGAAATGGAGATCCACCAAGGCAGCTAGAGAAACAGGACAAGATCTTGATTGAGATGTCGGGGTTAATCATTCAAATAAAAGCTTTTGCAAGAATGAGGCACGGTTTCTAATGATTCTTATTTGGGCCCTTATCAAAATTTTACAGCAGAACAATCAAAGCAGTGTTATGTAATTAATATAGAAGGGGATATATAAAAAAAATCTTCAGGACATAATGTTAAATAGAATCTACTGAAAAGTTACATCCCAAATACTGATTTTTTTGCCTATGGCCATCGCAGTTATAAGAGATTTTGGCTTTGCTTTTGCCTATCTGAATTTTTTCATTTCTCTGAAAAACCATAAATACCTCTCATGTGGTAGTTATGATGAATGCTGATACCATTATAAAACTGTTACAGGGATAATTCAGTACACTCTCTACGTTTTCTGAAATTGCCTTATCTATTAAGGCAAGATTCCAATTTGGGAGCCACATATACATACGAGAACAAAACCATCTATTTGTGAAATGTGAAGATGAAAAACATGCCAAACTATCTATTCTTATGACCCCCAAGCTCCTTTACTTTACAATATTATTTTCAATTACATCCTCAAGTGGCACTTTTATTTTATAATTTAAAAGAGCACACTGGATAATATATAAACCTGAGAGTAGCTTTACTACATCCTAGTCAACGGAAATAAATCCTGCCCCTTTCCACTCTAGTGTACGTATCTTGCAAATCTCCGTCAACTGCATGGAGGCATTATGCATATGAGAAGTGGCAATTTTTTTTTTATTACCACTTGGTTGGAGCTCATGCAGGCTTTCTCTGCATACTGGTTTCAGCATACAGTGTGTAAAATGGAATCTTTCCAAATCCCATCCTCTCTGCTTAAGTGTGGGCCTGCCTGTTGCTCACCCTGCAGTTTCTCCTTGGTTTCCGAACATCCTCCCACTGGTCCCTGGTAGAGCAGCTCCAGAGAACAGTGCCCTGCCATCAGTTTAGCGAATAGCTGGATTTCCTAGGCAGACCTTTTGGTTGTGAGTAACTGTGTGAACTCCAGTGACTCACACACTCATGTGCACACAGGGGCTCTCCATCCTGCATTTGTTTTTCACTTCCTGTGGTGTTTAAGTCATAAAGAGAAGACTTTTCCCCATTTTCTAAACACAAAACAACCTGCTTGGGGCAGCGCTCGCAAGTCCTCTTGTAGGTTTCTGTTTTCCTTGTCCCCGCTGATCCCTCTGGCTTTCAACCAAGGTTTAACCGTAATACTCTCATCAGAGACCTTAAAGAATAAAGGTTTCCAGCATGGGTACACTATATTAATAAATGAAACCCAACCTTTTAAAAATTACATGGTCAGAAAAACCCATTAGGCTGTAAAAGAGTTGAAGTGAACGTTAGATTTTAATATCTACTGCTGCTTAGATTTTTCTGAACTGAAAAATCCCCGGTGAGCACTTAAAACTTCATTACTCCACTGAAAGGTTGTGAAAGGCTATTCAAAGGTTTTCAGTTTTGTTGAAGTCTAGAGGTTATTACAGCTGGAAAGAATACAAACCCTAATATTACAAGAAATGAAAGGAATGAAATTATGTTCTCATCTTCCCTGCAGTTTAATCCAGGTCTATTAGATTCATTGGTAAAAATTAGGGCAGGTTGAAAATTTTCTACAGGTTTGATGAAAAATAATATTTGGACATTATGAAAAGTATCGCTGTCTGCATCACACTCAAAGAAATGCTTTATCTCCCAGTCTTCTGGTCCGAAGTTATTTCAAGACCGGCCTCTGCTTGAAGCCCCTTAAACAGCTTCAAAACTCACATTAAAAACTTAGAGCAAAAAAAAAAAAAAAAACTTAGAGCAAAGCTGTGAATCCTATCCCAAAAGCCAACGTATGAAATGAAACCTGCAACTCAAATTCATAAATACGAAAACTTGGGGGTTATGTTCTTTTTCCATGACTTTTTAAAAAAGTATCCTATTTTTTTAATGGAAGGAATTTGTCTTAATTTCCTTTTACTTTGCCAAAATTGGTACTGATATATTTAACCAAGTAGTATTAGATGCTTTGTACCTCCCTTATTCTTCTTTCAAAGACCTTTGTGACTCTCTCCAGTCCGTGTCTGTGCTGCGGAGTGGCTTTGAGCTTAATATAACATTATTCTCCATATGTCCTTCTAACCATTCATCCACCTGCCCATCTATCTATCTGTCCAGCAAACATGCCTGGCACTGTGCTGGGTGCTAGGGAGCCAGGAAAAGATTGCTGGCTGTTTTGAGGTGGACAAGTTAACAAATTGTAGCATAAAATGGAGTGACAAGTGCTATGCTGGAGGTGTGTTTAAGGAGCACTAAGCTCTCACAGGAAGAGCCTAGCTTTACTACCTAAGAGGAAGGTTTATTTGAGAAGAAGACATTTGGGGGTAGGGGTTCAAAGGATGAGTCATGGAGGAAATGGGAAAAAGGGAACACCGTAAAGGCAGTTTTATACTTGGAAAGGCACGGTGGGATATAAAAGCAGAGCATCTAAATCAGGTTCAGAATGGGTGAGTGTGGAGGCTTGGCATAAGATGAATCTAAAAAAGTGGTCTGGAATGAATGGTGAAAGCTATTGTTGAAAGGTGTATTGGATTTGGTTAGGGAATTTTATGGTTTTTTTTTCTAATTGCAAAAATATTGATACAAACTTACTGTAAAAATTGAAAATTTAGAAAAGTATAAAGGGAAAAGAATTTTAAATCGTTCATAATCTCATCATGTGGTAGAAATCATTGCTAATATTTTGATGTGTTGTGTTTATTTCCAGTCTTTCTCCCATGCTTTAAAGAATTTTTTTTGTTGAAATCAAATCTTGCACACAATTCTATATATTGTTTTTTTCCCAAATAACATTATAACTAATACGTAATTCTATATTACCCCTTCTTCATAATCGTAATTTCAATGGTTGCATTGTAATCTACTACAGTGAATGAAACTGTTCCTTGGCTGATGGAGTTTTTAAAAAAGTTTTTGACATTATAAACAGTTCTGTAAAGACCATTTTTTGCATAAATATTTTTTCTAATTTTTGGATTATTTTCCTAGGCTTTATTCATCAGAAAATGTAAATGAGGTACTTAGCACAGTAGTTGGCTCAAATATTAACAATTATTATTGTCGAAAGTGGAACCATTGGGTAAAAAATAAGAATAGTTTTAAGGGTCCTGATATACATTATTAATTGTTTTCAAAATTATTTTAATGAATTATTCTTCTGCAAGAGGTAATGTAAATGTCCCTCTTTTATTGTATCTTTACCCACTGTAAATGTTATCACAAAATTGTCAAAAATTAGCTTTGTTAATTTGATAGTGAAACATAGCATACCATCGTTTTAATTTATATTTCTTTGGATACCAGTGATGCCAAATATAAATTCAATGCTTATTGACCGTTTGTGTTTTCTCTTCTGTTTTCATGTTCTTTGACCATTGTTTGTAAAGGATTTGGAAAGTCCTGCTAGAAAACTGGGAGTTTATCCAATTGGCAATGGGGAGTCACTGGCAATGGCGAGCTTTTCAAGTTTTTGCCGTTGCACAAAAATGACCATCACAGAAATATAATTCATTGCTCTTCGATTATTAGCTCCATAATAACACTGTTCACATATGGTTTTAAGAGGCATGGTGATAATAACAACGTGATAAATAATAATAGTAGCTGCTATTTAGTACATGCCTGCTAAGCAACAACATTTTGTAGGCATTTCCAGTATTATTTTAATTAATTCCCATAACACTGTAGGGTAGGTATTATAATCTCAGCACCATAGCTTGAAGTTTGAGTGCCAGTTATTCATCTTTCCTCCATCCCAATTCTATTCATTAGAGAACTAAAACAAGGAATACAGCTATATTGTAATAAAATTTCTGTACAACTCTAAGGATATATCTGGGGTTTGCCATATGATATATTTAAATGCGCAACCCTAGCGTATCTAAAATATGAACTATTTGTACTCTGTTTATACATAGCTACACAAATTGATTTCAAAAATATCATTATTATTGAACCTATTTATAGAGTGATTTAATGGATGACATTTTATGGAAATCTTAGCTAAGTTATATTAAGTAATTAGGCTTGTTTAGGTGTGGAAGCCTCAACAATTTCCCCAGGAAATTTCTTAAAACTCCTCAGTTTTAAGAGAGAGTTTGTGGTATATATCCAATTTTAAAAAAGACTGAAGCATATCTAAATCAAGCAATGAAAAAAAAATGGTGGGGTGTTCACAGTTCTGGCTTTGAATTACAGTTCATTCTTCAGCATCTAATCATTTTTCATTCAAAAATATAGAGGGAGGAGATATGGGGATATATGTATATGTATAGCTGATTCACTTTGTTATAAAGCAGAAACACACCATTGTAAAGCAATTATACTCCAATAAAGATGTTAAAATATATATATATATATATATATATATTGGTTCCTCTTAGGGATTATGAATTGGGTATAGACTTGAAACTTGTCCTCATACAGGAGGAGGTAAGCACAAATGATCTGACAAATTCCATTAGAATTTTAAATGGTAATAAGTGCTTTCAAGGAAACCTGCAGGACATCTAAATGAGCTGTAGAGAAGACAGCTCTGAGGAAGCGGTATTTAGCCTGAGTTCCAAAGGATGAGTTAGAAATAGCCTGACCTATATTAGGGAGAAGGTGTTTGGGGAGAGGTCGTGAGCAGAGAAAAATGTGGAGGGTTTGAGGAACTGAAAGATGAGTGTGGTTGGAACTCAGGCTAGGCGGAGAATGAAAAGGAAGTAGATCATGCAAGACCCTGTGGGATGTTGGCATTTCTGGATTTTACTCTAATGATAAAAGCAAAGAGACATTTATCATTATTATTATCATCATCATCATTAATTAATTTATTTTTAGCAGAGGAGTGAAGAATGCCTCCACTATTTGGTATATATGTAGGTGAAAGAAGTGGTATTTGGCAGGAAATGAGAAAGTGCTTTTATTCTGTTTTAATTACTGTGATCAAACTTCCTAAAAATAATAGGGACCCACGGCTTAACAAAAGTTTTTTCTGTGCTGCTGCAGGAATAAGAGTCCAACTGGTAGTTGACATTTCTGGGAAATTATAATAACAAGAGGGAGGATATTTTACAATTGGGACTTGTCAGGAAAATAGTATTTCTATGATACCTTTATGTGTAGCAGGCTAGGGGGTCTGGACTTGATTCTTCTGGCCATAGGGTGACATTGGAGGTTTGTAGGCAGAAAGTGACGTGATCCGATGTGTTCTAGTGAGGTGATTGGAGGCAGTGAGGGACTGGATTGCAGAAGAATGAGACAGCAGTTAGGAGTTTACTTTAGGCGTCCAGGCAAGAGATGATGAGATTTGGCTAAGACACTGGGGTGGGTTTCATTTACATGTTCCTGAGCGAATGTGTATTCTTCTCACACATGGTCATAAGTATCGGGAAAATGTTACTATTTATGTATGGTTAGGGCAGATCTACAAAGAATCTGAATAAACGCTCCTTTTCCAAGAAGCTGGGTGGCATATGGATCACTCTTGTCTGCGAATTTTTATACTTTATTAATTGTGTCAGCAAGTATAAATCAAGCCCCAATTACCTATACCAATGGATACTGGAGTCATAATTGTTTACCTGAAACAAGGTAGGGGTAATTATGCTATTAATGCCATTTGTACAACGAAAGTCAAAGTTCTCAGCAGCAGCAGCTTCTGTATGACTGCCAAAGAGTCTTCAGTTTTTGACAGGGCAGACTTCAAGTGTGGGTAGTCAACCACACACCCTGAGGGGTAGAAAGGAGGTATCTTTTGCAAGCAGAGCCATATGTCTGGAAGGTTGATGTCTGGAACACCATCCTCAGTGATTCTCTTATAACTTTGCTCTAAGCATTGCATTTCCTCTATGGTCCTTTGAGAATGGGAATTTATCTGGTGGGGAAAATCACTGGGTTGTGTCTATAGCACAGAAATACAGTGAGTTAATTAGGTTGCTTTTCTTGCTTGCTTTGGAGACACTGATTGTGACTGTATTGCTATGGGATAGGGGACAGGGAGAATTGGTACAGAGAAGAAAGGGGACACTGAAATAAAGTGACTGATATAGAGAAAGGAAGAAGTAGGAATTCGGGGGGGAAATGCTGTCAGCTCATCCATAGTTTTCACTAGGTCTGGCCCTGGTAACTAAGTTAATCAATATTGTATATGTTGTAACTCAGATCATCTCAGATTTAGAAAGGATATTAAATATCACTTTATCCAAACCTCATCTATTACATGAGAATTACTTACAACACTCCTAACAAGTGACCATGTACCTTTTCCTTGAATATTTCAGGTGACATGCATCCCTTGACTTCCCCAGGCAACCTGTTCCCACTGAGGCCAAGACTGGAATTTCCTTATAAGTTGTTCCTTATGAGGAGCCCAGATTTGTGTTCTTGAAATTTGTTTTGACTTCCAGACCCACACTTTCTTCAATTATTCATATTTGTATTTTCTTTTTTTCTCCCTCCTTCCCTTTTTCCCTCTTTACCTTTCTCCATCCTTCCTTCAAAAAAGCACCAAGCATTGGGCACAGAACAAGTTTAATTTTTCCTACATGCAATCCAAGTATTAAAGACATATCATCACAGCCTCTCAAGTCCTCTCAAGAGTTGAACTCCTTGTTTTCTTTGTTTTTCAATCACAGTCAAATTACTTTAAATTTCGTATTATAAATGCAATCTACTGCTTGTGCCTATATTTCACAGTAGGGTGGCAGATTGGCTAAAAGCATTCAGTAGGGGAATATTAATTTCAACCCAAACAAGATAAAGTGTATGCTCTTGCGAGTTTCCTTTGCCTCCCAAGTATTTGATTATGCTCCACAGGTGATAGAAAACTTGTTTTGATAGCTTCTTACAGAAAATAACTACACCTCAGTTGCAAGTTATTGGAATCCCAATTATAAGTTGTTCCTTTGATAACACGACATTTTTGCCTTTTTCAGATTATCTGCTTCTCAGGGATATTACTATAAGAAAATAAGTAACTTTGTTGTGATTGTATAGATTTTCTTTCACCAGAATGATAACTTTAAAGGTACCAAACAAATTAATGGTCTTATGAGCTGGATGTTCTCTGCTGGATTGCTTGCCACATAAAATACCCTTCTCCCAAACTTTCGGGACCTAAAAGTGTATGCACACTCAAACTCTCTCTACAGATGTTTATGAACAAATCATATGCTTGAGGTGACTTCTAAAGTGTCAGATGCTTCACTCTGAGGCCTGGGTCAACTCATCTAGCATATTTAGAAATCCTACTAATAGCAAATGTGTTTTTGCTTTGAAATTAAATGCCAATCATATGCCAGACCAATCATATGCCAATGCCAAACGTATAAAGTTCCAATTTCCACAACTTTGTAGCTATTTCTCTTCTCACTTGACTTTCATTTTATATAAGCTTTCTTAAATTTTATGATTAATTTACTGTGCATATTCTCACAACTTAGTTTTCTCTCTCTTTGACATCAGAAGGCCTTCCTCTCACTGATAGCCAATTTACTAAATAACATTTCTTTCCACCTGCAAAACTCACTTCATTCTATAACTTTTCTAGACTGAACTTGATCCTGTCCAGAAAACTTGATCCTGTCCTCTATTGCCAGAGGCAAGGAGAGGCAAAAACAGAAAAAATAAAAAAATAAAATAATCATAATTGATCCAAACATCATATAAATATGTAATGACTTTATATACACTATCTCATTTGCCAGAGATTGTCTAGGGAGGCTGCGTGAATCTGTCACAGCCAGTGAGACACAGAGTGAAATCAGCTAGGAGCTGTCTGAGAGAGCTTATGCTGCTGGTAAAATGCTGGACCAGTAAGAGAGGCTTTTTTTCTTCCTCTTTTCCTTCCTTTATCTTGTGGTGCTATAGTATAAGAATGTGACGCTTCAAGTTTCAGTGGCCATCCTTTAGCCATAATGGAGCTACTGCTAATGATACACAGTTGACGGCAGGAGAGAAAAGCAGAAAGAACCTGCTTCCTGGTGACATCATGAAGGTGCTGTATCTGCTAGCTCTTGTTACTCCAAAAATATTGCTTAAAACAATAACCATTTATTTAGCTCAAGATTCTATAGGTGGCAGTTTGGGCTGGCTGAGCCGGGTGGGTCTTCAGGACTCAGCTGGTCTGATTCGTGCATCCATGGTCAGCTGCCAGGTCAGTTGAGAGTTGGTTGGTAGGCAGGGGTGGGGAGAGTACACAGCTAGAATGGCCCGTTTCTACTCACATAGTCTCTCACCTCCTGTAAGTTAGTCCAGGAATATTACGGTTAGTTGGAGTACAAGAGTAAAAGTGGAAGTGCATAAAGTCTCCTGAAGCCTAGTCTCAAAACTTGTCCAACAATTCTTCTGCTGCATTCTATTAGTTCAAGAAAGTGACAAGGCAATTCAGACTCAAGAGGTGGTAAAGGCTCAGTCTCTTGGAAGGAGCTACAAAGAATTATACGCATTTTTCCATCTGCCACAAATACCAAATCAACGCTGGGACCACTCACCTTTGGACCAATGCATATCTTTATGGGTTAAACTACCACGAGGCAGTTTTTCTGTTATTTTCTACCAACATATTCTAACGGATCCAAACTGTCCTCCACCATTCCAGCAGCTGACTCTTAAGCTGAAGAAGTAGCCTTCACTCTAGACAAAATTACAAGTTAAACTCTTTAATTTTCAGAACAAAAACACCCTGCATACTACTTGGAGGGCTGATATACTGAGAAAATTATCCTCCTTTCAATCAACACCACAGAAAATTTGCATTTCTGGGGAGTGTGAGTGATTTCCACTTTTAATTGTCTTCCACACAGTTCTTGTCAAAGATGAGCTGAGACAGTCAGCATCCCACAGGGATTACCTGTTATATCTTCTTCTTCTAGATTCTGTAAGCCTCAATTTATTCTGCCTTGCTTTCCAGGTAGCTGTTTGCATGTTGGTCTCTCCCATTAGGTAGCAAGGAGTAGGGTGGCCAAAACTGTGTTACATTCATTCTTCCTCCATCACTCCCTGTTCCTGGCACGTTTCCTTCCCCATCTTCAGCACTCACGGCTCCCTCTGGCAAGTAGCAGGTACTCAGAGTTTTGTTGAATTGAATAATAGGATAAATGCTGATAATACCATATTAAAGACTCTAGCGAGTCATTGGTGTTAAAATGTATCTACTCTTAAAATTCAAGGTAAAGGGGTTGTAAGTAAAGTATATCTCACTCTGAGTTTGTAGTAACCGTGTTTCTAGTGTCTGTAAACTTGATGCTTTAACATCTGTCCTGCAGGCATATGTTGGACGTGCCTTATTCTGGACAACCTGATAATAAGTCTGTGTCAGTTTGCCTTGACCTCCTGACTTCCTGGTCAACCCCCCACCTCCTCCTCCAGAGAAATTCTCCTCCTGGGGACGTGCTTTTCAAATATAAACCAAACAATCCGGAGTGCACGCCCACAACCGCCTTCCTTTTTGGGCTCTTAGTCTCTGAGCCACTATCTACCGGCCCTAATCACCCCAGAGGAAGGTACCAGGTAACCAGGAACAGCCGCCATGCTCCAGAACCCACTGAAAATATTTCAAACTAGCCAATCCTAAACCTGCTTACTCTGCCTTGTCTTTTCCTTCCCACAACAAAAGCTCATGCTCATCATTCTCGCCTCTCTGCCTTATAACCCACACCAAGCCTTCCTCATATGGCCTTCCACAGTGTGATGTGTACTCCCTCTTTTGGGATCTGTGAGTCTAATAAGATATCTTTTCAATGACAATCATCTCCTGCTCTGTTGGCCTCATAATGCTTATATTATAATAATACCTACTGAAACAGAGTTGATTGTTCCATACCTGATCAATATCCAGCCAGAGTCTGAAGTGGAGAAATAAAGGTTTTCTTTTTCCTTAAGAGGACTGGAAACAGAAAAAAAAAGTTTAAGGAAAATAGAATTTATGGGCTCTTAGAAGAAGAAGAAAAAACAATGTCAGCAAAATGAGAACTGGATAAGGGCTCTACGCACTTGGAGTGAGAAAGTGGAAACACAAAAGGGAACAAAAAGGAGCAGGGGAAAATATAAAGCTACTCTGACCATTTTGCCACTGTGTCTTAAAATACTTGCTGAATATGTGAATTGGGGCTTGGAGGAGCTTGTTTTCTGTATTTCTCCTTCCTGAGCTTCAAAAAATCCCACAGTAATTCCCATGGCAGCCACGGCTGAGAACCAGTATACTAGAGTCTTCCTATTCAAAGAGGGATCCTTGGGCCAGCAAGGTTGGGCAACACCTTGGGGACGTGGTGTCCTATTGCCAGCTTGCACAGGCTTCAAAAAGCCAATTGTACACATCTCTTTCCAACATCACCTTCACTGGCATGATGCTGACAGCTTGAAATAGGCCATGGTGGGCGTAATTATACCATGGGAATTGGAAAATGCCCTTCTGATCCCTGGCCCCAGAGCCAGCTGTTAAATATTTACCAGCATTCCACTTCTTAGGGGCTTGTAAAAAATGCAGCACCTCCAGCTCCATCCCAAATCTACAGAATTAAATGAACATTTTAACAAAATCCCCAGGTAATCCACATGCATATTGAAGTTAGAGAAGCACTGATAAAGTCCAAATTCTTGACACAGCTTTCAAGGCCCTTCAAAATGCAGCTTCATATCCTCCTACTACCCATTTCCAGACACATGAAATCCCCCTCACTAAACGCCCTCCAAAATCCTGGATTCTCACAACTCTCCATGCTTTTCCCTTAGCCTGGGAAACCCATTTCTTTCTTTGCTTTCACTGCTAAAATCAAATACCATCTCTTCCAACTGTGCAGGCAGAAATAATGATTCTGGTTTTTTTGCTCCCTAACTTGTCACATAGCACTCTCTCAGGGTAATTCTTTTATTTTATTGTCCTATTCCATTTACAAATCAGTCTCTGTGACTTGCAAGATCCCCCAAAGGCAGGCACTGTGACTTCATCTCTGAATCCCTACAAACCAGCACATAGTAGGTGCTCAGCAAATATTTGTTAAATCTCTAAATTGCTTCATCAAAGAGATGTAATCTAAAAGTTTTGAAATTCTAGTCAGTTCTGATAACATATGCATCTAGGACAAATGTGCAAACCTCAGGAACAGGCATAAATGACAAAAATAAAAAGGGCTTTTCTGCTACAATTTGTTCCTAAGTACTTAGGAATAACTGAAAACTAAAGGCCGTTTCTGCTTGTTTTGTTGAATAATACATCTGCAAACTAGAAAACTGCATGTCTATCTTATTTACCAGCACAAACGCCCATTTGCTCACACACAGAGCTGTTTGCAAGCAAATTTTGTTCCCATGCAAAACAAATGTAGATTTGGCATTAAACAAGTGCCAATTATTTCGTGACTGTGGAAGGGAAAGGAAGGGTGATTTAACAGAGACTCTGGACTAGGAAGCAGAGAAGGCGGCCTAGCTCAGCTGCATGGGGCTTTCTCATCACACGGAGTGAATGTTTAATCTGCTTAATTGGGTGGGCATTCATTGCCGATGAGCAGGGACCCAGTGTTCCATGTCATTTTCTTTCTCTACGAGATGGCTGCTATGACCTTCAGCAGTCTCCTCTGCTTGCTGCTGGAAAATAGGAAGCTAATTTGGGCTTGTTCTCATGTTTCTTTCATGCGGTGGAGAGAATTCGTTTGATAAGCCCTATGTCAGTTTTTATTGTGAGGCCTGATTACTGTGATTAATTTCAACACAACTAGTTACCGTTTATTAAGGACCCACTAGGTGCCAGGCGCTAAACAGAGAAGCTTCGAGCGCCCTGTCTCGGGGAAGTTTTAACCCTCACCACGACCCCGTAAGTGACGTTGTATTGGCCTTTTCTGAGGATCAGGAAACTTGAGGTTTGGTGTTGAGTCACGTACTGGCGAGTGGCACAGACCGAACGGTGCATCAAGTCTGTTGGCTCTAACCAACCCTGGCATCTTATTCTTTCCACTGTGCTGTGGTCCCTCAATTTAATGAAAACTACCTAATTAATCATTTTCACAGCTTGACCATGTCAGCAACTGTTCTGGAGAAGAACTTTATTCCTTCCTTTTGGCTGTCTTAGTGGAAAGAAGCAAAGTCTACTTTTCTGGCAACTCTACCTGCCTTTTTCCTCCTGCCCTCTTCTCTCCACACCCACCCCATTCCCAGGAGTTTGGGGTCTCCTGGGCTCCCACTTCACTTCCCAATGCAATCCTGCAGCCTTCTGTTCTGGGCATGTTCTGCCTCTTCCTTGAGTCCCCAGCTTGCACTCCCTGCTTATACAAAGCTCCCTTCCTTCCTCCCTGCCCCTGCCACACACGAAGACACTGAACACTTAACTTGTCTCCAGTCTCATACTCCAAGCATTCCAAGCCACAACAGCAAAAATGATGAACTATTTCCTGCTCAGGTCCTCACGAGTTTCAAATGACTTACATTTAGTTCTGCAAAGAGTTATACATTCAGCAAAAGTGTACTGTGTGCCATTGGGTGTCAGGTACTGTTACAGGCTCTGGATATTCAGCAGTCAACAGCACAGAAGGTCCCTGCCCTCATGGAGCTTATTTGAGTACCTGCTGTACAGCGAGCACTGTTCTGTGATCTGAAGGTACAAATAAGACGAAGGCTTAGCATGTGTACTTGGGGGTTCACAGATAACTGAAAAAACATAGTTTAACTTCCACCGGAGGAAATTATATACAGTGTTTATTGAGCATTTATTATGTATCAGTTACATTTCTAGGCCCTTTCTAGATATTATATTAACTACATTTCATAACTTACCCCATAGCATCGGCTGCTAGCATTACCCTAATTTTGAAAAGGAGGAAATTTGTGACAGAGAGAAGTAAAGTAACTTGTCTACAGCCCCACAGCTAATGAATGGTGGAGATAAGATTAAGAAGAGGAAATCTGAATGTGGAGTTGAAGCTCTTCATTCCACCAAGAATCTCTCTCAAAGAAAATATCTAATGTGGAAAACCTTTCACGAGTAAAGATGTGTATGTAGGTGTATTTATAAGGGCGGGAATCTGGGGGTCACCAGCATGTCTAACCACAGAAGAATGTTAAGGGGATGGTAGTACACTGAAATCCTGAGCAATTTCAGTGATCATTCGGGAACTCAGTAACAGCCGCGCCATTCTCCCCAGTGCAGCACCTGTAGGAACCTGGCAGTATCTCCTCGAGGCAGAGTAGCGCCAGATGCCTAGATTCTTATAATATTTTTCTGCTCCTGCTTTCATTCTTTCTGCAGTCTCAGCTATTTTTCCATTCTTATTTTTTTTCTTATAGATAAACATTCCCGCAGATATATATATATAAACTATATGTAATTTGAGATGTTCAAAACACAAAGCTGAACATAACTGGTGGCACTGTAAATCTTGGAATCACAAAGAACCATCTAAGGTACCAGAGCAAGATAGCTTCTGGGACCTTTCCTCCACTTAATTACGTGGGTTTCCATAGCAATGGAAAAAAGGAGCAGAAAAGAGAAGGTAGAAGACTCTGGTATTGGGATTTACGTAGTCTCGGTGAAAGTTTCTTTGAGTCAGACTTCAACTGGACATTGCCTTGTTACCAATAGCCCGTATTATCCCATGGATGATGAAGAAAATGAAAAACGGAAGAAAAAGTGAGATTCGTGCTAGTGATACCATAAGATGGAACACGATGGGACTTTCAACAATTTTATTATGGTGACAATATAATAAAATAGTAAATTTTTACTATGTAAAGTCATAAAAGCAGAATAAAAGATTGTATAGGATAAGCTGAAGGCCAGATTTGTGCCTAACCTCTGGCAAATGTATCAGGTTTTATGATAATACATTTTGAACATCACTCAAATTGATAACTTGATCCAAGAGTTCTAACTGGTCTTTTGTTTGCCGGTTTTTCTAACCTTGTTATAAATTTTTGTATCTAAAAATGCCTTTAACTTTATTTTAGAGAAAATTAGGGTATAAATTAATTAACGGAAACATTATTTTTCTATCTCGTACTTCCTTTCGCACATTCTTTGACCTATTCTGGGCTTTAGTGATTTCCCTCTTCTCAGTAGAATTCTGCTTTCTCAGATCTAAAGAATTATTATTTTTTGACAGATAGTAAACCATCAGGAGTTGAGAGGAAGAAAATGCTGAAATTACTTGCCTTTGGTTTCAAGTTTCAGATGAAGTCTAAGTGGGGGAAAGAGGAGTGTGGGAGAGCTGATGTCCTGAAACGGGCAAAAGCTAGAGAGCTGAACCCGGTGTCTGAGTTCTAAGAGCAAAAACCATGGTGTTAGACAGGAATTGGCTGGGGGCTAGAGTCAGAGGTCATGATGGGAATTGCAAAATTGAGAGTCAGGTAGGCAAATTAAGTAAAGAGTAAAAAATAAAGTGAATTCTCAAGGCAGGACCCTGAGAGCCAGACTGAAGGTGCTAGAAAGGCAAAGGCAAGATTTTGTGAGGCTCATTAGGGCTGCAATTGTCTTTGCCTTCACCGAAATGTTTGCCTTTTCCCCATTTCTTGGGGCCTCATGAGCTGGGCACTGTGACTGCGTCTTCCTGTGGCTTTCATAGATTCATCCTTTGGAAGCATTTTAACTTTGGGCCAGTTGTTGATTATACATTATGGTCGTGTACTCTTTGTGTAGTCAGTCCCGTGCCTCAAGGCTTTCAGGGAAAGAGGCTGGAGTATGTAATAACGGACTGATTCTTCTAAACAGGATCCAAGCTAGCTCTTTGTCTCTCCCTTGCCCCTGTGGATGGCACATGAAAGCACACATTGAAAAGAAGCACTTTTCATCCCCAAACTGGCCCCAAGCAATTTCCGTGAAATGGTTGTCACTTTACAACAAATGGGCCCAGCATCACTCATAACATTAATAAAATAATTATGCAAAGTATTTGCTTTTCAAGTCGACTGATAATTTTCTCTTTTCCTTTAGACATCAAAAAGAACTAGTTCCTTGCTTCCCTGGTGGCACAGTGGTTAAGAATCCACCTGCCAATTCAGGGGACACGGGTTCAATCCCTGGACCGGGAAGATCTCACATGCCACAGAGCAACTAAGCCTGTGTGCCACAGCTACCGAGTCTGTGCTCTAGAGCTAGCGAGCCACAACTACTGAACCCGCGAGCCACAACTACTGAAGTCCACGCACCTACAGCCCATGCTCCGCAACAAGAGAAGCCACCGCAAGGAGAAGCCTGAGCACCTCAACAAAGAGTAACCCCTGCTTGCCACAACTAGAGAAAGCCCACTCATAGCAGTGAAGACCCAACACAGCCAAGAATAAATAAATAAAATTAAAAAAAAAAAGTAGCTCCTACTACTGATTTTAAAATGTACCACCCACCAGGTCTCCCTTGGAAATTCTAGCAGTTTATGCATTTTATCCTGTGATGAAAACATCCAACATCTATGTTTGTTTATTCATTCATTTGTTCATGCATTTATTCATATACCTAAGAGACACCACTTAGTGAAAACTGTGATGCAATGGGCACTATATCAGTTTCTTTATAATTTATTAAATACTAAGGAGCTACTACGTGTCAGTCACCATCCTAGTTTCCATAGATCAAAAGACCATCCTGAAAAGTTCATGGGAGAAGAATAAATAAGTTGAATAATGTTAAAGTGGGGACCTAAAAGCAGACATGGACAGTAATTCCTGGAGTCTGAAGAAACCAGGTTTCATAAAGGAGTTTTGAAAGGGTTAGGTGTTGACCAAACTTCTGATAACTAAACAAAAAACAAAGTTTTCAAACTTTAGCAGGGGAGGACCAAAAGATTAAAGAGAACTTGTCCTTAAGCAACTAAGCTGCTATCCCAATAGAAAACTGAAGTCATTCGCTGGAGAAGAAGTGCAGTCAGATAAAAACAGGGGAGGGCTTCCTTGGTGGTGCAGTGGTTGAGAGTCTGCCTGCCAATGCAGGGGACATGGGTTCGTGCCCTGGTCTGGGAAGATCCCACGTGCCGTGAAGCGGCTGGGCCCATGAGCCATGGCTGCTGAGCCTGCACGTCCGGAGCCTGTGCTCCGCAATGGGAGAGGCCACAACAGTGAGAGGCCCGGGTACCGCAAAAAAAAAAAAGCAGAGGAGGTTGAAGACTGGAAGTATAAAATCTACCCACAGAAATGGTCAGGGAAGCAGATTTTTTGAGAAGGGACTCTAGTCACTAAGAAGAGAGTCACTGCCTGTCACTGTCCTATAGCAGGAACCACTGATAACACATGCTATTATCTTAAGGAGCTAATGGATTAACAGAATTCTCATTAGACTATGGCATCTGGGGGCCATTCTAATATCATATCATCTGTCACCTCTTAGCTTCTTAGGAGGAATCCACCACTCAGGGTGGTTTTTAATAGGTGAAAACAACTAAAGGCACCTTCCTTAAGTAGGTAGAATGGAGGTGACATGACATTGCTCAATTTCTATAGACAAATAAAATCCAAGAATATGGAGTTTAGACTGATGATTTTTGTACACAGAAATCTGTTAGTAGGCTGTTAAGGAGAGTCTAGATTAAATGTCTTAAGATCTGAGTAAAAGTTGTGGCAAAGAACATTGGATGGAAGGAATGTGTGAAGACATTTATCAGATATTATGATCAAGGTTTGATGGCGTGTAGGATATAGGTGGCGGGAAGCAAAGGAAGGGTGTTGTTGAGGTTTGCATGGGAGACTTTATAAACTAAAATTTCAGTATTTAGCCCTTCAGGCTGGCCTTGTGCCCTATTAGTCTTAATTAACCGGGTTCATCTGGAGAAGCAGTTCCCCTGCTGTTATGCCACCATGGCCTCTGCTGCTTTCTCCAGCTGACGCCTGCTGCGCTGCCACCTTTTCCCTGCAGCCCCGTTTTGGCCCAGGGAAGAATGTTTAGGCTGCTGGCTCAGTGGCTACTCTAAGACTGCTGTTCAGTGACATGGCAGCACTCTTCCCTTTCTGCCAGGCACCAGCTGCTGCCTTGCTGGGAAAATAAGAACTTAAAATCATTCTTGGCTGCGTCTTCAGTTCCTTCACAGCACTGAACTCATAGACTTTTATATCCAATCCCACCCTCCCCACCCCACCTGCATTTTCTCGACTGATACTATAAGATTGCAACTGCTACCTTCTGGCAAACATGACTTTTCTAGTCTTTGCTTCTTCTTGTCTTTTGCAATGGGTATCTTATTTTGGAAGTTACCAAATGTGTGTTGGGTGCCCATTGGAACCATGCCAGACTTACGTAAGATGCTATGGATACAAAGGTGAATAAGGCATATGCTGATCTTAAGGATCTCCCAGGCTGTTGGGAGAATCAGGGTATTAAGATAGAGTGTAAGTACAACAGTGTGAAGTAGAGGATGGAGGCACTGTGAATAGATGGTATTGGTTGAATAGCAGGGGGGACTGTCTAGAAAAGCTTCCCAGAGTACTAGGCATCCAAGATTGGAGAGGCATCATTGAGACATGGAAATGTTGCTTAGGTAAGAGCATAAGTGGAATGGTGATGCAGGGTCAGTAGGGTAAAAGAATGTATGTTCAGAAACAAGAAATAGTGCTGCTAGGCTAGGGACCAACAAGCAGTTCCATATGTCTCTAATGTAGAGTACAGGTGACTGAGGATGGGGAAAGTTTTAGGAGAATATTGAGGGATAAGTCTAGGGGGAGAGAAAAGTGATAAATCTTTAATAGGCTTGAATATCATGATTTGGAGTTTGGAATTTATCCGTGAGATAACAGGAGGACCTTAACCTTAGCTCATTTAAATAGGGGTGTGATGTGGCCAGATTTGCTTCTTAGAACTTATTTGACTACAGTGTGGGAAGTCAAGATGAGGGCATGGGATTCTGTTAGGAGGCTATGGCAGCCAGCCCAAATAAGAGCTATGGAGAATTACACAAAGGAAGTAGCATTGGGAAAAACATGGAGTGAAGAGGTTTATAAGAAGGTAGATTTAATGAGAGTTGGTGACTGACTGGATTGGGAAAGAAAAGGAGAACAACAGTGTCTCTAGGTTATTTCTTGGGCAATAGAGCTTGACCGTGTCTTTGAAAATAAGTTCCAAAAACTATTCTTAATCTCATCACCACATTAATCCACTGAGACATGAAATTTAACTTCCTTCATACTCCTTGCTTCGAGTCTTGTAGTTTTTGTTTGTTTGTTTGTTTTTGGAATAATGTCCTCTAATAATATTAAGTGTACTTTTGAACACCAAAGGAGATTCTGTCATTGGCAAAAATCAAGCATCCTGATGGGTTTTTACGGATTATCAGTGGCAACAGGAGCCCTTCTTCCTTCACAATTCAGGAAACTCTTCACTGTACAGTGCTTTGAAAAGCACAGCTGTACCCCTTGGGAGTGGATCTTGCTGGTTTTGACACATCTCTGTGGTGAGAAGACAAATAATTCTAAAAGCCTGTTAAATCTTCTCTCCATCAAGACATCTACCAGCTAACTGGATAACTGAGTCAGGATCCTTCTTTTCTTTTCAGTGAAAATGCCATAATTCTTCAAACACTACCTAAATTGCCGCCACATCCATGAAGCCACACCCAGCAACACCAGCAGACTTTGATTTCTTCTCATCTCTCTTAGTGTCGGTCCCATCCATTATGTCCATTTGTTTCATTAATTCAAGGATTTATTGAGCCACTACCATGTTCAGGGCACTGGCATAGTCCTTGGGAATATAGAAGGGAATAAACCAAAGTGCCTGCATTCCTGGAACTTACATTTGGTGGGAGAAGGAAGGCACCGGGCAAGTAAACAAATAAATAAAACAATTTCAGAGACTGGAATGGTATGGAGAAAATAAAAAAGAGAAAGTGTTATTGGTGCTGGAGAGGGCTGGTTAATTTACACTGGTTAATACAGAGGGCCTTGGGACTTCCCTGGTGGTGCAGTTGTTAAGAATCTGCCTGCCAATGCAGGGGACATGGGTTTGATCCCTGGTCGGGGAAGACCCCACGTGCCGCGGAGCAACTAAGCCTGTGCGCCACAACTACTGAGCCTGTGCTCTAGAGCCCACCATCCACAACTACTGAAGCCCACGCACCTAGAGCCTGTGCTCTGCAACAAGGGAAGCCACCGCAATGAGAAGACAGCGCACCACAGCAAAGAGTAGCCCCTGCTTGCCGCAACTAGAGAAAGCCCATGCACAGCAACGAAGACCCAACGCAGCCAAAAAAAACAAAAAACAAAAAAACAAAAAACAGAAGGCCTTATTGAGTCTTGAGTGATCAGAAATAGAAGATAGCTATTCCGTGGCTTAGAGATAGAGCTTTCCGAACAGAAGTCCTAAAGAAGGAACAAGTTTGACTTGTCCAGTGTAGATGAATGCTCCAGTGTGTCTGGAGCATAATTTATATCCAGATGACTTATTTTATTCCCTACTTTTCCATGTTTGCACTCTGTGGGTTTCCAAGCTAATTGGATTATTTGCATACATATTGTTTCTTCTTAAAATCCTATACTCCTCGAGGGCAAGGGTATATCATACACTTCATTTATTTTCCCCACAACCTCTAGCACAATGCTAAGAACATTACTAGGTGCTCAATAAATTCTTGCTAAATTCAATTGAATTTGCAGTAATAGGATCGTTTTTCATAATACACAGAGCAAACAAAAGAAAATCCTACCAAGCAACCCAGTGACACCATACAGAGGTTCAAAAACAGATTATATGTTTCCCCCCAAAGACTTGAAAGACACACTTTCATTTTAGTGATTGTCATCCTCTGATCTGTTAAAGAGCCATATGAGTTTAGGAAGTCATTTTCCGTGACAGCTGTCCACATTTTTGAGAGAGAGGAATTTACCAGCACGTGGCTTTGGTAATTACAAATGATTTCACTTACTGCTGAAAGACAAGAGCAAGAGAGAAAAGAACATTTATTTTCTGTATTCAACACCTAACTCTCTGGGGACAAAGGCAGGAAGGGGGCAGTTTATAGAACCCTGAGTCCGAGGGCAGGTTGTAGAACATTGAGTCCAAGAAGGAGTTGATGAGAGGGACTAAATCTGAACAACAGTAAGCAGAAGGAGAGAAGACATTGATGAATAAGTGGATCCAAGGCCAGAGGAGCTGATAACCCTAGGTTAGCTGAGTCAAAGATAGAATGAAAAATAACGGGAGGCCAAGGAGTGTGGTAAGACCTAAGCAGTCAGGTCTGAATGCCCAGACATTCATCTTGGAAGAAGAGTACCAGACAGTCAGAGTCACAGCATCATTTTTATCCTTATCCTTTGGCAGACGTAAGGATGCACATTCTGCCCAGAACAACTCACAGTACCATGTTTTATTTCATGTTCATAGAAAAGAACAATGCATATAAATGCATAAAAGACCTTTACATAAGAAAGGAAGCTCTACTTTACTCGTAGTCAGAGAGATGCAAACAAAACAATACACCAAGGTACCATTTTTCATCTTTCAGATTGGCAAAAAATTCACTGTTGGCAAGACTGTGGGGAAACACCATTTTTACACATGGCTGGTGGGAGTATAAATTGGCGCAATCCCTATGGGGTGGGGAGAATTTGATATCTATAAAAATTATAAATGTATGTAGACATTGAACCACCTTGGGGAATTCAATCTAGAGCTATATTTACACACAGATAAAATAATGTATGTACAATGTTACCTAGTTATTAAATAGGAGAAATAGAAAACTCCCATATGTCCAATAAACTGTGGTATAGTTATATAATGAAACACTAGGTGGCTGTAAATCAAAGAATCCAAAGACTCTAAATCTCTAAAACAAAAGTAAAATGAAGACTTTTGCTATGCACTGCTGGGAAAGGTCTGCAACAGAAGAGCAAGCCCAGTTGTGTGTTTAATATGTGCCCTTTTCTGCAAGAAAAGAAGAAGAAAGCTAAGAACATGCATTTGTGTTTGCTTATATTTGCATGGGGAGCCTGGAGAAATACACAAGAATTCAATACATGTGGCTGTCTTCTAGAAGAGTAACTGAATGAATAGGGGACTGCAAGACTTTACATTGTGCATTAAAATCATTTGGTTTTTGAAATATATGCAAGAATTACTTAAAGATAATGTAAAGTCTTTGTCCTCTTGGCACTTATAGTCTAGTAGATGAGACAGAAAATAAAGAGACAGTATATAACATAGTGTCTAATAACGATAATTACTAAGAATAAAAAGTAAATTTCTGTAAGGGGATGGATAGTGAAAATAGGTGCTATTTTAGATAAGGGATCAAGGAAGTCCACTCTAAGAAGTCAAGAAGAAAAGAGAAAACTGAATGAAGTTCAAGGGGGCCATGTAGACTACTTGGGAAAGAATGATCTGGGCAGAAGAAGCAGCAGTTGCCAACATCACGCAACAGGACTATGCCTATTACACTAGTGAAGATATAGCTTGGGACTTTTGGAGAGGTAGCCAGGGGCAAGATCGTGTAGGACCTTATGGGTATTGGTCAGCGCTTTGGATTTTGTTCTCTATGTAGTTGGAAGACAGTGAACTTTCCATTGACACCCAGTGCTCTGCCAGTTCTTCTGGTCCCTTCTCTATTCTGGCTCTATTTGCCTTCCACACAGCCATGGTGCCGTGCTCACAGTACAAATGCTCCCTTATCCTCCTGATGCTCCCTCTTGCCAATCTCCATCCTTGAACAACTGTCACTATTCATTTTCTTTTCCCTGGTGGCAGAACAAAAGACACCCAATGAGACAATGAGCCCAATGCTAGGCTCCACCACAAATTCATGTTCTCCAGCCTCCTTTGGGCCTGAGTATAGAGCCACGATTTTTTCACCTTCTATTAATTTCAGATTGCATCCATCACAGCAATGTTTCAGACCTCCTCCACTCTCAGCCATGCCCTCAGTCACCATACATTAGCTGATGACCTTACGTCCTGCTTTAACAAAAATTGAATTCACTGAAGTTCCCTTAATTGAACTTGCAGCTGTCTCCTCTTCCCCTACAAACCCACTCCACCACCTGTTAACCTCCCTTTGTGAATGGCACCATTATTCACTCAGTTACCCAATCAGAACCCTGGGAATCATCCCTGATCATCCCTGATCCCTTCAATGCTTACATTCAAATAGTGCCTTAGCACTGTAGATTCTACCTCCTAAATATATCTTAATGTTAGTCCCTCTCCTCCATTCTTACTTCTTCTGCCACAGATTAGCTCCTCAGCATCTCTTGTCTAGACTATTGCACTATTCCCTGACCCTAATCACTGAACACACACACACACACACAGAATTTCCAATAAATATAACTGCTTATATTCTTCCTTAGCTTAAATATTCCCTCAGTATCTTCAGGATAAAATTAAAATTCCTTGATAAGGAATACAAAGTTCTTTATAACCTGGTCTCTCTTTGCCTGTCTGGGGAAACATTTCTAAACTTCTTTCCACTTCTACTTCCTCATCTGAAAAATGGGGATATTAATAACAGTAACATCATGGAATTTTTTATGGACACAATGTTTGTCTCTCCCCCAAATTCCTATATTAAAACCCTAACCCCCAACATGGTGATTTGGAGGTGGGGCCTTTGGGAGGTAATTAATGTTGGATTAGGTCATGAAGGTGGGACTCTAATGATGGGATTGCTCACTTTATAAGAAAAGGAAAATCTTCCTTTCTCTCCCCAGCTCCCCACCAATGGGAACACGCTGAGAAAAGACCAAGTGAGGACATAGTGAGAAGCTGACCATCTGCAAGCCAGAAAGAGAGCTCTCTCAGGAACTGAGTCAGCAGGTACCTTGATCTTGAACTTCTCGGCTTCCAGAATGGTGAGAAGTAAATGTCTGTTGTTTAAACCTCCAGTCTATGGTGTTTTATTATGGCTCTCCAAGCAGACTAAGGGTTGTAAAGATTAATGGGAAACAACACATGTAAATTCCTCTGAAAAAAACTTGACTATGGTAAGTGCTCTGAAAAGTTGGTTACTATGATTAGCATCCATTTTCAGCCCATGATCACCCCCTTTCCACCATATAACAGTCCCAAAGACTACTTGAAGTTTCTGACTAGTCTTTGCTCTCTTATGCTATGAGATGAATTCTGTCTGGAGCATCCATCCATGTTTTCAGGACTCAGTTAGCACCCTAGGGCCAGAGTAAATGTCTGAGTCAGACAGAACAATTGTGTTGTCCTCATGCCCCAGTGGGATCCTTTCCCTTGAGTATAGGCAGAACCTGTGACTTGCTTGTAGACAGAATGTGTTATTATTTTGTACTTAATTATGTTATGCACATTTGTAGTTCCCATCTTGCTGAGTCTCCTTCTTCCTTGCTAACCTAACTTTGAAAAAGCAAGCTGCAATGATGGAGAGTGCCACATGGCAAGAAACTGGAGGACATCCTCCAATGTTACCTGGCAAGAGACTGGGACCACTATTACTACAGCCTACAAAGAACTGAGGGCTCTCAACAATCATGTGAACTTGGAAGAGGATTTTTCCCCTGTCAAGCTTCAGATGAGACCACAGCCTCAGGTGACATCTTATTTGTAGCCTTGTAAGAACTTAGAGAGGACCCAGCTAGGACCTGACCCACTGGGTGAAAATAAACATGTATCATTTTTAAGCTGTTAAATTTGTAGTAATACTATGTAGTAATAGACACCTAGTACATTATCCATCTGTACGTTCAAAACACTACAACAGACCTTGATTACAGCTCTTATTCCTTGCTATTGGAAGTCTCTCTTACTTTGTATCTCTCCTCCAGCTTTGGAGACATGTGAGGAGATGATTGCATCTTTCTCTGTACGCTGAGAGCCTTGCCTGCCACATAGAGCCTCGTTGGTGCTTAATAAATGTTCATTGAATGCATTTCCCTCCTATAATAATTTTCAAATACTCAAAGACAATCAGTTAGATTCTTGATTGGGTGCAAGGGGATAAAACTTGTTTTGCAAGTGTGTGAAACTGAAATAGATCACAGGGGGCCAAAAATGACAACTGCATGGTGATGTGTCCAATGTCAGCTTTTCAATGGAGTCATCTTGATTAATGAGGTCCTCCATTTGTGCAGTCACTAGGAAAATGAAAAAAAAAAAGATCTATTTCCTCTTATAGTCTACTTTCAAAGGCACTGGCTTCTCATTATGAATAATCAAATACCACTGTGAAAGAAGGGCAAACTTGAAATGACTAACTTTTAGCTTTTAAGGCCTACTATTCAAGTGAAGAGTAAAATATTCCTTTTATAAAACTGATGTTATGATTTCACTTGGATAATTTAATGCTTTGAAAAATGACAGTGTTCTTGTTCAATCTTCTGGTTAATGAATCTGTTTGAGGCATCTCCTTGCTGAGAAAATTCCAAGGGTTTGTTTTTAAAATTTTTTTGGATTGAGTAGTATATTTTATATATATATATATTTATAAATGTGTTTCTCATGAAATTATAATACAAATTTTATGCAGAAACCTCAGTGACTCAGTATATTTATTTAGTGCTAACAGGTGATCAATACATATTTATTAAAGTAAATTAAATTCTAGTGTTTTTTGTAAATACAGTGCAAAGATCAAGGTCTTTGGAATTAAATGATGCAGGTGTTTGTCACAGCTCCCACTCTTGCAAACTATATAACCTCAAGACCTGCTGCTGGTCTGTGGGTATCCCTACTCCTTCTCCTGCACTTGAAGCCTAGTGAAGGATTATAACAGGACTAGGAGTGTGTGATATGGGACCAATACCCCTGTTACTGTTTAACATAGTACTGAAGGTCCAGGTCAGTGAGGAAAGAAATTAGAGAAATGAGGATTGGAAGGAAAGATTTTTTTAAAAAAATAATAAAACCTGACAAACTGTTAGACCTAATAAGAATTTAGCAAGATAGCTAAATACAAGACCAAAGTACAAAAATTAATAGCAGTTTCTACAAAAGCAATAAGCAACCAGAAAATTTAATTAAAGTAAAAACCATCCACAACAGCAACAAGTACAAAGAATTTTAACTTAAATGGAACACGCAAGACTTCTATGGAGAATATCTTAAAACTTGAATAAAAGAGAGAGATGTTCTGAATAAATGAAGAGAAATTTTATGCTTTTTGGTGGTTCTATCCCTTATGGAAAAGTAAATTCTTCTCCAGATTAATTCACACATATGCAATCTCTAAAATCTCAGTTGGATGTTTTGAAGAACTCGGTAAACTTAGTCTAAAGTTTGTATGGAAAAACAAATGTCCCCAAACAATCAAGGCAACATTGAAAACCGTAGTTAAGAAAGAAGGAATTGTCCTATTGATATGGAGACGTATCACCAAGCCATGGTGAAGATGTCAGTGCTCACTGACTTAACCTGTGGAGTTAAGGTCATCATAATCATTGTTTTGTTGTGTTGCATTGTGTACATGAATTGTGACACGCTGATTCTAAAATCTATATGGAAGGGCAGCAAGCCAATAATAACCACAGTACGCCTGATGGAGAAAAACTATGCAGGAGTGCGGCACACAAAATGTCAACACTTATTATAAAGCTTTAGTAATTAAGATAGCGTGTCATTATTGCAAGGATAGACAAACTGATCAGTGGAGCAGAATACAGAATTCCTCAAGCAGACTCACAGATACATGGAAATCTAATGCAATTAATGGTGCTGGGAGGATCATTTATACAGATATAAACGACATGGAGTTTCATATCATACCATATACAAAAATCAATTCCAGGTGGATAATACACTGTAAAATTTTGTGATTAAGAAGGATTCTTAAACAAGACTTTAAAAATGTAAAGCATAAAGGAAATTATTGATATGTTCGTTGCATTAAGTTTAAGAACTTCTCTTCATCAAAAATGCTCATGAAGAAAATGAAAAGACAAACTATGCACTGGCAGAAAATAGTAACTGCTATACCAGTCAATGGACTAGGGGTCAGGATATATACACATATGAGAGAGAGAGAGAACTCCTAAAAATCAGTAAGAGAAGGACAAACAATAGAAAATATACGCAAATGACAGGGGAGGTGGTATGAATGAACAACAAACACATGAAAAGACATTCAGTCCCATCAGTAGTTAATGAAATGCAACTTAAAAGCACAATGTCAATCCATAGTGCCCAATAAAATGGATAAATCATAGTAAGTTCATACAATGAAATATTATAGAGGAAATGAATGAACTACAGCTACATAATACAAAGATGCTTTGGCATAATGGAGGTAAAAAGGGCACACAAAGTGTTCTATTTCTTAAACTGGATATTGTGTACTTAGGGGTTCATTGTGCTGTTATTCTTTCCATCTTATACATACCTTATAAAATCCTTTTGTATTTAATAAACGTTTGATCTAAGCTATTTTTTAAAAGAAGGCATGAGTGTTTCCAGGTGTGGAAATCTTCATAGAATTTGTCCTGTGGGCCTGCATAGCTGAGCAAGTAGGCCTGGGTAGGAATGCTTAATGTGAACCATGGGACATTGAGGGCTCAGGAAGAAGTAGCTTTCACCTTAAATATGCCTCATAAATTATATACTAAAATTGAGATTATATTTTATGGCTTAAAGTGACTATAGGAGTTTTGCTTCCTTAAGAGAAGTCAAAGAAATTATGGAGCCTGACCATGTTTCCAGGTGGGGTGGAAAGAACTTTCTCACTGTACAAATTTTAAAGAAACATTGGGAGACAAATGAAAATGCTTATGATTATACCCGATAAGTCCCACTCATTCAACCCACTTCATAGGGTAGTTAAGAAAATCAAATGAGATAATGAATATAAAATAGACCTGCTGCATGGGTAAGTGCAACAAATATTAGCTCATATAGTTATCATTACCTTAGTATAGGTTTCATTTATTTATTACTTATTTATTACTTCATTTATTACTTATTTACTTTTTTAGGGAGACATATATAGATCTACTAAAATGTAATTGTTGAACTTAGGAGATTAAATTTACTAGATTTACCATCCATGAGAAATTGCAGGTATTGAAGTTTTTAATATTTGCAGTGTTCAGACAATGTGCTTAGTTCAGAACAGCCATCGAGGCATGCGCCTTCCCCAGGAAGGGAACTGTGGAAACAACAGTCATTGTGTGCAAGTTGCCGCTACAAACTAATAGCTGACCTTTATTCTCAAATGCAGCCATCATCTCATTTTAACCTTTTCTTCCAAACTTATGTCTTCATTGATTACTTATTTACTTTCTTAGGGAGACAGGCAAAGGGCTACTTGTGAAATTAAGAATTTATTTCACAAATTTTAGTTCTAGTTTTCATATTTTGTTTTGCTAAATTGCTCATAACATAAAAAGGCCAAAAAAAGGATGGAAAAGAAAACAGAAATGTGGAGCAAATGCCAAGCCTCCCGTGTTGAGCCTAATACAGGATCACGGAGTAAAGTCAGGGACCTAATGAGAAATGTTAGGTATTAGTAATAATAATAAAATAAATTAAAGTAGAGATTTGGGGTACTAAATTGCATCTGTCTGTCCCTTGGGGATGACATTAGGGTCATTTGAGGAAAAGGGGACAAGAAAAGATTTGAAGTGATTTATGTAATAAGTAATTTCAAAAGAGGGAAACAGCTAGCCTTTTAAAATGTAAGGGAAGAAAAGATAAGCTCTATGTAGTGTTCCACCGAATGAGAGTTTGGCAAGTTAACATCCCTTCTGGGAAAAACAGTGCTTGGTATCCAAATGTTAGGAACTAAATATAGCCAAAATGTACATTTGTTTGTGTTACTGTTTACCTCTTCCCTTATAGTCTTACTTTTATGCCTGATGCACCTTGATTATGTTCATTTTGAATCTTTATAGCATTGTGCATAGAATGGAAAAAAGACAAAACCATACATTTGTTGATGACTTGGCTCCAAGATGAGAAAGAGAAATGATATTTTTATGTTTTATGTATTTCCTATGACTAAAAATGTGATTTTCAAGCTGTTATTGTCTTACAGAAGTATTTATTCCCTATGGAGCAAAATATGCTTCTCTTTTGATATTATTGAGATGATCTGCTGGTTCTGATCAACCCCAGGTCCCAAGTCTGGCAGAGAATTATTCAGACGATTGCCTTGATTTCAGGATGTGCCTAACCTAGGAAAACTCAACACTAAGCTTCTCCCTGCAAATCACTCTTGCCTCCGATTTATTCACCAGGTCACAGGTCCATAATCCACCATTCTACATCAATGCATAATCGAAGCGTATTCTTCTCCATTACTGTCATAGGATATCAATTCTGTAATCTGTTTGTAATTAGAACCACTCCAAAAATCTATCTTTTCTTTATCTCCTTCCCTCATGAACTTTACAGAAGAATAAACATGCCAGTATTATTCTTACCCACAAACAGAAATCAATCTCTACCAAATTCCCTGGTGTAATATGTATTAGCCTGTCACCAAGGACAAAATTTATATTTACTTAAAGACGTATTTCTCCACACAAAGCTTCTCAGGTCTGCAGTAAATAAAAATGAATGCCAGTTTAAGCATTAAAAAAAAAATAGAATCATTCTGAGAAATATAACCCACTTGTACAATGAAAAGTCATGGCATGAATGTACCATGTGCCAATAGTGATGTGCCTCGGAGAATAATGAGTTCCGTTTTGGTGAGCTTGTCTTAAAGTTCATTGACATTATAACCAATATATTTACTGCTGGCTGGTGAACAAAGCCCTACTCCCAGGTTTTTGAATAATGGTGTAGAAGAAAGATGTGGCAGAGAGATGCCGTGTGCAACGTAGTAGTTTTTTTCAATTGTGGCAAACTGCCTGGCTAATACCATTTTTTTCTTTTTACATGCTTTGGAGTAATTTAACTTACAAAATTCCATAAATGAAATGTTATTTTAATAATTAATCCTGACATGTCAACTTCAAGGCAAGTCAGTCCATTTATAAGAAATCCCTTTATGTTTTTAGTTCAGATCAGATAAGCTCTTCTTAGGGGGTTATCTCTTTGAAGATACCTATTAAAAAATAGCAGGATATAACACATGTTATTTTCCTACAACCATTTGTATTATTTTTACTTTTTGCTAGAATCATCCATACAGTAGGAGCAGGATAAATGCCCATGTCTGAGACTAAAGTATTTATTTAACTTGCAACGTGTTATATTTTCTTGATTAGAGTTTACATAGTGTGCTACCTAGATTTTTCTTTTTAAATCATCGTTTGAAGCAACCCAAAGCAGAAGTCAGCATAGGATGACAAAACTCCAAATGAAAAGTTAAACCTAGAGTCGGATAAAAGAGATTGTGAATTGTCTACCCTAAGTACTGTGAAATGTAATTAACTATTCAGGGAAAAATCCAACAACAAACAAAAAAAGAAAACTAATTAGAAAATGAAAAGATTTCCTAAACACAGGCTTCAAGAAACTAATTATCAAAAGAAAACATTATATTATTGTTAACAATATCCATTTACCAAGATATATTTTAAAGTGACATTCACTACAATTACAGCAATTAAACTAAAGTCAGATTTCTTTCTGAATTAGATTGAATAAAATTTTGTTTTCCTTTGAATATTTCATAAGCCAATTTTCAAAAGTCTGGTCTTAGAGAATAATGGAATACTAGCCTGTCTTATGGCTCATAATTTGCTTTTTGTATTACTGGAATTTACATGAGAAGTTAGAAATATTTGAAAGAGTGTCTAAATTTTTATACAGCCTTAATGTGTTTATCATGCAAAAGCTATACATTCACTCAATTTTTATTGAGAGCCCACCATGCTCCAAGAACTGTGCCAGGAACAGGGTATACAATGATGAATGAGACATATAAGGGTCCTGCTCTTGCTGAGCCTACATTCTAGTGGTGAAGGAGAGGTAACAAATGAGCAAACAAATGCATAACAGTATTACTGATTGTGTTGTGTTTAAGAAATAAATCCATAGGGTGTTTTGGTAAAGAATAAAAGAATGGGAAGAGCACCAAGATATATAAAGCAAATATTAACAGACTTAAAGGGAGAAATTTAATGCAATACAATAATAGTAATTGTCTAACATCCCACTTTCATGAATGGATAGATCATCCAGACAGAAAATCTATAAGGAAACATTAGACTTAAACAACACGTTAGGCCAGATGGACTTTAGAATATGTACAGAACATTCCTTCCAAAAGTAGCAGAATACGTATTCTTCTCAAGTGCAGATGGAATATTCTCCCGGAGAGATAACGTTAGGTCACAAAACAAATCTCAGTAAATTAAAAAAGATTGAAATACTATCAAGCATCTTCCCCAATCACAATGATATGAAACTAGAACTCAATCACTTAGAAAAAAATAGGGAAAGCCACAAAAACGTGGAGATTAAACGACATGCTACTGAACAACTAATGGTTCATCAAAGAAATCAAGGAGAAATCAAAAAATATTTAGAGACAAGTGAAAACAGAAATACAACATACAAAAATCTATGGGATATAGCAAAACTGGGGAGTTCATAGTAATACAGTCCTTGCTCAAAAAGTAAGAGAAAACCAAGATAAACAGTCTAACTTTATACCGAAAGGAACTACAAAAAGGAGCAAATGAATCCCCAAATTAGTAGAAGGATGGAAATAATAAGGATTACAGTGGAAATAAATGAAATAGATACTAACAACAAAAAAAAAACATAGAAAAAAATCAATGAAACTAAGAGCTAGTTCTTTGAAAAGATATACAAAATTGACAAACCTTTAAGTAGACTAACCAAGAAGAAAAAGGAGAAGACTCAAGTAAATAAAATCAAGTAAATAAAATCAGAAATGAAAAGAAGTTACTATTTATATTATAGAAATACAAAGATCATAAGAGGCTAGTACAGAAAATTATATGCCAACAAGTTGGACAACCTAGAAAAAAATGGATAAATTTCTAGAAACATACAAACATCCAAGACTGAATCATGAATAGATAGAAATTTTGAATAGACTGACTACTGGTAAGGAAATTAAAGCAGCATTAAAAAATCTCCAAATGAACAAAAGCCCTGGACCAGACAGCTTCACTGGTGAGTTCTACAAAACATTCAAAGATATTCAGTATGTATCCTTTTCAAAATCATCCCCAAAACTGAAGAGTAGGGAAACCTTCCAAACACATTTTACAAAGCCAGCATTACACCGATACCAAAACATGCATTTCCTGTCCAACAAACCAGACAAGTATACCACAAAAAAAGAAAATTAGAGGTCAAAATCCTTGGTGAATATAGATGAAAAATTCACAACAAAATATTAGCAAACCAATTCCAACAATACATTAAAGAAAATCATACATTATGATCAAGTGAAATTTTTTCCAAGGATGTAAGTGTGGTTCAACATCTGCAAATCAATCAACATGATACATCACATTAACAAAATGAAGGATAAAAACCATACAATTATCTCAGCTGATGCAGAAAATGCATTTGACAAAATTCAACATCCATTTATGATAAAAGCTCTCAACAAAGTGTGTGTAGAAGGAATGGACCTCAATGTAATAAAGGCTATATATGACAAACCCACAACTAGCATCATACTTACTGGTAAAAAGCTGAAAGCTTTTCCTCTGAGATCAGAAACAAGACAAGGATGCTCACTTTTTCCATTTTCATTTAACATAGTATTGGAAGTCCTAGCCATAGCAATCATACAGGAAAAAGAAATAAATGGAATTCAAATTGGAAAGGAAGGAATAAAATTGTCGCTATTTGCAGATGACATAATACTATATATAGAAAACCCTAAAGACTCCACACCAAAACTGGTAGAACAAATAACAGTAATTAGTAATGTAGAATTCAGTAAAGTTGTAGGATACAGAGTCAGTATACAGAAATCTGTGACATTTCTCTACACCAATAGTGAACCATCAGAAAGAGAAATTAAGAGAACCATCCCATTTACAATTGCATCAAAAAGGGCAAAATACCTGGGAATAAATTTAACAGAAGAGGTGAAAGACCTGTACACTGAAACCTATAAGAAACTGGTGAAAAAAATTGAAGAAAACAAAAACAAATGAAAAGATATTTCATATTCATGGATCGGAAGAATTAATATTGCTAAAATGTCCATACTACCCAAAGCAATCTATAGATTCCATGCAATCCCTATCAAAATTTCAATGGCATATTTCACAGAACTAGAACAAATATTTCTAAAATTTTTATGGAACTATGGAAGATCCCAAATAGCTAAAATAATCTTGAGAAAGAAGAAGAAAACTGGAATTATCATGCTCCCTGATTTCAAACTATAATACAAAGCTATCATAATCAAAACAGTATGGTACTGGCACAAAAAAAGACAGATCGATGGAACAGAATTGAGAGCCCAGAAATAAACCCCCACACATATCAACAATTAATTTACAACAAAGGAGCAAAGAACATACAACAGAGGAAGGACAGTCTCTTCAATAAGTTGGGAAAACTTGACAGCCACATGCAAAAGAATGAAACTAGACCACTGTCTTACACCATACAAAAAATTAACTCAAAATGGATCAAAGACTTGAATGTAAGACATGAAACCATAAAATTCCTAGAAGAAAACATAGGTGGTAACATCACTGACATCAGTCTTAGCGATGTTTTTGTGGATCTTACTCCAAAGGCAAGGAAAACAAAAGTAAAAATGGAAAATTGGGACTACATCAGACTAAAAACTTCTTCATAGCAACAGAAACCATCATCAAAATGAAAAGGCAACCTACTTAATGGGAGAAGATATTTGCAAGTCATATATTTGATAAGGGGTTAATATCCAAATATAAATAACTCATAGAACTGAACAACAACAACAAAAACAACCTGATTAGAAAATGGGTGGTGGATCTGAATAGACATTTTCTAAAGAAAACACGTAGATGGCCAACAGGCACATGAAAATATGTTTAACATCACTAGTTATTAAGGAAATGTAAACAAAATCACACTGAGATATAATGTCACACTTGTTAGAATGGCTATTATCAAAAAGACAAGAGATAACAAATGTTGGAGAGGATGTAGAGAAAAGGTAACCCTCATACATGATTGATGGGACTGTATATTGGTATAGTCACTATGGAAAACAGTATGGAGATTCTGCAAAAAATTAAAAATAGAATTACCATATTACCCAGCTATTCTACTTCTAGATATTTATTCAAAAAACATTAGTGAAAACACTAATTCAAAAAGATATATGCACCCTTATGTTAATTGCAGTATTAGTTACAATAGCTACAATATGGAAACAACCTAAGTGTTCATCAGTGAATGAATGGATAAAGAAGACTTGATGTATATACACACAATGGAATACTACTCAGCTGTAACAAAGAAGAAAATCTTGACACTTGTGACAACATGGATGGACCTTGAAGGTGTTATAAGTAAAATAAGTCAGGTGGAGAAAGACAAGTACTGCATAATATTAATCATATGTGAAATCTTAAAAGAAAAAGCAAACAAACAAAATTAAATGAAAACAAACTCATAGATACAGAGATCAGATTAGCAGTTACCAGACAAGAAGTGGGTTGGGGATGGGCAAAATGGGTGAAGGCAGTCAACTGTATGGTGATGGAAGATAAGTAGACTTTTGGTGGTGATCATTCTGTCGTGTTTACAGAAGTCAAATTATAATGCTGTATGCCTGAAATTTATATAATAAAACAAAAAAATATATGTAGGAAAACAGCAGGATAAGCTACTGAATGAGTTTTAAATGTTTGCTTCTCTGAAGAGGAAATTGAAGGGAGGTAAGACATGAGATAAAGAAAAATAGCTTTTGTTTTGAGCCCTGTAAAAATAATTGACTTTTAAAATTATGTAAATATAGTGCAGTCATAAAATTAAATTCAAATGAAGTATACTATCATATTAAAAAAATAAAAAGATAGGGCCCTACTTAGATTTAATGCTTAAGGAAAGACTCTTTAAGTAAGTAGCATTTAAGATGAGACTTGGATAAAAAGTTGGTCATTTGAAGAATAACCCAGATAGAAGAAGAATCTAGTAAAATTGTCTGGAGACAGCTAAGAGCTCTCTCTAGAGAGTGCCAGCAGAAGATCATGTGGCCAGAGTGGAGAGTTTATTTATGGCACAAGTGGAGGTTGAAGAGCTTGTTCAAGTGTCATCCATGCATGCGGAGCCCTGCAAACAGGGTAAAGAATTAGGATGTGATTATTTTATTCTAAGAGCACTAGGAAGCTACTGTGGTCTTTTGCAGGTGTGGGGGAATGGTACAAATGAATTTAAGCTTGACCTGATTACTCTACTTTGCAGAGAATGTCCTGAATATCAAGGGAGATCTCTTCCACCATATGAGGTTACAGCAAGAAGACGAACATATATGAACCAGGAAAAGGGCTCTCACCAGACACTGAATCTGCTGGTGCCTTGATCTTGGATTTCCAGCCTCTAAAACTGTAAGAAATAAATTTCTGTTGTTTGTAAGCTAAAAAAAAAAAAAAAAAAAAGTGGAGGGGAAAGATCAGTTAGGAGATGCTGTAGTGGTCCAGGTGGAGGGATTTGGGTTTGACTTGGAGTGGGGTCAATGGAGATGGAGAGAAATAATTGATGTGCAATAACTTTAAAGCAGAATTGACAGGACTTACACCAAAGGTTTGAATGTGAATTGCAAGGGAAGGGACTAAACGTAATGCCCAGTTTTCAGAAGACTGGGTATCCTTCTCACTTGCAAAGGAGAAAGACAAACTTTCCCCTTCCATGTAAATTACATGACATTTGAGTTTGGTGAATGGAAATGCATCAAAATGTAATATAACTAAATGTTGATAATTTCAGAAGAAATATTATGGACAGCCATATATTATACTATGAAGAATAAAAGTAGTGTACATTTTAATTAGCAGAGCATTTGTCCTCAATTCTACGATTTTCTTTGTTATTTGGCAAATTAATAGCTTAGCATTAAAGTTTCTTTTTCTGTAACAGTGTTGATAGTGACATGTTTCCGGGCCCAAATGTGAATGACAGAAAACAAATGTCATCATCGACCTATATCATACTGATAAAATCATTACAATAATAATGTCAAACTTACCAAACTATTATGAAATACTTACAATAGTATGTATGAAAGTGTAACACGAAGTACTAAGAGAGAAATAAGCTTATTTTGATATGGTCTACCTGACTTCCAAATTTGAGCATTCTATTACATTAACTTATAAAGACAGTTTTTGTATCAATGACCAACAAGAGTTCATATTCATTTTTCTACCAGGAGACGGCCTCTTAATGCCTTGTATTACAAAAGAAAACATTCACTGAAATAATAGTAATTAGCTTTTTTTTTTGGCCTGTTGAAAAATTTTTTATGAATCCTCTATAAAAATACTATTATATAAAATAACATTTATATGAATAAAATGTTTTACGTTAGAATGTCTAAAAGTGTATTTTATTTTATTATTTTTTAACATATTCTTTCTCATTAAAAATTTTTTTTAATTAATTTTATTTATTTATTTTTGGCTGCGTTGGGTCTTCGCTGCTGCGTGTGGGCTTTCTCTAGTTGCAGCGAGCAGGGGCTACTCTTTGTTGAGGTGCGCAGTCTTCTTACTGCGGTGGCTTCTCTTGCTGCAGAACACGGGCTCTAGGCGCACGGGCTTCAGTAGCTGCAGCACGTGGGCTCAGTAGTTGTGGCTCACAGGCTTTAGAGCACAGGCTTATAGTTGTAGCACATGGGCTTAGTTGCTCCGCGGCATGTGGGAACTTCCTGGGCCAGGGATAGAACCCTTGTCCCCTGCATTGGCAGGCGGATTCTCAACCACTGTGCTACCAGGGAAGCCCTAAAAGTGCATTTAAAAAAATTAATGTATTATATTTTTTTCTAGACAAGAACTTTTCTCTTTTACTTCACTCCAAACACACAATATTTAATGATGTATTAATGAGGTTTATTAGTAAATTTTCCTAATATTTCTAAACCTCACCTGATTTTCAATCTATTGACATTTTTCCACCACAAGGTAAAAATAGAAATTAAAACAGAAAGCACTCTCTGAAAGCCACAAATTATGATCATCTAAATGAAAAATTAAATGTGTGTGTATGTATGTGTGATCCAGGCACAGCAGAGTGCATAATTTCAGGAGGAAGAGGTCTTAAAGGGAACATAATTCTATGTTGGACCAAGTCTTTATGACTATAACCCCATTAACTAATTATACTGTGTGCTGAAACACATTACTGAAATCTATTATGTGAAATAAAACTTAGTACTGAAGCATAATTTCCACATACTGTGGAGAGTTAATTATTAAATATATTATCCATTGCACAAAAACAGTGTGGATAATGATGTTTTTGCAGGGCCCAAGTGTGAATGACAGAAAACAAATGGCACCATCAACTTAGTTCACACTGATAAATTCATTTTATTAGATTTTACTTCTGTAGTATATACCTTTTATAAAAATACAGAAAGTAATACATTCTCACTGTGTAAAATGGAAAAAATATAGGAAAATATTGCCAGTCATCCCTGTCCTCACCCTCCCATCCCAGTGTTAAAATTTTGCAGTATGTTTTTAGATATTTTATATGTATTGCTCCTGTATTTTAAATGTATGATTAAATTTAATTTTAATAAAAAGTGTAATTTAATAATAAAAATATATTTAAATAATTTAATTAAATTAATATTTTATTTATTTTTATAAATAAAACTACAGTTGATCCTTGAACAATGGGGGAGTTAGGGACGCTGACCCTCCAATGAGTTGAAAATCCAGGTATAACTTACAGTCGGCCCTTCACATGCATGGTTCCACATCCATGGATTCAACCAACTACGGATTGTATACAACTGTAGTATTTACTGTTTAAAAAAATCAGCATATAAGTGGACCCATGCAGTTCAAACCTATGTCATTCAAGGTCAACTTTACAGCAGCAATACATATAGTGCATATAGTTTTCTATTCTACTTCCCTCACTTCACATTGTATTGAGACAATTTCCCCATGTAATATAACATCTTTTAATTATGATATTATTTGGTATAAAATTTCCTCAGAAGTTCTCTAGAATTTCATTGAAGTTATTGATTTATTTGTATAAAATTAATATCTTCATAAAGAACATTATTTCCATCCAAGCAGATAGCATTTTCTTCTTTATTTAAACATAATTTTAGAACCTCAGTGGCATCCTATTCTTTGTTTCACATAGGCTGTGCACATCACTTGTTCAGTTCATTGCTAGGGTTTTTCCTTGCTCTGTGGATAAGAACTCTTATTCTATTCTGATTTCTAACTGGTTATTGCTGGTAGAGAAGAAAAGCTATTAATTTGTCTATTTATTTTGTCAGCAGCCACCTTCTTAAATTTGCTTACAAGTTGACTCTCTGGGGTTTTCTGGGTAGAAATATGTATCATAAGTAAATAATAAATTATTTCACTCGCTTTAGGTATTTGTGTCTCATACTTTTCTTGACTTACTGCATTAGCTACAGTTCCTAGAATTATGTTAAATTATAGCTATGATAGCAAGTATCCTTGGTGATGCGATTAATGATAATTCTGCTAATGTTTCATTGTTGGGTATGATATTTGCCAGCTATCTTTACACAGCTATTCTTTCTCTTATTAAAGAAATTTCTTTCAACACTTTACCTATAAGAATTCATATATTTAAATCAAGAAGAGTTGTTAGATTTATCAAAATATCAAAATTTCTCTGGATGATCATATACTATCTTACCTATAATCTATAATAATAATGTTAAAAATAAAAATGGCCAAAATATATTCAAAGTTAATACTTACCAGCTACTGAGCTAAGTATTACATAAAATATTTCATTTATGGTTACCAAAGGGGAAAGGGTGGGGAGATAAATTAGGAGTATGGGACTAATAAATACAAACTTATATACAAAAAATAGATGAGAAACAAGGATTAACTGTAAAGGGCAGGGAAATACACTCAAAATTTTGTAAGACTCTATAATGGAAAATAATCTGAAAAAATAGATATATATGTAACTGGATCACTTTGCTGTACACCTGAAACTAACACAATATTGTAAATCAACTATACTTCAATAAAAATTTTTCATTTAATCCTTATACCAACTCTATTATGTATATACTATTATTATCTCCAAGTAATGGTGACTGTATTCACATTATAGACCTAAGTTTCTAGTAATGAAGTATGCTTGCATTGGGAAATAAACCCTACTTGTTTGTAGTGAATTATTTGTTTGCTATATTACTTGACTCTGTTTACTAGTATATTATCTATATATTTACATCTATAGCAATACAGACCTCTGCTAATAACATTACAGACATTTAATTCTAATCACAATCCTATGAGGGAAATAGAATAACCTCCATTTTCCAGGTGAAGAAACAGCAAAATGAGAGCATAAAGAGGTAAAAATTTTTTCTGAAGTTGCATAGCTAGTAAATAATGAAGCTGAGATTTCAACCCAGGTAGTAGAAAATAAAAAATAAAGAAGAAAATGAAAAGAACAATAAAAACCTTTGAAAAGCTCAGTGTTATGGATTGTATGTTTGTGTCCCTGCAAAATTCACATGTTGAAACCTTAACCCCCAACATGATGGTATTTGAGATGGTGCCTTTGGGAGGTAATTAGGTCATGAGGGTGGGGCACTCATGGTGCGATTAATGCCCTTATAGGAAGAGACACACATGAGAGAGTTTGTGGAACATTTTTGGTAGCTTCCTAAGAATGAGTTAGTTAGTGGTAAGTATTTTTAGGGAGAGTTCGTGTCCGAAAATCTATTTATTTACTCTCAGACTTAGAAGGCATGGATATATCTATCAGTAGCCAAAAAGGAAAAACATTATGAATACAAGCTTTGGTGTCCCACTGACTTTGAACCAGTAAACCTTAAGTGGCTCAGTTTAACCAAGTTAAATATAATTAATACTGTTAGAAAATAAGAACAAAATATTTAATGGAAGAAGTGTTTTGTCCATGGTATATAAAGAGCTCCTAAAAATCAATAAGAAAAAGACAAACCAAAAGAAAAGAAAGGAAAAAATGTGGTAGTTTCCCCTTATTTGTGGTGTCACTTTCCAGTTTCAGTTACTCACATTCAACTGCAGTCTGAAAATATTAAGTGGAAAATTCCAGAAATAAACAATTCATAAGTTTTAAATTCTGAGTAGTGAGATGGGATCACGCACCATCCTGCTGTGTCCTGCCTGGCATATGAATTGCACCTCATCACAAGAAATAAGAAAAGTGAGTACAGTACAACGATGTATTCTGAGAGAGAGAGAGAGAAAGAGAGAGAGAGAGAGAGACACCACATTCACATAATTGCTCTATAATTGTTCTATTTTATTATTAGTTAGTATTGTTAATCTCTTACTGTGCCTAATTTATAAATTAACCTTTATCATAGGTGTGTATGTATGGAAAAGAAACATAGTGTATATAGGATTCAGTAACATCTGCAGTTTCAGTCATCCACTGGTTGGGCGGGGTGGGGGGGGTTCTTAGAAAGTGTCCCCTGTGGATAAGGGAGGGATGGGATACTGTAACAGAAAAAGAATAAGTGGTTTCGGTGCAAATTATTCAGGATTCAAAGAAATACAAATGAAACCAAAAATAAGAGAATGTTGGTCTTATCAAATTTGCAGAATACTTAAAAATACTTAAAAACTGATGGTACCCATACTTGTAAGAGTATGTAAAAACAGGCACAAACTTGCAGAAAACAATATTGAGTATCTATTAATTTTTAAAAGAATCAACCTTTCTAGAAATTTTTTTCCTACAGAAATGCTTCCACATTTTACATATAAATACATAATAGAATATTCGTTGCAGTATTTTTTGTACTAACCTCAAGAGGGAAATAACAGAAAAGTTTATCTCTATGAAAATTGTTAAAAATATGAGAAAATTCTTTTAATGGATTACTTATATGCGGCCATTAAAAAAGGAAAGAATAGAATAAAAGAGAGAAAATAATATTGATGATATGAAAAGATGATTAAGATAATTGATAAGTATAAAAATCAAGTTGCAGAGCAATTATGTAATATAATCTCATTTAAAAATAATAATAAATTAGAGAAGAGCACCTAACTTTTCAGAGAGTTACCTTTGGGAGTGATATTCACTTTTTATATTAGTTCCATAATGTTTGCATTTTATATAGCTGTACAACATTTGTATTCTGAAGAAAGAATATGATGATGTTAAAAAATAACAAAAGTGATTTCTGGGTCTTCTTTTATAATCTTTTCTAGTATTTTAGTCACTCTTGGGAAGATGTCTTTTCTTTTTCACTGTCTCATGGTAAGCATGCATGCTCTTTGTTTTCTTACGGAGTTGAGGTGAGAATAATTGTGTCCTCATTTGAAAATAAATGTATCACAACTCCTTTAACCTTTCCTTTTGAATTTTTAGTATTTCATGATTTCAAAGAAAGGTGACAAGATAACTTATTTTAAGAAGCTGTAGGATTCAAGCTAATTCACTTGTTTTGGATATTAAATTGTATCTTTACTTTCAAGTAAGGACTAGAATAGGAAGTATCTTAAGAACTAATCTAACTATCCCATTAATTAGCTTTGCTCTTTGAGCAATATTGAGCTAAATCTAACTGTAAATAAGGAGTTAGCAGTAAAATTTTTCCTCAGGCAAAATCTCATTTAACTCTTTAAGGGCAGGGGTTATAATAAATATCTTGAAAGGTATACCCTCTAGATACTTTCAAAAATAAATGAGAGTAAATAAAAGGAATTTATATTACAAATCATGTTTTAATATATATCCCTTTATGCAAATATATCATTATAGAGCTTATGTGTGCACTTCCTAAATGCATTGTCCTGGTTGTGCCATTTTGGTGAAATTGTGATGTTTTGGTAATTTTCCAGTGGACCGAGAAATTGGTTGGATTGCCAATGTATTTTGTTTCTTTCTTTTGTATAAATCTGGTCATCCTTGTAAAGAAATAACTGCTGCTAGACTTCAAATTTAAATATGTATGAAGGGGGAATTTCAAAACATGTTCTGTTGTGGAAGGAAGCACACATTCTTGCTTGATTTGTCTCGAGAGAATCTAAGAAGCACTTTTCTCACCTTGTTTTCTCATCTAATTTGTACAAATAAAAATTTCATTAATATTTAAACCTAAATATTAAAAGATACCAAATTTCATACACAGAGCCTTCGATGTGCAATGTTTCTTTGTGGATCTGTGCTTGCCAGGCTTGTTGTCTGCACCGTAACTTGACAAACCCATCAATTTTGACTAGAAATATTCAGCTGGAACTCAACCTAGGCCTCTAGGGGATCATGTGATGCAAACATGGGGTAACAACAGGGAAGTCAACCGTTCTAAAGAGAGACTTGGGTGTAGCTTGGGTCCAAACTGGGAAGAATAGTTTAGATTCTGAGTGCTTCTTAGAAGTGAAGAGAACCGTTTAGATGGCTCCTACAGGCAAGCAGTCTAGGATCGGTTTTTAGGTAGCGAAGAGCTAACAGAGATCAGACAGCAGGCTGAGGGTAAAGTCCTGGAGTCTGATAAAAATGGGTGAGTTCACATGATTCAGAAAGTGTACAATTGCTCAGCTTTCCTCTGATGCTCTCTTCCAAGGACATATGATATGGAAATCTCTGTTCTAGTTGTGGGGGGCAGCTGTGAACAGAAGACACATAAGCTATATCTTTGTGGAGCAGATGTGCTAGCAGAAAGACAGGCATCAAACAAATAATCATAAGGTGCTGTGAATTTAAAAAAGAAAGAAAGAAAGAAAGTACAGGGTGCTATGGAAATGTAAAACAGATGGACCTACCCTTGACTGCAGGGTCTCAGAGAAAGTGTCTCTGGAAAAGTGTTGTTTAAACTGATATCTGAAGCATGATTGGCATTAGCTAGTTCAGAAAAGGAAGGAATGGGCATTCCAGGAAGAGAATGTCCCCATGCTCCCTGTCTGGATAGGGAAGTGTTGGTACAGTCTCACAAAAAATTCCATTGGTCTCTGTCCTATTGTGCTTTGAGTGTCTTCACTGACAAACAGTGAACTGCTGGAGGAGAGTGTGTGTTAGTTATTGTTGAATCTCCAGCACCCAGGGCAATGCCTGTACATAGTAGACCTTCATTAAATGGTAAGTGACTATATAAAATATTTCTGTTGATTGAGATGGCTACAAGAATGTTCATTTTCTCCCTGGTACTAAGTCTGAACTTTGGGTAAGTGTCCATTGCATAGACAATAATGCCTCAGCTTTGTTCTCAAGATCCATGTTGTTGGGTTTCCCAAAGGTGTGGTTAACATTGAGGACACGTTATGGAATGTAATTTTCTATTCATTTATCATCTTTTCATTACAAATTAGAACTCTAATACAGTATCTATGAATAAGATATATTACTTTAAAATAAATTAATTAACATTTTGATGTGTTGTGCACATGTCACAGGAACATTTTAAAGTATAAAATTGGAAAACAATAGAAAATTTATTTTAAAATATGTATTGATTTTATTGATTATTGTTTCAACATTTCCTTAGTTTGGGCTTACAGATTCATAGAGCAATCTTTGATAGTGGTATGAATTGTGTTTTAATGATAAAAATCTGAAAGTCCTTGGGAAATACACCTGCACACACACATTTATATGTATATATATTTCTAGTACTTTGGGGTTTCAGAGCTACATGGAATCAAAAATTTTAAAGAAATTCTCTCTCTAACAATAAGAACCTAAGTACTTTCACACTTACCAGAAAAAATAGATTAATTTTCTTAGTAATAGTCTTTTTAGGTATTTGACTATATCAATATTCCCTTTTTTCTTATCTGAAATTGATGGAAAAATGACAAACATATATAGTGTGAATCACTGGTCCAAATATAAACCTCATTCTGGTCTTTGTTTTCTAAAGCACAGTTTTCTTCAAAGCTTTTAAGATAACCAAAAGAAAAATAAAATCCAATTTGAGATGTGCTCCAAGTTTCTCTCACTCATACCTTAAACCAAAAATACCCTTAAACAGAATATAGGAAGATTTTTTAATGATCTCTCAGTTTCTTCCAAATGACATGGTTTTCAGAAATCATCTTTGCTTTTTTATTTTGAAATCTGCATCCCAAGAGGTTCTGTTTTTAATTATGCTAAATAGTAGGTTCTTCAGTGTACAGAGATTACTCTGCAGGTTAAAGTAAACCAGACTTTAAAATAGTTTCTAATTAAATTTGTCTCCATACCAACTGATTCACGTAAGGCTTTGTCTTGGCCTTATTCATTTCTGAGTCTTCAGGGCTGAGCTCTGTATCTAGCACATAGTAAATGCTCAATAAATGCTTGTTAAATAAATGAAAGCATGGACTGTGGATACTAAAATCTTTTAGAATATCTGCATTATTGGAATTTTATGTAGTTCAATTAGAATGTCATTTGAGCTTCTCAGTTAAGAGGTTCTATAAGGACATCATCAATAATAGTAACAAGCTTTATTGTTTGGGAGTGAAAACATATCTTGCTGTTTCTTTAATGACTCATATGGCACAGTACATAATGTTTCCATTTGATAATGAAACATTGCATCTTCTAGACAGTATGTGAGACATGATGACTGAAGTGGCTGCATTTAAAAATAACTTCCAAGCAGCTTCACTAAATGAGCATGCCACACAATGAGGACTAAGTGAAATGTTTGGTTTTCAGGATGAAATTATTGATAGCAAGTCTAACTTATTTTTATTGTGTGTAAAGCATTTATATGCCTATAATTTCACTCACTGATTTAAAACAAAATTTCATTACAATAAAGTATAGGATAAATGACTATTCCTTATTTGTTTTTTTAATGTACTATTTAAGTCCATAGACAGAATGGATAAAAAGTGTCTACTTTTGGTAAGTAAAATATTGGGTCTAAGGAAAACCACCAAATACTACACTCAAACAATGTTTATTTATGCAAGTAGCATGACTGTATTAACAGGATAGCCAAGTGCATTTTAACAAGGGAGGGGATGAGAAGGAAACTCGGATTTCTTGAACACCCGCTATGTGCTGGGTTTATTGAAGTGTTTTAGTTGGTTCAGGATGCTATAACAGAAATAACATAAACTGGGTGGCTTATAAACAACATTTATTTCTCACAGTTCTGGAGGCTGGGAAGTCCAAGATCATGACACCAGCCGATTTGCGGTCTGGTGAGAATCTTCTTCCTGGTTTATAGACTTCGTAGCCTTCTCACCGTGTCCTCCCATGGTGGAAGGGGCAAGGATCTCTCTGAAGCCTCTTTTATAAGGCACTAATCCCATTTGTGAGGGCGCCACCCTCATAACCTAAGCACCTCCCAAAGGTTACACCTCCTAATGCCATCACTTTGGAGGTTAGAATTTCAACATATGAATTTTGGGGGACACAAATGTTCAGACCATAGCACTCATAAAATCCTCATACCTCAGGTGAAATCCAGATGGGTGAGTACAGGCCCTGGGTTATAGGCTTGGAGCCACAGACACTGGGGGATGTTTGGTGGAGAGTGTGAAGTGCACACGTACACCTGAATCATTGGCATGGGCTCCTGGGGGCCACAGTACATCTGCCATTTTCCAAGCCTGTACCATTGCAGTCTCTCTGGGGCATAAGATCCACTCTTCTTTCTTGGATCTTTTCATTGTATGTATTGGTGTCTGGCACCTTGCTGGCCAAAGTGAGGGCTGATCACCAAGCAGTGCTATCTCTCTGCTGGAAGTCTTCAAAGAGATTACTTTTACAATGATTTAAAGTAAGCTGGGACTTTTAAGAAACCTCTGCTGAAGGAACACCTGCAGGTAAAGCCCATACTCATACTACCCTCTGAAGTGCATACTATCACTGTTTGGTAGATAAGGTAACTGAAGTTATAAAAGTCTAAGTAACCTGTCCATATTCACACAGCTGGCAAGCAGAGGAGCTAAATTCAAGTCTGAAGACGGCTCTGTTTCTCCACCTCCAGTCAGTAATGGGGAGCCTTGAGCCATTCATGACACACCAGTTGCCTGAAAAGAGGTGAGGGAATCCTCCTATGTCTAATGCCATATCAATTTGAAAAACTCCAGTTTCAACCCCACTTGCTTAAGTATTCAAGTATTTACTTGAAGCGACCCTTCATTGTTCCGTGGAATATTGAAAAAGAAGGTGGGGGCCTTCCCTGGTGGCGCAGTGGTTGAGAGTCCGCCTGCTGATGCAGGGGACACGGGTTCGTGCCCCGGTCCGGGAGGATCCCACATGCCGCGGAGTGGCTGGGCCCGTGAGCCATGGCCGCTGAGCCTGTGCGTCTGGAGCCTGTGCTCTGCAACGGGAGAGGCCACAACAGTGAGAGGCCCGTGTACTGCAAAAAAGGAAGAAAAAAAAAAAAAAGAAAGAAAAAGAAGGGGGGATCAAGAACACACCTTTTTCCAAGACATCATGGATGGCCTCCCACCTGTGGGAAGAATGCAGTGATGAATTGTGATAAAGAGCTGGGACCAGATTCCAGGACTGTCTTGTCCTCACCACATCACAAGCAACACAGAACTAATTGTCCAAATATCTGCCCACAAATCTTGTCACCGTGTACGCAGTTCCTTAAGTGTGTCTTCTCAGGTAAGATCACAAGGAGGGCCTGCCTGGTAAACAAATCTCAGCTCCACTGAAAAGTAGATTAGAAAGAATGGTCCAAGTCAAATGGGAAAGGGGCTTGAAGTGCACACTGATTGGAAGAAAACCTATTCTAGCTCTGTGTTTATGCTTCTGAGCTTAATTGGCTGCTGCCAATATATTTAAGTGCCAAATGGTGTGCAAGTACCCAGACTCTTCTTACAACAAAAAGCTACCTTGCATTTAGATAACCCTTCCTCATTTACAAAGTATGGTTGCATACCTGGTATACTTAGAAATATAGTATAGCCTGGGCTGAAAGCTATGTTGTCAATGCACTTGAGTTTCTTCCTAATTAATCCATCCCTCTTATTCCACAGAATTTCAAATGTAGAATTATTCTCTTACTCTCATATTCCAAATAACTCCTGATAACTGTGAAAAGATAGAGCCCCTGGACTGAGGTAGAAGTAAACAAAGATATCTAACTCCCTGCATTAGAGACACATACAAAATATGTACCTTCCTCAGAAGGAAGGAACAAAGGAAAGCCCTCTCACCACCATCCTAATGCAAAACCAGATATGACATGCAGCACACACCTTTTCTCTTTCACTTCCTGAAGTTAGTTCCCCATTGCCCCCTTTACTTCATCACTTTCTCACATACACGATAGGTTTCGTATTTCATTATCCAAAAGAAAGTCAAGATGCCACTCGGCACTTGATGTTAAGGCAATAAAGACTTAAAGCATAACGATATTAGATATAGAGGTGTTTGGTTTTGCTTTTGTTTGCAAGTTCAGGGCTATGTTGGGTAGTGAGATTTTCAGGGTGCTGAAAGAAGCATTTGTCTTGTTCAGCTTCGCCCCATCTGGGTGACTCAATATGTCTGTTCATCACACAGCACAGTAGAGAGCATGTAAAACAGAATGGGTTAGATACACCAGTCTGGGTTTAGCAAATTGTGGCTACAGGCATCTTGAGGAGTCTATTGGAAAGTGTCAAAATACCTGTCAATTGATAAAGAACACTTAGAGTGAACTTTATGCCAAAACATTTGCAGAGACTGAGAGTTATCTGCAAAAAGAAATGAAAATTAATACAAAGATACTACCAACCTCAGCACGGATTGTGAGAAACATACACAGGAAACCAGGAGAGTCTGAATAAAGACTTAATGGATGAAACTTTTCTTTTGACCTCATTGGTTAAGGGTTGTCATCAGTTTCTAAGTGAGGACAAATGGGTAATTTATCTCAGAATTTAATGGACATAGAATTGATCATTTGTTATGTATGTATCATGATGTCCTAGTCTTTTATAGTGTGTATTCACATTATTCTGAACCATTTCTTTTGTCTTCCTGAAGTCTAGAGTTAAAGCCCCTCCTGATGGTATTTTATATTGATTCCTCTAGAATAGACTCTCAAAGCCTATTTCAGTTAAACTTCTGGGACCCAGAGTGGGTGGGTATAAGCAGTTAAGCAGCCCTTCCTTCAAAATGTTGCCGTAATGGGGCTTAATTTTGTGGGTGTGCTACCTGCACATCAAGGCACTTAAACTTTTTATGGATCTGCTGTTGTTTAGTATAACAAAAACATGTAATCATAGAATTTTTCGTCCCGTTTTCTTCTGATACGTAAATAAGCTAGCATCTTTCTCTGCTTCCAGGAGGCATAGGGATTATCTCACACATTTTAGAAAAGGGTAAACAGAGAGAGAGAAGTAAAATGACTTGCTTAGAGGCAGAGTGGATTCTCTGAAAAATGAAAAACTGATATCAGAAGTCCTTCCCTTCAGGGCTAAGTCTCGATTGCACTTTCTTCCTGAGCAAATATACCCGAATCAAATCATCTCTCATCCTTGTCTTAACAACATCTACTTATGTAAGCTCTGTAAATTCAAAATCCCAACAAGAAAAAGGACAGAGCATTTTTAGTTGTGACCCACATGATTTAAAGTTAGCTGGAAGGCTGGCAAAACACAGTGTCATGCTGAAGTTATTTCCAGAACAGCAGGCCTCTCTTCACGCAAACCAGCTAAAAAGATGTCAAACTTGCCAACCTATTTTCTCCAACACAGTTCTCTTAAGATTGAGTGAATGGTAGAAACATTTTATCTTCCCGTATATTCAATTTAATTAACTGAGAGTTATGAGTCAGACCATAAAACAGAGATCTCAGAAGCTGCATGGAGTCTGGATTTGCACTGTATGGGCTAGAAACCTGGCCCTACCTCTTACTGAGCTGGCTTAGGCAAGTTATTTAACCTCTTTGTGCCTCGGTTTCTTCATAGGTGAAGTGTTGCTAATAATACATAGTGCCTGCCTCATAGCTGTAATGGAGATTAAAAGAGTTAATTCTACTTTAAGTGCTTAATGAAGTATGTGTCTGGTAGTAAGTGCTCACAAATACTAGCTGTTATCATATCCCCAGCACCTAGTCCAAAGACTGGCATGTTGCGGTCTTTTAATAATGTGAGCTTTACCGTTGAACTCTCAAGAAGTTTTTATTCTACTTGGGAGACAATATATACATATAAGACAAGAGCAACCAAATAGCGTGGGCAATATACATACAAGCGTATAATATTATATAATAGTAGATCAGATAAAGAAACTGTCGTTGGTGGCAAAGTACATATAGAAGTTTCCATGGGAGCAACAGGTGATCTTGGATTAACCAAGGTGTTTGTGTGGAAGATTATTTATTCAACAGATATTTGTGGATCATGTACAGTGTTCTAGACACTGCATATGAAAGTTGACTCCCTTGACATCAAAATTATTTTAAAACTTTTGTTGAAGGAAATGAAGATGGAACAGCCATGAGATATCAATTGTAAATGGCAAGTTGGGTCCGGTTGGGTCTCTTGAACCTGTGTTTTTATATTGGGCTTGGAGAAAAATCTGTAAGAACCTCCCTGGGAGATTAGAAGTTGGGAGAGGGGAGTGAGATGGTACGTGCTTGAGGACATTCCATTTTTACCAATGAATTATTTTATGTTTTAGAAAACAGTTAAACATTAATTGAAAACAGGGCTTCCCTGGTGGCATAGTGGTTGAGAGTCTGCCTGCCGATGCAGGGAACATGGGTTCGTGCCCCGGTCCAGGAAGATCCCACATGCTGCGGAGCGGCTGGGCCCGTGAGCCATGGCCGCTGAGCCTGTGCATCTGGAGCCCGCAACAGGAGAGGTCACAACAGTAAGAGGCCCGCGTACCGCAAAAAAAAAAAAAAAAAAAAAAAATTAATTGAAAACAAAACAAAAGACATGACTATGGGTTTTAAGGATTCTTTACCTAGTACCTGGTCTAAAGATGAACAAGTGGTGGACCCTCAATATATTTTTGTTGAATGAATGAATGAATCAAATAATCTTTAAGTGAATTAGAGAAATATCATTGCCAAATCTCTTTACCAGAAATACCAGAGAAGAAAAACATTGTCTCAAAGAAAACCAAAATTGAGTTGAATGAGGAATAAACACAAAAATTCACTGATGTGAGGATCTCTATCTTATATTCTAGATGGTGCTACGGGAAGTGGCAGACATTTTTCCTTCTTCCCCAGAGAGACCAGGGAACGTAGCCTGGAGCGGGGGAAGAGTAGCTAGTGAGTGGAAAAAGGAGTATAAGAGATAAATTATTCCAACACTTTTTTTTGGGGGGGGTACGCGGGCCTCTCACTGTTGTGGCCTCGCGCAGGCTCAGCGGCCATGGCTCACGGGCCCAGCCACTCCGCAGCATGTGGGATCTTCCTGGACCGGGTCATGAACCCGTGTCCCCTGCATCGGCAGGTGGACTCTCAACCACTGCGCCACCAGGGACGCCCCATTCCAACACTTTTTAAAAAATGACAAGGAAGCCTTTATTCAAAGCTATTGCAATAGGAGTCAAGACTATTGCAACAGGGGAGAAAGACTGAACTCAACTCCAAATACAGCAAGGACAGCCAGAGATTTATAGGAAAGTGAGAGGGTCAGTGGACAGAAAATTACCAAGAGGTAATACCAAGGGTGAGGGATTATTGCTAAACTGGCCTAACAGAATTCTTGCTAGAGGCAGGCCAGGGTCGAAGCTTAGTCAAAGAGGGCCTAGAGGATCCTGACTTAAATTTGGTCAAAAAAGGAGTCTTTATCAGGGGGCATCTCTATGGAGAGTTTTGGAGTCTAACCGTGTAAAATGTTTTCGACGCTCATAAAGCTTTACGCCTTTATCTTTTGTGGTCCCTCTCCTGGAAATCTTCTTTTAAGACATGATGTTTCTGAGAAGGTTGAAACATGAAGCCAGTATATTAGGCAGATTTGGGGATCTTGGCATCCCATATTCCTCTCTCTGAGAAATAAGCCCATCCCCGATGTCCTTGGGCACATATAGCTATTTTTTTCTGTTGTGCCTCCCTCCCCCCTCCTGTGGCACCACCCAGAATATAAAGCAGAGGTCCTTATACAGTGAACATTTGTGTCTATTCCTCATTCAAGTCACTTTTTGTTTTCCATGAGATCGTTGCTTCCCTGATATTTTGGGTAAAGAGGTTTTGCAGTGATATTTCTCTAATTCATTTAAAGGTTATTTGACTCATTCATTCATTAATTTGACAAACATATATTGATTGAGTGCCCACCATGTTTTCATCAGCATGCTAGGGATTAGGCATAGAAGAGTCCCTTCCTGGCCAGTCCTGTTTAGACCAGGGGATGATGTAGGAAACACTCCCAAAATTGAACAGAGTGAATTGCATTATCTCTATGGGAATATGGGCAAACTAAGGTCGTATTGGGCCATGGGCAAGAAGAGAAAAAACAGTTTCAGAAAGTCCTTCAGTCTTGAGGCTCCATGTTTCCAGGGCCGGCCAGTATAAAACTTCGCTAAACCTCCTACAAATGGGTACCATGAGCTCCTTCTGTATTCTTAATTAATTTAGCAAAGTTTTTGTTCTTTGTGATGAAATGTGCCCCAATCAGTCCTTCCAGTGGCACCATAATGGAAAAAGTTACCTACATTCTCTTCCTGGTATGGGAGAGCCACAGTTCCTTAAAAACAAAAAACAAAACAAAGCAAAAAACCATAAATGGTGTCTTAAAGATAACTCACAAAGATAAAGTATAGATCACTGTATTTGCGCACCTCTGGCTCCATCTCCACTGCCCCTTATGCCTTCAAATCCTAGAATTTGTCCGGGGAAAAAAATTATTGCTAAGAATGGCTCAGTAGCGCCCTCTTACATCACAATACCAACAATCAAGGATCCTAGGGACATGCTAGAGACTGTCTCATCCTCTCTACATCCAAGCCCCAAGGGGTACAAGAGTCCTGATTGTCCAGGAGAAATGAGTCCAAAATAATACTAACTCAGATTTCTGCCCCATAGTCAGCCATAGCATTTGACTTGCAAGTTTGCACTGAAGACACTGTACAGCAAGGCTTCCCTCACTTCTCTTTTTCTTGTGAGGTGTTACTCTTAAGGCCAAATTTAACATCTGCCATATGCCAGGATCCTAAGCATCCTTTCCACGTATTCTATCTGTATGTGTAAAAATGTCTTTTGCTTTAGGAAATAGGGGAAATTCCCTCCCTCCTACCAACTTTAAAGGTATGGTATACTCACAATAGCCCTGATTTTGAACTTTCACAGAGTGGGGAAAATAAATTTAGTGTCTTAAAATGTGACTCCACAATGGCAGTTCAATGTAAAAATCATGTCTGATGATTATCAGCTGTGTGATTTCTCTGCACTTAAAAGCCCTCTGAATTGGGTCCCTTTCTGAATAAAGACTGTGCCTACTCTCCCAGACACCTCTGCTCTGCTGGAGATCCAGTCCTTAAGTACACTTTCTGGTCTTTTTAGATTCTTACTACACTTGCTCCTCAAATTCCTTTTCTTTCATGAAAGCCCAGGTGATAAAGGGTAGCTAGCAAATATAACCATGGGTTTCAGCCATGAAAATGCAAGCAGGGGAACAGGTTTCCACCAAGGACAGCTTCAGCAACTTTCTCTGTGAAGACTCTTTCCTGCTGGGATACTAATGAGAAGGTAGCACCCACAATGAAAGGGGAAAGATGGCGAAGAATAGGAGCAAATGGAAAACTGGGAAGACACTGGTGGCATTACAGGTTCTGAATAATAGGACATTTTCTGTTAACAGAGCTGTCCTATGTCAATCTGTTATTCAGTCAGGTTTCTTATCTTTATTTGCATGTGGATAAGCAGAGTATAGTTGGCTGTCCTGGGGCTGGAAAGAGGAGGATCTAAAACAGGAAATCAGACATCTATAACAGAATGAGCTTGCTGATGGAGGGAAGCAGAAGGACCAGGATATCATGATGGTTAACTCAGCAGTACAGCAATTGTATTTATGAGTCCAATCTGGGATTGTCACAGTCCAGGCACATCTGGTATTGTGAAATCCAGGTCCCTGTGTAGACTCTGGAGGATGGGATTTGTTATTAACAAAAATAACTAAAGGAATTTGCACATTGATCGATTATTAATAAGGAACATTTTTATGTTAGTTGACTAAAGATAGTGTTGTACATTGTTAAAATTGTAATACATACAGGTGAAGATGGAATCACATAGGATGTTAAAGCTGCGTTGTCACTTCTGGTTGGACTAGGGTCAAGAAATGAATTCAAGGAACAGCCAATGTCATAAGTACAAAACCTTGGTCCCTGGAACCCTGTGGGTAGATGTCCCTGAGAGCACTCTTAAAGAGTTGTAACCTCTTAATGAACCAGAACAAGGTCTAATATTGACTGATAAAGCTAGGCAAGTGGGTGGCATCAGGGAAAAATTTCAGGTAATATCACAGAGCCAGTCACTGAGCACCAGTTCAAAGACTAGGCGACCATTGCTCTCAGGTATTGAGGCTCTAGAGGAGATACAAAGATGAAGGCACAATAGTAGAAAATCAGTCATTGGAGTGGAGCTCAAAGGCCAAGCTAAAGGAGTATTGAGGAAAACACAATAGAAGGCTCAGGGAGAGGTAAAAGATTTACTCAAATTCCCCCTGCCCTAGGTATGAACTGATCCCAATGGCAAGGATGTCTCCATTTGTGAGAATAGAGAGCAAAGGATAAGAAACCAAAAAGTGCTTGACATCCTGGGCGGTCCCCAAATGCTGCTTTGTCAAAGAGTAAGATGCCAAATATTTCAAGAAAATCTTTCTGGACTTGAAAAGGGAAAATTCAAGCCAGTCTTGTCATTTGACTTTTAAATGATCTCCCGGAGGAAGGTTATCTTGAAAATGGTCAGCATAAGGAAATCTTTTCAAGGCCAAATTAAAGCAAGGATTTTCCCTTGACAATTACCTTTAGAAATACTACCTGAGCTAGAATATCTCAAGTCCAAAAGGATTGTATGCCAAAAGATGCCAAAATCCTCATGCGATACTACAAATGATATGAGAAACCTGGCTCTCGAGTACTTTTTGGAAATGAGTGCAGATAAATGCAGAGTGTAATAAATAACTTCCTGCTGGGTGATTTATGTTAAAGGACATCTGCAAAGCAAAAATTGAAGACTCAGTTCTAAAAAACAACTGCCCAAAAGGCTAATAAATTCTTCTCCCCAATGGTCATGTGACAACAACTACAAATAATCTCAATGCCATACTTCTTGATTTTTTTCACTTATGCAAAGGAATAGAAGAAGAGAGATTTTGAGCTGAATGGAAACTTTAAGCTGATCAAAGCGCTTTCATTTTAATTTTTTAAATTATTATTATCTTTTAAAATTGAAGTATAGTTGATTTACAGTGTTGTGTTAATTTCTGCTGTACAGCAATGTGATTCAGTTGTACATATATATATATATATATATATATATATATATACACACACTCTTTATGGTTTATCACAGGATACCGAATATAGTTCTCTGTGCTATGCAGTAGGACCTTGTGCTCTTGCATTTTTAGAGGAAGGAAATAAATGAAGTGACTTGTCTGAAGCTGAACAGTTAATCAGTGTCAACGCCACCACTAGATCCAGGATCCAGTTTCTAAAATTTCTATTATTTCAGTCTAGAGCCTTGAAGACTGAACCATATCATGTCTCCTGTTTCTAAAAGAGTAGTCCATCTTTCTTACCTTGAACTCATTCAGAGTTGCTCAGCAGATGGTTTTAGAAAATGTTAACTCATCCTTTATACATTGGGAAGGAGGTGGGCACCAACAGCTGGTCCCCTACCAACTTCTTGTGTATAGCAGTTAGAGGCCCTGCCTTATACTCCCTCTGACGGGCATCCAAAGGTCCCCTGGGGTCCATAAGAGTTCAAGTTCTCAACTTGCTCCCAAGAAATTATTTAGCACTGGATTATTAGTTATCTATTGAATGGATGTAAATCCTGCTTTTAGAGGGTTACTTCCACGCTTTAAAGTAAAAAACAGCTCAGGAGGGAAGGGAGTACTATGTTGTTTGCCATAGCAATTAAACCTTCTCTAGCATTTGCTTCATGTTCAAACAACTCCAATCCTTTGGGGACTCTGATGACCCCCATTTTTGATTCAGCTTGGACTGTTCTAAGATTTAGCATAATTAAAGATGAAAAGTAACTTAACTGTCTGAGATTACAACGTCAGGTCTGTGATATGTGTTTCTCCATAAAGAAGGCAGTCTGGTTGTGATTGAAACACCTCCTTCTCAGTCTTACTCTTATCATGCGCTGCAGTCAGCATCTCTGACCTGTATTTGATTCCCTTTTGCAATGTGCGCTTTTGATCACGAAACTGCTGGGGAAAGGTTCCTTCTAAACTACAAAACAAGGTAAGCTGTTTCTTATTTGTTTGAATATACAGGCAGCAGGTGACAACCAATTTTCTCCTTCTACATCTAAGAAATCGAAAGGTCAGTTGTTAGGAGAGATTATGGAGAGCTTATGAGGCAAACAGCATGCCCCACTGCAAGCCTTATCAGGAACAAGCCCAGCTTTCTTTCATAAGCCTCCGGTGGGCGTCTTGTGCTCAGAGCCACCACGGCTGGCAGTCTGAGGTGCGCACTGCACAGTTTATCATCAAGCAGCATCTTTGAAATGCCAAACTTTATTTATTGATCTTACAACTCTATGTTATCTCCAGCAAGCCACAGGAAAAGTAATACATTTTATATGGATTAATCCTTGTAATTCTACACAACGTACACTCAGAGATAACTCAAGCTCGCTTTGTCTTCTCATTATCTAAACAGACATGTCTTTTTTAAAACTTTTTTTAAGTCATCAACAGAGGTCATCTCCCAAATGCCCTTGTGGAATATTCATTAATCACATAACTAATTTGAAATGGACCTTCAAAGCATTATTCATTTCCCCATTATTCTCCCAACATCAGTTTAAATGTTTTGTGGGTATAATGATTAGGCTGATGTTTAATTAATTGTGAAATTGTGAATTAAGGCTAAGTTAAAAGATAAATCATTCTTCAGTGCATGAGAGAGAAAAGGAGAAAGCCAGAAAGGGCAAGTGAGTTTGACTGGTGGCTTTAGCTGGGGATTCTTAGCAAATATCCCTTTATTTGCAGCAACGTGACGTTAGATTTTAAGGTTAACGTTTGTGAAGCGAAGCTTCTTTGTCCATTGTTTCTTGATCGATTTCAGATTTATCACCATATCAATGAGAAGATGCTACAGGCCATCACACAAACATGCAGATCTAGGTATAACCTGCTACTCTTGACAAGTTTTATTGTGGAAAAGGTAAAAGGAAACAATCACAACCATGATTTTGTTTACTGCATGTGATGATCAGACTGCTATGTTTTTAACCCTAGGAAGTAAAGGTTTGATTCCAAACTGAGGTCGTCCCTGATCATCCCTGTCCTGTCGTCATCCCTCACAGTGCCCTAACCCTCATTGTCAGGTGCATTGTGAGGTCAATCAATCTAATCGTTTACATTTTTAAACTTACCCGTTTCCCCCATTTGACTATTAACTCCTTGAGTTCAGGGTCCAAATCTGACTCATCTTTTTATGCTCAACATGACATATAAAGCCTGTGTTCTCGAAGTGAACAGACACGGGTTTGTGTTTGCCCTTCCCCCTCCTGGATCACTCTTCCTCTATGTGTCCACATGGTTCACACCTTCACTTCATTTAGCTTGGTGAGACCTTCCTTGATCACTGTCTTAGTCTGTTTAAGCTGCTATAACAAAGTACCATGGGTGGCTTATATATAACAAATTTGTTTCTCATAGGTTTGGAGGCTGAATTCCGAGGTCAGGGTGCCAGCACGGACAGGTTCTGGTGAGGACCCTTTACTGGGTTGCAGATTGCCCACTTTGTATTCAAAGCACTTAGAATAGTACCTGGCACACAGTACGTATGCAATATATGTTGCTATTATTGTTTTCAATAACAGATAGAACCATCCCTCCAATGAGATGCCAGAAGGATGAACAGATTTTATCTTCCCTCTTGTGTTTCGCAAAGCTCAGTTGAAACCAAGACTGTCTCCTTTTTCTTCACCGGTATTCATCCATGACTATATAAGATGCTCCTGTAGGGTAAGAACTACGTTTTGTCTGTCTGTGGCTCCAGCCCAGTGATGGTCATGAGTAGGCACTAAACCTGTGCTAGGATTGTTTATTAATATCCAATAATCAATAATGATTCTTAATATCAATAAGTACAAATTTTATTAATGGCAAATCAGGGTGGTTAGTGACTTGTCTCTTTTCCCTTCTTTCCCAGCAAGATTTCCCTTGGGTTTAAGTTCCAGGAGACACACATGCATTCTTCCTGGACAGGCTTATGCCTTGAGTCCTTGTCTGCTTTCCTTCCCTGGGAAGGACTCATCAATGATGTGTTTCTCTCCCTTAAAATATTAGACCTGGAGAAAGCCCTAATCAGTCAGTTGGACTGCTTCACTTCTTCTGAAATAGAAGCCTGAAACCTGGTCAGCACTTTTGAGGCCAAGGACCCTCAGGACACAACCAATCTCCTCAACACTAGGCTAAAATGAGTTTACTAAAAGCTCCTTCACTTTAAGTCCATTCTAATTACCTCTCTATCCAATGTCCTAAGACAAGAGTATCTTGCATGTAATAGTCACTAATAAAATTTTGATTTTTAATGGATTGATGAATGAATGTACCAACCAAACAATGAACACACCAGTGAGTGAATAAAAAGTGGGTAAGGAAATGCAGAATGGATGGATGGCGGGAAGCAGCCGCACAGCACAGGGAGATCACCTCGGTGCTTTGTGACCACCTAGAGCGGTGGGATAGGGAGGGTGGGAGGGAGACGCAAGAGGGTGGGGGTGTGGGGACATGTGTATACGCACGGCTGATTCACTTTGTTATACAGCAGAAGCTAATGTACCGTTGTAGAACAATTACACTCCAATAAAGACGTTAACAAAAAGAAAAAGAAGTGGGTAAGGGATGTTTACTATTTTCTCTATTTTAAGGTCTGGACGGTGAGGCATTGATCACGTACTAGATTACTCTTATTTCTTTTCTTTGCTGGCTTTTTAGCATCGTTTATCTCCTTCATCCTTCAGGAACTGAACAAACCTAAAGGAAGCTGGGAGAGGTGGAGATACAATAGGACCACCTAATGAAAATTCAGGTCTCTCTGGTTACCAGGTCTCTCTGGTTACCCCAGTGGATGACCAATATGCCACTCTTGAGTATCTCGTTGCCTCCTGGTTAGGCAAAGATAACTCACCCTTCTAAATTCCAGGAAAGAATCATTTTATGTCTAACTAGCTCCTTAAATAAGCTTTCACAATGGCCCTCCTACTTCCAAACAGTTATTCTAACAAGGGTGGCTTGGATAAAGTGGGCCAGGAGTGCCTGTAGCATGATGGATAATGTACAACTCAGGGGTCACCGACCGTGAAGTTTGGCTGAAACATGCTTATTGCTAACTTGGTGTGATGGCTGTTGTGGATAAACAAATCAAATTCAAATTCACAGATCAATTACTCTGAAGAATGCCCTGCTAATTTTCCTGTTTGAAAAAGTACGGGTAAATGTTTTCATATAAATCAGAGGCTTTCAACCAGCTCAGCTGCTTTGACCAACAAGTGGGTCTTATAGTTTTTGAACACTTGCAGTAATGGTGGTACGGTCTCTAAGCTACAGGATTTTAGGAAGTACCACATGCCTGCTTCACTTTAGAATGGCACATCCCTTAGCAGCTAAAAATGCTGCTAACAAACTCCATCTCATCCTGAGCGAAAGAGAGCTTTCTTAAAACATTCCAAACACAATAAAAATCAATTCAAAATCCAGGCTACCTTCCTTTTTAGAAAATGAATGTTCAGGGAAGTCCTCTGTGATTTTTCCCTGGGGTTTCTCAGCTCTGGAGCTACCTAATGAGATGAAGCAGTTGGCCAAGATTAGGTATCCAAGAACTTTGGATTGCATGAGTCGGTAAAATCCCCTCCCTGTCCAAAAATATGGAAACCTACCCTGGGGTTGCCAACGTTTTCATTTGCCAAATACAGGCACAAAACTAAATGACACAAAATAATAATTACTTTCTACTCTGACCATGGTTTAATTTTTAAAAACAGCTTAACAAATACCAAAAAAGTAGAAAGGATAGAATTTGGGGACCAACATGTAGCCATTTAAATTGAATTAATTTACGGGACTTCCCTGATGGTCCAGTGGCTAGGGCTCAATGCTCCCAGTGCAGGGGGCCCAGGTTCAATCCCTGGTCAGGAGACTAGATCCCACATGCCATAACTATGAGTTCACATACTGCAACTAAAGATCCCATGTGCCGCAACTAAGACCCGACCTGGCGCAGCCAAACAAGTAGTAAATAAATGATTTTTAAAAAATAGATTGAATTAATTTAGCTTAAAAATTTCCACACTTTCTTAATTTTCTAATTTCACTGAAGATGGATGGAAACATGACATCAACACAGGCCTTCAGAGTTGCCTCTGAAAACCAGTGGTCTAATTTTGAACTCCATAGGTAAAGTGCTTAAGTAGACTAAGGCAGGGATAGCTGTAGGAATTATTGTAAAATGTGTTTTGAAGATCCATCCATGTCTCCTGTACTGGCCTCTCCCCATCTGATTTGTCCCATTCTCCGGGTGCCTCTTGCTCCCGAAATGCTGGTGTCCTCAAACAGAATGTCTTCAAACAGAATGTCCCTCACTGACTGTTAGGTCCAGGGGTCTTCAATCGTTCTTGTCCTGTGCTTCTGGTTCCTCATCTGTAATAGGGAATGGAAGCCACTACACTAACCTCTGCAGTCCATTCAGTTCTGAAGTATAATGATTCCAAAGACCTTTCCATATCCTCCCTCAGAAAGCTCTGCCAGGAGTTTGTTCCAGGATCCTGTCATTGATGTGTCTTCTCCTGTTCTGAGAGCAGAACATTTTTTTTTTCCCTTGAGAACTCACTCCATGTGACTCTGGTGGGACTAAACTCAACAGCCAATTCCTTCTCTACAGATCAGACACATGATCCCATCTGGGTCCACTGGAGGGGGACTTTGTACCATAGATAGTGGGAAAGATGACTTTGCTGGGTGTAGTGGGTTTAACAGTGTCCCCTTAAAATTTATGTGCACCTGGAATGTCAAACTATGACTTGTTTGGAATGAACTCTTTGTAGATATAATTGAGTTTAGGATCTCAAGAAAGATCATTCTAGATTTAGGGTGGGTGCTAAATCCAGTGACTGGTGTCCTTACAAGAGAAAGAAGAGGAAGATTTTAAATTAAGAGGCACAGAGGAGAAACACAGAGAGGACAGGGATGTGAGGTGGAGGCAGAAATTTGTAGAATGCATCTAAAAGCAAAAAAAAAAAAAAAAAAAAAAAAAAAATGCCAAGGATTTCTGGCAAACTCAAGAAGATAGGAGACAGGCATGGAATGGATTTTTCCTTAGTGCCTCTAGAAGGAATCAACCCTGCTGACACCTTGATTTCAGACTTCAGACCTGAGCTGTGAGAAAATAAATTTCTGTTGTTTTAAGATACACAGTTTGTGGTGATTTGTTAGAGCAGCCCTATGGAATGAATACACTGGGTTTGCTGAGAGCCATCTTGCCTGCCAGAGAGAACCTGTCATAAGAATGGAGAGAGAAAGATTGAGCTCTGATTATAACCTTGAGTCCCTGGATCCAGCTAGGCTTGAAGTCAGCAGCACCTCTGGACTTCCCACTGTGGGAGCCTATAATGCTCTCTTTCTGTTTAAGCTGATTTGCATTAAATTTTTCTCTTGGAGAGCTGAAAGACTTCTGATGAAAACGTGGCTCAGCATTGAGGAAATCATGCAACTTTTAAAAAGTTTTTATAGAATTTTGAAAGGTTACTTTCCATTTACAGTTATTTTAAAATGTTGGCTGTATTGCCCATGTTGTACAACACATCCTTGAGCCTCTCTTACACCCAGTAGTTTGTACCTCCCACCTCCCCATCCCTATTTTACCCCTTTCTCCCCTCTCCACTGGTAACCACTAGTTTGTTCTCCATATCTGTGAGTCTGCTTCTTTTTTGTTATATTCACTACTTTGTTGTATTTTTTAGATTCCACATATAAGTGATATCATACAGTATTTGTATTTCTCTCACTGACTTATTTCACTTAGCATAATGCCCTCCAAGTCCATCCATGTTGCTGCAAATGGCAAAATTTTGTTCTTTTTTATGGCTGAGTAGTATTCCATTGTATGTATACACCACATCTTCTTTATCCATTCATCTGTTGACGGACACTTAGGTTGCTTCCATATCTTGGCATTTGTAAATACTGCTGCTGTGAACATTGGAGTGCATGTATCTTTTTGAATTTGTTTTTTTGTTTTTTTCGGATGTATACCCAGGAGTGGAATTGCTGTGTCACATGGTAGTTCGATTTTTAGTTTTTTGAAAAATCTCCATACTGTTTTCCTCAGTGGCTGCACCAATTTATATTCCCACCAACACTGTACAAGGCTCCCCTTTTCTCCATATCCTTGCCAACATTAGTTATTTGTGTTCTTTTCGACGATAGCCGTTCTGACTATGAGGTGTGAGGTGATATCTCATTGTGGTTTTGATTTGCATTTTTCTGGTGATTAGTGATGTTGAGCATCTTTTCTTATGCCTGTTGGCCATCTGCATTTCCTCTTTGGAAAAATGTCTGTTTGGTTCTTCTGCCCATTTTTTAATTGGGTTTTTTGTTTTTTGATGCTGAGTTGTATGAGCTATTTTTACATGTTGGCTATTAATCCCTTATCAGTTGTATCCCTTGCAAATATTTTCTCCCATTCGGTAGATTGTCTTTTCCTTTTGATAATGGTTTCCTTTGCTGTGCAAAAGCTTTTCATATTCATCTTTGAAGGCCCAGCCATGGTGGTATTTTTTACACAAAGCCTTCCCTGGGGTCTGAAAGGCTCATTTCTTCCTCTGGATTCTTATAGCTCTGTTCTCCTCCCACACGTGATACTGTTACCAAAAATGGGGGTCTGGCTGCTCACCACTCAAAAGCCAATAAAGAGGTAAGTTGGTGGAAAGGAAACTTTGCTTTATTTCGGATGCTGGCAACCGGGGGCAGTGGTTGGGGGTGGGGGAGAGGGCAGACTCCTGTCCAAAGGCCGACTCCCCCCTCCCCAACCAGTGGGCAAAAGCTTTTATAGACGGAGGGAGGGGGCTACATGCAGAAACAGCACAGTCAGCTCTGCCAGTCATCTTGAAATGGGTCATCAGTGGTCTGACCAGCGTCATCTTGATTGTTTGAAGTACAGTTACTCTTCAGTTCCAGGATCAGTTTGTTCCCATTTCCATGAGGCCAGTTCTCAAAACTGTGGCAGCTTATGTCATGGCTACAGCCTTGTCATCATGTAGTTAACTTCTTCCACCTTTGGGGGGTTTTAGTATCTATAAGACAGCTCACAGGATATGGCTCAGAATATTATCTATAGCCCTTGAGGAGGAACTAAAGGCCCTTGACTTTGCTTAATGACTAAACTATTATTATTTGGTCTCTGTTGACTGGTTTCCTTTGTTTCTGCATTTTCTCACTTCTCTGATTAAACTTATTGTTTGGCTAAAATTTTTTCACAGACAAAAGGCAGGCTGAGGACGTGGGGAGGTAAGGGCCATAGAGTCCTGCTCTGTTTCAATACTATTCAGTTTGTCTTATCTCCCCTGCTAGACCTTTAGCCTTTTGAAAGCAAGAGCCCCCGTCCTTGTCTTCTTTTCTTTACTGCATAAGCTCTATCCCATTTCCATAGCAGGTGCTTGGTACATATTTGATGAACAGGTAAATGAAAAAAAAAAAAACAAAAGCGAATAGAGTGGGGTTTCAGTGTTGATGGCAGAGAGTGGAAAGTATAGATTTGTGTTAGAGGCTCTCCTGGTGTTCCTAATCATACCAAAGCCACAAATCCCCAATTCACTCTACATAAATCTCCCTACTAAGGAAACCAGCCAAAGACCAGGACCGCTGTGAACAAGCATTGGATTGGGTTGGGTCTTTTGTCGGCATAAAAACTGCTAGGCTCTTGTAAAGGGCAGTTGTTACTTCAAATATGAAGTACCTGTCATATCACTTTCTTCTATTTGAAACCTTTCAATGGTATCCCATTGCTCTTAGGAAAAAGTCCAAACTCTTATTCATGGCTTACAAAGTCCTGTGAAACCTGACTCCTCCTCATGGCTCCAGTCTTGTCTCTCAAAACTCCCCCACCTTGAATCTATGCTCTGGATAGTTCCCTGATTATGTCAAAAGCTTCATCTGCTTTCTCCTCTCTGTTTTCTGTCTTCCTCTTCTTCTTCCTCTCTCTCTCCTCCTGGCATTTGTTCTTGTGGAACAATCACTCATTCCCCCCACCGCTCTTTTCACCTAACTTATTCCTCTGCCGATCTTAGACATTTGCTTGGGCATTATTTCCTCCGAGGGCCTACCCTTATCCATTGGGTGCCCCAGTGTGTCCCCAGAGGTCTCTGCACTTTTCTAGCAAAGCTTTTACTACACTGCATTGTAGTTGCTCATTTCTTGACACTCTCCCTCAATATATTGTTTGAATCATGTCTATTTTGATAAATATCTCATTCCTAGCACACAGCATATAGTACAGATGCTTATTACATAGTTGTCAAATGGTCAAATGATTACATAGATAAATAAATGATGGAGAATTTAATGTAATTCTCAAAGTCTAGCTTGGTCTGAACTATGTCCTCTTTTGTTCATTTCTCCACTTTCAAGGAGTGACCAGGCTTTCCTACCTGGACCAGAGGGGAAGAGAGGGAAGAACCACAATATTTTCAGAGAAAGGGAGATGGGTCATTTCTAAAGGGGAGTCCCTGTTCCTTTAATTGTCCATGAGAACTATAATGGGGGGTCTCCAAGATATGTTTAATATTTTGAAGGCCTGACAAAAATCATAAAAGGAGTACATCCCACGGAACTACAGTTCACAGAGCGCCAGTCCATGCTGCTGAACTGAGAACTTGGAAGTCTCAGAGAGGAGACCTTCAAGACGGCAGAGGAGTAAGACACGGAGATCACCTTCCTCCCCAGAAATACATCTACATGTGGAACAACTCCTACAAAACACCTACTGAATGCTAGCTGAAGACCTCAGACTCTGCAAAATGCAAGAAACTCCCCATGTACCTGGGTAGGGCAAAAGAAAAAAAAAAAAAAACAGACACAAAGGAATAGGGATGGGACCTGCATGTCTGGGAGGGAGCTATGAAGGAGGAAAAGTTTCCACACACTAGGAAGCCCCCTTCTCTGGTGGAGACGGGGAGTGGCGGGAGCGGGAAGCTTCGGAGCCACGGAGGAGAGCGCAGCAACAGGGGTACAGAGGGAAAAGTGGAGAGATTCCTGCACAGAGGATCGGTGCCAGCCAGAACTCACCAGCCTAAGAGGCTTCTCTGCTCACCCATCGGAGTGGGTGGGGGCTGGAAGCTGAGGCTCGGGCTTCAGATGTCAGATCCCAGGGAGAGGACTGGGGTTGGCTGCATGAACACAGCCTGAAGGGGGCTGGTGCGCCACAGCTAGCGGGAGGGGGTCCAGGAAAAAGTCTGGTGCTGCCTAAGAGTCAAGAGACTATTGTTTCAGGGTGCAAGAGGAGAGGGGACTCAGAGCACCACCTAAATGAGCTCCAGAGATGGGCGCGAGCTGTGGCTATCAGCGCAGACACCAGAGACAGGCATGAAACATTAAGGCTGCTGCTGCAGCCACCAAGAAGCCTGTGTGCAAGCACAGGTCACTATCCACACCTCCCCTCCCAGGAGGCTATGCAGCTCACCACTACCCATGATCCAGGGACAACTTCTCTGGGAGAACATGTGGCACGTCTCAGGCTGTTACAACATCACACCGGCCTCTGACGCCACAGGCTCATGCCGCATTCCATACCCCTCCATCCCCCCAGCCTGAGTGAGCCAGAGCCCCTAATCAGCCACTCCTTTAACCCCCTCCTGTCTGGGCGAAGAACAGACTCAGAGGGGAACCTACATGCAGAGGTGAGGCCAAATAAGAGCTGAACCCCAGAAGCTGTGCGAACAAAGCTGAACCCCAGAAGCTGTGCGAACAAAGAAGAGAAAGGGAAATTTCTCCGTGCAGTCTCAGGAGCAGCAGATTAAATCTCCACACACTAGGAAGCCCACACTAGGATGTACCCTGCATCTGTGAAATACCTGAATAGACAATGAATCATCCCAAAATTGAGACAGTGGACTTTGGAAGCAACTGTAGACTTGAGGCTTGCTGTGTGCGACTGACTAGTTTCTGATTTATTCTGGTTATCATAGCTTAGTTTTTAGCACTTGTTATCATTGGTGCATTTATTTATTGATTTGGTTGCTCTCTTCTTTTTTTATTACTTTTTAAATTTTAATAATATTAAAAAATTTTTTTATTCTAATGACTTTATTTTATTTTATTTTTCTTTCTTTCTCTTTTTTCTCCCTTTTCTTCTGAGCCGCATGACAGACAGGGTCTTGGTGCTCTGGCCAGGGGTCAGGCCTGAGGCTCTGAGGTGGGAGAGCTGAGTTCAGGACACTTGACCACCAGAGACCTGCTGGCCACACATAATAACAATCAGCCAGAGCTCTCCCAGAGATCTCTGTCTCAACGCTAAGACCCAGGTCCACTCAACGACCAGCAAGCTCCGGTGCTGGACACCCCATGCCGAACAACTAGGATGACAGGAAAACAACCCCACCCATTAGCAGAAAGGCTGCCTAAAATCATAATAAGGTCACAGACACCCAAAAACACACCACCATACGTGGTCCTGCCCACCAGGACAAGATCCAGCTGCATCCACCAGAACACAAGCACTAGTCTCCTCTACCAGGAAGCCTACACAACCCACTGACACAACCTTAGCTACTGGGGGCAGACACCAAAAACAACGGGACCTATGAACCTGCAGCCTGAGAAAAGGAGACCCCAAACACACTAAGTTAAGCAAGTTGAGAAGATACAGAAATCATATCAAGCATCTTTTCCAACCACAACGCTATGAGATTAGATATCAATTACAGGAAAAGAAAAACTGTAAAAAATACAAACACATGGAAGCTAAGCAATATGCTACTAAATAACCAAGAGATCACTGAAGGAAACAAAGAGGAAATCAAAAAATACCTACAAACAAACGACAATGAAAACACGTTGGTCCAAAAACCTATGGGATGCAGCAAAAGCATTTCTAAGAGGGAAGTTTACAGCAATACTATCCTACCTCAAGAAACAGGAAAAATCTCAAATAAATAGCCTAAACTTACACCTAAAGCAATTAGAGATAGAAGAACAAAAAACCCCAAAGTTAGCAGAAGGAAAGAAATCATAAAGATCAGATCAGAAATCAATGAAAAAGAAATGTAGGAAATGATAGCAAATATCAATTAAACAAAAAGCTGGTTCTTTGAGAAGATAAACAAAATGGATAAACCATTAGCCAGACTCATCAAGAAAAAAAGGAAGAAGACTCAAATCAACAGAATTAGAAATGAAAAAGAAGTAACAACTGACACCGCAAAATACAAAGGATCATGAGCGATTACTACAAGCAACTATATGCCAATAAAATGGACCACCTGGAAGAAATGGACCAATTTTTAGAAAAGCACAACCTTGCAAGACTGAACCAGGAAGAAATAGAAAATATGAACAGACCAATCACAAGCACTGAAATTGAAACTGTGATTAGAAATCTTCCAAAAAACAAAAGTCCAGGACCAGATGGAAACCCAGACAAAGATGTTACCAAAAAAAAAAGCTACAGGCCAATATCAAAGATGAAGATAGATGCAAAAATCCTTAACAAAGGGCTTCCCTGGTGGCCCAGTGGTTGAGAGTCCGCCTGCCGATGCAGGGGACACAGGTTTGTGCCCTGGTCTGGGAAGATCTCACATGCCGTGGAGCGGCTGGGCCCGTGAGCCATGGCTGCTGAGCCTGCGCGTCCGGAGCCTGTGCTCCGCAACGGGGGAGGCCACAACAGTGAGAGGCCCGCGTACCGCAAAAAAAAAAAAAAAAAAAAAAAAAAAAAATCCTTAACAAAATACTAGCAAAGAGAATCCATAGTAACAATTTGAAGGATAAAAACCATATGATAATCTCAACAGATGCAGAAAAATCTTTCAACAAAATTCAACACCCATGTATGATAAAAACTCTCCAAAAGGAAGCATAGAGGGAAACTACCTCAATATAGTATAGGCCATGTATGAGAAACCCACAGCCAACCTCGTTCTCAATGGTGAAAAACTGAAACCATTTTCACTAAGATCAGGAAGAACACAAGGTTGCCCACTCTCACCACTATTATTCAACATAGTTTTGGAAGCTTTAGCTGTAGCAATCAGAGAGGAAACAGAAATAAAACGAATCCAAATCAGAAAAGAAGAAGTAAAGCTGTCACTGCTTGCAGATGACATGATACTATACATAGAAAATCCTAAAGATGCTACCAGAAAAGTACTAGAGCTAATTAATGAATTTGGTGAAGTAACAGGATAAAAAAGTAATGTCCAGAAATCTCTTGCATTCCTCTACACTACTGATGAAAAATCTGAAAGAGAAATTAAGGAAACTCTCCCATTTACCATTGCAACAAAAAGAATAAAATACCTAAGAATAAAACTGCCTATGGAGACAAAAGACCTGTATGCAGAAAACTATAAGACACTGATGAAAGAAATTGAAAACAATACAAACAGATGGAGAGATATACCATGTTCTTGGATTGGAAGAATCAACATTGTGAAAATGACTCTACTACCCAAAGCAATCTACAGATTCAATGCAATCCCTATCAAACTACCACTGGCATTTTTCACAGAATGAGAACAAAACATTTCACAATTTGTATGGAAACACAAAAGACGCTGAATTAGCCAAAGCAATCTTGAGAAAGAAAAACAGAGCTGGAGGAATCAGGCTCCCTGACTTGAGACTATACTACAAAGCTACAATAATGAAGACAGTATGGTACTGGCACAAAAACAGAAATATAGATCAATGGAACAGGATAGAAAGCCCAGAGATAAACCCACACACATATGGTCACCTTATATTTGATAAAGGAAGCAAAAATATACAATGGAGAAAAGACAGTCCCTTCAGTAAGTGGTGCTGGGAAAACTGGACAGCTACATGTAAAAGAATGAAATTAGAGCACTCCCTAACACCATACACAAAAATAAACTCAAAATGGATTAAAGACCTAAATGTAAGGCCAAACCCTGTAGAACTCTTAGAGGAAATCATAGGCAGAACACTCTGTGACATCAATCACAGCAAGATCCTTTGACCCACCTCCTAAAAAAGTTGAAATAATAACAAAACTAAACAAATGGGACCTAATGAAACTTAAAAGCTTTTGCATAGCAAAAGAAACCTTAAAGAAGATGAAAAGACAACTCTCAGAATGGGAGAAAATATTTGCAAATGAAACAACTGACAAAGGATTAATGTCTAAAATATACAAGCAGCCCATGCAGCTCATATCAAAAAAACAAACAACTCAATACAAAAATGGGCAGAAGTTCTAAATAGACATTTCTCCAAAGAAGATATACAGATTGCCAACAAACACATGAAAGGATGCCTGACATCACTAATCATTAGAGAAATGCAAATCAAAACTACAATGAGGTATCACCTCACACTGGTCAGAATGGCCATTATCAAAAAATCTACAAACAACAAATGCTGGAGAGGGTGTGGAGAAAAGGGAACCCTCTTGTACTATTGATGGGTATGTAAATTGATACAGCCACTATGGACAACAGTATGGAGGTTCCATAAAAAACTAAAAATAGAACTACCATATGACCCAGCAATCCCACTACTGGGCATATACCCTGAGAATACCATTCAAAAAGAATCACGTACCACAAGGTTCATTGCAGCACTGTTTACAATAGCCAGGACATGGAGACAACCTAAGTGTCCATTGACAGATGACTGGATAAAGAAGATGTGGCCCATATATACAATGGAATATTACTCAGCCATAAAAAGGAATGAAATTGAGTTATTTGTAGTGAGGTGGATGGACTTAGAGTCTGTCATACAGAGTGAAGTAAGAAAGAGAAAAACAAATACCAAATGCTAAAACATATATGTAATTAAAAAAAAAAGGTTCTGATCAACATAGAAGCAGGACAGGAATAAAGACACAGACGTAGAGAATAGACTTGAGGACCCGGGAGGGGGAAGGGTAAGCTGGGATGAAGCGAGAGAGTGGCATGGACATATATACACTACCAAATGTACAACAGATAGCTAGTAGGAAGCAGCTGCATAGCACAGGGAGATCAGCTCGGTGCTTTGTGACCACCTAGAGGGGTGGGATAGGCAGGGTGGGAGGGAGACACAAGAGGGAGGGGATGTGGGGTATATGTATACGTATAGCTGACTCACTTTGTTATACAGCGGCAACTAATACAACAACGTAAAGCAATTATACTCCAATAAAAATGTTTAAAAGAAAAATCATACAAGTGCCCCTGACATGTCTGTACAGGCTAACAAAACTGAACTGGATGGGGAGTGTCAGGGAGCAAAGTCATTGTGTGGAAAACTATCTTATTTTCCATTTCTCTTTTTCCTCTTAATGAAACTGTTCTGGTGGTTGCACTTCTACTTGGGGGCAGACCTGACCATGCAAACAGAAGAGCTCTTGTCTCTTTCTGATGGAAGCATTTAATTACTGCTACCAGACTTTCCATTCTGGTTGTCCCTAGTCTCAGCAAACACAGAAACCCAGGCTGCCATGGAGGTATCAGGTGGGCTTTGTAGGCTTGGTGTAAGCAAGAAATAAACTTGTTGGGATAAGCCATAGAGATGATTTTGAGCTTGTTTATTACAATAGCAAAACTTAGTTTATTTGACTGAAGGGCTGTGTTATTCACTTTTAATCCCTAAGATCTAGCATTGTGCTTGGCATAGAAGAGATATGCAGTAAGTGTTTGCTGAATGGATAAACAAACGAAGGAGTGGATGAATAGAAAACAATTAGCTATGAAGCCATCTCACTGCAGACCCCTGAAAACCAGAAATCAGACTTTGAGGATAAAACAATTACATGTGAACTAGATACCCCCAGGCTTTGCATCACAGAGCCTTCTTACTTCTTGCAGTAGGAGTTAGTAACTTTGCAAATAGAACTCAGTTAAAAACACAAATATTTTATAATAACCATTGCTCAGAAATCTAAGCCCTTTGATTATCTCAGTCATGAGCGACTTTGTCCAATATATCAAGGATGTAGGATTCATTAATATTGGTTTTAGTTACTCACTGGGATTTAAGACTCAAAAATGAATCCAGGAAGTGGTTTGCAATTCATTGGATCAAACAAAAGTCTCCTATAAGTAGTATTAAATCAGGTGGGGACCAATTTTCAAAATCTTTTTTGGTAGAACTTTGTGATTGTGTGACCGTAAGCACGTGGCTAGAAATAACAACATGGTATATGCTGTTATGTGTCTTTGCCCCTGAGTTTGCAGAAGCCTGCAGTTCAATGTCGATGCTGGAGGCAGGGGCTTTCTTCTCTAGTTCATTGATTTTAAATTAAATTAACTCTGATCTTTATGTCATCTCCTAGATTATAAAAGCTGAGGGCATCGTGAATGATGAAAACAGTAGGAGTAAATGTATTGGAGCAGGTTGAGCAATTTAAGTGCTTTGAAATGCAACTGGTGCAAAGCAAGGGTATTTGCAAGCTATCCAATTGAGGGTTGATTCTAGAGATGCTGATGGGGAAAAACCACTTGAGCAGAGTGAGTGTTAGAAAATAGTTGTGATCTTCGGAGGACAGCTCCTTTCTAGCCCTCTTTATGTCCTTCTGCTGTGTTTGCGTGCATCTTGTTTTCCACTTGAATCTTGATGGCTCCATCTTCTTTCACAACATTCTTCACTTTCAGAAGAGTGTATTAGTTACCTATTGCTGCATAACAAATTATCCCAAAACTTAGTGGCTTGGATCAACAGTAGTTATTTTCCTCATAGTTTCTGTAGGTTGGGGACCTGGGCACAGCTTAGCTGGGTCTTCTGCTGTAGGGTCTCTCACA